>NW_024500349.1:18181359-18781359 GCF_017590055.1 Onychostruthus taczanowskii
GTCCGACTTGCCGTCTTTCGCCGTGGTGGAGTGGTTGTAGAGCCCCTGGGCCATGAGGTGCACTGCCAGGGAGTTCTTACTGCCCGTCGCCTTCTTGATCTTGGCTCGTTTGTTCTGGAACCAGATTTTGATCTGGGACTCGTTGAGCCCGAGCTCCTGGGCCAGGCTCTGCCGCCGCTGCTCTGTCAGGTACCGGTTCGTCTGGAACTCGGCCTTGAGTCTCTGCAGCTGCTCGGCGGTGAAGGCGGTGCGAGGCCGCTTGTCCTCCTTGTTGGGGTTCTTCTTCTTTGGTTTGCGGGAGCGGGGACCTACGGCCGGGAGAGAGGAGAAGCACCGACACCGCCGCGCTCTGCTGCGGGCAGAGCTGCCGTCCGGGGGGCACCGGCCCCGGCAGCACCACCCCCGCCAGGGGAAGGAGCCGCTTTGTGCCTCCGCTGCCGGGGATGCTCGGGAGGCGGCGGAACGGGAGCCGCAGCCCCCGGCGCCCCCGCGCTGCCCGGCTGGCCCCCCTCGGCCCCCCCGGCCCCTTCCTCCCCAGCCAGAAACGCAGTTCCCGAGCCTCTGTGTCCCGGGAATGCCCGGCAAGCAGGGCCAGAGGCACGGAGCTCAATTTTATTTTTAAGAATTTTTTTTTTTAAGAAAACCCTTATACATAGTCGCGACAAAAATTACAATGGAAATCCTCTTGCAGTTTACTTGGCCAGAAGCATTCCGCCCCTCCGCTGCAGTGCCCATATGGCGCTGCACGGCCCGATCCGAATCGCCAGGATTATTCTCGGGAATATTATTCTCGGCAGCACAAGGAGCCTTTTCTGCCCGGGCCGAGCCATTGTGAGGATGTATGTTAATTAAATATTAACAAAGGAGAGCACTGGAGAACAATGGAGTAAATTCCAATTCAGCTCTGAATATTACCTCTGAGTAAGAGTTTGTTTCCAGATATTACGAACTAATTTTCGTCTCGTTTTACGATCCCTTCCTCAGCTAGCCGACTCCCGGGTGAAAATCCTACCTCGCCGCTTTTTTAAGAGAAAGACCCATAATTTTTTTTTTTCTTTTCCCCGCTAGCAGATCTCCTGCCTGATGTTTCCCATGCCTTCCTCCAGTGTTTTCTACTTGTTTTTAACCGGGATTTTACCGATGTGCCGGAGCCAGCCCTCCTGTCCCCGCGGTAGCGAAAGGACATTTTACCCCCTGCTTGTTATTTTAATTTTTTTTTGTTTTAATTTTCATTTTTTTTAAAGATAATTTCAGGACGTTCTGCCTAAGCCCTTGCCAAGGGATGGACTCTGCCAAAGAAGTTTCCCGGCTCTTGGAAATGTCCTCCGGCCCCCACAGAGCTGACCTACAGCATGTGGGGGGAAATTAAAAGAAAGAAAAGAAACGGCGGCGGCTCGGAGGCCTCTTTTAGAGAAATAAACCATCGCGGATCGTTTTTGGCCAAAAAGACTAATCAAAACAAGGCGAGGCCTATGGAAATGCCACCTCTCCTTCCCAAAACCCAGCGCAGGGGGGGTTTCCCGGCAGGGAAAAGGAGAGCTCGCCGAGAGGATGAGCGGGGAGCCCAAAGACAGTTTGTTTTTTCCTCCCTCTTTGATAAAACTCGTCAGTTGGTGGGAAATGCCCCGAGCCCAGGCGGCCTCAGCTCCGCCGCGGCGGCGGGGACAGAGGGAGGGACCCCCGCTCCCTCCGCGTCCCTGCGGCTCCGCGCACCCCCGGCCGACCCTTCATCCTCCAGCTTTTCGGGCCATTTTAAGCAACTCGCCCACCCGCCAAAAAAACCCCAAAAAGCAAAACCCAAACAGGAAAAAAAAAAAAAAAACAAAAAAAACAGAAGAAGACGGGGAGGGAAAAGAGAGCGGGGTCTTTTCCACGCCGCTTGCCGGCCTCGCGGGCGGCGGCGGCGGCCCGGGGAGCCCGGGGAAGGGGCTGCGGCCGTGGGGAGCGGGGCAGCGCTTACCTGAGGAGGGCCGGTCCGAGTACCGCGTGCAGTACACCCAGGCGGGCCACAGCATGGGCTGGTTCCCGGCGTTGGAGCTGGCCTGGGAGCTATCCGAGTCCGAGCTCACCGACAGGTCGCCGCCGCTCAGCCCCCGCGCCTTCAGGGCCGCCTCCAGCGCCGCGGGGTCCCCCCCCTTCTTGGCGGCGCCGTGCAGGGCCAGCCCGTGCCGCCCGCCCTGCGCCGCGCTACGCCCCGGCGGCCGCCGCCGCCGCGCCCGGGCACTTCCACTCGGGTTGTTGTCCTTTAGGTTTTAACGGGGCCCCCGCCGCTGACGTCGCCGGCCCGGGCGCTCCGACACGTGCCTCGGGCCAATGGAAGGCCGGGCGAGCGCACACGTGGTGCGGGGCGCCCCGGTAAGTGACAGCGCCCACGCCCCTCCCCCGGACGGGCCCGGCCGCCGCGGGGATGCGCGGGGGGGAGCCGGGGGTGCCCCGCCGCGGGGAGCGCACCGCTGCCCCCCGCCCGCCTGTGCCCCCCAGCCCTGACCGGCGATGAGTTACCGGCGGTTTAATTGTCCCGGTGTTTACCGGGGAGGGGGCCGGCATCCCACAATTCCTTGCAGAAACGCATAAATAATATTAAGCGAGCGGCGGCGATACAAAGGGGTCCGGCGGGGGGGGCGGAACAGGCCCGGCCCGGTGCCCGCGGGCTGCTCGGGGGTTGCGTCCCCTCCCCGCAGCGCGGTTCGGCGGTAATTGACTCGTCCTTCCCGCAGCCGGACAGGAGCTTTTGATCTGCCCTGACCGCTCCCCAAACGGCATCGCGGCGCCGTGCTGCCCCCCAAAACGCCGGCCCGTCACCCTCTGGACCCCGCAAAAGCCCTTGCCTCTTTAGGACGGGAAAGCTGCCGCACCTGCTTTGCTTGTGTTTAGGGAGAAACACCCCGGAACAAAATTAGGGAGCAAGGTGCGACTGGATGTACGAAAGGCCGGGGGGGCTGAACAGGTTGCAGGGCTCGGATCCTCCGTGGGGAAAACGAGATGGGAGCGAGAAGGCGGGGGCGCGTCCTCCCCCCGCAGCCGACCCGAGATCCCCGTCCGGGGCCCGCACGGTGCCACCGCCCGACGGGGCGCACCCCGAGGAGCTGCGCGGCCCCGCCGAGGGCCGAGCAGGGTGGGGAGGGGATGGCTCGGCCCCGGTGTCCGCCGCACCCCGACGGCCGGCTCTCCCCCTAAGTGACGTTTTTCTTTGGAGGTGGCTTCCCTGCGGTGACATGCATCACTCGCCACCTTGAAGGAAGGGGACAGTGAGCCTTTCCTCTCCTCTTCTTCTTTTCCTTTTTATTTCCTCTTTCTTTCCCTTTTTGCTTTCCTTTTTCTTATCCTTTTTTCTTTCCCGTTTTTTTCCCCCTTATTCTTTTCATTTGTATTTAATTTTAAATTCATCTCCCTATTTTCTTTGTATTTCGCAGCTGGTCGGGTTCACCAGAGAAGACCAGCAGTGGCTGATCCAAAGTTGTTTTGCTCAAACAAGCACCCAGAGGTTAATTTCTTCAAGAGCCCCATGAAAAGCGATTAGCCTGTCTCCCAAGAAGTATTTTCTAATTACTTGGAAGCTCTCGCTTTACTACTACCCCATAATTAAACGTGTTCAAGGTGCTGCACTTCAAATATTTCGCTCCCGGGCGGACCCAAGTTACGGATAAAAACTTTAAACCTCCTTGAACCCCTTGTTACCTGCCCGCTCGCTGCCGGTACAGCGTTAACCTTCCCATTCGTTATCCCGTTCCTTCGCGGGGATATTTCTAACCTACACAGGACAGGGGGGAGAATTCCTGAGGTAAACTCCGAAGTAGGAGATAAACAAAGCTGTACAAAACAATTACTGCATCTGCCTGTCCTCTGACAATAATCCAGCACCTCAGGTATGCAGAGGCAGCGGGGGGGCGGCGAGGGGTGAAGGAGTGATCTGATACCGGACCGAAGAAATCTGAACGGTCTATTTTTTTAATTTTTTTTTTTTTCCCCAAGGTTATTTTTATCTGGGAGCTCAATCTCTGTAGAAATATTCCCCAGCAGCACTATTGCTCGCAGGTCCGCAGTCGCCTCGCAAGCGGCATCGCAGCGTGCGGGGGCTTTTCCTGGGGAACCACTGTGGGTCACCGGGAGAGGTGGCTCGAAAATGGGAGTTTGGCTTCG
The DNA here is from genome assembly GCF_017590055.1 of Onychostruthus taczanowskii. Classification (NCBI taxonomy): domain Eukaryota; kingdom Metazoa; phylum Chordata; class Aves; order Passeriformes; family Passeridae; genus Onychostruthus; species Onychostruthus taczanowskii. The sequence goes on from NW_024500349.1 coordinate 18,185,500, forward strand.
TTTCCTTCTTCGCTTCAGCCTCCCCTCGCAGACCTAGTGCCTGCAAATGTCACCTCTCCGCACACCAGCAATATTTTTTCTTTACGCTCTCCACGTAGTTCCAACGAGGCTCATTCCCTGCTGCCACCCTTTTAAAAATTTATATGCTTTCCCTCTCTCAAATAGGTGAGTGTGCGGGTGCAGCGGAACCCCCACACCCTGCCCTTTGCTCGGCGCTTTTGGCACTGAGAACTTTAGAAAAGGGATGACATCCCGGGAGCTCGGAACGGGGAAGGAGGGAGGGAGCTTGCGGCCGACCCCCGCCCGCCGCGGGCAGCGGGCAGGCTCCGCGGCCGGGCCGGGCTGCGGGAAGGCTCCTGCACTGTTTGTGCCGCTCCTCCGAGCAAACCCTCCTTCCAGCTTTTCCCCACACTCGGGAAAAAGGAAACCAAAACAAAACAACAAACCCCTAGGTGCAGGGAAGCCAAAATGCCCTGAGAGATAGTGAAAGCCAAGGGAGGTGCTGCACCTCCCGCTCTCCCAGCGTGGAATGACTGCCTGCAAAACGCAGGCATGCACCAAATTTCGCCGCGTTTACAGCGATTCCCCATTTCCAGCCAGTCCCTGCCCGTGCCGCCGGGGGAGGTCTGGCAGCGATGCTTCCCCGTAGGCACAGCCTGGGCACATCGCCGCGACCCCGGCGGCCCCCATGTGCCTCCCGCTCACACCCGGCATCACTTTTTTTTCCAAGCGAAGCCTTTCAGGCAGCTTTGCCAGCGCGTTGGAGCTGCTGGCGGAGGATAGAGGAGAGGGGAGAGGTCGCTGCTCCTTTGCCAGGCTGGCCGTGCCGCAGGCGGTGTGCCCGGCGCTGCTCGGCCTTCCCTGGGTTCTGGCATCAATTTTGGAAGGGGAAAACCAGCAGCAACCCCCTCCTAGCCCTGTGCAGGCTTTCCTGGAGCCGGCGGGCCAGAAGACCTCAGCCAGCACGGCCGCATTTCCCCAGTGCCGCCGGGCTCTCACTGCACCGCCGACAACCACAAGCATGAAACCCATGGAGCCTCCGGATTTTCCCAATTCCCCCCATGCCAGGCAGGATGAAGGACGCTCTGCGGCCGCCGGGATCACACCCCGCAGCCCGCGCTGGGACCGGCATCGCCCATCCCTCCACTTCAAGCGGGAATACTTTCCCATCAACGGGGGCAAAGAAACCCTGGCTTCCACTTTCTTGCAAGATCATGAAAATTTCATGAGCCGCTCGTGGCGAGGGCAGAGCCCGCTGCTGCCGCGCCCGGCCCGGCCCGAGACGGGGCTCCCCGCGGAACGGGCGAGGGCACCGGTGTGGGCACGGAGGATGCTCGAGAGGGAACGGATGAGGGTGAATGTCAGAGCCTTGACTCGGGAAAGTAGCGCTCGGTCACGGCGACCGTTCGCAGCAAGGAGTGACGGGGAGCAGCCACCGCCCACCGCCGCCCCTTCCCACGGGAGGGAGGATGCGCGGGTGGGGTGGGAGTGCCGGCCCCTGGCTCGCCCTGCCCCTGGCCCGGCCCTGCCCCTGGCTCGCCCTGCCCCTGGCCCTGATCCTCTCGCTGCCCCGTCCTTCCCCTGCCCTCCCCCGGCCCCTCTTCTTGCCCTGCCCCTACCCAGGAGGAGCAGCCCCCTCCCCTCCCGCCCTCCGGCTAGGATTGGGGACAGCCTTCCCGGGTCCGATCGAAAACTGTCAAGCAACAATAATAAAAGGCCTCCAATTTTGTTAAAGTTAGGTAGAAAGTGAGGGTGAACAACAGCCCAGAGCACAATTATATGGTGGTCGGCAAAAGAGGAGAGGAGAGGAGAGGAGAGGAGAGGAGAGAAGAGAAGAGAAGAGAAGAGAAGAGAAGAGAAGAGAAGAGAAGAGAAGAGAAGAGAAGAGAAGAGAAGAGAAGAGAATGGGAGGGAAAGGGAAAGGGAAAGGGAAAGGAAAGGAAAGGGAAAGGGAAAGGAAAGGGAAAGGAAAGGGAAAGGAAAGGAAAGGAAAGGAAAGGAAAGGAAAGGAAAGGAAAGGAAAGGAAAGGAAAGGAAAGGAAAGGAAAAAAATGAAAGGGGAAAAAGGAAAAGCCCTTTCGGTTTCCCTGGGAGGTGGCAATGTTCGCTGCTGCGTGGCTGGACCCCCACAGCCCTCTGCTGCGGAGCTCTGGTCCGGCTACCCGAGGCAGCGAGGCCCCGCCAGGACGCTGAGTGACACTGGGTTTCCGTTCCCTACCCGGAGTGCCTGGACTTTGTTTTGCCGAGCCGTTCTTTAAAAACCCACCAGTTGGAAGCATGACCAGGGAAAAAACTATCTGTGGCTGGGGAAAGTTTTTGGCCTGAGCAAAAAAAAAAAAAAAAAAATTCGTGACCCCCACTGGGTTTCCGTTCCCTACCCGGAGTGCCTGGACTTTGTTTTGCCGAGCCGTTCTTTAAAAACCCACCAGCTAGAAGCATGAAGAGGGAAAAAACTATCTGTGGCTGCGGGAAAGTTTTTGGCCTGAGGAAAAAAAAAAAAAAGTTCGTGACCCCTTGTTAAAAAAAAAAAAAATTAAAATAGATTAAAAAAATAAAGCTGGGAGCTAAACCTTTTGCCCGTGTCTTTGAGTTACACCCGCAGCACCTTTCTAAAGAAGCAGAAAACCGGCCCCAGTTTGTGCCCCCAGCAGCTGGGTGGGACATGGCCGGCACAGCCCGACCCAAAACCCGCCGGGGGATGCTCGGGCTCTGGCTGTGGTTCTGTCCCGGGCAGGGCTCACGGTCCCCGGCTGCGAAGGGCATCCGGAGGGGATCCGCGGGGCGGCGGCCGGGGTCGCCGTTCCCTCGCTCATCTGCAGCTGTGGAGGCAGAAAAGCTTCAAAGAAGTACAAAATTATTTCCCTGAAACCATTTTTATTTAATCTTAACAAGACGATGCGTCCGCCCGTCTCACACGCACCCGCTCTGTAGCGGAGCCTACACAAGTGTGCACAATCGCGGATGTCGCGACTGAGGAGCGTTTCCCCGCTTCTCCCGTGACTCGGAGGAGTTAATCCGTGCAGACACAACAGGAGCTGTTGTGACGGTAAAGTTCAGCAACTCTACACCGACCCCAGCATTAGCAGGGGCTGGGACGAGATGCTGGAGTTGCTCCTGCACTTTCCACATAGGCAGCTAATTCCCCTAAATTCCCTTGGATTTACACCTCGGCATTTACTCACGGGCAGAATAAAGCCATCGCTCTAATTAACTAGGTAATTTCCACTCCAGCTCCTCACCGGATAATCAACTTTTATGGTCTCTCGAAGGCTATTTTCCAGCTGTTGCGGAGCGGGAGCCCAGCCGCGCTCACACCGCACCGCCGAGGCTCCGGGGTCGGGCAAGCTCCGAGAGAGGTTTGGGGGAATCCCTGCCCTCCTCAGCAGGACCGGGCTCCCTGCACCTTCCCCGTCCTTCACTGCCCGAGGCTTCCCGTCAATCCGGGGCTGGGGGGTTCCTGTCGGCCCCACGGTGGGGATGGTGCCCCGGGGGGGGGGACAGAGGTGGCGTCCAGGACAGCCGAGAGAAGGGCAGGGCAGTGCTGGGCCGGGCTGTGGGGGCTCCTCCCGGGAAAGGAGCGCCTTACCCTGGGCTGTCCCCCGCCCTGGGTGTCCCCCACCCCTGTCGGGGGACCGGGATGGGCGAGGGGCTGCACGCAGTGTCGGGGGCATGGCCCGGACACGCTGCACACACACTGCATTTCCTCAGGGCTTCCAGGGCAACAAAACAAAACCCCCAAACCCAAGCGAACAAAACACAAAAAACTATCCCGACCCCAGAAGAAAAAATACAAACAAAAATCTGCCTTTTCTTTTAACAAGCAACAAACAAAACTGCAGTTCTCAGTGGGGTGTCCCTGTCAGCCAGGCAGGAGCGCTGCCCGCCGGGGCCGGGGCTGGCTGCAGAACGGACGGGAGATGCTCCTTCTCCTCTCCCCTTCTCTGCGGAAAGTTCCGCGGGGAGGACTAAGAGCCCCGAGCTCTGTCCTTCCTCGTCCTTCCCAGCTTCCTCGCTCCAACAGCCCGCTGTGGGACCCCGACACCCTCCGTGTGCCCCCGGGCCTGGAAGACGGTGGGGAAAAGCGGGAATTCGGCGGGGGGAGGCTGGGCAAGGGGTCTGGGGGGGAGAGGCCTCTGCTCCACACACGTAGTATCCAGTATCCATTCTCCGCGAGGGAACAGGGCTGGGGAGGGCTGGCATGGTCTGGGATGGGCAACACTTCCTTCCTTCCTTCCTTCCTTCCTTCCTTCCTTCCTTCCTTCCTTCCTCTCTCTTTCTCCTCTCCCTGTTTTTTCCTTCCTGCCGTTCCCCGGTTCTGTCACAGCCGGCGGTGTCCTGTGTCGGGCGGTGTGTCCGGGCAGCAGCGCGGGTCCGGACACCGCCGCAGGTTCCCCTCACCGTCCTGTCTCGCTCCCCTCACCCCGATCGCCCCTCCCAGGGCCGGCAGCTGCCGGGGGTGGCGGGGCCGTGCCTGCCTCGGGCATCCCGAGAGGTGTTCCCTGGAGCGCAGCCTGGCCAGCCCAAACCCCAGCGCCCTGCTCCGGTCGTGGCTCCGATGCCGCCCGGGTGACGAGGCGGGGGCCACCGGGGACCTGCCCGTTCCGCTTGCAGGCCCGTGAGCACGGTAAAATACCCCGCTCAGGAACTTCAAAGCCAGGGCGTGGGGCGGCGGTGACAAGGCTGTCACCTCCTCTGCCTTCGGCAGGGACTTTTTACGGGCGGTGAAAAGGGGTCAGGGCGCTTTCAGCCCATCGGTGCTGCCTCAGGGCTGGGTGGGCTGCGGGAGTGCGCGGTGCCACAGCGCTGAGCTGCTGCGTTTAGTATTTAGTAGGTTGATGCCCTCATATTCTTTATTTTTTTGTCCTCCAGTTTTCTTGGATTCCCGGGCTATATTTATCTTGTCTGTCTGGGGCTGCTTCTCTAAGTCACTGTGTAAATTGAAAGGCTTTTTACTCCCTTTTTCCTCCCCTCCCCAGCTCACCACCTTTTTTTAATTAAAGCTTTTAACTCGCCTAGTGTTTACAGTCTTATGTAAAGTATCAAAACAAACAGACCCTGCCGAATACAAACACCAAAAAGAAGCTGGCCCCCCATTCTTACCCCTTTATTGTCCAAAAAAAAAAAAAAAAAAAAAAAAAAAACATTCCCCCCCATGTATATCTACATTTCCAAAAGCTCCCCATGTCATAGCTACAGTTCCAAAAGGAAATTGCTTTTATTTGTAAAGGAGGCTTTAAAAAGCAGTGACATGAAGGGGAAAAGCTCCTTAAGGGAGGAAGGTCATGGGGTTAGGGGTGAGATTAAAGGAGCTATCTTTCCACCTCGCAGCGAAAGCGGCGCTGGAGCCTCCCCAAACCTGGGGGAAGAGCTGCCGAAGGGAGGTGGAGGGGGCGAGTGAAGGGGTCGATGCTGGGGGCCGGGACTGCAGGAGGCCACGGGGCTCCAAGCAGTCCCTGGTGCCACACAGGCACCTTTCAGCTGTCAAAAGGAGTGGATGCAAAGAGGTAAAATCCCTCCCTTCAATGCCTAAACCCTCGCATTCCCTGTGTCATACAACAGGAAACATCACGGAGAGAGAAGCGGCCCCTCCGGGGCTCGGGCGGGCGGTGGGACACAGAGGGCAGTGGGATGCAGGGTGCCGGGGCTTGGGGAAGGAGATTGTGCCCCCTCCCTGAGGCTGCTGCCGCCGTCTATTTGTAGGAAGCTGGGCACAGCGATGGAAAGGAAAAGGACTGCTGAAGCAATCGCCCCCAACCCTCCCTTCCCCTCTTCCGCATCCATCCGTGACGGCTGCGGTTTTTGCTGAATTAAGGTCCCTGGTGAAGGCAAGTCAGCGTGAGGGATGCGAGGGCACTTCCCTTCGCCTCCCCACAAAGGCGGCACCCTGCCTGGCCTCAGGCACGGACAGCAGCCGGGGCTCCGGGGTCAGCATCAACAAAGGTGACTGCATCCTCCCTGCGTGCCCTCTGCCTCCCTGACCCCTCGCCAGCTCCTCTGCCCCTCTGGGTGGGCACGGAACGCTCCCCTCACCTGCCTCAAACCGGGGCTGTGCCCAGCCCTGACCTGCGGAGGAGCCTGGGGCCATTTCTGCAGGGCAGCAGGGAAAAGGACGTGCAGTCCTGGTTTCATTAGGGATGGAAAATGTCTTTTCCACTGCTAAGAGGGATGCAAACAACCCCAAGAGTGATGCAAGTGTTGATCTTGGCACTATTTGGAATTTGGGTCCTGACTGTCCGTCTCCCGTGCTCAGGACGTCCCCAGTAATTTGTGATCCCCACGATGGCACAGGAAGGTGTCAGTGGTGACACCTCCCTGGCTCCTGGGCTGCTGCCAGCACAGGGGAGCCGCCGTGACATTTCTCCGCAGCCCTGGAGAGGTGTCCTGCAGGAAGGACATTTGGAAGGAGAGCTGTGGCCATGCTTTCAGCTGGGATGAGGGTGGGGAGGGGACTGCGTCTGCCTGACCGTTCAGCACTGCAAGAGTAGCACCGTGTGCTTATTCCTGAATCCAGGATTCGGATACAGGGGCGATTCTGCTCGGGCTGGGCTGCACAGGAAGACGCAGGATGTTTGCTGTGCGCAGCATTTCAAGCAAGTGCTAGCGAGGTGGCCACTTGCTGCCGTGACCCTGAGCAGACAGCTTTGTCCCTCCGTGCCTCTGCGGAGAGGATGCTCACACACCGTCTCTCCTGCTCCCTCCTGCAGTCCCAGGGCTCTGTGACATTTGGCTCTGCGGCTTCTGCCTGGCACTTCCAGCCCCCAAATCTATTCTCACTTTCTTCTCCAAAGTGCAGCGGCCGCATTGTTCTCGCTATTTAGAGAGCGTATGTGAGAATGGATATGTGGGAGGCTGCTCCCCTCCTAAAATATGTGCATTTAAATTGTCCGAGGGAATTACCGACATTAGCCTGCTTTGTTTTTTGGGTTTTATTGGTGTCATTCAGTAAATATCCCCCTGCAACACGGGTAGAGAGTGCCCGGCCGTGCTCACTGGAGATGCCACTGGCACTGTGCCTGCCACAACTGCTGGAGGACAGCAAATCCATCCCTCCTTGGCTCGCAGGCATTGGCGCTGCCTCGGCTTGTGCAGAGCTGCTCCTGAGCCCGTCTGAGCCGGGTCACAGCTCCCCTGACTTACGGACTTTTGTGCCATGAAGCATCTGCAAACGGCGCTGCCTGGGGAGCTCTCCCAGAGGTGTGGATTCCCCTCACCCAGGCAAACACCGGCGGCTCATGTGGACCAGGAATTTGTCTTTTCCTTTTCCCCTACCTTTCTGCATCATCGGTTTTATATAAAACCACAGGATAGACCAGAAAGCCTAGCACACACCACTCGCTGAGAATTGACTGGGTATTGTAGATACACACTGCTTCCATAAATATTTATGGAGTTACAGTCAGCCTTGGTACGGGCAAACAAATGTAAATAACGCCATGCACTCCTAGCGTGCTCCGGATGGTGCTGTGAGCAGGAATAGCCGTTCCTTGTGAAATCAATTTAATGAATCACTTATAGAAGGAGGGAAATAATCCCAGCAGCATTATTATGCCTAATGGTAGGAGCATTGTGATGATGGCTGTGTTATCCAGCAAGCCCCTGCCTGGGAGCAGGGGCATGGGGAGGGGAGACCTTTCCCAGCAGAGGAAGAGGAAGATGAGACGTGGGTGCAGGTGACAGAAATGAGAAAGAAAGTGTTGGAATTTTCCTGGCTGCTACACATCAGGATGCTGTGATGTTAACTGGGATAGTGGGTGTTGGGGCAGGGAGAGGCACTCTATAGGCAGAGAGACTGTAGGGAGGGGGGTGAGCAGGGAGGGCTCAAATGGGTGGGCTCGTGTGGGAATGGATGTTGTGTGCCCTGGGCCCCTCTGGTATCAAGTGCCCCTCAGCAGAAAGGGTTTTTTAAAGTGATTTTTAAATATCTTCACTCTCAGCCAACACTGCCAAAACTTCCCAGGACATGGATGTCTTGCATTTTTCATCTCTGCCAGAAAAGGGAAGAGATTAACAGTTCCAGGATGAAATCTCCATTTCAGATCAGAATTCCTCATGTCTTTGGGTGAGTGACTTCACCTTTCTCTTTCACTGGCTGTGGACATATTCCTGAAGTCATTCTCAGCCCACAGAATCACAGAACCATAGAATTGTTAAAGTTGGAAAAGACCTCTGAAATCAGAACCATTGTTAATCCAGCACTGCCAAACCAACCCTAAACCTTGCCCCTGAGTGTCACACCTGCATGTCTCAAAAATCCCTGCAGGGCTGGTTTCTCCAGCACTTCCCTGGGCAGCCTGTGCCTGTGCCATCCACAGGTTATTCCAGCAATCCCCCAGGAGAGGGATGGCTCACAGGGCAGACACACTGCAGGACACGCAGGTCACATTAGTGCTGATCTTCCCTCAAGGGGTGGATGGTGCCCTCAGAGCCAGGTCACATTTCTGGAGATCTTTCCTAGCTTATAGTTTTCCCTTTGCCAGCATGTTTCAGCCAGGTAATTAATCTGTTAGGCCATGTAAGGAAAGTAAAAGCAGAAGGGGTTAGCACATGGACAACTAAAAGTGCATTTTTAAAATTTCAGCCTGTATTTTCAGGTTTCCATCAGCTCAAACAGCATGGAACATCTTCTTTATCTGGATGTGGCCTTTGCAGAACTTCTCCATGTGCTGATTCTGGGTGTACAAGCTTAGGGGTAACTTGACCCAAGATTCTAAAGCTGTTGGTAGAGCAGACAGGCCAGAGAAAAGCAGTGATTTGTTGTTTGAAGAGTTGAGCATCCCAGTTTTGATCAAAGTGCTTTCTGAATAACTGGACTTGCAAGGCAAGAGCTGGACTTCCACATGGGGGGCTCCAGCAAGGACATGAAATCTGGATACAGCTGCATTAGCATCTTTACAAGCATATTCCTAGCATTCTAATCCTTGACCCCACTGTTATTTTCAATTAATTAGTCTATCAGAAACTATTTTTGTCCTTGCTTTCCCTTCTTCCCCCAGTTTACAAGGCTGTAGTCAGAATTGTGCTCCCACACAGAGCTGTTTTGTTTTCATGAGTTTTTTGGGTGGGCACTATATTGCATTAACATTAACATTCATTAATATAAGACACTTAGACAGCCTTAGATTTTTTGTGGCATCTTTTCCTATTCTATTGAATGGAGTGAAGATGTGGGAAAGAAAACCAGGAAAATGCAAGGGCCAGAAATTCTGTTGTTCTTCAACTTTCCTATGGAAATCAGACATTTTGTCTCAGGGCCTGAATCCTGCTCCTTATTACAGCACCCAAAATCTGGAGTGCTCCATGGGGCTGAGCTCCTTTCTCTGATAAACCCGTGATGGGAGCAGGCACAGGTCTGCTGTGGCTGGGAACAGGTAATCGGCTGGGAGGAGATGTATCCAGATGGCAGCTGAGCTGATCAGCACCACAGGGCTGAAAATAAAAGCAGGAATTGTATGGACCCTTGGCTGAGGGGACAGAGGGAAAGGACGGATAAAACAGCCTGAGATTGTAGAGTAGCTCAAAGCACCCAGCTGGAAACCACAGTGCACCCCTGAGGAGCACTCTGCAGTGGAGCATCCCTGTGGACTGGTGTAGGTGTGGGATTTATACAAAAATGAGGAGGCTCCAAATTGCCATTAAAGCCCCCTACTCTGGCTCCTGCTGCCAAACCGAAGCTGGAAAAGGTTTGAAGCGAGAAGTACCTGGAGTCTTCACAAAAGCAGATGCAGAATATCAAATTGGAGGGAAATTAGGACAACGATTTCTGCGAGCTTTGAAGGCAAAGGCTGCTTGTTTAGCCTTAAAGGAAGGAGGCTGCTCCTGCTCCCGCTTTGCTTGCCTCAGCCTGGGAGGCATCCCTGACTCTTCCCAAAGGTTAAAGCCCTGCCAGAGGGGGCGGAGGGGCCGGTTTCACTTGCGCTGGGGGCGAGGGTCCCGCGCTGCTCCACGCCCGGCGCAGGCGGAGGTCAGCGGGTCTGCCCTGATCCCCCTTCACAGGGGAAATGAAGCGACAGGGACTTTGCTCCAGCACAGTGGCCACTTTGAAAAAATGTTTCAGGCAGATAATTTATCAGGTTTAATTGCTCTTTAATCCCCCTGATCGGCCTGGCGTGGAGAAATCCCCTCTGAATGGGGGATCCTGTTTGAAAAGACCCAGGGAGGCTGGGAGGGCTGGAGGGAGGATGGAGGGAGGGAGGGAGGAAAGGAGGGAGGGATGGAATGAGGGAGGAAGGATGAAAGGAGGGAAAAAAGGGAGGAATGAAGGCATGAGGGAGGGAAGGGAAGGGAAGGGAAGGGAAGGAAGGAAGGAAGGAAGGAAGGAAGGAAGGAAGGAAGGAAGGAAGGAAGGAAGGAAGGAAGGAAGGAAGGAAGGAGTTTCTGAGTAATACAGTAAGAAACAGAATTTCGCCTCTTGGTTCAAATAGATCATTCTGTTAAATCCAGGTAAATTATTCCTTATGATGGTGATGTATGAGAGTGGAGTCTGAACCTCCAACACCTTTAGTTTTTAGCACAAGTTCCTGCATTGTTCACCCAACATGCTGTGATTCCTCCCTTCCATGCATCTTCTGTGGTTCCTTCCTGATGGAGATGTTACCTGCCCTTTCTGTATCAGGGATTATGGGGAGGGATATTTTGTCCTTGAACAGACACAGCCCATCTAAGGGCTGCTGGATTTTTTTTTTTCCCTTCTTCTTTTCTTATTTTAGCAATTTCTCCTTTGGCTGAAGAAACCCTCCCTGAGGCAGGAGAGTTTTTCTTTCCCAGGCATGCCAGGCCTGCTCCCTGGCCTCTCACTGCTCTAATTATTAGCAAGAGGACAAAGGGATTAAGAGCCATGAATGGGGTCATCTTCACCTGGGGAAAAAAAAATATTAATATATCACCTCTGAAAACCCCAGGCCAGGGTGTGAAAGCAGGACTTGATGGGCACTGATGGCAGTGCTTGGCTGGCCAAATGCTGGCAGATGCACTGACCCCGGGGCAATGTCTGAGCTCATTTCTCACAGAAGCACTAAATTATTGGAGAAAGAAAAGAGTGGGGATGAAAGGCATCCCTAGAATCGTTGCATCCTTCAGTACAGAGGAATTTTTCCGGTGAAATTCCTAGGTAATGGTAAGAAGCAGGAAACACCTTGTGGTGAGTGGGGAGAATGAACTAACATGGGATGAAGAACCAGCACATCCTTTCTGCTTCTTCAGTCTGCTCCAAATCCATGATAAACTGTCCTGCCTGCAGATCCAGGCTGCCAAGGAGGGTCCCAATCTATGCTGGAAATGGAGATTTGGTCTTGTGATTCCAACCTACTTTAAAAGGGAAAAAAAATAAAGCAGATGAAGATGTAGCTGGGACCACAGCACTAAATAAATATCTACTGGGTCATCACTCGTTCAGGTCTGTGGAGCTTGATGTCCTTGTGCTTTCTTTCCAGATGCTTTAAGAAGGACCCCATTTGCAAAATACTGCATTTTTTTTGGAAGAGTTGATTACTTTCAATGGGAAAGGGCATAGCAGGACACAAAAATCAGAGATTACACGAGGTCATTTCATCTTGACAGGCTGCTGCCAATTCCTGAGCTCAGTCTTCATCCAAAAAACTAGAAAACTGTGTCAAGCTTGCTGTAATATTTAACCCCCTATGGAAATCACTTGCTCCCACTGCTGCTGGCTTAACTAGGACCAAACTAGGTTTTAGTCATAGTTAGCCCTAGCTCCAGCGTGGCAAAGGCTGTGAACATCTTTCCAGGAGGAACGCAGGCAATGTCCTCGCCATGGCAAAGGATGCTGATGGCAGGCCAGCTGCAAGTGTCCATGGGCTGGAGCACATTGCTCTGAGAAGCAATATGGATGAAGCAGATTCCTGGCAATGAGATTTGGAGGAGCCTGCGTGGTCAGAGCGAGGCTGCTGCCAGTTAATCCCTTCGGTGATGGGATCGATGTCACAGCGAGTCTGGGGTTTTTCCAGCCTTTGCCATTTCAGCAACCAGCACTGGCTCCATGGAGCTGGCAAGTGAGTCGTGAACAGATGCTCAGGAAAATTGGATCATTTACAAAGTGTTTACAAATACTTCCCCCTGGCCCCTTGCCAATTTTGCCATCCTCCCCACTTAGAGAAAACATGCATGGATGTCCCCAGCCGCTGTCCTCTGGGTCCTTTCTGATGGGATTGGTGCTGAAGGCATGGGGGGGGGGGGGCTTTGCAGGGGCTTGTATCCTCCTCATTACCCCATCCACAAGGAGAAATGTCGCTTCCACAGCCTGGATGGGCAAGTGGAGGCATCCACCAGCACTATCGGGTGCAAGGCACATCCCTGGTTGAAGATATTTTGAAAAAAAGATACAGCAAATGGCTAATTATGTGCATTCATCTGAGTACTAACTGGAGGTATTTCTCCTGCACTGTCACACTTAGCAGCTGCACACAGTAACTTTGGGTATCCTGACATCCCCCAGCCGCTGTCCTCTGGGTCCTTTCGGATGGGATTGGGGCTGAAGGCATGGGGGGGGGGGCTTTGCAGGGACTTGTATCCTCCTCATTACCCCATCCACAAGGAGAAATGTCGCTTCCACAGCCTGGATGGGCAAGTGGAGGCATCCACCAGCACTATCGGGTGCAAGGCACATCCCTGGTTGAAGATATTTTGAAAAAAAGATACAGCAAATGGCTAATTATGTGCATTCATCTGAGTACTAACTGGAGGTATTTCTCCTGCACTGTCACACTTAGCAGCTGCACACAGTAACTTTGGGTATCCTGACATAGGGGAACCCCTGAATGCCAGACAAGAAGGATTTGGAACATATTTTTAAGGAGAGATTATTATTCAGGGGCCCTAAGTATAAGCAAGACATGGAGCTGCTTGAGCAGATTCAGAGGACTCCATGAAGGTGCTCTGGGGGCTGGAGCACCTACTCCTGGAGAAAGTCTGAGAGGGCTGGGGTTGTTCACACTGAGAAAAAAGGGTTCTGGAGAGACCTTGGAGCACCTTCCAGTGCCCTGTGTTTCAGACAGTGGGCTTGGCCACCTACTTGCAGCGTGAAAGAGCACAAGCAGTGCTCAGTCTCTGCTTTCAGGAGAGGCACATCTCTGAGCTGAGCTCTGGGAGACACTGACAGGGGCAGGGCTGTGCTTCTGCCTCCATCCCAGACATGTCCTGGAGCTCGTGACACATTTGCCCCAGTCACACAGTATTTGGTTGTGGGTTAAACCTTCTGCAAGGGAGAGCAGGGTTCCTCAGGACTGGCTGAGCTGATGCTGCAAGGGAGCTGAGGGGGATAAAAATCACCTCCTTCCTTCAGCTGACTTCTTAATGATGCTACAGCCTCTCTAGGGCAAGCAGCAATGCTGATACAAGTCAGCATGTGTAAAGCCTCCAGGAATAAAACTTGCCCCTTTGCAGGCACCTACTGATCCTGCAGTCTTCCAAATATTTGTTCTTTGAGGCCCTGAATATTGCTCTGAAGCACAGATTTAACCTGACCGAGGGGCTCCAGAGCAATCACCGTATCACGCCTTTGTCCCCACAGCTCTTTCCCCCAGCTTGCCTTTCTACCCGCCAGGAGCAGCCCGACACAGGTGGCCAGGCAGAGAGCATCCTCATCAGCTATTAAAGCTCTTACTTTAATGAGAAAAGAAGATCTTTAGCTGGACTTGCCTTCCCTGCTTTGTGCATCCCTGCCCGGAGTCCATCACTGCTGCAGCCGCAACGGCAGAGGGAGCACCCGCCGCTGCCTGCCGGCCCCCACAGCTGGCTTTTAATTTTAATTTTCTAGCAACAGAGAGGTGGACTAGACCCATCCATCACCCCCCTCTGGTGATTTTTCCCTGACCAGCACGGCAGGCTCGTGGGTAGCAGCAGGGAAGAGCTTTGCTTTGGCGGCGTGAGAGCAAATCCTGCAGCGCAGTTGCGGTTTGCTCCCCGGTAAGAGGCTTGGAAATATTGATCAGGGCTGGAGAAGAGATGTGCACAGGAGAAAGAGCACAAGATTTGGGGATTTAAAAGTGTTATAATTGGATTTCTGAATTAAACACAGCGAGTGGGAAGGTCAGCAATAAGATGCAGCCACGGGCTCAGGTTTTCTCAGCCTCAGCCTGGGTGTCTAACATGAGACCATCTCAGATGTTGTATCCTGGGGAAAGGGTGTGTTGAGCAAATGTTTTTGGGAATTTCCTTGCTGATAGGTCAAAAAGGTGGCATTGCTTCCATGTGCATCGTGTCAGGCTCTTTCCCCTGCAGTGGGATGGCATGGAATGGTGGTGCATCAGAGAGGATCCAGGTTGAGGCTGGATACTCTTTCTGACAGATGGGAAGTGATTTCTGGTTTCCAGAGCTGGCCCATAGCTACACTTACCACTGCTTTCTGTCATTAAAAGCATTTGAAATATTTAAAATTTCTAGCTTTTTATCTCTTCTGCTTTTTGTTTGTGTAAATACTTAGACACATCTATTTATATCCTCTATCTCCCCTTTTACAGACCTCAGGGACCACCCTGGTCCTACCTTTACCCCCAAGCCCCAAAATCTGTCCCCAGTGAAAGGGACAAGGCTGTGCACCAGAATCTCCACCTGAAGCTGAGACTGTCCAAAGCATCACCCAGGTTCAGGTGGGAACGTTTATCTGTTAAACTCTGTGCTTATATTTAGGTATAGGAAACTTATTAATCTTTTATTTGCATTTAAACATTTGGAGAGACTTGGAAGCCCCCAAGGAGCAAAAAAGCCTATGTTTTGCAAATTACCCCTTGTAGTTTTCAGGTATGGAAACCTCCCCAGGGGTTTCCCTACTCCCGGGCTGCCTCTGGCCAGCCGATTTACTGGCCATGTTTCCATGGAAACAAAAACTGGATGGGTGAAAAAAGAGGGGAAAAAAGTTCTTGTAATAGGTGGCATTTCCCAGTTTGGAAAGAGGGTTTTTCGCAGGCTGGACTACTTCTTTTCCAGGATTTTTTTTCCAGGAGAGAAGAAGGAAGGGTACGCCCTGATGTGGAGATGGATGGGCAGCAGATTGCCCAAGCTGCATTCAGAGCAGCAGCACTGGTCTCCAGGCTTTAATGTTGTGACTTATGGCCACTTTGCTGCTATGGAGGTGTCAATTTGGTTTTTAAAAAGTCTTTTCTAATCAGTGGGGCAGGACAGGGGGGCTGCCCCATCCTGGTTGAGCCCACTCAGTGGTGTGACCTTAAGGGACGGTCTCAGCAGCGATAATTCCTCTCTGTCTGTGCTGACATTTAATGATGCCTCTTCGCTTTACAGCTCACTACGAGGCTTCATTAAAAAGCATCTGCAAAGGCTTTGAAGTCCTTGCTGGACATCTTGCACCATCACTGAGAGCAGTCATTGCAACATCATCCTGGGCTGGCACAGAGACTCCGAGTTGTGATGAAGATGTCAAACCCAAGGTGTACCGCAGCCAGCTCAAAGCAAACCCGAAATTACAGCCTCTGCAGGGAGAAGTGACAGCCCTGCTAGAGAGATCAAGGATTTATGGAGATGGGGCAGCCAGATCTCTCTCTTGCATCCTGATAGCTGATGTGACACATCAGGTGTCAGGGTAGCTCCTATTCCTAAGAGGTTAAACAAGTGGCACTATCAGGAGGGGCTGACATGCTGGTCCAGGCGAGGAGGGAATCATTAAGTTGTATTCCCAGGGCTGAGACAGGCAGCAGCAGCTCAGAGAGGTTCACGTAGCCTCAGGTGAGCTGTACGACAGGAAAACACACATCTGATGGGAGGTTAGGTGCTCTGAATTGTGAAATGATAATCAGGAGAGCTGCTTATTGCTGAGTCAGGCGGGAGGCTCTGTCCTGAGGTGCAGGGCTGTGGTTTGGGCTGGGCTTTTCTCGGTGTGTGTGTGGGTGTGTTTGTACAATAAACCAGTAAATGTATTTCTTATAATAGTTCAGATTTTTTTTTTTTCCTTTAGGGCTCTTTTTTAAATAGCCTGCTTCACTTAAAAACTAACTTTTTAAGTGTCACAAGATGGAGGAAAGAGGATTTCTTGATGGGAATTGAGGCAACTCTTGTCTTCCTGTATAAAAATAAGTCTGGTTTCATGTTCAGCGGCCCCAGCAGGAGGAATACTGGGGATGGACTGTGTCCAGCATGGAGAAATGATGTTATTTACACGTCATCAACAAGAGAGGAGAGATACAGGAAAATTTACGCACATATCTATTTACACACAAATTTTATATAGATATATATGTATTTGTATAAATGTACACATATATGCACATATGTACACATACACATACATACATATTAAAAACATCAGCATTTTATATAAATGCTTGTATATAAATGTTTCAATGTACATTTTTATATGTTATATAAAACATTTATATAAATGTTTATATAAACCCCCATAAAATATATTAATAAATATAAATAAATATAAATATAAATATAAATATAAATATAAATATAAATATAAATAGAAAGAAATATAAAAATATATAAATATATATATATATATATACACACACACACATATATATATAACAGACACAGACAGAAGGTGAGTGCTAGCATTTTTACCAGGGTGTGCATACTTGGCGGACACCTCTGTCCTGGGGCTGCTGAGACCATCCCTGTCCCTTACTGTGGTTATTTGTATTTTCCAGAGCTGGGAAATGCTGCCACTTCTCTCCTGTCTTCTTCTTTGCACAGCTGGGCTTCCTAACCCTATTTCTCTGCAGCTCCAGCCTATTTGCTTCAGGAATAGGATCAGGAGGTTTTGGGAGTGGCTCATAGAAGGAGAAACATCATCCACTCGAGCACCTCATGCCTACAAACCTAACCTCGAGGACTGTGGGCACTGGTAAGGTCAAGGGGAGGAATAAAGGTCTCACTTTCCCAGGATTCTCACTGCCCAGCCATAGATCCAGGCTGGAATGCCGCTCCAGCGAGGAGGGCAGGCAGGAACTCGGCACATATGGCGAGCCCGGCCCCACGCTGCTGCAGAGCTGTGAGGAACGGAAGCACAAGGGCACTGCCACGGAGAAAATATCAGCTCTGGGCTTTGGCTGGCTCTGGGAGTTTCTATTCTCAGAGCCACAGCATTGCCTGAACGAATGGCTTGTCGCAGAGGAGAGGGTTTGTTTACAAGCCCTTCTCCAGAGGGAAGGGAATGATGTCAAGTTTAGAGGAGCGTGGTGACTGCAGCAGCTACTCACGGCAAAAGGCTTGTGGGTTTGGGGTGATTTTAGGAGCTGGGATGGTGGGAGATGCAGCAGAGGCACCCAAAGGAGCCCGAGGATGCTGTATCCTGAAATTGTGGTGTCTTCTGTCTCTTGATGGTGTTCAGAGAATGTCACTTCCTTCTGCTGAGCATAGTCCCACTGGGACCCCTGAAACTGTATCCAGCCTTGTTTTTCACTTTTCTGATTACCATCAATAATCCTCTTTCCCCCATCTTGTGCCACATTAAAAGTTAGTTTTCAGGTGAAGCAGACTACAATAACTTAATTTTTTAAAAAAAGCAAACAGCCATTTAAAATATTAATAAAAATATATCTACTGATAATCTCCATTCCTCCTCTTTGAGGAGCTGTTCCCAGTGTGCACAGTTTACCTGGGTAAAGTGAGTTGTCTCCATTTTCATTGCCAGAGCATCAAGAGGAAGTTTCATTATTCTAATTTAGCATGAAAATACATTTAAATAGCATTTCATTTTGCCCTTTCACAGTATTAAGTAACTGCAAGAATCTTTTCAAGAGCAATTGCCCACAGCTTTTTGTGCAAATATTCTCTTCACAAAAGTCTCATGATGATTTGGGAGAAGCAATAGGGGAAAAATATGTTTCAGTGACAGAATAAAGGAGAAATCTAGTGTAATACTCAATACAGTGTTATTTATCCTCTAGCTAATTACAATCATAATCTGCTGTATAAGGGAGGCATTTCAATGTCAAATTTCATAAAAGAGATTAACTCTCAAGGAAAGATGAAGCAATGGGGGTCAGGGAGTGTTGCAAGAGCCCACCAGCACTCAGGGTCCCTCTGCTCCTCCAGGGGAGCTCTCAGCTCATCCCAACCACACCCCTGGGCACCAGGCAAGTAGATTTGGAATGAATAAATATATTTGGCTAGCTTATTAAAATAGAATCATAGAATGGTTTGGGTTGGAAGGAGTCTTTGAAGATCATCTAGTCCAAGCTCCCTGCAATGGGCAGGGACCCTTCCCACTATTCCAGGTGGCTCCAAGCCCTGTCCAGCCTTGCCTTTGACACTTCCAGGGATGGGACATCCACAGCTTCTCTGGGTAACCTGTGCCAGGGCCTCACCATCCTCACAGTAAAATATTTTTTCCAAATATCTCATCTGTACCTGCCCTCTTTCAGTCTGAAGCCATTACCCCTTGTCCTTGTCACTCTCCTCGTCTTTCTTATAAATCCTCTTTCTTCAAGTATTTAAAGTCCTCAGTAAGGTCTCATTGGAGCTTTCTTTTCTCCAGGCTGACCAGCCTCAACTCCCTCAGCCTCTTTTCAGAAGAGAGGTGCTCCAGCCCTCTGAGCATCTTTTGTGGCTTCCTCTGGACTCACTCCAACAAGTGACCACGTCCTTTCCTGCAGGTGACCCCGGCCTGGATGCAGCACTCCAAGAGGGGTCTCACAGGAGCAGACAGAGGGGGATAATCTCCTCCCTTGACCTGTTGACCATGCTGCTTGTGATGCAGCCCAGGATGTGGCTGGCTTTCTGGGCTGCCACTGCACATGGCTCAGTCATTCAGTTTTTCATCCACCAGTGTCCCCAGGTCCTTCTTGGCAGGGCTGTTCTCAGTGCATTCACCCCTCAGTCAGTATTGACAGAGGGACCTTGCACTTGGCCTTATTGGACTTCATGAGGTTTTTGTGGGTTTATTTCTGACATAATTACACAAAAACAGTGCAAAATTTTTGAAATGTCTCAACATCCAAATTGTGAAATTTTGTCAAAGCATCAGATTAACATCTCTTCCCCATGGTCAGCAAGGGAGTCAATGGGCAGCAGGTTTACAAGAGCAGCTGTTACTATTCAGCAAAAGCATTTTTAAAAACACTGCCACAGACCTCCTGCATGAGGACCCTCCTCTGTCCTGCATTTATGGCTGTAACATTTATCCAGCTCCTCCTAAGGTTAGTGAGTGGTGATCTGCAGGAACAGTATGAATTATCAGGTAATGAATCAAATTGCTTGTCCTGGAAAAGAGGGACTCGGTATCAGACTGGGTATTGCTTATGCAAGCAGAGACCAGAAATATTCAGGTAACACCCATGGAGTTTTCCTGTCACTAATGAGAATGAACTGCATGCTGTTGGTCGCCCATCAGCTTTTCCAAGCGGGAAATTTGCTCATAACCTTTTTGACATGTACCTTCAGAAGCTGAGTGAAAAGGATCTAAGTCCCAGTAATGCTGTCTCTGAGAGGGCCTGTTCAATTAAATCTTCCTCAATATGTCAATCACCTGCTAAATGTAACTGCTCTGGGCTTGGGAAGTGCAAATCAACAGGTTTAAATGGCCCGGGAAGGGCTGGATCACAACAGCTGGTGAGTGGCCATGCCACCAAGGGGACACATGCCCAGGCTGAGACCAAACCAACACAAATCCAATTTCTGAATGATGGATGTCCCCTGAACTCTAGCACAAAATGAAGCACTTGTGCTCCTTGAGAGGATGTTCATTCCAGGAACTGGAGTAAAGTTTCCAGGTATTGCACTGATTTGTTGAGCACTGATACTAGAGTGACCTTGCAGGTGACCTTGGAAAAGAGCACTGACCCTGTTTGTTGTTTGTAACTGAATTGTAAAAGGCAGCTAACAGCTCCCTTCTCCCATGGATCTGGCTCTGTGGATTGAGAGCTTGTTGGGATGAGGAATGTTATGGTTTAGACACAGAAAACACCAGGTGAGTTGGTCCCTGCGTGTGCCAGGGCTGCATGAGGCAGAGGAATAATGATGATGATGACAATCCCAACAATAATGATCTGACCAGGGAAAATCTTGTTTATAACACAACTGAGTAATTAAGAAGCATTTCCTCCAAAAGCTTTAATGTGTGCAATTCCAGGCAAGCAAAATTCTTGTGAAATCACACATTCAAATACAGTTTGTGCTCTAGAGGGTGCAGCCCTGCCTGTGCCTCCCTGCACTGTCGTCTCTGGGCTCTACCTAAAAATAAAACCCAAAGCACAGAAGAACAAGCTCCCTGCTGGCAGTCTGGCACGGAGGCAGGGCACAGTCGCTGCCAGGCATGAGGTCTCTTTGTCCTCACAGGTCAAACCTGGAGCTGAGTTAAGGATGCCGATCTCCAGATCAGCACCTGGAGTCACGGCTCCCTCCTGCCCGTCTCCTGCCTGGCACCCCCTGACCAGGAGCTGCCCCTGGACCCCTGCCCGGGGGGCTCAGCCCTGGGATGGTACCAAGCCCAGCACTGAGGTCAAAACAAGGTCTGAGGGCATCACTCGAGGTGAGAAGTGCCCTGTCTCCTTCCCCACCATCACCAAAGGAAGCAAAACTGGAGCGTTTTCTTCACCTCGTGGTCCTGCAGCATTTTCACCCACACTCGTGAAAGACATCACATTGCAAGACTTCAGCTTCAGAGCCAGCCCAGGACAAGTGGAAACAGGAGCTTCACGTTGCCAGTGCTTCCTACTGTGTCCCCCTTGCTGCTTGCCCAGGGACCTGAGTCTATTTCCTCAGCAGGGTGTGGGAGGGAGGCTGGGCTGGGGTCGGATCCCATTTGTATCCTTCCACTTGCCAAAATCCAGGATAAAACACTGCAGTCCCAGCCCATCTGAAGCACAGCAGAACTAAAAAAGCCGTGTCTGAGCTTTCAAAGTGAAAGTCACCTGCTCGCAGGGGATGTCCTTTCAGTGTCAGGACACTGTTCTTAAGTCCCAGCTAACATTTATGTTCTGTTAAGCACAGGGAGATAAAAAGGAAATAAATAAAACCCCTGTAATACAAGATTGTAAGAAAAAAACCCCGAGCATGTCAAGGTTTCTTATTACTCCAAACCATCACACAAACAGAGCATCATTAAAACAAGATTCCTGGGAAAGTTACCTCTCACCCATCCTCTCCCCTGCCCCTGACTCCCAAGGCAAGGAGCTGAGAGGCAACAAATAAAACCCTGAAGCAGAGAAATTTTGACATCGATCCCAGCAACTGGGATTTCTAGTATGTCTCAAAAAAAGGGTCAAATCTGTCACTCAGTGCTTACAGGTTATCCTCTGTGAGCTCAGGCATGAGCCTGCTGTGTTTATTAAACCCATGGCCTGGCAGAGCAAAGGTGTCTGGCTGAATTGCAATACAGTTGATTTTCAAACTGTTGGTTTAAAACTCTTTGTCCTGGTTTAGTGAATTACTCAGCACCAGGATAAAGTGTTCAAACATAGATTCTTGTGTCTTGGTATCAGGTGCCTTGCCACTTCAGCAGGCACTTAGGGCTCTGGGCTGGCTGTTTCTGGGTGGTGTAGCATAGCAAAATGAGATGCTCTTGTGTTCCTCTGTGAGTGTATCTGTCTGGAGGGATAGATGTGTGCTGGGCAAATATATGTATATTAGATTTAATTGCATGGGGCTGGCTTTGCTCTGCAATGCTCAGTGACAGGACCTGCCCTTCCTCGTGCCCTTTGGGGTCCCCTCAGGCTTATCTGCCCCAGCCGAGCACTGGCCCTATTTCTTCCCCCACTTCCAGTGCCACAACTCTTTCTTTTCCCCATCTACACCCAGCTGGGAGGCCCAGGAGCAGGAGTTAGTCTCCCTCTCCAGAAAATCTTCCCATTTATTTACATTTCCCTCCTGCACAGGGAGATCCCACCAATCTCTGAAAGCTGTATGAAGTTATTTGCTTGAGCAAACTGACAGCAGCCTCTGGGCTCAACTTTTGATGCGTCAGTTTTCTGCCACCTTCAAAAAGCAGCACTGGCTGCAGGCAGCAGCCATCCTGGGCTGGACGGGACCAGCACCACTTGCCACGGGCAAGGGGAGCCAGCAGAGGTGAGTCTGGAGCTCCATCCTCTTGCTTGGCACCCCCAGTGTCCGGGTGTGGGTGTCTCCTTCCCGGCATGGGGGGATGCACCAGAAAAAGCACACAGAGGTTCTGCTGTTGAAGCAGAGCTGCAGAGAATTTTTCTTCCTTCAGTGGCTCTCTTGGTGTTGTGCTGCAGGAGACCACCTCCTTCTCCTGCCCCTCAGGCAGGGGAAAAGTAGGAGCTTGTCACCTACTTCTGTCCAGTTTTTTTTAGATCTTGCTGGCAATGCTTGTGGCTGACTCTCTTCAGTGAAAGGCGTTTTTCAGTGCCTATCATCATCTCATATCCCGAGGCTTTTCCACACACTCACAGAAATTCAAAATGATCACAGTGATGCGAATGTTGTTTCAACATTTACACTTCTGGGACAAATACCTTAAAAATATGTGACAGGGATAAAACTGCAGGGATGGATCCAAGCACAGAAGGAAGGAGATGGAGTGTGGAAGTTGAAAGGTAAGAAGGCTCCCAGTCTGCACTGGTAGCTGAAATTTCCCACCCCAGCTTCTGTAAGATGCACATAGATCATCATGCTGTGAAATTTTGTTCCCTGAATAAATGGGAGGAACCAGCACAGATGAAACCATGGGTACTGTGCACACACGGGGTAAAGACAAGCACGTCCATCACCCAGCTGGTACTGAGATGTTGCACCCTGTACCAGGCAGATACAGAACATGGGTAAATTCCACTCTGGACTAAACCATGTCCATCCCAGACAAACCTTCTGAGTGGGATGTAGGTGGAAGTCTGTGCAGGGGATTCCCACTGGTACCACTCCTCTGTGAGGACCACAGCAGCACCAGAAAGTTGTGATGGAATGAGGCACAGATGACAAAGACAAGGAAAGAAACTTTGCCTGCCACGGGTAAATGTCATCCCTGGTCCCTAAAAGGACAGAAATTGGGTTGGCACCTTGTAGTGACCCTTGCTCATCATTCTCAGTTGAGGCCTTTGAGATGGCCCAGTTCTGAAGTTGTTTCTCAGTCTTTGTTTCTACAACATTAATATTGCAGATGTGTCTGTCTGAGAAGCAGCTGAGAGCAGCAGCTCTGTCCACAGCTGGGCATCCAACTCCACACTTAAGGGTACAATGAGTAGCCTGATTGTCTGAGATGTGGAGCATCCAAACTCCTCACAGGGTTGTAGGAGATCAACATATCTAACAAAAAATGAGCTTTCTCACTGTCTCACTGGAGAATTTTAAGCCAAATTTGGCTGTTCACAGCTGTGCAGGAAAATCTGTAAATCAAGAGTTACTTCAGGCAAGATTTAAAATGCTCTAATTGCCTTTTGGATTTATGACAAAAGTACCACGAGAGACAAACGGATTTCAGTACTCCACTGGCATAATTTAGGGAAAAAATATAGCTTTCCTTCTGTAATAAGTCATTATTGCATTAGATTTGGTGTTCACACGTTCCCCATTAATATTGCAGGGCATGTAGTTATAGGACAAAGGGGAATGGCTTTAAACTGGAAAAGGGCAGTTTTAGATTAGATGTTGGGAGGAAATCCTTCACCATCAGGGCAGTGAGGCACTGGCACAGGCTGCCCAGAGAAGCTGTGCATGCTCCATCCCTGGAAGTGTTCAAGGACAGGCTGGATGGGGCTCTGAGCAGCCTGGTCTAGTGGGAGGTGTCCCTGCCCATGGCAGGGGGCTGGAACCAGATCATCTTTAAGGTCCCTTCCAACACAAACCCTCCTGTGTTTCTGTGAGATTAATCCCAGCTCAAGTATTTTGTTCCCTCTGCTGGGTATTTTATTCCTCCCTAATTTTTTGGAGTGAGAATTATAAAGCCAAGTTAAATAAGTGCACATAAATTATGGAAACAGCTGTAGGAAGTACAGGAGACACTAAATTCAGGCTGTTACAGAAATTTTCTGTTCTGTGCCTGGATGTAACTCACGGGCCTCATATGAGTAGAATTACAAGCAAGTGCTCACATCTTCAATTTCCTAAAGGCCCTGTTTTGGGGAAAAATGCAAAACCAAATGGTGTGTCACAAATAGAAACAAGCAGGGATCAGCCCTGGACGTGGGAGTGCACAAATCCCTTTTCTGCATTAACCTTGCGTCTAAAATGTGCTCAGCAAGGAGCCATGTTCTGGAAATGGGAAAGAATGAAACTGGATATTATTCTCTCTAGAAATAAGAGCAATGGGGAAGAGATTTTTACCTGTTTAGATAGAAGACCATGACATTTCTGTACAGGTTTTGATGGCTTTTCAAAAAAAGTTGTGTTATTGGGTGGTCTGATTTGTATTCCCTGCATTGATGTGTATTGCATTTGGCTCCAACAGCAACAGTGAAGTTGCTGGGGGATGGGTCCTTTTTTTAAAGATAATTTCTTTTTTCAAATATTCTTGAAGTGCAGCTTGTATTAAACTGGGTAATAATTAGATAGTGAAAATGCTTCTATCTAATGCTTAGATTATTACAAGTGCCTGAGGCAATTCTTCAAGGTTTATAACAGACATAGAAATCAATGTTTAATGTCAAAAGTGATCCTGGAAGGTGTTTATTGAGAGTTATTTTTTAATATAAAGTGTAAAGATTAAAAAAATGCTTTTATTCTTAGTTTTACTTGTACTGGTGACTGGGGGAAAGGTGTGGTATCATCAGGGAGAAGTATTACCATAAAAGCTGATGTCAAACCTTCTTTCAAGATTCTTGATCCAAAATACCAGTTAAAACCAAGCCAAGTCAGTGCATTTAAAGTCAATACCCCGCTGGTTGTTCTTACATTACACTGATTTCTTAGAACTGCTGTAAACCAGCACTAGACACTTTCATCAGTGAAGGTTCATTACTGAGCCCTGCAAGAATCTGCCCTTTTGAGAGAAACTTCTGGTGGGTTTGGGCTTAACATCCATTAAAAAATCTTGTTGTACAACATGGTATGACTACTGTTTTCCTGCTGCTAGAATAATACTCTTGGGAGCAGCTGGGGCAGCAAACCTGCTTCAGCATCCTCTGCCACCCTTCACTCTGCTGTCTCACCCTTCACCCTGCTCTTCCACCCTCCCCTGGGTTGGAAGAGACCCCAAAGATCATTAATTTCCAACCCCCTGCCATGGTCAGGGATGCCTTGCACTGGACCAGGTTGCTCAGAGGGCAATCATTTGGAATCATACAGATGAGAACAGCCAGGCTGTCTGCTTAGGGCACAAAGCTGGCAGAGCTGCCCATGTCCCTGTAAGTGCCCAAGCTGCACCAAAAGGACTTGTTCCATCCCACTGTCCCTGCACAGGAGCAGGATCACAAGCACACATGGAGTCACTCACACTGGAGACAGACACAGCTAAGTGGGGTAATCCCACTTCCCAATGTCCAAACGATTTAATAGAGATGAAACCCAAGAGACGTTACTGAAATGAGATAAATCTGGGCAGAAATGATTGCAACAGCATTTGGGGAATGGAAAAACAGCATATACCCTGGCAGATACAGGGTCGAGAGAAAAATGCAGTTCTCTGGAGAAGCCTGGGTAAGAAAAAAGTGAATGATGGCACCACAAGCCATCAGTGCCTGCTTGGACCCCATCCTGAAGGTGCTGGAGTTGTACCTGCCTTGTAAAGAGCAGCTTTGGATGCAGGTGGCTTCCCTGGGGGCTGCAGGAGTGGGATGGACACACTGGACCCTGGGTGCTTTCCCAACATTCTCACCAGGCTGAGGGGAGATGGGAATGGAGCTCACCCCTTCAGGGGGACTTTGCAGGGCAGACTCCCCTGTGGCTGCTCAAAAACTGAGGAATTATCTGCTTGAGGAGCTTTTGAGTAGGGGCTTCCCTCCCTAGAAGCTTCCACCTCTCTCCATGGCTGTAAGGGCAGCCTGAGGGATACACTTGGCTGTGACATCTGCAGTGTCCATGTCCACACCTGGGCAAGGTACCCAGCTGTCTGCAGCCCCAGCTCAACATGGGGAGAAAAAGTCTTTCCAGGGATGGTGGCTGTAGGCCAGGGAATGCCTTTTATCCCAGCTGGAAGGGTAGATGAGGTGGTGTTAGAGCTGGAAAGGCAGAGGACGTGCATTGCACCCTCATTTGCCTTCAGATCTGAAGGGTGCAGATCCCCCAGTCTCACTGCTGTGTGCAATTGCCCCAAGCAATTGAATGAAAAATACTATTTCTCCCCACAAACTTTGCCTCATTTAAATGCTTCACTAAGGATGAGCAATAACTGCCACTACAGCGGTGTTTTCAACACAGTGGGAAGATTTCAAGCTCTCCTCAGGGCAGTGAAACCCAAAAAGTCAGATATCATGACAGTATTACCTGCCTTTTCCCAATACATTGCCACACACTTTGCAAACAGAGCCAAGTGTGATTTGGGCTCCAGATATCAGCGAGAACATACAATGCAGAGATCAGAAAATGTCTCCTGGTGGAAGACATCAGGTTAAAAAAGGAGAAAATGCTTGAGGAAGGATGGAGTTTAAGACGATTATAGAAAAACCAGAAATTTGTGGTGGAGGTGTAAATCTCCAGGTGTAAATCAGCACAACTTGGTGGATGCTTGTGTTTGCATTAGCCAGGGGTCTGCTCCCATGTGTTGGATCAAACGTGGCTCACTACAGGGGAATAAGAAGTGGCAGAGAACAACTTCCTCCTCTGAGGGAGAGCTGGAATGCAAAATATGTCTAAAATAATACACTACCCAAGTAGTCTTTCAGCCTTTCCCAAAGGAAAAATACACTTCTCTACAAGAAAAATGCCACATATCTCTCTACAGCCCCAGGAAAAGAATGAGGTCACATCTTTCACTAATGCTGAAAGAGAGGGATTTTTTTTTTTTTTTTTTTTTTTTTTTTTTTTTTGTGTGCAGTGTTTCATCCCCTTCTAGTAACTTGACATGCCTCACTGCAGTGGTACCCTGGTATTTATCTTATTTTGGGCTTCTTACAAAAAGAAAATTCCAATTCTCACTCAATCTAAAGGGCGAAATCCTGCCTCACCAAGGCAATGCTGCTATTATGGAGGAAATGGGTTTGCCCCTTGCTTCCATCAGTGTGAGTTGGGAGCATCTCTCCCGAAGTTAAAAGGTGAAAGCTGTCCCACTGACTCCGGTTGCAGAAGGGTTTCTTGCCTGGGAATGAGGGAAAAGAAACCAACTTCATAAACCAGATTTTGGTCTCTTTACACAAGGACAATTTGTAATAAACCCTGTGGCTAACGTGAAGTTATTGCAGATTTGCACTGGCATGAATGAGGTCAGGAACCAGCCCGGGGTGGCTGGGATAAGGCGGCACAGAGGTGTTGGAGCAGAGAAATTTGGAGTTTGACTTTCTGCAGCCCCTAAACGATCTCAGCACGGTGACACCCTGCCTTCAATGTATTTTGGGTCAAATTGATGAGTGGCATGGCTCAGGACCAGGCACACCTGACATGGAGAGTGCCACATGGAGCTTGTTGGAGCAAGCGTGTGCTAATTAGAGCTGTCTGCTCAATGAATTTAGCTTCGGCTGCTCGCAGAGTGTCGGCAGCTAGATTGGGATTTCCTCAAATTGATTTGTAATTTGAGGTTACTCAATTAATTTTTCTTTCTTTTTTTTTTTAATTCTTTTTTTTTTCCTCTTTCTTATCACACAAGTGCTTGAGTCCCTGAATCTGTCCCTCTTTGCTTCAACAAGTGCCAGAGATCCTCAGCTGGGTGCCCTCTCCAGCAGCACAGCCCTAGCTTGGCAACCAGCGGGCCAAACCTCCCATGATTCACCATCCATTACGAAGGAGGTTACAAACAAGCAGGATGGAGGAAATTCAACCCTTTTTTTTCCCTTTTCTGGGCCACACAAGCCTTGCCCAAGGCGTTATTCGTAGAAAAATTAGGCTGCTGCAAGATTCACTGGCGGGGTGCAGAATTTAAATAGAATTTTCTCTTGTCCCAGTTACACAAAGTCAGCCTGATTGTCCCATTCCCTATGCTGGTGTAAAGTGGAAGTAATTCCAGTCCTGAGGCTGGGATTTACAGCTCACTGGAGGGACAGATACCACAGGAGGCACTGCATGGCAGCTGCCCCAGACAGCAGCTCTTAGTCCTGGTGAGCTGGGTCACAGACTCACAGAATGGTTTGGGCTGGGACCTTAAAGATCATCTGGTTCCAACCCCTTGCCATGGGCAGAGACACCTTCCACTAGACCAGGCTGCTCCAAGCCCCACCCAAACTGCCCTGGAACACTTCCCGGGATGGGGCATGCACAGCTTCTCTGGGCAACTTGTTTCTCCACCCTGATAGTGAAGAATTTCTTAATAATATCCAAACTAAATCTGTCCTCTTTCAGTTTAAAGCCATTCCCCCTTGTCCTATCACTACCTGCCCTTGTAGAAAGGTCCTCACTGTGTGAGCAGCACTTTCCTTCTGATGTGAAAACCAACATGGATGCAATTCAATTTTTTTTTTCAAGCATTTTTTGTGTCCTAGCTTTGAGTAGCAGCATGTTTGGAAGCACGGAATGCAGAAAGTGTATGAGTGAGTGCTGCAGAATCATGACTCTGCGTGGGTAATGTTTTATGGTGATCACCTCCCACCACTTCTAACATGCAGCAAAGGACCCACTTGCCTTTCCAGTCTTTCAAATCTCTCCCTACTTTGAGATCAGAACCTTTGCTCTGTAGTGGCAGTTTTGTGACAGGCAGATTTGGCTGATTCCAGGGTAGTGGTGCTGTCCCAAAACAAATGGTGTTCTGTAAGGAATGGCTTTGTTCTGGGAGTGAAACTGTGGCTCCCGTTCAGAGACATCCTTTGCAGCAGCTGAGCCCAGTGACACGAAAAGCTGAACCCTGCAAAGGGATGTGAATCCTTTGCTGCTGCTGCTGCTGAGCCCTGGCCACTTGTTCCAGCACTCAAAGTCAGCCATCTGCTGGGGGGAATATCTGGTGCATCCTGCTTTCAATGAACTTCCCTTTCTCCTTAGGACTGTCCTCCAAAACACGTGAAATACCCTGGAAATGGTGCCAGGCTTTACTTGCCCACCCAGGTAGAATGATTCATCATTTATGCACTTAAAAAACACCAACACAAACACTTCTGTAATATTATGAGATTTTCATGACAAAGATGTTTGTTCTGGTTTCTGTTCAGCTCTGCTCCTGGAGTGGGGAAGAGCCCAGAGCTGTTACTCACTGCCTGTGGCTCTTCCAAGAGGGAGCTCAGACCTCAGCCAGGCTTCCCTCCTCTTGACTTGAGATTTGCAATCAGAGCAATTCCTCTGACTTCAGAGAGCTGCTTCTCATTTCCAAACATATGCTTAGGAATATAATCAGGCTTACAAATCTCCACTGGCAGCAGAGCTGAGTGCCAGCTTCCCTTAACAAGTAATGCAAAACACTGCTGGGGGGGTGAGCAGCCCAAGCTGCTACCCAAAGCTCAGCAAACCCCAAAACGAGCACAGTTATGGCCTCCTCCTTGGAAATGAACATTTTATGAGCAGGATTGGAAATCTCTGGGTGCTTTGGTACTGTGAGAACATGCTACACCTGCAGAAAGGTGGTCTCTTATTGTGGCATTGCTCTGCTGCCTGTGGGATAGAGGTGGGCATAGGGCAGGAGGGTCTCTGCAAATAACCAAACCCAAGGGAGAAATAGTGTGGCCTTCACCAGCAACACCCAAAGCACAACTCATAGGAGGTGAGGGTTTCTCCCACCCACCCCTGAGCAGCCCATTTCAGCTCCAGGTGCCAACAAAGGATGTCTCTGTGCTCATCCTCCCACAGGAGAAGCAGATGCAGAAATAAATGCCTGACACTGCTCAACATCATGGTGCTCCAGACACATCTCTGCTGATGGGAATCGTGGTGACTGTCAAGAAACTGATTCATCTGCTGCCTGGCTGCTGCTGAAGCTGGAGGAAACAGTGCTCAAACTTTTGTCCAAGCTGCAGACAAGCTAGGCAGGATTTAGCCCAGTGTCTCCACGCTGGGCTCAATGTGTGAGTGAAGCAGAGGTGAGGTTAGCAGAGACTGGTACCACTGGAATGTGTCTGGGACACTCCTATGGTGATGGTAGATGTCATGAAGAGCCTACAACAGACCAGCGCTCTTCTGCACCAGTAGCTGGAGGTTGAGGAGGGCTTCATATGGGCAGCACAGAGCCCAGGCTCATGTAAATGCCCACATCCAGACAGCAGCATTTGCAGATCCAGTTTTTTCCAGTTGTTCCCCTGCCCGTGTTGTTCCTCAGAAGACTCTTCTGACCATTTCTTACCTCTCTGACCTTTCTCCCTTCAATGCCTGGCCGCTGTTCCCAGCCTCCTTGGTGGTGCCCAGCTCCAGAACAACAGCAAGTTCCCGTCTAATTCAAAATTCGTGAAAAAACCCTATGCAAACGTTAAATCATCCATGTGAACCTTAGGAGCAATGGAGTGGTTCTGCTCTGTGCAAAGCCTCAAGGAAAAATTCAAACCCTCCAGAACCATTCATGGTGGGTGGACATCCATTCAGTCGAGGCTGGCTGAGGTGGGTGCAGCACTAAAATCAGCACAGCACCACACAAAACCCATGCCTGAGCTGCCAAAATCCATGCCAGCTCTCCGGATGGATGCTCCCTGGCTGCACTGGCACTATGTCCCCCACCTGCACGAGGCCAAGCACATCAGCACCTCCAAAAGGAGCAGGGCTGGCAGCACCAGGGTGGTGGCCGGGTGAGCGGACATGCCACCACTGCCCTGGGCACCCCGTGGCCCACCCAGCCCTACTGTACATCCCCTGTGTGTCCTCTCTGCCCCTCTGCTCTGCAGAGGAAAATGGGACTTGCCTTTTGTCTGGCAGGGGTCAGACAGAGCCGGTTTGTTCGATAAAGCTTTAACGCTCTGTGAACACGCAGAAAAGCTCAACCCGGGGCCCTTTGACAATCTCCATTGTTTTGCGCCAAAAAAAAAAAAAAAAAAAAAAAAAAGGAAGAAGAAAAAAAAAAAAAAGAAAGGCTGGTTTGATTTAAAACACCAAGTTCATGGCATTTCAAAGAGAAATGATACACAGTGTATGGATTTGTGTGATACGGGGAGATAAAGCTAGGAATAAAATGCCAGGCAGGAGCATTACAAATGCTGCTCTCGGGGGTGAGCCTGGTATTTTGCCATCTGATTATTTTAAGTGGTTTCCTTCTCTGCAGCAAAATCTCTGGCATTAACTTCACATCCCAACTCAGCGTTTGGGGCAAAGTCTGGGAAAGGAAAAGGTGTGAAAAAAGATGAAAGAATAAGTGATACTTTGCCCTGATGTCTGTCGTGCCTGGGAAATGGCACGTAGATGTGTGTACGGTCCGCTTCAGCCACACTGGGGTTCATTGTCTGCAAAATTCATAAGCCACGTAATGCATCAGTTGCCAAGCAAAGCTGGGATATGGGAACCCTCCCTGCAGTTTATCTAAGGACTGAAATAAAATAAAATTTAAAAAAATAAAAGTGGACTCCTGAAAGAATCATATGAGCTGGCACGGAGGGCAGTTGATAGAACATTTCATTTATTGAACGTGCGGTTGCCAAAATAAATAACTCGGGCAGGAAAGCAGTAGTCAGGAAATTGAATGTGGGGGTTTTTTTTTTGTCTCTGGCGAAGTTTCCCTTGAGTGATTTCCTTTGGAGGCTGCTGCTGCCCGCGGAGCGCATCCCGCTCCTCCGGCTCCGGCGGCAGCCCAGGCACCGGCGGCGTGCTCCTCCCAGCCAGCCTCCTTCCACCAGGAGAACAAAAATGTGTAGTTTCACTGTCCTTATAATGCACAGAGGAAATAGGATTAGGTCCAAATAGCGGCAAGGTAAGTAGGATTAATAGCTGGCTTAAATAAACTCTGCCGTTCCTTACAAGGCTGCTGGATATTGTTTCCGCCTGGCTGTGCCAGCAGCGCCGCTGTGCCCACGAGGTGCACGTGGAGACAAGGTCGGGGGGGGATTGGGAATTTAGACCACTTCGCGGGTTTTTTTTCCTTTTGTTTTTAATAAGAAACCTGATTTTTGCCGTTGTGAGACGATGAAACCTCCTGGTGGGAGAGAGAGGAGAGCAGGGTGGAAGGGTGAAGGGTTGGAAGGACGGAGACATGGAAGGATGGAGGGATGGGGAGAAGGAGGGATGGAAGGATGGAGGGATGAAGAGATACGGCCTTTGTGAACGCCTCTTGCCCCCTGGCGTCCCCTCGCTGCAAGGACAGCCGGGGCCAGGGATCCCGGGGACACCGGGAGGGGGTCGGGGACAGGGGGAGGTCGCCACGGGCCGTCTCTATCTCTCATCGCCTCTTTCCCCAAAACCCCGACCAACAAATCTAGCCAAACCGACGCAAGCGACACCCCCGGGCAAAACTTGTTTCTCTCTCCCTACAACACCTTCTAGAAATGAAGTTCCTGCCCAGTTCCTCAAAGGCAGTTTGAAGAGCAGGAGCGGGAGGGGGCGGAAAAAAAAGTGTAAAAAATGGAAAGAGTTGGTTGGTAGGAAGGGAATATGGTGGCTTTTTTTTTGGCATTTATATCCTCTTTTGCTTAGTCTCAGTTTCAGCTGGCAGACCAGGATCTATGTGGTTGCCTCCATTAAATCTGTTTCTCATTGCAGGCTGACAAGATTTTAAGAAAGGTTCCTAATGACCGATACAGGTTGGCATCACAGCCGAGTTTTGTAATTAAACATTACTGAGCAGCAGCAGTAGCTGAGGATAAATGTCAAGGAGGTGGGTTTTTTTTGGTTTTTTTTTTTTTCCTTTTCTTTTTTCTTTTTTTTTTTTTTTTTTCCTTGCGATTTTCGGAGGAGAGTCTGGATATGTCACACGGAAATTGCAACTGCCAAAACAATCTACCAGGAGCACATCAATAAAAATAACTTCCACATACTTCCCCAGCGAGCCAAGGAAATGACACTTAGTGGCTGTCGATGCTGAGGATCTCCCAAATCCCCCAAAAAGCTGCAATTACCAACAGCCCCGGCAAATGCCCCGTCCCGCTGCGGCAGGACCCGGCGCGCTCGATGCAGCCTGCACTCGTTAAATTGAATTTTACCGAGAAATGGTGCTCGGTTGGCAAACTGACGGTAGGGAAATAAAAGAGGGAAAAGGAGAAGGATAAATGCGAGAGTTTCCGTGTGCGGGGGGAGAAGCGTCAGGGCAGGAGAGCTGTGGTGACAGCGAGAGGCGGGCACTGCAGGGGGATGCTCGGGAGGGGGCTCAGCTGGGGCTGCCCAGCCGGTCCCGGGTGCCAATCCCGGCCCCTGCGATCCAAACCCGCCGTGCTCTGCCGAGCTGGGACCAAACCCAGCCAGCCAGCCTGCCTGATGCTTGTCTTCCCGTCTCTCTTTCGACTTTCTTGCTTTTTCTTTTATTTTTGATTTTTTTCCTTCCTTCCTTCCTTCCTTAGGCATTATGGACAGGAGCCCCCATCCCCCTGGAATTCCGCGCCCCCCCGCTCATTCCTGCGCGGTGTTCCCGCTCCGTGCTCACCGCACGCATTCCCCAGGGAATCTCTCCCGGCTCCCTGCGCCCCTGCGGAAGCAGCGCGGGGTCTCTCCCGGTGGGAACCGCGCACTTTCCGCCCCTCTCCGCGCTGATGCCGCACTCGCCACCCCCGGCACAGCCTCCTCCTCACCCCCTCCGCGCTGGGATCGCCCCAAAACCTCCATTAATTTACTGAAAAGCGCATTAAAGCGTCTCCCGCGGCCGGCCGTAGCGGGGCCGCCTTCATCCATATGCATGCGGAAAGTTTGGCGGCGGCGGCAGCCGGGGGGTGCGAATTGCGGAGTTAAATATTTGTTTTTAATTTTCTGGCTCAAAAATTTTAACTAAGAGGCAGGATTCCGGCCGCTCTAATGTGCTTGCATAAATGGCTTTGTTATTACTACTTTCCTGCTAAAACAACATTTGCTTCTCGCCCTGACACGCGGTGTTTGGAATGCGGGCAGGATCTGCCGTCTCGGATGGAAAAGCCGAGCGGAGACACCGCGGCCGGGGCCGCCGCGCTGCCCGCCCGCGCCCGCGCAGAATTAACCCAGCACGGCCCTCCGATTAGCTTTTAATTAGATTTCCTGATTACCCACATGTTTAAAGGACAAGATTGCGTGTTTATGGAGGGAGATTTCCTCAAGAGTCTATTTGATTAAACGTATTTACAATAACTCCGGTAGTTAAACATTGTCACATTTTAGGGGACGGTTTAATGGAAGCGTGATTTTCAGACGGGAAAAAGTTGCAGAGAATGGCGCGCTCCAGCCTGCCCCGGAGCTTGGATTATTTTTTATTTTATTTTATTATTTTATTTTATTTTATTTTATTTTATTTTATTTTATTTTATTTTATTTGATTTTTCTCCCTACCTTTTTTCACCTTCTTTTATTCCCATCAGTCATTATAACCAATAAACCACGGAACCCGGGGCCGGTGGCCCTACAGCCAGACAAAAAGGTCTTTGTAAAGGGATCCCCGCGGAGCTGAGGGTGCGCACCCGCGGCTGCTTGCGCGGGAGATCCTGGGGGAGCCCCCCGGGCTGGGGGTGCTGCTTCTCAGGGCACAAATCCCTTTTCTGCGCAGCAGGAGGGGCTTTATTTTATTAATTTTTTAAAATGTTAATTAAAAAAAAATACTTTTAATTTTTAACATTTTTTGGCTTCTTTGGGGCACCACTGCTCACTGATTCTCCCAGTTAATTTTTAACATTTTTTGGCTTCTTTGGGGCACCACTGCTCACTGATTCTCCCAGTCCTGCCCCGCAAAGGTGCGGAGCGGTGCGGGGCACGGAGCGGGGCTCACCGCCCGCCCCGTCCATGCCGGGCCCGGCGGCACCACTCTGCCCTGGGCTGCACACGCTCTTCATCCTCCTCCTCCTCCTCCTGCCCTCGGGATCCGCAGCTCCTGAGCCCTCGGCGGCTGCCGGCTGGGTCAGGTCCTGCCGGGGGCACAGAAACCACTCCGAATTCCCACCCCTGACACTCTGCTGTGACATCCCAAACTTATTGATGTGGCACTCTGCTGTGACATCCACCAGTTAATTTTTTTTTTTTTTTTTTTTTTTTTTTTTTTTTTTATTTTTCTTTTTTGGTCCCTTCTTTTCTGCGCAGCAGGAGGGGCTTTATTTTATTAATTTTTTAAAATGTTAATTAAAAAAAAATACTTTTAATTTTTAACATTTTTTGGCTTCTTTGGGGCACCACTGCTCACTGATTCTCCCAGTTAATTTTTAACATTTTTTGGCTTCTTTGGGGCACCACTGCTCACTGATTCTCCCAGTCCTGCCCCGCAAAGGTGCGGAGCGGTGCGGGGCACGGAGCGGGGCTCACCGCCCGCCCCGTCCATGCCGGGCCCGGCGGCACCACTCTGCCCTGGGCTGCACACGCTCTTCATCCTCCTCCTCCTCCTCCTGCCCTCGGGATCCGCAGCTCCTGAGCCCTCGGCGGCTGCCGGCTGGGTCAGGTCCTGCCGGGGGCAAGAAACCACTCCGAATTCCCACCCCTGACACTCTGCTGTGACATCCCAAACTTATTGATGTGGCACTCTGCTGTGACATCCACCAGTTAATTTTTTTTTTTTTTTTTTTTTTTTTTTTTTTTTTTTTTTTCCCCTTTGGGTTTTTATTTTTTTCCCGGGAAAGCTTAATGGCACAACGATGTTGAGTCCAGCACCACAGCATCCATTAAAAACAGTATCTATATTTTAGTAGCTGATAGCAACAGACATAATACTTGTCATTGATTTTATAGGTTGAGTTTGCATCATAATATATTGACATTGTACTTTTATATAAGACTTGCTTCAGGGTGTAGCTGCATTCCGCACTGAATAACAGGCTAATAAAAACTGTAGCAGAAACAGCTTTACGACCCCCCAATTTATTTTTTTTTTTTTTTTTTTTTTTTTTTTTTTTTTTTTAATTTCCCCGCTAGGTGTATAATTTCATCATGGAGAAGACTTTTTGCCTCTTTTTCTTTTTTTTTTTTCTTTTTTTGATGAGGAAAGCTCCATCTGAGAACACATCTCTCTTTTTGTCTTGCTTATTAGATATAATTTAACATAAAACGCCTGTTATAATTACTGATTATACAAGGGATCCCTTGTTTTTGCAAGCTACTAACAGGATTAGCTAACAAGTGCTAGATTTCAAATTAACCATAAACATTAGGCTGGAATTCATTTCATTGCAGTGGAGAGGAGGGAAGATGTGGATTTGGGGATGAGGGCATGGAGTGATTCCGGGAGCCCTTTGCCCAGAATTGCTTTCTCTTGTCCAAGCTGTCCACGCTGGGCAGCAGCACTGCCCCTGTAAAGCCTATGAAGGCATTATTTTAATTATAAAAAATATAAAATGGAAAAAAAATCCCTTCTAATCTGTTGTCTTGGGAGGGTTGGAGTGCCCTGATCCATCCTGGGGCAGAGCAGCAGCTCAGCCTCCTGCCCGTTGCCTTCTCCCTGCCATAGGAAATGGAGGGCTGTAAAAAAACCCCATTACAGATGAGTTAATTAATGGTAATTGGAAAAGAGACCTCCCCTCCATAAAATCGTCTTTCGCCAAAAAAGAGCATTTAAAAATAATCTCAGAGGGAAAAAAACAAAAAACCACAACACCATAATGAAGCTTTTGAGTAAAAGACCTCATGCTTTCATTGCCGAGGAGAGCAGGGAGGAGGGAAATTCCCGCAGCTCCGGCCCCGGTCTCGCTCCTGCCAAAGCCCAGCTCTGCTCACACGCTCATGGTCCGCATGGACTCTGCCTGCCCACCAGCCCTGGCTGCAGCCCCAGCTTCCTTCTGCTTGGAAAAAACTTTCCCTGGGCAAGGGGGAGCTGGAGGGGCTCACCCCTGGGGACACCGCTGCAGGGCAGGGGTCCCTCTCCTCCCTGCCAGAGCCAGAGCTGCTCCTCTCTGCTTCCCATCCTTCCGCCAGAGCTTCAGCTCCTTAGGCCTGGCGAAAAGTAAATCCTTTTATAATGAGTCAAATAATTTTGGACACAAGAAATTTTCCCCCCTCTCCTTTGTAATTAGAGCTGGCCGCGTGTCTAAAATGATCTGCTTTCCAGAGGGAAACAATAATTGAATTGTTGGGTGTCTCCCGAGCTTTGCAGGGCTCCGGGAAGGCTGCGAGGGAAGCTGAGCCGCTCTCTTGTTAGTGCCTGCAATGAGAGCGAGACACCCTCGAATTCAATTACGCGGCTCCTCCAGGAACCGTTATAATTATAACGTCAAGTTGTTTTTTAAAATTTCATAATTATGCTTTAGGATCCTTGCGTGGATGTTTGGGAACGAGCCTGCCCAACCCCAGCCCCCCCACATGCCCCCCTTTGCTTCAGCGCTGTCGGAGCTGCAGTGGCATTCCTCTCTCCCTGCACCCAAGGGTGCCCGGAATGCTGTCCCTCCCCATCCCTGAGCTGGCACCCATGGAGCCGTCCCCTGCTCCGTGTCATGGACAGCCCTCCCGAGTGCCACATGGCATCAGGGAGCTGGTGACACATCCCTGTGTCAGGTCTGCTGCCTGCAAAATTGATTCCCACGCACAGCTATTCCAGAAGAGCATCAGGGAGAAGTAGACAGCAGAAACCAGTTCCAGAGAGTTTTGTGTTCAGCTAGTGCAGACACAGGTGTCCGAGGTCCTCCCTTCAGAGGGGTGACATTTGGGGCATGCCAGGTGGTGCTGGGGACCTTAGGAGTGGGGTGCCACCCAAGAGCTCTGCCTGTGCTCAGGTTGGCATTTCACCTACACCAATGAAAAGGTAAAATACTGAAAGCCTTTCCCATTCCTTTTGCAGGTGGAAATTGAAAGCTTGGAAGGGAGTGACACACCACTGGCAATGCCGTGCCAGCTTGGCCTGGCAGCAGCATTATGTTTGGAGGGTAGTTGAGTTACTTCTAGGCTCTATTTAGAAAAGAGGCTCAGACTTTTACACTCTTGCTGAAATGAGAGAGCTGTGACCCTGTCCTGCTGCAGAGCCCGGTTCAGTGCTGCTTCTCTCCCCCGCCCTCACCATGCCCCCGTTGCAGACCCACTGTGCCCTGCTGGACACGTGCCCTGGGAAGTGCCTGCCCAGGATTTGTGCAGAAACCAGCTCTGCCTCTGCCGGATGGAGGTCTGGCTGGACAGTGCTCTTTGAGGTGTTAAGTGAAGGAAATTCTTCTCCAAGACAAGAGACAGAACTTGCAGAAGATGAAGAAGACCAAATGGAGGGAATGTGGAAGAATCATGACCACTATGAGCTGCTTCTGTGAGGAAATGATGAGCAGGAGATGGTGAGCAGGAGATGGTGAGCAGAAAAGCCAAACCCAGTCAGACTCCGTTAGTGCACAGGTATTGCAGCACGACCTGTTTTCCAGGTGTGTGCTAAAATCCCTCCATCCTACTGGCAGAGAGATTTGTGGTATCCTGGTTTGGTTCTCCTTACCAAAGCTGAATGGGACCCAAGAATGTTCCAGAGTTTCATCCAGCCCAGTTTCCAGTGTCAAATCATGAAGCCCCCGCCCTCACCATGCCCCCGTTGCAGACCCACTGTGCCCTGCTGGACACGTGCCCTGGGAAGTGCCTGCCCAGGATTTGTGCAGAAACCAGCTCTGCCTCTGCCGGATGGAGATCTGGCTGGACAGTGCTCTTTGAGGTGTTAAGTGAAGGAATTTCTTCTCCAAAACAAGAGACAGAACTTGTAGAATGGCAGAAGATGAAGAAGACCAAATGGAGGGAATGTGGAAGAATCATGACCACTATGAGCTGCTTCTGTGAGGAAATGATGAGCAGGAGATGGTGAGCAGGAGATGGTGAGCAGAAAAGCCAAACCCAGTCAGACTCCGTTAGTGCACAGGTATTGCAGCACGACCTGTTTTCCAGGTGTGTGCTAAAATCCCTCCATCCTACTGGCAGAGAGATTTGTGGTATCCTGGTTTGGTTCTCCTTACCAAAGCTGGATGGGACCCAAGAATGTTCCACAGTTTCATCCAGCCCAGTTTCCAGTGTCAAATCATGAAGGGTCTGACTCAGACTGTGGTGTGGGCTCATTTTGCAGAGCTCTTTGCTGGACAAGGCATCCCCAGGGGCTTGCACAGGGGACTCTGCTGTGCATTGGCCATGTCCTTTTCCCGTAGAGAGAGAAACTGGCCATGTCTCTAGCTCCCTGTATCCAGCAAAGAGTTGCAAAGCACAGCTGGAACAAGCAGCAGTAGGCCTGGTGTTCTCCCCTCCTGCCCCACAGCCAGGAAAGCCTGACAGCCTCAGGCAGAAAGCTGGTGTATCAAATGATAACCACCCAGCAGCACCAGGACTGGTTCCTCCAGAATAAACTTATTTTGATAGTGCATCTTGCCCTTGGCTGCTGGGAACAGCTTCTGAGCTCGGACCCAGCTCCTGGGGAGGCTGCTGCACACGCTGCCTTTGTGGTGCACATTGCTGTCTGGCCAAGGAGCAGAAGGTGAAGAGCTTGTCTTGATTTGCAGGTCAGGGCCTCCTGAAACAGTTGTGGCACTGGGACAGGAGAGCAGAGAGGAATACACAATGACTGTGCTGATTTCAGACTGGGAATAGATTCGCTTTTCATTCTCTCAGACAAGCAATTAGAGATGTCTCCCCAAGCAGTTCCCACCCAGCAAGGAGTTTCAAAATATGAAAATTCTTCCCTTTCATATTATTTTCCAGATGTTCAGTCTTCGCTTCCCTTTATTAATGCTTCTTTTGCCAGGGTGATTCATTTAACAATTAGCTTAGGCATAGGGTGGAGCAGCTGTTACAGATATTACCTGTGCCTCTAAGGCAAAGCTTCTTAGTGTTGTTTTTTATCCATCTCTCCTTTCCTTCTAGGCCTTTAATAACCTGTAAGAATATCTTTAAATTAGTGGGAAGCTCTGATTCCTCAACCAGGTCAACAGATGGCTCACTTGGACCTGCCTTCAATTAAGCAGGTGGAACATGCCCAAGGAGCAGGCAGACAAATGCAGCTGTTCTTTCCCCAAATCCCACTGCAGATCTGATGGGATTTATTCACCAGCTCCTGTGGGAAGCTATTTGTTCTCTTGACCTCAGAACTTTGCATTCAGACTTCCATCACCTGGCTGCACCTTCCAGGAGAGTGATCCTTCCCATGACAATGAGCTGTGGGTGTGATGATGCTGATGTACCTGGGCATTGCTGGCTTCATGGTCCACTTCCAATGTTTGATTGTTGGGAAAAATCCCCAAATCCTAGTTTATCTCATCATAAACACTGACGGATGCCTTTGATTCCCATATTGGTGGAGATTGAAGGGGGGGTTCAAACCTTGAGCCTCCTGCTGTTTTGGTTTGGGATGAGAGGAAACTGCCTCAAGTTGAGCCAGGGTAAGTTTAGACTGGATATTAGGAAAAATTGCTTCTCTTTAAGGATTGTCAAGCAGTGGAATAGGCTGCCCAGGGCAGTGGTGGGGTCACCATTCCTGGAGGTCTCTGCGGGATGTGTAGATGAGGCACTTAGGGACAGGATTTAAGTGATGCACTTGGCAGTGATGGGTTACCAGCAGGACTCAATGACCTTAAATGTTATTCCAGTGTAAGTGATTCTGTGATTCTGAGATGTCTCACATTCTCTCTGTGGTCTTCAGCTGCCAGTTTTGGAGGCTGTGTGCCAAATCCACCAGCCTATAGGGGTGTCTTTGAATACCCTGGGGTGTCTACAATTATGGGAATGTTTATCCTTTGCAGCTGAGTTCCGCCAAGAGAATCACGAGTCCCCAGGCTGGACCTTCAATCTGTGCTCAGAACGGACTCCTTTGTACTGTGGTAGGACTCCCATCCCTGCAGCACCAAAACCTGTGGGAGTAAAGGTGAAGTAAAAGCTGAACAGTGGCAGCAGGATCTGGCTGGTGATACCAGGTGTTTTCTGTGCATGAAAAGACCAAAAAATTGCTAAAATTCTCAGTAAAATGATCAGGATTGGTTATGCTGTTTAGACACCATTACTATCTTCTTCCACTGAGCTGATAACTCAGGTGCTTGTGACTGTGGCTCTTTTGCTGATGTTTTTATTCACTCTTACTCAACTGCTCTGGCAAGGTGCTTGGAAGGTGACCTGTGGGAGGTTTGGTAGGAGGATTATTCATGTCTGACCTCCAGCCCTTAGCAGTGACAGTCTCTGCTGCTCTGCTATGGCTGGGAGCAGAGCTCCAGACCTGGAGCTGCTCGTGATGCTCAGCACATCTCCAGTCCCACTGACTTCACCTGTGCTACACCTCAGCTCAGCTGTGTTTGAATCCTTTCTGGGGTGAGGACGTCACTGACTGCACTGTGTGCTCCAGCCAAGCAAGGAAAAATGTTTGAGCCAGAGGCTGCAAAGAATTTCCCTGCTGCAGAGCTGTGCACAGAAATAAATCAGCTCTGCTTGTCTGGACAAGGTCTCTGATGCCCAAAAGAGCCCCTGGAGTCTTGGTTTTTGCCCTGTTTATTTTGCTAGAGCTGGGTGTGTCAGCAGGGAATGTATTCCTAGGGATTATTTCCTCTGTACCTCCAGAGATTTCTGGGCTATGCTGTCTGATCCTTGCAGGGCAAAATTTGGAGTGGCTGATCGATGCTGATGGGGATGTGTTGCCCCTTCCTCCTCTGCCAGCTCGTGTCACCTCTTCCAGCAGCCCAGGAGCAGCAGATTTCCTGGAGAAATCAGATCCAGTTGCTCATCCCTCCAGCACAGCCCCACACAGTGCCCAGGCTCTGTGCTGCAGGATCCTGGTGCAAGAGTTCAGCAGCACAGATCCCTCCAGAAGGAGCCTCCAGCCTGGGCCATCAGGAGTGATACAGGCTCTGTGCTGCACGGTCCTGGTGCAAGAGCTCAGCAGCACAGACCCCTCCAGAAGGAGCCTCCAGCCTGGGCCATCAGGAGTGATCAGGGATCACAGGCAGCTTCTCTTGCTTTTGGATGACATCTGTTCCAGTGATACCTGGCATTAAACTCACCAGCAGCTGTTTTTTTTGTAGCACAGCAGCAGCACAAGAGCTGCTGGTAGGATGGCTTGTAGGATCGAGAGTTATCCCATCTCCAGGTGCTGCTGCTCAAAATCCCAGCAGCCTCCAGCACCACATGGCAGTGGCACAGCTGCACTGCAAAGCTGCTCTTCTGAGCCAGGGCAGGTGAGAAAAACTTGGGGTTTGTTTGGGTTGTTTTGATTGTTTTAAACATAAAACTTTGTCTCCCTAAATGCAGTTGTCAGAACGAGGCAGAGGTTCTGCAGAAGAGCACAGCTCCTTGCTTGCTCCCCCAGGTGCTGAGATGGGGGATGCTGGTCCTTCCAGCAGGCTGATTTTTTATTGTAGAAAGACTTTCTGACTGAAAGAGGCAAGAAAACAGGGGGAAAAAAAATCCTTGAATAAGCTCTGAGTAACATCTGAGAAGGTGCAGACAGGGCAGTGTGCAGACTGCAGATCCAGCACAGGTATCTGCTGCCTTTCAAGCCCCTGTTGGGGTGGCAGAGAGGAAGATGAGGCCTGAAAGGCGATGAAGCCAGTACAAAGCCTAGAGCAGCTGTTTAAACAACAAAGGGCAGGAAGGAAGAAGAAAGTGATTACCCTGGGCCAGAAAATAAAAGATTGATGAGGGTGGTGCATAAGCAAGGTGATACCAAAAGTGATCAGAAATTTTTTGAAAAACCTCTTTTTTGGGCCAAAAAAAAGCTGATTTATCAAAACAAAAGATAATTCCTAAACCAACACATTCTTATACATTTCTGCAACATTAAAAACAACCAGGAAGAATGTTTGGAAATTGAAATTTCTCATTTTATTTTTATAAAAAAGGGTGGTTTAAGTTTTTGAAGAGGCGAAGCATTACACTGCCAGACAATTAGACCAC
The DNA here is from genome assembly GCF_017590055.1 of Onychostruthus taczanowskii. Classification (NCBI taxonomy): domain Eukaryota; kingdom Metazoa; phylum Chordata; class Aves; order Passeriformes; family Passeridae; genus Onychostruthus; species Onychostruthus taczanowskii. The sequence continues at coordinate 18,228,256 of NW_024500349.1, forward strand.
TTTTCAAAGGTCAGAATCAATGCAGTGCATGTCAAGGTGGTAACAAGTGTTCCAGCTGACCCAAACTGTGTGCTTGGTGATTTTACCCAGCACAGGTTGCCCAGAGGAGCTGTGGATGCCCCATCCCTGCCAGTGTTCAAGGCCAGGCTGGATGGGGCTTGGAGCAGCCTGGGACAATGGGTGTCTCTGCCCATGGCAGGGGGAGTTAGAACCAGATGGTCCTTAAGGTCCCACCCCAAACATTTCTAAGATTCTGTGATCTCTCCAGTACCATGAAAATCAAAATGCAGCCAGAACAGCCAGAAGACCTTCTGTCTTGGAGAACTCCATGGCCAAGTGTGAACAACTTACATTTCCCCAGGAGCATCTCCGTGAGCCTTTCTGTCACAGGCCCTGACTGGATGTGATCTCGGCTCACTTCTGAGCCCAGGTTAACTTATTTTACTATTTTGGCTCCTACTCTAAGATACCTTGAAAAGGATGAACTCCCTGTGCACTCATATGAGCGAGAGACACACAGCCTCCCCTTCCCAGCCCCAATCCAGAGCAGGGATACCCAAGGGACACTCACCTGGCTGCCAGAGGGAGCCCCATGCCAGCTGCTGAGCTGGGAGAAAATCCTGTAGCTGTGTTTAATTTCTGCTGATCTGCAGCCGATGTTTTAATTCTTAGGAAACACAACAAGTTCATGCAACCTCTGTAGCACTTCTCTGATATTTAATAAAAGTGTAATAGCAGACTAGCTACTGAACACACAAAGAAAATGAAATAGAGAAGGCATAATTTGCAGCTGGAGAAAAGAATTCACTGAGTAAAACTCAGTAAAGCTCTGACCTTTTATGTGTTTTTGGGTAGTAATGCATTTTTTACAAGAATTATGACATGTACTTTGAATTCTGTTTGAAAGTTAACTGGAGCAGGCCAGAAGCATCATCACAGTCTACAGACTCTCTTGCCACACAGACAGGCATGAGGCTCTGTGGAACATGAAATTCATCTGTCCCCTTTTGCAGCCCATGAAGGCACAACATTATCACTGCACAATGCAGGAATTTAAACACAGGGAGATGACTCCAAACTATGCGTGGGGCAGCTCCTGTGGTATTTCACTGCTCAGAGAAATCATCATCATCTATCTATAGGAGCCCTTCTTGGCCTTTTAGCTGAAAGAACCCATTATCACCCACAGCTCTCACCTGTTTCCAAGACAGAACCCTCAAAAAGCTCTCACCTATATGCTTTGTTCAATTAGTCCAGCATGTAATGCTTTGTTCTCATGAATTTTGGAGCTACTCTGACGTGCAGCAAAGGCAATTGAGACCTAATTTCATTATTCATCTCAATATGTTCCTGCTGCATTCAGAGAACAGACTATGGGCCCTCCTGTGGCTAATTTAGCACCTGCAAATCCCCATGATTAAAGGCAAAGGCTGCATGAGCCACAGGATGGATCTGCAGGAATATGCACATGTCAAATCATCCCACTTGCTGGGAAGAGCAGTTTTTTTCCTTTATAAACTTTGTACACCTGTTCCTGACTCAAAAGGAGACCATCATGCTTTAGTTCTCCAAGACCAGGCTGTGTCTCACAACCTTTTATTTTTATATATATTTATGTATTTTATATATTTTTATATATATATATATATATATATAATATAGATTCACATACATAAAAATATGTACTTCATTCATTTTCACAAAATTTGAGTGCAGTTTCAGGGAAATCAATGCACCTGGAGAACGTGGGCCATCAGATTGGAGCTGTTAACACTTACCTCCTCAGCTGCTACACTGAAGTTAAACAAACATAGGCTATTCAAGCTAAAATAGTTAAGAAATTCCTAATGAAGCTTTTTTTCAGCTAAGCCAACTGAAAATTGACCAAAAAGTCATTCTACTGTTTCCACTGAAAATGCAGCAACTTGTATAAGTCTAAAATAGACACTAAAGTGCAGTAAAATTGAAGTTTTGTCCAAATTTGTGAGCTGCTATTAGAGCTGCTTGGCCTTTGCAGCTCATTCTTAGCTTGCACTCCTCAAGATCCTTCAGACTTTAGTAATCACTGCTGCACACAACCAAACCACAGCAGGAATTTGCATGCTCACCCTGCCCCCTCCATATTTTGTTTCAGATTATGAATTTCAGCATTTTGGAAGACAATGGCAGGAAGACTCTGTACTTTAAGCCACAAAAGCACGACACTTACTCTGCTTTCCTGCTACAATAGCACGGCTGTTTTTCTTCAACTGTACAACCCCTGCTGAAGCTCATCTTGCCAAATTCAGTTTAGGATTTTTTTTTTAACCACTGCATATGCATGACTGAATATTTGTTATGCAACCATAACAACTGTCCTTTTCAAGAAAGATTCCTGCATAATGCGAGCACAGAGAGTCCAAGGCAAACATGGTTTGATCTTAAAACTTTAATAGTAAAAAAAGTGTAAAACCAAACACACCGCTGAAAACTTACCAGTAAGAATGAGAATTTAAGTGTTCAAATTCAGAATAGTGCAAATTTTCTTCACTCCCCTCCCCACCTCTTCCAAACTTAAATCACTTTGGTTAAGATACTCAGAAGTATTGGCAAAAAATGAACTTTTGACTTATGTTTTTGGCTGTATTATTTCTAACAGGTACAGATTTACTTTCAGTCTTTACAAATAAATCTGAGATTCTTCTCTATCAAATATCCATAGAGATCACTGCCAGCTTTACTTACATCTGGTTTCATAACATTTTGAAATGGGTTTCAAAATAGTTACAAAGCTGTATCTCCAGCAATGCAGCAGCTCCTTAAACAGCTGCACTGAACCTGTCCCAATCTCTTCAAGTAGTTCTAGAAAATTTGATTATTTAGGTTTTGAACATTTGAGGAAGGATCTTATACCAATGAAATTACTCTTGATTTACACCAAAGCAAGGTTAGAATTGGGGTCTGCTCTGTAGTATAGACTTTGTGCTAAACTTTTGTTGGTAGCATTCCCTTAGAAGAGTGAAAACAGCCAGAACAGAGACCTGGCCTCAACTTCTGTTTGATGGTTCAATCTTTAACTGAAGCCTCTAACTACAACTGAAGCCATGTAAGATTGGAAAAGAACACAACAAAAAAAAAATTTGCATAATACAAAAAAGGCAAATCCATAAAAGTTTACAAGTACACCATAACCACAAAATTGGAGTATTTCTAAAAATTTGGGTTCAATGTAAGATACAACAAAACTAGCTTTACTAGTTAAATAAATTATTGCTCCATTTGACTCCATGCAGCATTGAAATGAACTCAGAACCCTTTTCTCTTTAATCTCTCATAAGAAATGATCGATATTGAAGAGAACTTGAGGCTCAGACTTACTGTACATTGCACTTCAACTTTTAAGACCTAATACTTGCTATTTAGGTCTCCTGTGGTCTAAGCTATCAAATGAATACGTTGTGCTCACCAGAACTATGTATTAAGAAACACCAAATGTTTAATGTAGTGACATAAGCACTTTTTGTTTTTAAGAAGGCAATCACAGATTGCAAGTTTTATAGGGTTGTATAAAAACAAGAAGTGATCTCTTTCAGAAACTGAACTGAGAAAACAGTTTGCTGTTCTTCACATACAGTTTAAATCACATTTGAGGCCCAATTCTGTTTCTAATCATTTCAGTCCAAACACGGATTCAAAGGACAGCTCTAGGAGGAAATGACAAATCAAAGAACGTGGGCGCACGTGCTTGATGGCCAAGCACTGACATGGAATGCATGGTTTTTCAGTGACATCAGACATTTGAGATACTTAAGATGTCCTTTGGTGAGACACTGAAGCAGGGGTCTAATATTAAGCAGGCATAGTTACACACACAGAGATTTCTTACTGAATTGTGGCCAGAGCTTGATTCTCGCAAATCTGACTGCAAGCCTCAGGAGTAATGAAATTTCCAGTTGGAATCTCTTGATAAAGGTTCACGTTTGAACAAGATTGTCTCCTGTGCTCACTTCTCATACTGAAGTAATTTAGAAATTCCAAACTAAGGCTTCCAACCTCTCATCCCTCAAACCCTCTCCACCGTCAAAGACAGAAACTTAATGCAGCATTACAAGTAAGGGCATGATTCCTTCATAAGACTCCTAAAAGCATTAGTGCAATGCCTTTAATCTGTTTCGATCACTCTTATTTTTAAATAACCCTATTTTTTAAAGATTTGGATAAATACTATTCCTATTAAACCATACTTCATCATTGTTAAGCACCATCGATCTACTTCCTTTGGGCACTGATACAAGAGCTTGTAATTAAATTTCAGTTTCAAGGCTTTAAAACATGGCAGCTGATTCAATAACTTACAGTGGAATCTAATACTTGGAAAACTGCCACTTAGCCTGAACAGTTGTATGCACTTGGTGTTAAACTCTTCCAGAGAACAGCCATATGCAAATGCTTATGTGGTAAATCAGGGTAAGATTTCAAGATAAGCAGTTAATTTCACTTGGCTATTCTAAGAGTGGATAATTTTTTTTTTCCCCACAAGTCATTTGTGCAGTGAGCCCATAAAGAGATTATTTCTTCTAAATAATCTTCAGTTTTAAAAAGGAACACATCTTCATAAAGTTGCTTTCACACTGGCACCAGGTGTTCTTCTTCAAAGGTTTAGTCATTGTGTGGTTTCTCTGGAATACCCTATGGATAAAAAACATCAAACACATGTTAGGTTTTAATGCCATCTGATAAGTGACTACATTATGCAGTATTTTCAATTATTAAATAGTAAAGTAACTCCAGTTAGGCTGACAATGACCTAGAGAGCATGGCTTCTTTTAAAAGCTTAACAAGGACGTGCTCACTAACTGTGGACAAAAAAAAAAATCACTATGGGTGTTTGTTGCCTCAATCAGTACACCTGAAAAATCCATCTGCCAATTGCATTGCTTTTTATAAGACTTTGTTATCTTTCCTCTCTATCTCAGTTTATGTCTTAGCAGAAGGTACTCAATGCTTCACTTAATGGACATTAATTCAGTTTTAACAGCCCTTTTTCAAACTGCCTTTAACCACAAACTACTTTACTTTCCAGTCAAAGCCTGGTATCAGAGACTTACTCATTTCTTCCTAAGTCCCTTTTCTAGTATGGAATGCAGAAATATGTCACTGTAAGATACTTAATCCATTTTTCTTTGAAACAAAGCTTGTAACTTGTTCTCTTTCTAAGGTCAAAATGCAAATATATTTTCAAGTACTGAATGCATTCTCAGTTCTCCAGCACTCTAGCACTAGTACACAATAGATATTTGTGAGGCCCAAGTTCTGAACACCACCCTAATTTGTCAGATGCTGAGAAAGGTGCTCACAACCTCAAAATGAAGTGTTGCCACCCACTTAACCCAGCTGATGAGCACTGGGTTAAGTGACTGAGCAACTCTAGGTGTCAGAATGAGCAGAAAGAACTGATGGCAGCAGCAGCACCTTCACCTCTTCTTTTGCTATAAAATCTACTAAAATAAAACACTGGACTTCATTCTCAAGCTGGTGGCAAAAAAAAAATCCCAACAAGCCAAACAAAACCCCAAAGTCTCTGCTAAGAGCAGGTTTGCTGAAAGGTCACACTGCACTTTGGGAGCTCCCCTAAAATCCAGTGACTGCAAAGCAGCAAGGATCTCCCAGCTAACTTTTATCAGCATGGGAGATGTCTCAGGGACACTTTTCATTCCTAACTGGAAAAGCTACACAGGGGCTGAGGAAGAAGCAAAGCAACTTTACTCCATTAATTTCCACAGGTGCCACCTTCTATTCTGGACAAACCCAGAAAATATCTGTCACATGCAACCAAGAGCTCAGGGCCTGCAGCACAATATAGCCAGAGAAATAACTGTTTAGTTCAAGCATGGGTTAAAAAAGAGTACATTCCATCTTCCTGCCACAATCACGATGTCTGGAAAAACAGACTGGGATTCTGAATTACCTCTGTAGAATAAAGATGTGGTTGACTGAATTACAGACTATACTTCTTTGGATTTCCAGCACAGAATGCTTCACAGTGACTTGCAGAAGTGTTCCTATGAAAATGTTGCACTTCCCCAAGTTTTTTCCTGACTGAGTAATGGCAGTATAAAACACATGAGAAGACAACTCTAAATAACCAGAATAAAAAGCTCTGCATTGCCAACTTTCCCCTTTCTTTATAAGGAAGATTACAAGATTGACAGGAAAGCTGCAGGCAGGATTCAGGCTGATTTTAACTACAGTCAGGTGAGATGCCAGGTGAAACAATAGCACAGGAAAAAGTTCTATGTGTCCAAATTCATTTTATCTCTTTCTAGTTTAAGGCTGCCTTCCTTTGCTTTCTAACAGGAGCAGCAGAGCAACTGGAAAGGACTGTGTGAAATACAGTACTGTAGCATAAAACCAACTATAATTTTATTTTGAGACTCTGCTGCAATACCAAAGCTTCAACAGAATTCAGTTAATGTATGGTTTTCTCTTGATGCGAGTGGCAAATTTAAAAAGAGAAATTATGTTTCCTCTTCCCCCCATACATGTAGTCCTAAATAAACCCAAATGCAGATTGTATGCATCAGTGAGATTTGAAGGGGGAGTAGTGAACTTGTGTTTTAAAACACCTCAAACGCCCTTCCTTCAGTAAAAATTGATGACACCTAAACCACAGCAGCCTTAGGAAAGTTAACTTGAAGGATGTTTTCCAGGATACAGGACTTACATAGCAAGGAAGACAGAAGTTAAATCAACACAATATTAATTATTATTATCCATCAGTGTCAGAACACCTTTCACAACCCAGCCTTAGGCTGATGTGCAAACACACAGCCAGGTTTACTCTTCAGTGTGCCACAAGGAAATAATTCCTTAAGAACCTGGCAAACAAGACAGCAATTTATGTTATCCCACATATGGAATAATACTTGAATCATATCTGAAGTAACCAGCAAGAGAATATTTGATTTTGGAGCAGTGGAATTTGATGCTATATAGGGACATTTCCCTATACATACACTTTTGTGCATGAATAATTAGAGGAAGTCCAGCAGTGTCTCAGTTCTCCAGCTACCCTAAATGTTAATTATAAACACTGATGGAGCAGGAGCAATGTACTGGCTCCAGTCTTATTTAGACTGCCACTGGAAAAAGTTAAATACAAAAGATATTCAAACACTTACTAAGACAATACCCACTCTACTGGCAACACAGGTTGCCTGCTTACAGTTCAGCTCTTAGGAATACATCTATTTAACTCTGACAGTTTGTGAGTCATACCCTTCAAGGCATAGTTTATTCTTGGACTAACAACAATGGAAGGCATTTGGATTGTTAAGGAAACTACTAATTATGCAGTAATTACCATAGCCAGCTGGCGTCCTATGTTTCCTACAGTCACACCTCCTGAGAAAAATATACATGGAAGCCAAGAACGAATGTAAAGGAAATCTGGGGATGTATACCTAGTAAAGAAAAGGGAGTAAGTTAGAAAGTTAGAGACAAGTAACTTTCATCATCTTGCATGCTCTTACCCAGATGCTACAGAATTCTCTTCCCGGGCTTAAACAAACAAACAAACAAACAAAAAGTAGCAACAGAGGAGATGGAAACTGGGAGACCAAATTAAGTCTGTAAACTTCATAAGCTTCTAAACCCCCTTTTTCTAGCCAGTAAAGTTTAGAAATTCACTCTGCTGAGAGCCAGTAGAAGTCCAGTTTTCTGAGGTGTTACCATTTCAACACACATCCCAATCCAAATGCTCCCCACCTCCCACCGACAGTTCTCAGTCTGGGCATTTGGAACAACTGGACCACTACCTTAGACAAACAAAACATCTTCATACAAGAATGTGCCAAATATATCAACAACTAAATTCCAGTTCACGTGCACCCATGCTTATGGTTAAGACAAGAGAATTGAAGTAGTATTTTAGAAGCTAACTTACTGATAAACACCATTATATACAAGAAACTGGGTTATCAGTGTTGCTACAAAGGCTATTGTTATTCCAAGTCCGAGACCACTTCTTGAACGATCAAATGTCCACCAAAGCCCCAGTGATAAGGCTGCCAGAGTCAGGGACAGCTGGACGTTGTTTGCAAAGTCTAGTTTCTGGAAAAAGATGTTAAGGACAATCCTTTTTAAATCTGCAGACATCCTGTTGCTGAAATTGAACAAGGGAGAACTCAAACTGAAAGTGAGCACAATCCTCTGTCTTTAAACACAAAACATTTAGGATTAGTTTTCAGACCTGCCAAGCAATCATAGCTCTTGTTAACTCTGACTGGAGCACGACTGCAAAGTCAACATCAATTTTTGTCACACTGAGCATCTAGAGAATATGCTACATTTTGAAACATTTAACTTTGATGGATTTTTGTCTCAAGTAACCTAAGTCAGCTGGATTACCCAGGTTTTCTGCTCAAGCCACCACATTTTTAACATAAAGAACACTTTTATTTTGTGCTTCTCACTAGCACATCACTAGTTAGTTGTGTTAACTTTTAGATGTAGACAAGATGTAGACTAAAACAACACAGCTTACACTGTCATGCTTGTCATACAAGACCTACGAGGATGTCAACCCCTCTCCCCTCCCATAACACTTCAGTGAGCTGTGTTACACATCTGACAGCAGCCACTGCAGGTCTCACAGAACTTCTCTGCCAGGAGCACCACCCTTACCTGGGCAATCCTCCCCCAGCCCCGAGAGGCAGAGACAGTTTGCTGAGCACAGAGCAAGCACAGGGAGCAAACACTAGCTGAAGGATACAGCACTGGCGTGGTTGATGCCCACGAACACGGCGATGCAGCGCATGACGCTGGCCCACTCCCGCTTGAACTTGTGGGGCTCCCCGAGGTGGCTGTCGATGCAGGGGTACAGCAGGCCAACCACAGCTGCAAGAGAAGGAACACCACTTGGACCAGCTGCTAGGCAAGGATTACTCCAGTATCACTAAATATTAGCTTGGCATGTAAAGGCTTGAGAAAGCAGCGAGGTGCTCATCGCACTGCTGTAAGCCTGATGAAGAAAACACAATTATTACCTGCCTTTTCTACTTTAAAGAAATAAAAACCCTGCTCTTTGAACCTTTAAATATATATTGCATTGTTAAGGTATCTAACTTGAAGCGCCTTTTGTTTAAAGAGGTTTGTCATTTGACATCCTGAGCAAACGCTTGTACCAATAAAAGCAAAGCACAATAAAAGCTTTGCGAGGAGTGGAATCTGTGTTCATTGCTCACGTGCAGGGCTGACAGCTTTATGAACATGATTCACCAGCTGTGAATCAGGCCCTGAATTAAATATCTGCATGGACTTAAGAGTTTATTAGCTGCTTTCTCTCTTTCTGCTCTCTTTCTTTCTTTCAGCCCCTTTCAGCCCAGGGCTCCTGTCCATGAAGTTTATTAGCAGAGCTGCTTTCTCTCTTTCTGCTCTCTTTCTTTCTTTCTTTCAGCCCCGGGCTCCTGTCCATGTCAGATGAATTTTGATATCAAACAGAAGCTGAGCTGAACTTCAACAAGCAGCTGCCATCAGTCTATTTATATCAGAGAAAAATAACTACTCATACAATTAACCAGACAAAATTTTTATCTCCATAAAGCATTTTTCAGCCTTTATCAGTCTGAATGCTGGTTGCAGAAGAAAAACATAAGCTAATGTTAGCTCAGTTCTTGGCAAGAACACCAGAGTTTGATTCTTCTAGGGATTGCAGCTCCCTGAGTTGTCACCAAATCCAGGGTTAGACATGCTGCTTTTACTGAATGCAACTTCTATGTTTATTAATTTCCTTTCCTGCTGTCTCTTTTTTTTTTTTAATCTTTAAACTCATAAGAGAAATAAATGCTATGTTGAGAAGGCTACAGAACATACTATTCCAAGACAGTTGTGTTCTGAAACAGCTTCATTATTCTGATGCCAGCTACCAGGACTCTTGCCTTATGATAACAGCTAAATTCCAAAGTTTAATCCAACTGTGAGAACTCTCCCAGGCCAGCCTTCAATGAACCTTTAATGTTCATCCTTTAACCATCCTTTAATGTTCATCCATTAATGAACACAGTTCATTATTCATTCAAGTTTATGGCTTATCATTCATACCCCCTTCTCTGTGTGATACAAACAGACATCACATAACTGCATCAAACAAAAATATGCAGGAGTTGTTTGAAGTATTTTCAAAGCAAATTAAAAACTATTGCAGTGGGTTTATTGCCCAAAATTTAACTCCTTTTTAATCCTCCAACCCTTCACCAAAACTTTGTCTAGACACGGACTGGGGGGGGGGTTATGAATGATAAACCACAAAGTACGTGCCAGCTGCTGTGACAACCACACCGTGGCCTGAGCCTTCTGTGGTATTCGGCCAGCAGTGGGCAAGGGACAGGCAGGTGACAGGCAGGGACAGCAGGCAGGGGCCAGGCAGGTGACAGGGACAGGTGACAGGGCACGGTGAGGTGACAGGAGCAGCAGGCAAGGCGCTGAGAGCAAGCAGGTGATGGGGGCAGCGGGCAAGGGGCTGGCAGGTGACAGGGGACAGACAGGTGACAGGGGACAGCAAGAAAGCAGCTGGCAGGGGCAGTGGGCACCGGGCAGGTGCCAGGCCGGTGACAGGGGTCATGGGGGGTCAGGCCGGTGACTTTTTAAACTGACTGTCATGCACCATGTATTGTCTTGTAGAACAGCGTCGCGTCATTTTAAGTCACTGGATAACATGCAATAAAGCATCCAACTTCCAGACTTTTAGCAGGAGCACCACAAGCACATTTGTACACCGATATCTGAGAACAAATTCGAAGCCTCAGCAATGAATTTACAGTAGAAGGGCCGGTGACAGAGATGGGGATCAGGCCGGTGACAGGGATGGGGATCAGGCCGGTGACAGGGCCCGGGCCGGTGACAGGGCTCGGCGGGGCTCGGGCCGGTGACAGGGATCAGCCCGGTGACAGACATGGGGATCAGGCGGGTGGCAGGGCCCGGGCCGGTGACAGAGCTCGGACCGGTGACAGGGATCAGGCCGGTGACAGAGCCCGAGCCGGTGACAGAGCTCGGACCGGTGACAGGGCTCGGCGGGGCTCGGGCCAGTGACAGGGATCAGGCCGGTGACAAGGCTCGGTGGGGCTCGGGCGGGTGACAGAGATGGGGATCAGGCGGGTGGCAGGGCCCGGGCCGGTGACAGAGCTCGGACCGGTGACAGGGATCAGGCCGGTGACAGGGCCGCGCGCGCCGCCGCACGTGACTTCCTTGTTGTGGCCCAGCCCGTGGCCAGTCGCGGCCTCAGCCAATGGCGAGCGCCGCCCGCCACTCACCAGTTCGGAGGCAGCCAATGGGCGGCGGGGGGCGGGGCCAGCACGCAGCTGCGGGGCGGGGGCAGCACCGGGACCGGCGGGAGCGCCGCGGTGAGCGCCGAGCCCGAGCCCCGCAGCCGCGCTGCCGGCCGAGGGAAACCCCCCCTTCACCCGCGTTCAGAGCGCACCCGCTCAAAACCAGCCCTGGGACACGCGGGAGGGACCGCGCGGGCAGCCCTCACGCGGGGATAACGCCGGGCGCGCATCACTCGCGGTCGGATGGAAATGCGGGGCTCCCACGCGCACGGGTCACGCATTCAGCCCCACCGCCTCTCCTCCTCCACGAGAGGATGAGGAAAACCCAAAAATCGCTCGTGGAGGTCAGCGACTCACCTGCTGCTGTGCCGCAGCACGGGGGCACCCACCAGGCGGAGGAGAAGAGAGTGGAAATCACTTCGTCAGGGAACAAAGTCACATTGCGCTGGATCTGCAGCAAGTTCAGCACCAGGGCCATGAAAGCACCCACGACGAAGAGCACCACGCTCCTCTGCACCAGGTGCTGACTCCAGTTCAAGGTGCTGCTGGTGCTGCTGGCGCTGCTGCTGGCGCTGGAGGTGCTGGGGCTGCGAGCTCCGCGCCCCACCAGCGCCAGCGAGGGGCTCGACACGGAGGAGCTCAGCATCTCGCCCACCTTGGCGGCCAGCCCCGCCGCCGTGTCCCCCAGCTGGCTCCTGTGCCTTCCTCTGGCAGTGCAGGAACAGCTCCAGGCGCAGCTCTCCAACCTGGGCATTGGCTTCTCCGGAGTCCTGAAACACACACACGGGCACACGCTACTAAAGCTCCCAGCAACGGGTCAGCCCGGCGCCTCCCTCCGCGCTGACACACACCGCCGCATCCTCCAGCACCGCCGGGCTCCGGGGGATGCGGGGTGACCGCGGGGCTGCTCCGCCGCGTCCCCACGGGAGGGCACGGACCCCGGCCCGCGACCCTCCACTGCCCCTCTGGTTCGCTCCCTACCCGGGCCCGTCCAACCTCCGCCCCCCGGGCATCCGGGCCGCGGGTCCCGCCGCCCGCTCACCTCGGGATAGGATAGGATGGGGTGGGGGAAGCTGCGCGGCCGCCGCTCCGCCGCCTCCCTGCCGGCTGCGCGCCGCCGGCCCGCGCCCCGGGTAAGGTTTATAAACCCCGAGCCGCGGATGTCACGTTACCCGCCGCCGACCTACCCGCGGCCGCAGGCAGCGCCGGGCCGGCCGCTCCGCCCGCAGCGCGGCGGCGGCGGCGGAAGGACCGTGCGGGCCGAGCGGGGCCGTGCGGACGCGGCGGGAGCGCGCCGGGGATGCGCGCCGCCCCCGGGCGGGAAGGGGAGGGCGGTGAAGGGATGGAGATGCTGGCGGTGGTGACGCTGGCGTGGAATCATAGCATGGCCAAGGTTCGAAGAGGCCTTTAAGATCATCGTGTCCGGCTGTGAACCCAGTGCCACCGCGCTAGCCCTTAAACCGCTAAGCCGCATCACCCAGCGCCAGCTCCAGACGCTCTGGAACACCTCCAGGGCGACTCCACCACCTCCCTGGGCAACCTGTCCCAATGCCTGACCACCCTAAAATGGATTTTTTTTTTTCCGACTCTCTAATCTGAATCTCCCCAGTCTCATTTTAAGGCCACGTCTCGGTGGCCTTTGCAGCCGAACCTCTGTGTGCTTGCCCAGTGTGCTGCGTGTCCCTTTGGGAGATGGCTGTTAGTAACAGGGAAGGCTGAAGGCATCTGCTGAGGACGAAGGGATCAGTGATCTCTGTCATAATTCTAAAATGGTGTAAGGGGATCCTGCCAAGCCCATGACTCTGTAAGACGATGATGCCAAAGCCAGACGCTGCGTCAGCGACCAGCCATGGGGTGACTGGAGGATCCGAGGCTCCTGACTGGTCCCTGACAGCCTGAGCAGCTGCTCTGCCAGCACTGGCAAAGCTCGGGTCGCAATCCTCCCAGACTCAAATAACAATAAGCCAGTTAAATACAAGTTCACCCTCTGGACTCTGCAAGGGTTTGGGAAGAGGCCCGTCAGGGATGGTTAAGTGTGAGCTGTACATTATGGTAGAGTTCAACCCCACAAAATGAGTACACAGAGCAGGACTGAGCTCCCAGGCTTCCTTTTTGAGATGCCCGTTCTCCAGGACACACGGGAGGCTGGTGTACGCAGTAGGAATAGCTGGGCTTTGTGTTCATTAGCTGGCCTCACTGGACCAGCAGATCTTTTCACATGAGGTGTGCCATCATTACACTTGGGAAGAATATAGGACCCAAGGGCTTCCCAAGTGATGGCACTGAGGGTTTAAGGATAGCTGTTACCCATGCCTGTGATGGGCACAACGATGGTCCAGGTGGTTCAGTGGTGGTTCCAGTTGTCTTTCATTGGTGTGATAAAATAAATAGCAAATAAAATACATGGAGCAAATAAAATACATGAAATCATTTGAAGGTATGGAAAGAGGCAGGTCTTCTCTGCATATAATGAAGATTAAAATTAACCTAGGATATGGCTATCCCTCCTAATCTCTGCTCATTTCTAGCTGGGATAGAAAGAGTTAGCATAGCTGATCCTGCTGAGCTAAGTGCCTTTGGAAAATGTACTGGACGGATTGTTAGTGCCACTGCTGGAAGTGACAGATGAGCCCAGTTTTTTTCTCTTAATGCCGACTGGGATCACCCCAGTAATGTCTTGCAGACTTTACTGCTGAACCAAGGTATATGTGTCCTCTGTACATGGAGCTGTACTGGAACAGTGCTTGGAACTCAGTTTCTCTTGCTGTTTATTGTACTGAAACAACTTTTGGTTTTACTTTAATATGCTAAAATTGTTTGGATTCTTCTGTCAGATTTTTTAAGACACAGTATATTTCTCTTTCTTCATTTGTTTTGGATTTTTTTTTTTGTGACCCAGTTGGATCTGCACAAAAAGTTTCGCTCAACTATTTTGAGAGAAAACAGCCTTCATACACTGTCAGCTTTTTATGGGTTCCTCTGCAGAAATGTTTGATTTGTTTCAGGAAATCACATGCAGACCTAACACTTCCCCTCATGGCAACTGTGCACAAACTTTGGATTGACACAGACAATTTATTTGCATCCCCAGAACACTAAGCAACACCTTTGGCAGCTCTAAATAAAGGCTAGAACTCATTCCCTGGGAAATATTCTTTTTTGGTGAGATTTATCAACAGGACTATTGATCTGAGATAAAATAATTCATCTTTGTAGGAAATCTCTTCCTGGACTTGGCTTATGGGAAACAAATATCATTCATCCTTGCTTGTGCTGCATCTCTACTATATTTAAAAAAATATCTTTCTGTATTTAAATTCTCCCCCAGAATCCTGCCTGTATTTTCAGTGTTTGGGTAGAGTTTACATTCCCTTGTGCTGCATCTGCTAGTTTTCCTTCCTGAAAGAACCTCTTGAGCAATTTTTTTTTAATCCTGTGTTTTCCTTTCCTCATGGGTATGCCTCTTTTGCTACTTCCTGCAGAATATTTTATTTGAATATTTTATATGTATTTTTTTCATATTCATGATATCATGTGGTGGTGCCCTTCTTTCTTCCTGTTTTTTTTTTTTTTTTTTCAGACAACAGAGACCAACTTCTGAGAGGGTAAAAGTTGCTGCAGCTTTGCTAAAACCAGCTGAATCAGTGCAAATCTAAACTATTCAATAACCTGTCCCTGAGCATATTTTCCGCAAAGTTACTCACTTAGAATAAAGGTTAAATGCCTCTTTTGTTCGTGTTGCTTTACAGTCCTGTTGCTTTACATTTCTTTTTGGAATCCTAAGGAAGGTTGGGCCTCAGCACGCTTTGATTAATGCCTGAAATTTTATGCCTAACAGTTATTTCTGGAAAGAAGTGCTCACATGTCTTTGTAAGATTAATGACATCGTTATTTTTATCTCATCCCTTAGCAAAGGCAGCAGAATCTCTAAGTACTCAGCATTGCTGCTCATTACATAAATAAATAATTTCACCTGTTCTTTCACACTTTCTGTATTAAACTCTGATGTTCTGGAATCTGACAATGTGCTTGACTCACGAGGACTGTCTCATGGGCCTCTTATGTGGGAAGACTGGGATACTTGGACAATTTATTTTTCTCCCTACTAAAACCAGATCAAAACATGAGCTGTCTGCTGACAAAAGCTGAAAAGGCAGTGGTGGAGAATCACAGAGCAAGGCCTGTTTTATGTGTAAAACTGCTCTCCCTCTGCTTCACTGGAGATTTTTTTTTACTTTTTTCACCTTCAAGAGTTTTTCCTATTGATACAGAGAATAGAAACCTTCCCAGTCATATGCTCAGCCTTAATCTCCTGTGTCTCCATAAAAGGATTTAGTGACATTCATTGTTTGATTCCCCATGCCCAGCCCTATGTATGAGAGTTCATAAAATCTTTTGCAGTCTGTCTTCCTGAGGCCTTTGCTTTATCAGAGGTCTCCCAGTGTAGCTCTGTGAATTCCCAGGAACCTGCAGCAAAGCCTGCAGATCATAGAATCATAGAGTGGTGTGGGTTGCAAGGGACCTTGAAGATCATCTTGCTCCAACCCCCCTGCCATGGGCAGGGCCACCTTCCACTAGACTGTGTTGCTCAGAGCTCCATCCAACCTGTCCTTGAACGTTTCCAGGCATGGGACATCCACAGATTCCCTTGACAACCTGTGCCAGTGTCTGACCACACTCACAACAAAGAATTTCTTCCTGATATCTAATCTAAACCTACTCTCAAGGTGAAGCCATCCCCCCTTGTCCTGTCACTCCTGGCTCTTCTAAAAAGTCCCTCTCCATTTTTCTTGTGGGCTCCCTTCAGGTACTGGAAGGTCACAATTAGGTGACCTTGAAGGCTTCTCTTTTGCATGCTGAGCAATCCCAATTCTCTCAGCCTTTCCTTGCAAGAGATGTGCTCCATCCCTCTGATCATCTTGGTGGCCTCCACCAGAGTTGCTCCAACAGGTCCATGTCCTTTGTGTGTTGGGGACTCCAGGTGTGGATGCAGCACTCCAGGTGGGGTCTCACCAGAACAGAGACAGAATCCCCTCCCTCTCCCTGCTGCCCTTGGTGCTTTGGATGCAGCCCAGGACATGGGTGTGAGTGCACATGGCCAGGTCATGTCCAGCTTCCCATCCAACAGCCCCCCCAAATCCCTCTTGATCTGCTCATCCTCCAGCCTGGATTGTCACCGGCGTGGCCCCAGCCCAGATGCAGCACCTTGCACTTGGCTTTGTGAGACACAGGAGGTTCCTGTGGGCCACTTCTCAAGTTCATCCAGGTCCTTCAGGTGTGGCCACTGCACCACTCAGCTTGGTGTCATGTTAAACTTGCTGAGGCTGCCTCCATCCCTTTGTCTGGGTCATTAATGAAGACATTAAATAACGCTGGTCCCAGTGAGGACCCTGGAGGACAGTGCTTGTCACTGATGTCCTGTTCCTTCTCAGGGGTCAGAACACCTGAGAGGTAAATGTTGTGTGCCGAGTTC
This sequence comes from Onychostruthus taczanowskii, assembly GCF_017590055.1. Taxonomy (NCBI): domain Eukaryota; kingdom Metazoa; phylum Chordata; class Aves; order Passeriformes; family Passeridae; genus Onychostruthus; species Onychostruthus taczanowskii. The sequence goes on from NW_024500349.1 coordinate 18,245,032, forward strand.
TGCAGGGTGGTTCTGTGAGATTGCCCAAGCAACAGTGCAGGAGCTCATTAAAAGCTGAAAGGAGAAGGACAGGGAGTGATTACAGGGTGCAACAGGCAGGATGCAGAATGTACAAGCTCTGAACAAGGCAAACTCCAGCCAGAACACTTCAGGCGTGTAAAACAAAGGGGAAAACAAAGTGTGTTGGTGGTTAGCATATAATAACATGAGTCATCCACAGTGAGCAGAGCTTAAAAACTTGGCTGCTTTTGCATAATCTGAGGGTGAGGAACAATAGTTGGAGTTTGAACATGGAAATTAAACCCTAAGATATCCGAACAAAGCCCTGTCTTTGTGTAGTTAATAATATTGTTGTGGGCATATGACAAATGTTAATTGAATGTTTTTTGTTTAGTTGCTGATGTTTCTCTAGCTGCTTTTTCTTTTACCAGAACAAAACAGAAAGAACAATTCTATGCAGGCTGCTGTCTCCAAATGTCTATAAATCCATGTAACAGCTATCATATAATTAGCCAGCCAACATCCCACATGCAGCTGTGGGCACTGACTCCCTGACAATGAACCTCTGTCCTGACACAAAGGCAGTGCCTTTGCCTCGTTTTTGACTTCATTCATCATCATAGTTGTGCATATTTATGTAGCAGAGAGTTCAGTGAGTTCATACTTGGTATTCAAAGTGGTGATTTAATCGAAACTTCATTATGGAAAAATACTGTTTGTTGGTTATATTGCTGAAAAAGTTACTTCTTTGGTGATGCCAGTAGGTTTGTGAGGCTGGTGTGAGCATCATTACTGAGGCAAGCTCTTCTATCCAGGTGTGGTTAAAATTGTTGATATTCTAATCTTTCCTTATTTCCATTTATACATTGATTTATACTGTGTATAGACCTTTAAAGTTACTGATTAGAAGTGATGCTTCCATCTTTTTGTTTTTTTTTAACTTTAGCTGTGACATAAAAAGCAGGGCACTATGGACCAGGTTTCCTTGAGGGTAAAATTATTATGTATAGACCTTTAAAGTTACTGATCAGAAGTGATTCTTCCATCTTTTTTTTTTTTAACTTTAGCTGTGACATAAAAAGCAGGGCACTATGGACCAGGTTTCCTTGAGGGTAAAATTATTGACTGTAATGACTTTTTAGAGCAGTAGCTGGTCAAGTGTCATCTGAGGGGGTGGCCTGTGTCTTATTATAGTAGTCCAAGTCATGGTCTCTAAAGACTAGAGACTAAGTAGATGAAATAAACAGAAATATCATGATAAACCACCAAGCAAGAAGAACATTGTCTTTTAAATGCATTTATTTCTTGATGGAAAAATTGCTTGCATAAGAAAGAAAACTAGGTACATTTCTATCACCAATCCTTACACAACATCAGTCCTTTGCAAAAAGGCACCTCCAAGGTGTGTGTTCAGACAAGCATGTCCATGGTTGATTTAAGATTAAATGATTTTCACTTGTTTGGTGACTTTGGACTCAGTCATTCCCACATAAGATAAAAAGGAACTTCCCTCAAGGATTGCAGTGTGAACTGTCTTCCTCTTACATCCCTCTTCTTATGCCTCTTAATTCCAGCACTTTTCCTCTGAGGTAGGCAGCCCTCCCAGTTACTCTTGTCATATGTGCCTGAGGAGGATGCTTCTGGAATCCATATGCTAGTTCGTAGGGTCAAACATGAAATCCCCCAAAGGTGGTACTCCAGTTTGCTTCAGGTTTTAGATTTCTTGGTGTTGCAGTGGGGGAGACGTGCAGTGACACTGTAGGTGCTCAGCTTGGAATGAGTAGTTAGAGAGGACAGGAAGGAGCTCTGCAGCATCCTCATTTTCCAGACTCTCCTCACTTTGTTCCCACCTCGGAGAGCTGCAGCCTTGATGTCTGATGGGATTGTCAAGGTCTAAATCAGATCAGAACTCCTTGGCTCTGCCCCATGCTCTCCCATCCTCACCATGGCAATAACTATAAACAGCAGAGCTGTGGGTACCAGGAATATACTCGGTATCACCCTGGTTATGTCTGTACATCCTCATGTCCCTTCAACTCAGGAGCACAATGGCCAAGAGCTTTAGAGCTGTTCCTCTCATATGGAAAACCCCTTCTTCCACAGCTTTTCACATTGGATGATTCTTCCCAATTCACACTGCCTTAAAAAAAAAAAAAAAAAAAAAAGAGAGAGAGAGAGAGAAGAGGCCTTAAAGACATCTGTAGTTTATCTTAAAGGACAACATTATGACTACATGAAAGAGGTCAGTGCCCAAATACTGCCAGTATTCCAGGCTACCATCCTGAGAATGTGAAAATTGGAACTAACCTACCTATGATTTTTCCCCCCCCCATCATTCTGTTGATATATATTCAGGGAGCTGGCTTGGGTTTGAGCAGGATAATGGGAAAAGCTTTCCAATGTAAAGCTGCCCATACAAGCAGGAAGACCAGTGTAGAGGAAAAGCATCACAGAGAGAACGTGCACACGTGCTAGTGCATAATGTGGTGTGGAACTGAGGCTTACATGTTGCTTCATGATTAGCACTGTAAATATTGCTGATTTTCAGGCAAAATCTTAAGTTTCCCATGTCAGTGATTACATCAGTACTCTTAAATGCAGCTCACTGTACCTTGGTGGGAAAAATTGCTGTCAGACGTGGTTTCAGATTGCCAAGCTGAACTTTAAGTTAAAAATGTGCAGCATATGGGAAGACTACAACTTTGCCTGGAGTGATACTTTAGAAAGTGCTGAAGCTAGTTTATGCTGAAAAATGTATTTATGTAAAGCCAAACCCTTCAGCTTTTACTCATAAAAGGACACACTTGTAATAATGACATCAGACCACTTGCATGCAAACTCAAAGGACTAATTAAGTGCTAAGTTTGTTCTAGCTATACACTAATTTAACTCTTGCTATCACTGCACTGCAGGGTTGGACCTTACACAGCAGCTTCAAATATGCCACTGTACATTTTACTGTTTTTACAGGTTTTATAACAGATCAAATCAAATGCCAGGCAGACTTAACCTCATTAATTATCTGAGCTGGGTGCTGCCAGCTTCATTTGCTTATTGAGACATATTTTTGGATGTTGCTTATGCAGGGTGCTGAAGAAGTTCAGAACACATCAGGTCACAATATCCTTGGTTCAGGATCATGCACTCTGCATGATTAATGCCTGTAATGTGCTGAAGTTAGTAGCTGTTGCTTTTAGCTTTGCCCTTGGACGAGCAGGTGGAAATAATATCTCCAGAGGCTGCTGAGATCCCAGTTTGTCTGGGCTGGCCTTGGGAGTGCCCATTTCTGTCCTCTGACTGTAGCAAAAGCTTCTGCTTTCTTTATTTAGAGGGAAGGAAGGATAGATTCAGGCTGTGAGGTCAGAGGGCAGCTGTATGTTTCTGCCCTGTTGTCATACAGAATGGTTTGTGGGTGCAGCACTCACCCTGCTCTCACTGTTTGCCCAGGTTTGTTTGGGAATTGCCTCACAAAGTCAGGTGCTCGTGACATTTGTAAAGATGAGGTTGGTGCCTTCACGTCTGTTGCAGAGGCTGCAAACTGTGATTGCAGAAAGATCCCAGGGCAGACAGGCATTAACCTCTTGGGTGTTACTGCTCAATAATGTCCCACATCCGGCAAGAGAGACAAAACACCGGGAATAAAATCCAATAACCCTGTCAGAGAAAACAGAAGAAACCAATATGTAACATCTCAAGATGAATGGTTTTGTGTGCTGTCTGAGAAGCCAGAAAGTCTATGCATCCCATCTGAGAAGCTGTTGGTCTGCTCATCAGCCAGCCTGGGCATCTATTCAGCTGAATATGTATTTATTTTTCTCACATGCACTGGAGGAATCTCAGCTGGAAAAATCAGCCAGACAACTTCCCCTATGTCTGAATCAGCAGCACGAGGATTTGTGGTTATCAAAGAGACCTTGCCCCTGATTTTTAACATTTAAGAATCTGCTGGTTTTGCTGTTCTGTGGTTAGCTGGTTGCCTGTGTTTGCATGCAGAAATCTGTTCTTGTGCTGTGTTGTTTCTCTGGAATGCTGTGAGTTGTTTTTGTTTGTTCCTACTTGGGTGGAGCTAACTGTCTAATTGGGTAAATATTTGCAATGCTATACTTGCATGCACAGAAGACAAAGAGGGCTGGACTCCTGTTGACATAAAGGGCTTTTACACCAGCCCAGCAATGTAAAGGCTTAAATAAAATTGATAAGTACGAAGCCACTTCTTATGGTCAGATCATATAAAGTGGATTTAATTTAACTGTCATGGCCATATTAACTTCTAATTACAGATGGACTATATTTTCCAGCATGGTTACAGCCATGAAGGGGTTATTCACTCTGCCTTATTCACTGATTGCAAGTTCAAAACTGTTGGACTTCCACTGGGTTAGCCCTGTTAATAAAATGGCATTTTTTTACCAAGGGTGAGTTTTCCACAGATGTAGAAATTGCCTAAGTGAACATTAGTAGGTCCAAATACCTCAAGGTGTTTTGAAAATTGCAGGCTTGTGGTGCTCATGGAAGGTGTGTTTGTATATATAAAATACATACCTTGCATAAACCTTATGGGGTGACTATTGCATATGTTATCATTAGCTCCAAAGTACACTATAAATATCCACACACATATAAAGAGATTCCAAAGATTTATCATTGAAGAGGCTGTTAATAGGTAATTGAGCTTTTCTTAGAACAAAGGTTATTAAAAATGGTTGTGGCATGAGGAGAAGGGAACTTGAACTCCACAGCTGAGGTGTTGTGTAGACCTAGTTCAGCTTCTGTTTATCTGTAGCTGTCACAGCTTTTTGGAATTCCTTATTGGGAATGGATTTACTCTGGCTAGTCTTGAAAGACTTGCACAGTTTCATAGAGCCATTGCTTCATACACACCTGAACAGAACAAGAGTCTGTCTGTAGGACTAAGAAAAAAAACTTTAGTACATGAGGGTTTTATTTTATTTACAATTATTTGTCTTGTTTGAAATTCTCACTATATTTCTTCCAGGTTCAACTATTTACTGTTTTATCCAAAAAGAAATAAGGATAATTCAGAGTTTCACCTCCATAAGGCCAAGCTCTGATGCTCTTACACCACCTGGTATCCTGCTTAGTCATCAGTTCCACTGGGTTCACTGATACCAGCTGTGGTGCCAAAGCCTTTGATTACCACAGCGCAGCCATCCCCTCCTCCACTGCTCCCCATCCTTTACTGCCAGTCACAGCTTTTTCTCTGCCTTTATGACATGGGAATTGAAGCTCAGGTTGCCTCTGAGCAAGCATTCATTGGCCAGGTGCTCAGCCCTATCTCTGCTCCTGCAGAGTCAATCCCATTGCCCGTCCCTGCGGCGTGCTCGTGGATCTCCCCGTGCCATCATTCTGGGAAGCAGGAGGCCTTGCAGGTTTTGGCTGTGTCCATTCCCTTGTCTAATCCACTCCTCATCCATCCCTGTGAGCAGTGTGGTGAGTGAGGAAAAGCAGCTGCAGAGGTGTGGAGCTTGCTGAGGTCAGTGGTGCCCCTGCCTGTTTTGCCCTCCCTGCGTGGAAAGCGTGTCTCAGCACCCAGCCCTTCCACCAGGCATGTGCTCAGTAGCTCCCTAGGAGCTCACTCACCCTGTTTTTTGTCAACTGACAGCAAACTGAGTATAAATTTTTATGTTGTGGGCATCTTTTCCCTTGCTGTTGTGGATTCTTGTAAGCTCATGTTGAGTGTTTCCCTCAGTCATGCATAACTGGAATTCATAAAAACACAAATGATTCTGTGTTCTTCCTTTCTGTCTTCATTCTGAAAACATCTTGGACTTTATTTCATAGTGAGCTTTATCCAGCTGTAAAAATGTTTAAAATTGTCCAATGGTTTGAAATGCATGGGACAAGTAGGAAAGTGAATATTTGTCAATGTAGCAAGGCTGAATAAATCTCTTTTCATTAAGAAAACAGGCTAAAAACAGTACCACTTCCCTTCCCCAGTTTGAAACTGGTGAGCAAACTAAATACATACAGACAGTCTTCCTTGTGGTGTTGTGATCACCAATCCTATTTCTCTGCAGTGTTTTTCCTGTTCCTTGTGTGTAAACAAACTGTAATCATAACACCATGACACCCAGTCCTCATCTTCTGGCAGCCACCCATGGAAATTACTTCCTCCCTCAAGTCTTGCCTTTTCTCTGGGTCCTGCATTTAGTGAAACTGCTGATCTCTGTGTGACTATCCCAGGAACATTCCTGATTCTCCATCAGACCTTTATCACACCAACACCATGTTTTCTGAATACTTGCATCTGGTTTTCTTGGAGTTTGGACAAAGCTTTCTAACCTGGATTATCTATGTATTTCCTTGACTGTCCTGTAAATGCTTATCTGAGCTGGACAGGAAGAACTTGTTCTGTTGTTTGGTCTTGGGATGTTACTGAAGAGTCATTAAAGTAGCAGAGAAGCTTTCATGAGGCTGGGGAAGGAATGTGTCATTTTGTGCTTCTGCTCACCTGTCTGGATCTGCTAAAGCAAATCACTGTCCATTCACAAGAGAAATCCTGTCATGAATGTCTGGTGTAGGACTGGCAGAAATGTCTAACTGCCCAATGACTTTCCCCACAAGAAAAAGGTAAATTTGCACTTCAAATTTTCAATCACTTGTAAAGTCCAAAACTTGATTTGCTCAGAGAGGTCATTCACCTTCAGCTTTGCATTAGGAAATACCCTTTACCAATACATTTCAATGGGAAAAGCAAAGACTTGGGTTTGTTCCAAAAGATTCATTCATGAAAAATTCTGCTGAATGAAAAAGGAAATCTACAATTTTTTTAAAAGACTTCCTCTATCTGGAATGAATCTTTTAGTCTAGGCTAAGTGTACATTTTACAGATAATTCAACTCAATTTTAATTCAACTGATGTAACACTATAATAAATAATGTAAGAATTAGTGGCACGCTTTAATGTTCTTGCCTGCATAACGTATCTGGATTCTCTGCAGAAATAAAGTCTGCTGTTATTTCATGTTGAAGGTGAAGTGTGTCCATCAATGTCTTTCCCAGGGGAATAGAGAGAACAAGGCTTGGGAGAAGGTTTGGCACACACACTCCTCGTGAGGAGCAAACTTGCACAGCAGCTTGTCTTTAACTCTTCCCAAGCACTGGAGCGTGTCATTGCTTTTGCAATAAACCATTCCTCAGGAACAGATATAGACTGGCTGAAAAATAATTAAAAACTTAATTTTCTGTAATGCTGTCCATCAAACAACTTTACTCAATCTTTCTGAAAAGCTGCTCTGCAGCATGGAAAAAAGACTGGCAGCAGTGAAAGAACAGGGAGTATTTATGACCAGTGGAAACATGGTTGGCCTTTTGCCCTAGAGAAATGGCTGGATGAGATCTTCTGCTTAAACCAAGCATTCATAAAATAATTTGGACCTAGGCTTGAGGTGATGGTGTTTGGCAAAGCAGCTGCAAAGGGTTTTTTTACTGCCCAGCCTGATTCTGACCTGCAGGGATGTGCCCAGGTTCTGTTGCAAACCCACAGCTATAGATTTCATCAATCCTCTCTTTTGGGAAAACCTGAATTTTTACTAAGGTATAAAATTTGTAGATTAAGTCTTTTACAAAGAGTTGGTCCCAATAGCCAAAATCCTGTTTGATTTGTCTCCTGCAGTTGCTTTACAGTTTGTTGTGTAGCACTTCAAGAAAGGCAAACAAAGTTTTATCCTCCTCTGGATAGCTAACAGCTGTTAGGGACAGATCCACCGACTCAGCTGCTCAAGAGAACAACACCCAAAACTGAGTCTTTTATTCCAAACTAGCACACATAAATCAGCTCTTCTTCCTACATTCACAGTTCCATGGAGTAACTTTTTAGCATATAACTAAAGACCAAGAGCAAACACAACAAACCCTAATACCAGTGTCACTAGTGACCTAGTCTGCTGGTAAGCACATTTTTTGCCCCAAACTGCCTGAGCCGTAGTTTTTCCAAACTTATTTCCTATTTCCTTCCCTCATTTAGTCCATCTGATAATGCCAGCAGACATTATTTCATCTCCTGAGAAGGCTGAAAGGGGGAGGATTCAGAGCTAGAGTAAATTCACTTTTCTCTGCTTGCCCAATAATCTGTGTCAAGTTATGCCGGATATGCTATTCTGAGAGACAGCTCAGGCTTCTTTATCTTTATCTGCCACAGTAGCACTGCTTTGCTTTTCAAATCAGCAAGCAAGAAGCCATGTTCTAAACAGGCCACTTCATTATCTTTTGTGTTGGTTATTTTTGTGGGGTGTTTTTTTATCCCTCACAAAAACATAAATAATTCTTTATCACTGATAATAATTAGAAGCTGTACTTTTCCTTGTCGATCATAAGCTGAATGGAGAGCCTGTAGCCATTTGTCTGTGCCTTCAATGGGGAAATCAATTCTCAGTTATCTACGCTTGGCTTGTCTGGCTTGAGGATTAACCAGGCTGGGGATGCACTGACCTCAGTTCATTCACCATGTGCAAAGTTGACTTTGGACCAGGAGACTGTATTGATCCCAGCAGTGCTGCCTGCACATCTGTCAGTTCCAGGGCTCCCTCCAGCTCATCAGCAGATCATCTCTGTCACTCACAGCTGTGTGGAGGTCCCTCCACAACCTCCACAGCAGCAGAGAGGTAGAATGCTTCTTTCTGCATTATCTTGGCATAAACTGAGTTTATTTATGCTCCTGGACCCATGGTGTCATCCCCTCAGCTGTCAGAAGCTGAGGAAACAATCTTTGCTCCTTACACCACCAGCAGAGGAGAGATTTCCAACTTTAAATAAACCACTTTGTTACTAATTAGTTTAATTTAGTTTGTACAGAGCTGGGGGAGATTGGTACTCTGTGCTTGTAGGCAAGGCTGAAACCTGGTCATGGCTACAGCCTGGTCATGGCTATGGCTGAAATCTTTCTGAAACCTGGTCATGGCTACAGTAAGATCCTGTTCCATGTGTTTCCCAGCAAAATGGTTTTCCTTTTCACCTACAGCAGCAAACACGGACTGCTTGAACTTGTATTTACTTTAACTAATTAAAATGTGGTGAGTTTAGGTCTAAATGCGGGTCATCAGTTCAATTTTAAATGTTTAGGTGCTTAAATAATAGACTCCTCATTAAAGTGATATCAACAAAAAGGATCTAATTTGTTTTGTTTAATTGGAAAAAAAATTTGCAGATTTGTATTTGCCTTGTTATCTCTATCTTTTATTATTCCAGAGATATTCTGATTAGAGATGTTATCTCATCTTTAGCTGTGCTCTTGCAATCTTGCAATTCGTCAAACCAGTAATTTATGTTTCTGTTGAAAGGAGATGAGAAGTAATTAACTCATGTATTGCATCCTTGTCTTTGTGGGCCTTTCATTTTCACTAAGTATCTGCACTAGCAGGTTTGTTTTATTTTTAATTTCAGACTCTTCAAAACTCCTGGGCTTCCTGAGGAAGGCCAGCACTCTCAGCAGTGTACGTGAGTGCTTGATGCCTTGCAGAATTAAGTCCCAGGAGTCCAGTCCTGTATTGATGTCATTGGTCACATCCACATTGACTTCAGTCCAGCGATTGCAATCCTGGGGTAGCAGGGTTCTTTGTCCCACTGAATTACTGGCCCTGGTTCTCAGGATATTTCCTCACTCTGCCACGCACATCCACAAGTTGTTTACTTGCCCGTGTGTGCTTCTGGCAGCCTGTATTCCTGGATGACCTATTTTTGCAAGAATCAAATGCCCGTGGCAGCAGCATTTTATTGGCCCTTGCTGGGCTGACACCACTGCAGTGAGAGTGCTCGTGGTCAGTGACTCTGCAGCTCCTGGCTGAGCACACTGATCTCCTGCCAGCTTTGCAGCAGCCCTTATGGCAGGCACTTTCTAGCAGGAGAGGATGGGCTCGTGAAGACGTGTTTTCCTTTGACAGAACCAACTCCAAGGCTGACTAGTGAGCATGGCCAGCTTGTCTGTGGTGACAGAAATAAGGATTTTGTGTGCAGAGCACACTCATAAAGGAACCTGGACACCCTCCTCTTGTCCTACTGTCCTGGTACTGAATCACATATAACTCATGGTTTCCTCTGTAGTTTCATCTTCCTCAGCTAAAATTGTAAGGGTGTGACAGATCAGCAGAGGTCAGGTGAGACTGGATGGAAGGGGAGGAGTTGCTCTCATTTAGATTTTTTTTTTTCCTGTAGCTAAGTTGGTCACACCTCTAATACCCAGACTCAGCTGTGTTTTCAGGTAATCTTAATAACAGGTTGCTAGAATGCTTAGCTTGTTCAATCCATTCAGTAATTAGAGCTGGTGCTGAAGTCATAAAACTGGGTATGGAGTGAGGTCTTAATGAATGCAGTAATTTGTCTGCAAGTACAGCTCTGTAGAGCTTCCTCACAAATGGCTTCCCCTTGGATGGAGCAGTGCAGTCACCAAACAGGTCAGGTCCTTGTGGCAGCTGAGCACAAAACCTGAGCATTATGTGACCATCAGTAAGATCAGTTCAGCAGTGCAGGCAAAGGAAATTAAAGCTAGCAACACTCCAGCTGGATTAGTTATTTTTCAAAGTCTCAAAGTGCTGAGAACTTTGTGTTTTTATTCAGTGTTAAGGCTGATGCTTGCAGCAATATTCACATGCTGAGGCAATGTTTTTAATGATTCAGGGGAAGAAGCTGGCTACTGAATCACCAGCATCCAAACCTGAAGAGCCCAACTGCTTTCTGTAAATCTGAATATAATTAAGCATAGTCTTGTTCTCTTCACTAGGCATGAAATAACCATAGATGATGAGACTCCACTTACATAACACTTGTTTTAGTTTTCTATCCCAGAATCTGGAACCTACAATCTATTGCAGTGTGTCCTTTATAACGACTGAGAAGGATAAAACAAATAGCTAGAAGAAATGTACATCCTAAATATGAAAACAACATTTCTGCTCATGAAATTCCTAAACCAGATGCTGTTAGAAGCTAGAAAAATATTCTAGAGGACAAACCATGCAAGCTTGTGCTGTTCTTGACACACTGGCTGTTGTCAGACCCTGGAGTAGCAGGAGCTTTGATTTGATCTAGGGTGGCTGTCGTCAGCACTCTCCGTGTTCTTTGAACACCACAAGCAGTTTCATCAGATTAGAAGAACAGACAGTGGGTGTCCCAGACTGTCCCAAAAATATGTAATAAAAAAAAACCACCAGGTAAACATTGCATGAGGACATGATTGATGCCAGAAGAACAGAGGGTGGAAGTTCAAGGAAAGGCAAAAATTATTAGTAACAGAAAATATGTGTTTCTTAAGATCTAGAATGTAGTAAGAAAGATCTCCAGGGATGAATATAATTTAGTTTCAAAAGCAGACTAACTGGAAGGCTAGAAAATGCTGTAAAAGAAATGTTCTCACATTTTCATCTGTTGACCTGCTAATTTCTTTCTTTAAAACATTTGTTACAAGAATCATTCTGCAAATAATTTAGTTTGTGGGTTCTTTTTTGTATTTTTTGGGGTTTTTTTGGTTTGGTTTTTTTTTTTTTTTTTAAATTTTTTTTTTTTTTTTTCTGTTAAAGCAGAAACATTCTGATGCTGACTTGTCTGTTTTCCAAGCAGAGATGTACCAGAACATCACCAGAGTCATAGGGATTACCCAATACTTGCCTGCTGAAGTGTTTGCAGTAACTGCTTGCAAAGAGGAAACTTTTTTTGGCTTTGTAGGTGACTTTCATCACATCTTCCAGACTGAGGTGTGTGTAGAACAGCTGTAGAGATCCAGATAGAAGGACCCTGAGGCTTTCAGCTTAAGCTCCAGTTCTGTGCTTATGCCTGTGTTAATCTGGAATAGATCCAATTACATTGACCTGAATCTAAACAAGATTACACAAAATTTAAGTACTGGTCATACAAGAGAGTTGTTCTGCATTCTCTGCTACACTAAGTGGATATTAATTTTAAGATTTAATGTCTTAATTTTGGGACAAACAGGACACATTCCATGAATGAATGATAAAAATAGGAGGTAGATTCAGAACTTTTCATCTCCAGTTTCTACAGCTCACTTAGAAAGGTATTCCATTTGTTATTCACATTGAAGTGGCAGATTTTGCCATCACAGTGGCATCAAGCTGAATTCCCCTTGATTGTCTTGTGATTCCTTCCAAAAGAAAACTAAAGGAGCCATTCAGGCAAGCTTTCCTTCTATCAGGTGTGCATTTATGTGCACCAAATGGACATGCACAAGGTAAACACACTGCTAGAGGGCTGTAGTCACTGCAGGTGCTGAATTTAGCTGTAAGCACATCCAGGCAAAAATAAGGAAGATCACAGCTGAACTCTGCTGAAATGCCAATGCAAAACTGGCCTCATGTTAATTGTTTTGTTGGAGTGGTTACATAGCTTGGAAGAGCAGAGAAAGGCCACAAGCTTTATAGTTATGGCAAACTGCAAAACAGCTGGAAATCAACAGTGGGAAGGGAGGACTTTGCTGCCATGTGTGTCTTCAACTGCAGGCAAAGCTCCCTTGATGGCTCTGGTGCCATCGTGGTTCTGACTTGTCTTTGATTAATGCATGTGGAGCCCTGGGAGCCCTGGCACACTATGTTATACCTATTTCATAACTGCCTGCAGTTTCTTGTTAAGTAATCTGGCTGTGAGAGTTACAAAGCTGTCCTGCTTCTCTTAACATTTCAGAGGAGGAAAAAAAATGTAGTGTTTTCCCATTGTCTGCTACAAAATTGGTGGAGATTTACATCTTGCAACCAGGTGGGCATTGCCACTGGGTGTGATAATGAAAAGTCTCCACTGATTAACTACAACAGCTTCTCTCCTAAATGTCCTGAGTGCCTCTCCTGCTCCTTGCCTCTCCCCCGAGACACAGCAGCCCTCTCTGGCAGATTGGAGCCTGGGAGACTTCGCTGCCTCCTGGATGCTGCAGCACAAGACACTGTTATGGGTCTGTTCATGATCCTCCTCTCCTGCACAAGACATTGTTATGGGTCTGTTCATGATCCTCCTCTCCTTCTGAGGCTCAGGGGTTTCTTCTCTGGTGCCATTCTCTCCTCTTTTACTCTACCACCCACCTTGGAATTCGGGACTCCCTTTGCCTCCCATTCCCCCTCCCCTCATCTGGTGCAGCCACTGATCCCACAGACGTTTTGCTCTGAACTAACACTTTTCTGGGAAGAGAAGATTCTCTGCCTGCCTGGGAAAGGAATTGAGGCAGAGTGTGGCTGCTTTGCAGCCCCTCCATGGCCACAGTGGTTTCTTTCCAGGCTCCCTCCTCTCTGTGGTCACAGTGGTGGGGCTGAGTGGGCAGACAGGGCAGTCCAGTCCAGCGAGGTGATGCAAGGTGCTGCAGGAAGGGCACAAGGCTGATATTGCTGGGCTGGTGGCTGCCCTGGCCCTGTGGCAACATAAAGTTCATACATAATTCATAAATGTCATACATTGGCACTGTTTGTGCAATTTGCTCTTGAGGCTGGGATGGTGTGGGAATGCTGCGTGTAGCCTCTTGTTACACAGAAAACCTGTTGGTATTTCCTGTCATCACTTGGGAAGGCATAAAAATAGGGAAAATACAGTTTGAGTAGAGGGAAAATACAATTTAAGTAGAGAGAAACAAAGCAGTGAGTGACTGAACCATTTACCACCACCCCCAAATATTTCAGGGGCCTCTGTGTCCTGTCAGGACTGTGAGCACACAGGGCTCTACCCCAAGGTGCTGGAGCTGTTGGGGCTTTTGCCTTGAGCAGCTGGTACAGGTGGCATTGTGTGGGTGGGAGGAGGGATGTCAGCGTTTATTTTTTTCCCAGCAGTGGAAACCAGAGGGTTGGACTGATTGCTTCACCTTTTCAGCCTGCAGGGACTCACTGCTGCACCAACACAGCCCCACATTTCACTCAGGTGGCTGCACCCCTATAGTCACTCAGCTCTGCATAGATTATTCTGCTAACTAAGAAATTCCAATCTTTAACCTGCTTCTTGTCATGTCATTTTTCATTTCAGTCTGCAAGTAAGGATGACTGAAAAAATTATATTCTATTTGCTATTTACTCTTTAATTTGCTATTTGCTATTCTTATGCTGTTGCCGGAATTAATTGTTGACCAAGTTTCTTGTGGGGAATGTAATGAAAATACAGTATGATAGTAATATATTTCTGGCATGATTCATGGCTACCAGTGGAAATATTTAATGATCTTTTCATACATATAGTAATTGCTTCTTCTGTGAGACAATAATAAGTTGCAATACAATTACACTCTTGTTCTTCATATGAGAAATGGGCACGTGAGTGGAAGAGAATGAGAAAAGCAGAATGTCCCTGGTATCTTTTCAATATTCATCTACTCACCTGAGATTCTGCAGTCTTTTGAATAACACTAGACTTTTATAATCAGACTGATTGTGCAGACTTAAGATAAACAATTCATAAGATAGCTAAAGTTAATTTTCATTACAAAACTAGGCATTAAGGAGTTATTCCTAAGTCATTCCCTAAAGGTAAAAACTCTGAGGAATGCAATATGTTGCAGATAAATCCTCCTAATATAAAGCAATAAATTCTCAGTTACACAGAGATGAGCAACACTTATTTTTCTCTAATAAACTTCTGCTGGATCTTGGCTGCTGCTGCAGAAGCTGTTTTCTTTGAACAAAGGAGTCCCTGTCTTGTGAGAGCTCATTACCCATATGATAATATTGTTCATTTCCCCCACACAATTCATTGGAGGACCAGTGGGCTCCTTGCAAACTTCTAATTAGGTCTCACACTGTCCCTGAGCAGTAAGTATGATTTTACCCATTTTACAGTTGTGGAAGTTGGGCCAGGGGGCTGCAGCCAGTGGCCCAGAGCCGCCTCTCCTGTCACTTCCACAGCTGGGAATAGACTTTGGATGTTGTTACTCCCAGCTCTCTGTTCCAAGCTCTAAGCCACAACCTCTTGCAGAAGCTAATTAAAAACTAAGAAAATGATTTGACAAGCTTTCAAAGATGTTATTGGTACTGCAGGTTTCTTCTGGTATCAGAATGAAGTTTCTAGCACAGCTGTAATTGCTGTCTGCATTGCTTAAGATTTTTAAACCAGTCAGAAGACTCAAGCTGTATTCCTGGTACATCCCAAAGTTCACCACAGTTCTTTGCCCTGTTTTTCACTGGCACCACTTATCATGGGCATTTAAAAGTGAAAACCCTGAAATAAGTGACACAACATCTTTCAGTTGCATGGATGCAGGCAAAAGCTTCTGGTGTCTGCATATGCAGGGTGAGAGCTGACGTGGTTTCAATTACTTATTGATTTGTTAGCTCCAAGATTATTTTAATTCTTGCAATCTGCTTTTAAGCATATAGAAAACCCTTGGAAGAAGTATCCTAGGTTGTTTGTTAAAATCCATTGCAACTCAGCTCGTCAAAACAAGATGTGTGTTTGTGCTGGTGTTAAAACACAGAATCCCAGAACCACAGAACGGTTGGGGGTTGGAAGGGACCTTAAAGATCATCCAGTTCCACCCCTCTGCCATGGGCAGGGACCCTTCCCCTAGACTAGGCTGTTCTGAGCCCCATCCAGCCTGGCCTTGAACACTTCCAGGGAAGTAGGGATCCACTGCTTTAGCTCCATAAACCTTTATCTCACACATTTGGCTGGGGTGTGGAAAAGGGCTGGAACGTGGAAAGAGTTAAGCCAAGCTGCCTTGCTAACTTTAGAAAAAAGCAAGTTATGCAAAAGTTGAGGAGAAGTGAAAGTGACTGAGGAAGTAGATTTTTTGAGAGGAAAATATGCCATATTCAGCAAAATGCCACTAAACCTCTTTCTCCTGGCATCAGACATGGGTGAAAGCAATCCCAGTTGTGGCACAGGGCTCGCAGGGAGAGGCAGTGGCTTCTCACCCACAGGGAGGTGTGATCTCTGCTCAGCCTGGCTGAAACACACATCAGGGAGAGGATTTCACATGGGGAGAGGAGGGCTTGGCATATCAGTTGGAGCATATTTCCCAACATCACATTAACTTATTTTGCTTAAGCAACCCCATTTAATTCTCATTTCAGAGTGGTGCTAACTTGTGCTCCAGTGCAGTCATTTGCAGAGCCTGATGCTGTTAGCAGAGCAGTGCTGCCAGTGCTGAAGCACATTCACCACTGCCAAGAAGCTGTTGCTTGCAGGAATTTTGCTCCTTGTCTGGTAAAACTACAACAGTTTGCTCATTTTGAGTCATACTCAGAGCAAGGATTCCACGAGAGGATTTTAGAGAGGGCTTTTTCAGTTTGGGAAAGAGCTGCAGCCTGAACAGGGAGTGTTTTCTTAACACACATATTTAAAACACACCAGCAGCAATCAGCTAAAAAGGCAGAGAGTCAAACTATCACCTTACAGATAAGCTGGTGGCCAGAAAGCTCCCAGCTATTAATCACAGAATCAAGCCTCTTGCCCTTTCATCTTTCAAGCAGAGCAACGTGCCAGATGTCAGGCTTTGCAGTGGCCCTGCTGCTGTGACACATGCAGGGTGTGACAGTGTGCTGGGCAGAGCTGCCTCACCCCTCCAGCTGCAGCACCTCTGCAGAGTGGGGTGACACGTTGCTCCATCTGTGTTGTCCCTGTGCAATGTGGCGGTGTCACGCACTCTTAGAGGACATGATCAATAATCAATCCTGCCAGCTACTGGCAGTGATGAATCTCTTCTCCCTGTTTGGATTCTGCCTGGGATTTAGCCTCTTGCTGCAGGACTGTCTGCTTTCCATCAGCTGGCCCTCTGCCCTGTCATCCAGCACACCAATAAATCAGGAAGCTTTCCCCTGCTTCCTCAGGTTGTGGCTCTGACACACCGGGCTTAGTGCTTTAGAGCAGGACTTGAGGGATGTTTGGCACCTTGTGGGATCAGCTTCTCCATTCAAAATGCCTCTCCACACTACCTCTGTTGGTATAGGGTCAGCTTTCTTCAACAGGGTCCTTCAACAAGTGTGCTTTTACCTCTTTCCAAGGTTTTTCCTTCTACTTGGCTGCCTAGCGTAGACAGAGAGTGATTCTTCAGTTTATACAGAGGTTAAACTTCGATTCATTAGTCTAATAATTTTCATTGACAACTTTCTGTCCCCTACAGCTTTTTATCCTTTTTCCCACCAGGAATATCTAATAAAAAGCATTGGTTTAATAAAACAGAGTATGCTTTGGTTCCTCTCCATATTCATTTTTGTAGAACCTTGCTGAAGCAGGATTACTAACAAAGCACTACTACTGCTGGTGCTGGTGGAGCTTCACTTCAGTGAGATTTCAGAAAATCCTCCATGTTGATGTACCCCATGGGAGAAGCATAACCCTCATTAAACAGGAGACTGAAAGCCTTGACAGTGTCCTGTGTGCTGTCAGTGCTTCTGCCAGTGTCCTCACAAAGCTCTGCCAGCGGCTTTCAGTGCTGCCCTCCAGCACTGCTGCTCTTCCAGCATGCTGCCCCTCAGCCTTCTGCTGTGCTCTTGTGGCTTTAAGCTGCTCCTCTGCTTTTCTCGTTCAAACACTGGCCTTTTGACTTCCAAACCAGGGAAATTCTCTGCAGTTTAGGCCAGCAGACAAGGGGAGGGATGCTGTTGCTGGATGCCATGTGCCTCCAGCCTGCCTCGTGGCACGCACAATCACTTAGAGCTGAGAAGGAAGCTGGCCCTAACTCCCAAATTAGGACCAAAAGGGCTTTGTTTCCATCCTGCTCTGGCATAAATGACTATGTAGGTCAGTGTGGAAGGATGAATCATGCCATGTGTCCTGTGCATATCAAACCCACGTTCTTTGTCTCGAGGCACATGCAGGTTCCTGCTGAGGGCTGCCAGGGTGGGAGCCCAGGCTGGGCTGGTTTCCACCACGGGCACAGAACTTGCTTGAACCACAGGGCAGCTTGAATCCAGTCCTGGATTGTGTATTCACCCTGGCCGAGGGAGAGGAAAGGGAATTGCTTGGTGGTGGTGATCTATATGCAAAGCTGAGATACTTGAGGTTTCAGTCCCAATTTTCTCATAATTTCTTTTTTTTTTCTGGCCTAGAGCAAGTCACTTGAAATCTTGTTTTCCTGGCTGTACTTAAAGCACATATGTTTGTTTCTGATGAGAGAAAATCTAAGCACTGTTCCTGGTCTGAACAGAACCACAGCCTGCTCCCAGGGATGCTGGTGTAGATTAGCAGTGAACTGGGACTCTTACCCAGATATCTTACCCACTATGGTTGTCTTTGTGCTCTAGAAATCAGATGCATGTGAACAAGCATCCTACTCAGAGGGTATTTCTGTAAGAATAAATGCATGGCTGATATTAAGTACTTGATAGTACAGTAAAACATTGTGTTTCACTCCTTTTAGCTCTGGGATGGAGTGTTTAGCTAATTTTTTTATTGATATCTTTTCTCTGGGTGCAGTGGTAGCTTTGCCACTAAAACACTGTCTCAGTGAGGAAAGCAAGGAAGCAAAAAAATAATAAAATCCTCAGTTCTGCCATTATCCTCCAAACAGCTTTAAAACTTTAAAGTGAGGATAAAATCTCAGCTAAAGTTTGCTGACTTCAACAGAGACCTGGAGCTGAGCCACCCACCCACCTCAGGCTCCCTTTGGGGCACAGCTGCCCAGATTTGGGCTCTGCTTTGGAGGAAGCTGAGCCATTGTATCCCTCCCTGCAGTGCTGAGCTCCTCTGGTGTGCATTGTCCAGGGGTGTCTGTGGGGTGGGTCAGTGCAGCCTGGGAAACAGGCATCACAGGACAGGCTTTGCATGTTTTCCCCTCTAAGCCCCATGTCAGGTAGCAGCTGGAGAGTGGGACCTGCTTCTGAGCACCATCAGCATTCTTCTTAAGAGCTTTTTTTTCCCTCTTAATTGCTCTGTAACCCGTTTTGATTAGTCAGTGGTGATTGCTGGGTCTGATGATAGCAAGTACTCATTAGCACGTGGGCCAGGGGGCAGCTCCCCAGAGCACAGGGATTTACCAGAAGGGAATACGTGAGACGTGTGAGATTCCAAAACAGGAAACTGAAATTTTAGGATATAATACAGCAGCATATTCTTCATTGCCATCATCTGCCACAGTCTAGAGGATGACACAAAGGGAATTGAGTCTGCATAATACAAACTCATGTAATTATAACACTGCCAACCTCACTTCAGCCACTTGTTTTAGAAATAATTGCCCCCCCCTAAATGTTGACCTTTGACTGTAGAGAAGAAATACTCAGGGGACAAGCTTAAATTTAGATAGCAAATTAGAGGCATAAATTGAAAAAGAAAAGCAAGTCACTTTGAAGCAGCCACCCGTGGTGTGATGTGGGGAACCTCAGCGAGCTCTGCTCCGTGACTGGGGGTGCTGGGTGCTGCCACCAGCTCAGTGAGCATCCTGTCACAGCAGCACTTCTGTGTGGTGGCTGAGGCCATTCATTTACTTATGGAGAAGGCAGCAACCTGGGAACCCAAGGGCCAGAGCAATCTTTTGGCAGGTTTTTTTTTTTTTTTTTTTTTTTATGGAGAAGGCAGCAACCTGGGAACCCAAGGGCCAGAGTAATCTTTTGGCAGGGTTTTTTTTTGTTTTTTGTTTTTTTTTTTTTTTTTTTTTTTTTTTTTTTTGTACCAAATCAGAAAGATCTAAGTGGTGTAAACCCCCTGATGGGGGAAGGAGCCTGTGAGAGGCACACAGTGCTGAATCCCACTGAGGTCCCTGGGGCACATGGACATGTTTCTAGCTGGGACATTTATTTCCAAAGTGGAACTGCCTGAATCTATCCCAACACCAGGCACAGAAAGTGCTCTGAGCTTGTTGTTAAAATGCAAAAGCAAAGTCATTCCTGTGGAGATCTTCATCCTGTGCCTTGCAACTCTCACACATGGACCAGGTGAGAGATGGCCTTGCATTGCACTCTGGGATCCGTGCACTTTAAAAGTCCCAAATTAAGAGATTTTAGAAAAAAAAAAAAATAGACACTCAACCTGACCTCTATGCACTTAAAGAGTCCCAAATCAAGAGATTTTACAAAAAAAAAAAATTGACACTCAACCTGGCCTCTACTGTTTGTGCTTGCAGCACGAGCTTTGCAAACACTTTTTCCAGTTGAAGAACAGCAGGAGGATCATTTTTAGCACCAGAGGCAATTATTCTGGTCTGGAATTTCAAGATGGTGTTGACTTTTACCACAAATACACAGAAGAGATCAGTTTCAGCATTTCACAATAGCAGGGTCCCAGGAAAATATGTCCTCAGTCAGACTAACGGGGACCCAAGTTCTAAGTGGAGAAGATATTCCATGGTGTAAGAGGAGAGAAAAACATGGAAAATCAAGGTATTGTCTTCTGCTGTTATCTGCTGGAGGCCCAGCTGAATTTCTGCAGATGGCAGATAGCTTTGCCAGCTTCACAACCCAGTGGCTTTTCTTCCTGTTGTTTTGTCTCTAGGGAAACATGCAACATTTAGCAATTAGATGTCGATCCAAGTATTCAGCAAGGTCAAGGAAAGCTTTTATATTATTACAGGTTTTTTTCCCCCTAACATAACTAGTTTTAGAGAATGTGCTCATGGGCCTCACATTGTGGCAACAGTGGAGGAAGAACTCAGTGACTGCAAAGTGCACAATTTAAAATGCAGAAAAGGCACTTACTGGGAACCAGGAGAAATAGGAGGTGTGGATGAAACAATGTTTTGAGTCTTTATGCCTTTTTTTTTCTTATATTGTGCAGTTCAACCAATTGTATTTTATTCTGCTCTGTTGCTTTCTTTTGCATCCTCTGATGTCCTGCATGTCACTCCACCATTCTTCCTTCCTTTGCAAAATTGCTGCAAAACTTTTCAGCATAAATGCCACAATACTAATAAAAATCCCTCCATCTCTCTGGTGTCAGGAAGGATGCAATAATTAAACATTTTTCCAGCATTCTGTAATACAAATTGATTTGAACTTAGCTGAAAACCAATAAGTAATAAGGATTTGTTGGCTTTCCTACCACTTTGTATGACAGCAGAAGAAGACAGTATCAAATCTCACATCTTGAAACACTGTTAAAAATAACATTCAGGGCAAAAGTGCCTGGTAGTGGTGAAAGGTACATCCAGGATCCCGCAGAGCTGGGAAATGCACTTGGAGCCCCTGACAGTGCAGAGCAGTTCTTGGATGTCTGTCAGAGCCATCTCGGTGTGAGATGATGCAAACTGGTCTGCAGCTCTCAGAATGCCATGGTGAAGGCAGGAGAGGAGGATGAGCTCACGTCTCTGCAGCAGGCAAGCCCGTGATCCAGGATGCCAAGAGGAGCCACGGGGCACACGGGGATTCAGACACTGCATTTGGCAGGAAGCACCAAAGTCAAGATCCAAAGCCAGGAATCAAATTCTGCTGGGAAGGGCAGAGGAAAGACAGAGCAAGCCTTTTGTGGAGCTCATGTTGTCAGTAGTCTTCCCTCAGACTCAGGAATTTTTCCTCATGTACTCTGCGGTGAGTTTTGCAAACAGATTTTGCTGAGACAAGTTCACTTTGGTAGGTCAAGGGTAGACTCTTCCAGAGGCCCTGTGCTGACGTTGAGTAGCACCAAGTCCAACACTGGTGAAGCCCTCATCTGGAACTCTTTTTATTTCCTTCAGAGGCAAAAACCTTCTCTTTATCACACAGGGAGATCCTGGCTGCAGTATCAGTTGGTTCAGCAGCAGCAGCAGCAGGGCTTGAAGCAGAGGAAGAAGCAGAGGTTGAAAACTGAGCCCAGCAGGAGTTCAGAGTGCAAGGCCATGATGTTGCCGAAGATGATAGAAAAGCAAAGCCCTCTTGTTTAGCACTGCAGGCCTGGTGGCAAGCTGGGCTGGTTCTTGTATTTTCCATTCAGCCTTGGCAGCACCATTGCAGAGCTTCAGTCAAAACCCCACAAGAACTCAGTGAGAGCCACTGCCCGTAGAGCAAACACAGAGTTAATGCACCTGGAAAGGCAGCAGCTCCCCAGAATCCCTGGAGCCTTTGTGGAAAGGCTGCTTGGCTCCACAGCAAGACCTTTCCTGTATGTAAGGAGCTGATTCAGAGCAAAGGTCTCTCAGCTTTGCCTTGTGTGAAGCAGGGTTTTCTCCATATCAAACATGTGGGCCAAAAAAGATTTCCCCAGCTCCTTGGTGATGCGATGACTCCATCAGGGGATGAAATGTGACCATGCACCTTCCATCCTTCCTCCTCTCCCTCCCTGTGCCAGCCCCGTGCCCTGGGTCCCGTGGGAGAGGCTCTTGCTGCAGCAGCTGGAGCTCTGCTGCAGTGATGGCAGCTTGTGAAATTCAATACCAAACTCCAAAAGTCTGGCAAAATAATTTGCCATTTTTCCTTTTCCCATGACATTCTTACCTTACTTTGCCTCTGCCTCGCCTGCCCATGCACAGGGTCTCATCTAAAGGCTTCATGAAATTACAGAAAGAGAGTCCATGATCCACAAATGTGCTGAGCTGGGCCATGTCTGACCTGTACAGCTGCTGGGCAGTGAGTCAATGGGAGCTGTGTTTGTGAAAGCTGACCCTTCCCCACCCATTCCTCATGGAAAGCAAGGGCAGCAGCAGAAGTTAAACAGGATAAAGGTCTTGGATAAAGCCATGTCAGTCTTGGTTTTACACTCACTTTTTTTCCTGTTTTTTCTACTTTTTTTTTTTTTTTTCACTTTTTTCCCAGCCACTTTTTTTCCTGGTTTTTCGACTTTTTTTTTTTTTTCCACTTTTTTCCCAGTTTCCTGTGCACTCCTCTTTCTGCAGCCAAGGTTCACAAAAGCCTGATGAGGCTGACAGGAATCTCTCTGTTATCTTGGAAATGAAGAACCATTAACTTGCCTCTGACCCTGAATCATCTTATTCTCTGCAAGACTGAGCTACTGGCAAAACCCTTGTCTCCTCCAGTCTACCTATAGCATTTCATCCTCATGAAAACCTGAGATCTGACCTATATTCTGTGGTTTGTGTCTCCTTCGATCATCTTATTCTCTGCAAGACTGTGCTACTGGCAAAACCCTTGTCTGCTCCCAGTCTACCTATTGCATTTCATCCTCATGAAAACCTGAGATCTGACCTATATTCTGTGGTTTGTGTCTCCTTCTGTCTTTTTTTATTCCATCCCATGAGTGGTGTTGCATGGTGGTGGACTGAAGTTGATAGTTTTAGAAATAAATTGGTGCATGCAAGTCAGTATTCAGGACTCAAAATTGCCAGTTCTTTCCTGACTTTTACAAAAATAGCCAATTTTCTTATAGAATCTTAAGAGATACCTGGTTCAGATGATTTTCATGGTATTGGAAATATCCTCAGCATTTTTCTGGCATACAAAGATTTGATTCAGTGGAGTAATTAAAACCAAAAGAGCTTCTGTGTTAAAGTACATTTGCAACATATTCTTTTTTAAGTCAAACACAATATGGACTGGTGTTGATGAGAATATTGCTCTGAAGAAGATCAGAAGAAGGATTTTATGCCAGCAATATTGATCTGCTCAGGAAAATGAGGGGACAGTGCAGATTTCCAGGGGACTGGTGCCTGCTCAGCTCAGCTGTGACCAGCTGGCAGCTCATCTGCAGCTGCCTGTCCTGCCTGTCCCGCCTGTCCTGCCACTGAGTCACTCTGCAGGGCAGTTCTGCTCCCCAGGATGGGCGTGATGAGCTGGTCAGGTGATGTCTGACAGGTTATTTTGAAGGGGCTGTCAATTTTCAAATAGAATTTCACTGAAATGCACTGCTTGAAGGAATTTTCTTTAGGCTGTGCCCACGGCTCCTCAAGGACACGGCCTTGCATTGCGTCAAAAGGTTTTTGTTCCTGCCTTTCCAGAGTGAAGTGTTCTGTTTTTCTAGATGACTTTACATTTCAGTTTTTGATGTTTTCAAGTGACATAAAACAAAATATAAAGCCAATTTGGATTTTTTTTTTTTTTTTGCCATATCAAAGTCCAGAATTTTGAATAACAAACACATTTCCCTGGAATTTTAAGGAAATACCAAATTTACTTTCTTTGTTGTATTTTCTTAAATGACAAAAGTTTAAATAATGCAATTTGCTATGAGAAATAGATAAAAACAGATATTAAGAGTGTCTATGAACTTTAAAAGGAGTAACTCAGTTTAAAATAGTACCTTTTTCTTATCCTGTTTTTTTCCCCCTTTGCATTAATTATCAGGGAAAATATTATTGCAGGATCAAACGCTATTTAAACCAGATAAAATCTTCTATCTCCTTGACACTCAGTTATCTTTTCATCTTCCCTTCCCAGCTTCAGGCAAAAAGGCAAACAACTTAGTGATCTTCACACAGTTATTCTCAATTTTGTCTTTTGGGACCCAGCACTTTTGGGGATAGCTGTACATCGGTTTCTGAGACTGGAACTTCTTTCAAGGGCACATAGTTTGGTGTGGATTAGTCTCATTTAGGAAGTATTTGAGTGGAGCTTGAAGGGAAATAGGAAATATCGCTGATTTCCAGTAGCAGGTAGAGTTGATGGGTTTCAGCCACATTAGAGGGTCATGGCTGGGCTTTTGATTTAGCAAACAGTTGGAAAGGAGTGACTTTGTGCAGCATATATTTTGCCCTCTTCATGGGAGCAGATTTTTGTACCATCTAAACCACAGCAGAGACTGTCTGGTTTTGTTAGGCTTTAGTTTTCCCTTCTGTAATAGCTGAGTGTGGCCAAAGCAAAAATCCCAAGCATTTGAGCTGGTTCTTGGCTGAGCCCCTGGCCTTGGCGCTCGCCCCGAGCCTGTTGCTGCTCCAGGATGATGGAACGGCTCCCACTGGGAGCTGGATCAAGTTTTGAGCTGCTCCTCGCTGCTTGTTTATTTGTCCTATTCTCTGGGCTTGGCAGGTGGCATTTTTGCTCAGTGATTCATTCTCCAGCACATGCATTTATCTGGGCTGACATTTTAATCATGCAAATAAGGATCTCCTTAATGAAGAAAAAAATTAATTTCACAACTGTTGCTCCAAACACGGTGACAGTCCTGCTAATGTCATTACATTTCTAATACAATCAGTGGCTTTTCCATAATTGCTATAAACTGGCACACTTAACAGCAGAGTAAAGGTTACACAAAGAGCTGTGAGACTCCCCTTGTTCACTGGCTTTTTTATCCAGAGTGTTTGGCACTCTTCATATGTCCTTTTGAAATCTTTTGGTCACCACTGCTTCATTGCT
Source organism: Onychostruthus taczanowskii (assembly GCF_017590055.1). Lineage (NCBI taxonomy): Eukaryota > Metazoa > Chordata > Aves > Passeriformes > Passeridae > Onychostruthus > Onychostruthus taczanowskii. The sequence goes on from NW_024500349.1 coordinate 18,270,117, forward strand.
TGTACCGCAGATGGCTTTGCCTTTGTTGGGGGAACAGACAAAATAAGTGGCAAGGAGACAACTCCTCTGTGACCTTTTGTGGCTTCTTGTCTTTCACATCACAGTCTGCAGGGTAAACACAGTGACTCATTCTCTTTCAGCGAGTAGCTGCCTTCCCAAGGTTTTGTTATTTGCAGGATTCTTTCCGTTATAAAATCTGCACCCAAAGAGCAGCAGGATGTGAGCTGTGAGCAGCCAGTTTCTGCCTCCAGACCACTGCAGATTAGGTAGGCAATTAGGAATGAAAATTCCTGGGCAGGATCATACCTTTGTAATCCTTCCCTCCTCCTAAACCTTCCACAATGAGCTTCATTTTTTGGTTCTCCTCCAATGCAGTGTATCAGTGACAAGCTTAAAAAACAATTATATAGCAAAAAAGCAGTCAGAAGAAAGGGCTTCCTAAGGGGGAAAGGTGCTGAAGTGCTCTAAAATTAGCAGAAAACCAGTGGCTTGTGGAACTGAGGAGTCAGGATGCTCAGCACCATTGTGCAGTGTCAGCCTGGGATGAGGAAGAGCTGTTTCAGACCCAGTGTCTTCTCTTTGACAGGCTCTCAGTGAGGTACCAAGGCCCCCTTAATTCCTAGAGAAGGAGGTTTGGGAACTCTGCTCTGGTCTCAAAGTGATATAAATCACCCTGAGGTTGTGTTGCCTCTGCATAAAGGTATTGTCAGTGAGGTACCAAGGTCCCCTTAATTCCTAGAGAAGGGGGTTGGGAACTCTGCTCTGGTCTCAAAGTGATATAAATCACCCTGAGGTTGTGTTGCCTCTGCATAAAGGTATTTTCATGTTGGCTTTTGACCTTTTTTTAGCAAGGGAGGATTTAAAAGTGCTGGAAAACATCTCTCAGAATAAAGCTCTTGAGCTCAGGGTACTTCCCACAGGCATTTGAGGTAGTTCCTTTAGAGCATTTCATGTGTCAATATTTCATTTTTTACCCAAATGGGATGAGCTTCCCTGGTGGCAGAAATGCAGGAAAAGCAAAAAAAAAAAAAGCTTTGCTGCCAGACTTTGGGGATTTCTCAGAAATGAAAGAGGAGGAGGAGAACAGAAAATGAATGGATAAAAAGCACAAAAGTAGGGAAAGGGCTGGAGAATGTCATCTGGGGAGGTTCATATTTTCAGTGGGCAATTCAGAACCCCTTCCAAGGTCCCTTTGTTTGCCACCATATCTTCACTGATTAAGGACATCATATATTTAATTGATCTATCTAAGCTGGTGTAGGTGGAATATTAGATTGCATCAACCAGGTGAGACCTGCATCTGCACCTGCAGCAGTCACTGTGTGTGATATAGACTCAGTAAAAGCTCAGGAATTAAAAAAGTCAGTGCTTGCCCATGATGGACATGCTCCAGGAGCTGTTTCTTTGCAAAGCATCTCAAATGGCCTCAAGTTGCACCAGGTGAGGTTTAGATTAGATATTAGGAAATATTTCTCCACTGAAAAGGTGGTCAGGAATTGGGATAAGCTCCTCAGGGTTGTGGTGGATGCACCATGCCCTGAAACATTCAAAAATTATGTGTTTGTGGCACTCAGGGTCATGAGCTAGTGGTAACATGACAGTGCTGGGCTAATGGTTGGACTTGCTGATCCTAAAGCTCTTTTCCAACCTTAACAGTGCTCTGATCCTTTGATTCTATCCCTGGGAACCAGAGTGAGTGTCTGTGTGCTGCACAGACCTACCAGAAACTGGGACCACACTGATGAGGGGAAGACTGAGACCTTGGCACAGATCTTCATTTTCACTGCCTGCCTCCCCTTAGAAAATGTGCAAGTCTGCAGCTCAAAGAGACTTTTTCCATGGTGCCTTTTTTGTTCTGTAAAGGCTCAGAATCACAGGTCAGGGGATCAGTTCACACATACTGAGGCAGTGCCTGTGTCTGGGCTGAGAAGCCTGTATTATTATTGCTCAGGATATTTCCTTCCCCATTTTCACCCCAGGGATTCTCAGTGGGAGATCACAACCTGTGACAAGGCAGTTTGTTGCCTTTTCATCGACTTCCAAGAGCCTGGAACATGCCATTGCAGAGAAGGATCCCTTGAAATGTTACTGCACCTCTCCTGCTTTTCATGCAGGGGTGACTATCACATGTATTTTTATTAACCATTCACTGTGATGTGTCTTTTCATCTAATGCTGGAGCATGTCTCCAACAAGAGCTGCAACAACCAGAGCAAGGGTTTGTAACATTCTTCCCCAACCAGCCTTCAGAGCCCCAATGGCTTTTTCTCTCATAGTGCCAACCCACACAGTTAAAATGTCATGGATCTCACCTTTGGTCACCAAGACAAAAAAGAGAGGATGCTATGGCTTGTAAAACAGTTTTTGTTTGTTTTTTGTTTTCCAGCCTTTTGGGGTTACCCTTTAAAAGACTGTTTTCTGCAGGGGCTAGATCTTGGAGCTCATTTTTCAGCAGTAGCTGACATTTGTCCAGAACTGCATGAGCCCAGGATCTGGAACAAGTAGCAGTGAAATCACGTTATGAGGACTGGCTGCTGCCACTTTACCACTCTGACACAAAATATATCCTGGTTGTCCCAGTTAATCTTCCTTCTTTCTGACAGAAGTGAAACAACATCTCCCCTTCTGCTCCTGCGCTGGTACCACAGCCCCAGCCCAGGCTGGGGTTATCCTTGGTTATCCTTGGGTTATCCTTGCCCTCTGTCTGTGGTGTGGCATCCATGCCCAAAGCTTACAGAACACCAAGTTCTGGAGAAGAATTAATTCTCTGAAGTGAGAGGTGCTGGACACTGTGTGCTGCTGGCGTGCCAGGGCTGGCTGGTGTGTGCCCTGGCAGGCTCCTGCTGCCTGTCTGCATTCCCTCCTGTTGGCCAGGAACTTTTCCCAAACCCTTTGGTCTTCTCCAAGGACTTTGAATATTTCCCCCTTAGAGCTGTAGGGACATTTTCTCTGCTAGGATCCACTGGATCTTTCACTGATCCATTTCTGGGATAGGAGAGAGATCTTGGACCCACTGGTGTTTACACTTCTCACCACACATTTGTGTCTTCAGGATAACAATAGAAACCTGAGCAATGTCTGTTGTGCACAGGCCATTCTGCCTTTACATCAGGAAGAAAACTGGAATTTGGAAGACAAGTGTTTCTGAGTCTTTACTTGCACTTCTCTGACTGAAAACAAACAGACTTCCACAAATCACAATAAAAACTCATTTGAAAAAGTGTTATGGCCAAAGCTTGAGCTGATGCTCTCTAGTCCAAGAGCCCCAAATCCTGGGAGCCCTCCTGAGCTCACAGGCAGGGCAGTGGCAGATATCTGTGCCACAAGCAGAGCGTGTCTCACAGTCAGCAAAGGAAAATTTGGCTTCAGAAAGCAAATTCAGCATGTGAGCAGTCATGTTCATGGCTGCTGGAATCTCCTCTCCGCCTTCCCTCCCTCTGCTCCCTCCCCCTGGAAGGACATGGAAACTGTTAGTTGGGGAGTCACCTGCTGAAGATAAAAGTGACATTTCTGAGACACAGCACACGGGGGAAGCTGAGGTGTTTTGATCTGTCCTAGGCAAGGCTGATGGCAATTTAAAGAAAGTGTTTTTGTACGTGCTGAGATGTCATAATGCTGGGCTGATGGGCAGAAAAGCTGCTGGCGGGAAAGCAGCCTCAAATAGGAGTTTTCTTGCAAGAGAGAGGCTGTGGAGGCAGGATCTGATCTTTAATTAACTCAGATATCAGAATGGAAACCACAAACACTTGCAAGAGGTTTTAAAAAATGACCCCAAAAACAAACTAACACATAAGATAGATATTAAGTATTGATCTGAACCCCATAGTTCTTCAGTCCATTGCCATCCAATCTCTTCTGCTTTAAATGCAGACATTTCTTGTTAAATATGTATTTCAGTGCTTTAATATAAACAGTTCATGCAATTCAATGTTACAACACACACAGCTAGAGTATATTAAAAATGATAGATGTTTTCTAGCTAGAGGTGATTCTGTGCTAAGTCAAAAGAGAGAGTGCAGCTAAGCCAGCCCTGGTGCCTGGCTCAGCAGCTGGTTGGATCTTTCATTCTGCATCTCTCTTCCCAGTTTTACTTCCCTTCTGCAGGAGGAAATTCATTCTGCATCTCTCTTCCCAGTCTTACTTTTCCTCTGTGAGGAGGAAATCCAGCAATATGCCATTCTTATATGGCCTTAGAAATTCAGAGTGGACATTGAAACAGGACAAAGCTCCCGTATCCTGAGCATGAGGTGTTGCTGAGCCCCTTAATGCTTCACAGCTCATTCTGTTTAATTCAGAAATAATTATGTGAGACTGCAGTAGCAAAGAGTCAACACTAGATAGCATTTTATGTTTGTTTTGAGGAAGAAAAGCCTTTTGTTCTCATGTTTAGGTAGGTTCTGAAAAACTCCAAGCACATATTTTAGACGTAACCAATTGCCAGTATTTTATGGTGATCTGTGCAATGTCTTCTATAAATTCAAAACAATAGGCAACAAAACTATTTTTCTGTATGGTTTACTTGACATCATTGCATCAGTATAGACTTTATGTGCATTTCTAAGGTGATTAATGCTGCTTAGCCTCTGGCTGCAGAGGTCAGAGGCTTATATTTTCTCTTTGCCTGAGCCATGTTCCTGCTCCTGTTAACATCAGGGTGAAACCTGCACCAGGCTAAGGTGCAGCCCCTTGTGCACTTGCAAGAGCAGTGCAGGGAAATCAAGGCACAAGCAGCTACCTGAGCAGCAAAGGAACATTACTTGTGATCTGCAGAACAGCACAAAACCTCAGGGTGGGATCTGGCTGGAGGCACACTCGCCTTGGTGTCTGTGTGTGGGTGTCGATGAGGAAAATGTTGAGTTGCTGGCACTCAATCCAGTGTCCTTATGAGACATCTGTTACCATCCAGTACATCCCAGGGTATCTGAGACATCCTTCATGAGCCATGAGCTCCAGAGGGGTCACCCTACAGCACTTCAGAGTACACCAGACTCCTGCATTTGGGCAGTGGAGTCACGCCCCTGGCAGTGGTGGGAATGAGAGACACTGCCCACCTCAGCACCTGCATGAAGATTCTTTGACTCAGGTCTCTTGATCTTCAAGATTAATCTCATTCTTCATGAAGGATTAGGTCACCTAAACCTGGGCATGCACTTGAGAGGCCCAAAGGTACCTTGCCCAGCTTCCAGATGTTGACCCAGAAAATGACAGGTCTCCTACAGCTTTTCATTAAAAAGCTCTAAGAAAATGTCTTGGGTACCCTAAGGTCTCTCAAAGGGCTGCACAGCTCTATGCTTTGGCAGCTGCCTCCTGTTCTGCACAACTGATACCTTCAGATATATGATGACCCTATACCTTCTTCTGAGCAGATACCTTCAGGGTCCACCAAAACTGGTTATAGCCAGGGGGTTGATCCACATGGCTGTAGCACTGGGTTTGGGTACTCTGTGGTGGAAGTGCCCTCTCCAGCACAAACACGAGCAGAATGTGACCCTGTTTGCCCATATTCTACAGAAGAACTGCCACTGTGGGGTTCTTTGTGTAAGGTGGAGTGAGAACAGGCAGGGAACGCATCCTGAAGCATCCCGGAGGCTGCTGCCAGCCAGGGGCTCCCACACTGAGAAGGAGATGGTGGAGCCCAGCTGTGGCAGGAGGTGTGCTGTGCATCCCCAGGGCTCTCCTGTGATTGCAACATCCAGAAGCAGCCCTGCAAAACTCTCCTGAAGATAAGCTGAGCACACAGGAACTTGAGGCAGCTGTGCCGCGGTGCCTTACGATAATTACTTGGCATGGCTTTAGCATATGAAATTGGTTTGGAAGGGAATGACATGAGGCTGTCTCAGGGGAGATTTAGGTCAGATATAAGAAAAAGGTTCTGTCCCCAGAGGGTGGCTGGGCACTGAACAGGCTCCCCAGGGCAGTGGTCACAGCACCAAGGCTGACAGAGCTCAAGAAATGTTTGAACAGTGTCTCAGGCACAGGATGTGGCTCTTGGGCTGTGCTGTGCAGGGCCAGGAGCTGGACTACAATGATCCTTGTGGGTCCCTTCTATCTTGATATAATCTGTGATTCTGTGCTCTTTTTATGCAGGTCTAGTGAAGCTGGGCAGGATTTCAGAGCTTTGAAGCTTTGGTTTCTTTAAAACACAGAGTTTTGGATTTCTTTGGTAAGGGTTTGTAGCAAGACTAATTTCTTACTGTCATTGCTGCTCAAGACCTCATTTTTAGCATGAGTAGTTAGTGCTGATATGTAACATGAATCTGAGGTGTCTGGAGTGCTCTAGCCCTACTCAGAAACCACTGCTCGTGCTCACACCCTCTGCACAGGGAAGCAGGAGGGCTGGAAATGGCAGAAATTTGGGGATCAGCTGAACACTGAGGAACAACTTGCTCCTTGTTGGGACATTATGAGCCCACCCAGAGTTCAATCCAAATTTTTTTGAGTGCTGGTCTTCAGTGCTGTGCTAGAAGAGCCCAGTCCATGTATCCAACCTTGGAAGAGCTGCGTGAAAACCTCTGTGTCAGCCCTGGGGGATGCTGGCATTTCAACCTTCACTTCATCACAGTAATAATCAGAATTACGGCAGTTTAGGAAAAGGAAATATAAATAGCAGTAACAACAACAAACCCCAAAAAAAGTCTCTCAAGCCCAAACTAAAAGTGTTCAAATGTTTCTTTTTTCTCTTCCTGGGATCTGAATAGCTTGATGCTTACCCAGTCCAGGAAGTGAGACCATTGCAGCTTGAGTTGCAGAACTACTGCTGGGACTGGAATCCTGGTTTGTGATACAGTGTTTGGCTCGCTTGGCCCTGAGCCTTTCTTAAAGGATTAATCTATGAGGGCACAGATGTGCCCATACAGGTCTCAACTCTGCTCTCCTCCTTCAGGCTCTGCCCTCAAGTAAGTCAAAAGCATGATGGAGAAATGTGGGATTCCTTGCAACTGTATGTTCACATTAATTGCAACTGGGCATTGCTGCCAGGGATTTTGTAATGGAAGAGAAAACCAGATGAGTTTAAACTTTCTGAATTCTGATCTATTACCTTAATTTTTTTTGGAAGCAGAGTACTTGCTTTAAGCAGTGCTGCTTGCACAGCAAATGCTCTTATCTGCCCCGTGAACCTCCAAATGCAGCACCTTGCAGAAAATATCTTCCTTTTTTGGACAAAGAATTTGTCCTTCCTTCCAGACAAAATACTGCACTGTCTGATGCCACAGCTGAAAGCAACCTGCAGCCAAAATTGATTCCTTGCTGCTAAGTCAAGATAAGGTGCTTTTAAACCAAAAATCAGATAGCCCCAAGCAGAGGGCTGCAGTGATCTAAGAAGATCCATTAAAAGCTGTGTCTGCACTGGCTTTGTCTGTAGCTTTCCACTCCCAGCAAGAAAATGCTCACAGGTGTCATCTGGTCTGTGCTGATTGAATTTAAGTATGGCTATGGGGGCAGGACACAAGAAATTATTCCAGAAACTGAATTCTTTGGGATTCTTAAATACACTTTTAACAGCAGCAAAGGGAAAACGTAGACTGATCAGTCTAAATTTACTACTCTTGACCTAGCAGGCATTCAAATTTCTGATTGAAATTTCATGGTTTCTGTTTAATAATGTTCCAAACCTCTGTTTTTGTGGGAGGTACGTGTGAACTTGTCACTCTTGGTTGAGGAAAACTCTTGCCTGCTGTTTATAGGAGCTGCAGTTTGTGTGTGCTGCACTGCAAAATGCAACACTGGCTCCTCTCTGATGCTGCCACAGCCCTCAAGGTGTGTTATACAGAGCTGCTTCCCTTCTCCATCACCAGAGGGGAGATGATGGAGTCACTTACCCGCTCAGGATGGGAAAGAAAGCAGCTTCACCAGTGCAGTTTCCATGTGGGATGGACAGGGATCACCCCCTGCACATCACTGGGGCATCAGGGCAGGCTTTTGGGAACAGAGATTGAAGACTCATCATCCTCCTCCTCTGCACCTTTGTGTCTCTCCAGGACTGGTGCCTGGGCACTGAACCTTTTAAAATCTCTTGCAGTTTTATAGATAATAAATAATCTCAAGCACTTTACAGCAGTAAATGGTAAACTATGAAGATTGGGAAGGTAACTATGTGTGCCCTGGCTGCCATTGCTTTGCTGTAATTCTACCCAGGGGTGCAAATGACCCCCCAAAAAGTCAAATTCAGCTTTTACAAAGTCAGATGTCTCATCATCCACGTTTAAAGGCAGCACTGCCTGAAGTGTTGCCTTAAATTTAACACCCATTAACATTTAAAGGTATTTCCATCCCATGTTAAAGGTGCTCTGGTTTTCACAAGGTTTATGGCATTAAAAAAAAAAAAAAAGCGCCTCTATTCTGTGTCCTCATGTTTAAGGAAATGTAGAAAAAGGAAAAGAGGATAAGAATAGTCACTCAGGAATACCTCAACCCCTGCAAGGAACAGGAATGGAACTCCTGACACTTGCAGAAAATGTGGGACATCATCCCCATCAGCCAGCAACACTGTAGTTTCTCTTTTAAAGTTTGTGCTTAATAAAAAAAAAAAAAAAAAGTTTGAAACAACTTTCTGTTTAAGAATGTATCTTTTTTCCCAATAAAGTTCCAAAATCTGAAATTTCAAGTAATTTTTCCACCTTATAAGACATTTTATGTGTTTCTCAAATAGCAGATGAAAACATTAGGCAACGTGGGAAAAAAAAAATCACCATCTTTTTAGAAAATGTGTGAACAAAAATATGTAAGTAAAGAGAAAGCACAAATGGGAAGTCACTCCAGCTATCAATGTTTTTATAGTATGTTTTTTCAGGACTTATTTGCAATAATTAATCTTTGCAGACTGCTGACTTGCCTGCTCCTTCTGCCTCCTCCAGGAGTTTCCCCCACACGCACAGGTTTGATAGATGCAAACTAAAGTGAGAAGCTTCCTGGGTGGTTTAAAATCAGCCAAACGCGGTGCTGTGCAGGCTTGGAGAAGGTGGGAGCTCCTGTTGAACTGTAGGGGGTAATGTTGCTACGCATACTCTGCCTGCCAGCTGCACAAGGCAGATAAAGCCACGCACTGCTTGGGCCATTATGTGACACTCTGGATGTGCTGGGAGAGAATAGAAACTTGGGATTATTCACAGACCTCAGACCTCTGCCCTCACTGTGGCTCCTTCGCAAGGGCACCTCAGTCTCCAGCTCTGGCATCTCCACGTCGTGCCCTGCTGGGTGGTCTTTGCCTGGAATTGTGTGTGCCTTTACAGTTGAGGGTGGTGCTTTGTGCCCAGGCTCCGTTTGGTCCCTGCTTGGTGCCCTGCTGGCTCCATCTGGGGAGAGCTGGGCGAGCAGGGAAGGCAGTCTGTAGGAATAATGGGATGGCAGTACCGTCCTGCAGCAGGGACTGATTGTGTTTTCATCCTAGCAGCGGGTGCAACACGATTAAGAAGAAGGGAAAAGGTTGAGTGGAGGTGCTAGCCAAGAGTGCTGGGGAAGAGAGAGCCCTGTCCACCTGTCCTGTCCAGCTGGGTGAAGCCTTTCCTCCCTGCACAGCTCCCATAAGAGCAGGGCCAGCACTGGAAGGGGCTCCCTGGCTCTGCTGCTCATCACTCAGTCCCCTTCACAAAGCTGAAGCACAAAACTGAATTTTGCTTCTGCACAGGTAAAATATTAGTTTGAGGCGATTGTGGCAACATTCACATCTGGATTTTGTGCTCAGCTGCTTGGAGCCAAGAGAAATTAATTCAGTGGAAGCCAAATTGAGTGGCTTGACATTTGCCCCCCTGCCTTTGGCTTGGTTTTGTGTCTCAAAAACAAAAGGTGAGCTGGGTCATCATTTTGCTTTTTGATGCACCAGGCCATTTCTATCAGTCACACATGTGGATACCAATGAACATCTTCATTCCATCTGCTCAGGGTGTGATGTAACATGTGATCCACATGCAAGGACCAAAGATGTTTTTTTTTTTTTTCCATTAAGACATCTGATGTGATTTAACCCCAGCTGGCAACTCGGTTTGCTCACACTCTTCCTCTCCTCTTCCATTTTTGGAAGAAAAACCAAGTAAAAATCTTGGGTTGAGATGAAAACAGGTTAATAATTGAAACTAAATAAATTATAATATAATAATAATAATAGTAGTAGTAATTGTAATAGAAAGGTGAGAGAGAGAGAGGAGTCAGCCCTGAGACAAACAAGAGATGCACAGCACAGTTCCTCACCTCCTGCTGACTGATGCCTATCCTATCCCTGAGCAGCAATTGGTGGATCCAGCTTATACTGGGCATGAGGATCTGTGGTATGGAATATCCCCCTGAGCAGTTGGGGTCAGCTGTCCTGGCTTTGCTCCCTCCCAGCTCTTGTCAGAGTATGGGAAACTGAAAATTCCTCGACTTGGGATAAGCACTATCAGCATTAGCTAAAACATCAGTGTGTTACCAACTTTATTTCCACATTACGTTCAAAACATAAATTCAAAACATAAATTTGTATCAGGTATTAGGAAGAAAATTAACTCTATCCCAGCCAAAACCAGGACAACATCTGAGCTGAGCTCAGAGGCGCAGTGTTTGTTACTCTGCATTCCTGAGAGCTCTCTGCACAGCTGCTGTGTCTGGTGAGCCCCTGAGCTCAGAGGTGCAGTGTTACTCTGCATTCCTGAGAGCTCTCTGCACAGCTGCTGTGTCTGGTGAGCCCATGCCTCCGTGGGAGGGTTTAATGACAAAAAGTGGTTTGCTGTAGGGACAGCCCAGCTCCTCCGTGCCTGCAGGCAGCCAGAGGGAGTTGTCTGACACAGCTGACAGCCTCCATCCAGCCTGAGGTGACTGCCAAGCACAGTGAGCTGTCCATACCGCCAGGTCCCTGTGTGTACAGGATCAGAGTTACGGTTTGTTCTCCTGAGAATGACAGGGGCTTCTGCTGCCCCTAATTGAGTTCTGCTTTGCCCTAATCCTGTGCTGTCAGAGCTGCGAGATCAGCCACGGGCAGTGTCCTTCCCATTCAGCCAGAGCTGAGCACTCTCAGCATTCCCAGTTCCATGTGCAGGCTGGACAGAGTGAGTGTAGCTTTTCCTCCTGCCAGCACGAATATATTCATGTTATGAACCAGTGTTGCATCCTTGCCTGGCAGGTTCCATGATGAATGACACTCCTGGGGTTATTCCAAGGTGATACCAGCAGAGAACAGGAATTCTGATTTGGGATACAAATGCTGGAGATGAGCAGAATTAATGGACTACTGCATCCTGCATATGTCAGGGGAGAATGGGAACAGCAGCAGGCTTATTGTGCCTTTCAATCCTGAACAGAGGCTGCATCAATTTCCCAAAATCTGAAACAATTCAAAACCTGGTTTTTAGGGATTTTCAGGAAGGATCTTTCTTTAAAAGTGCCTGCATGGAAAAGGAATCCGTTAATCTCTGCTAGGGTTTCCCTCTTCCTCTGTGACATGCGTTCCTGACTAGTGGGGGCAGGCTGGAAGGTGGCTGAAGACTTTCTTGCCAGTTTTCCATCAATTTGCAGGCTGGATCTTTCTCCTCCTGGCATTGTGGAGGGGAGGAAAGTCCTGGCTGCTGCAGGATCTCAGGTTTCATTCCAATGTGAAACGGGACTTGCTGTCCCCTGTGTCAGGCTTTGAATTGTAAAATGAACAAATGGGTGAAAAATACAAATGCTTTCATTCAGGAGCAGCTTGTGTTTTCTTTGCATGGCCACAGATGACTTCACCAGGAAGGCTGATGTCTTATCTGTACAAGTTTCCTGCCCCTGCATGCACATCTCATCCTATCCATGCAAAATGCCTTTTCTTCCCTTACCTATCCACTGAAAAAGATCTAATGCAGGACTACCATGGTAATGAAGCCTCTCTAATCACAAGAACAGATTTTTTTTTTTTTTTTTTTTTTTGTGAGAGCCCCTCTTCCCAAAGGAGCTTGTAATGAAACTTGGCAAGAATTGAGCTTTTACTGTTTTTTTTACATTTTTTTTTCTTTACTCAGTGTCTGCCACATTGAGGCTCTCAGGTCTGATCACAGCACAGCTAAAGCAGGAAAAATAAAGACAGACTGACTGACAGACTTGTCATGATGATAGTACACATATTTGAAATATTATGGCTGCTTTCTTGAAAACCATTGCCTGGGGAAGCTGTTTCCTTGAGAGCATGTGGTAAAAACAACACCTGCTTTGCAGACAGTGGATTTGGCAGCTGTGAAGATAAAGTGTAGGTATCTCCAAAAGCTCTACACGTTTTGCCTTGCACACCAAAAATAATAGGATTTGTTATGGAAAAAAGGCAGGATGAGATGTGAATTCCTAGGTACAAGGGGAGGAGTGTGCTGGGGGATATGTCTCAGTGGAGCTAATACAAAAACCATTGGTCATGCCTCTCACATGAAGGTGCATCACTCCTTTCTCATGTGGAGCATGGCTCCAGTAACCCATCCCCTGTGCTGCTCACTAGGGCTGCTTGGCAACACCTCAGGTAACATTGCAAGCTGCAGCCCTGGTTCTTTGAGCATGAGGAATTTCATCTTCCTCTGTGGAGATGTTTCTGCTGAATCTCAACCCAGGCTGCAGAGTCCTGCCTGGGTTTCTGATGAGATCTCCCAGAGCCTCACTTGCTTCTGAGCCCCCTTGCTCCTGCAGCACCAATTGATGTTGATGCTGCTGATGATGATGGCTGCAAACTCCAGCTCCTTTTGAGAGGCTGCCAGGAGAGGCAGCATTGCTTTAGCAGGGCCATGGTGCCTGGGAATTCGAGAAAACATTCTTCTATTGCTTTCAGAGAGAGGCACAGATGAGTCTTTGATTCAGAGGACTTACAGGGTAGGAGAAATGGGTTTCTGAACTGGAATCCACATGATTGTCACACTGACTGCAGGAAATGGTGGTGATCGTTCTCACTCCTCAGAAAACCACCAAGGCATGGTGGTTTCCTTACTTAGTGTGCCTTGGTGGCTAATCACCTTTCATATGAAAAAAAAAAAAAGAGTGTTCTATGGTTTGTTGATAATGGTTTGGCTCTATCTGTCAGCCACTGGTGTTGGTTTCCTGTCTTCTAAGGAATTCCTTCCTTTAAATGTATTTATGCTCTGTGATCAAACCAGGTTTTGGTCTTTTGCATGAAGCAAGCAGATGGAACTTCTCAGTTTTTGTGTTTGTTGGCATCTTTTTCACTTCTTAGATCTTTCTGTGGTTTCTTCCTAAAATCTATTCCATCATTAAAAATCTGTTCTAAAATGTTGCCAGTTAGAACTACATTCAGTATTTCAGTTTCTAATTTCACCAGTGGTATGCATATATATATATATATATATTTATGCAAAATTACCTCTTTGGTGTTTTATTACAATGTTTCCCCACCCTTTTGTGAGTATTTTTCCACATTGCTTTATTTATTCATGGCAAGTTGCAGTTTTACAGGATACAATCACCTAGTCTTTAGATTTGCTGATAGATGTGTTCCAATCTTTATGCACTTTTAAAAATGTTATTTATTTGTATTTTTATAAAGCAGGTGTTTTTTAATAAATAGATACACTTTGCCAAGGAATCCTGACACCTCCACATGCTATTAGAATTGCAGCTGCTGTTGCATTCCTCCCTGATTTCCCAGCAGCAGCCACTCTTCATGTCCCTCCTGAATATGAGCTGATCATTTGAATTTATGAGCTGAAAGATGCTGTCAACAGTCAAGATGCTTACACAGAGAATGGTTCTTTCTTAAATTATTTTGATAGACTTCCTCAGTGAGCTAACAAGTTTATGCAGGTCAATTGAATGAACTGAAGTTATGCTTTTTAAAGGGTTTACAACCTATGGTGTGATCTAACTTTGTCAAAACTTTGCATAAAAATGGTACAACACATTAAATGGATTAAAAACTGGTAATCTCAAAAAGAAGTAAATTCATATTAATATCAAATGAATATTTAAAGTTAGGGATTATTAGACAATTTTTCCTTTCAGGAATTATTTATTTGCCCAAGAGATATCTATGTATTTACCATAGGATCACAGGTCTGTCATAAATTGAGGGAAAAATATGAGTGAGTGATGAAAAACACCCAGATAATGCAGTGATTGCTGGCATGAGGATGGAGCAGACATATCATTTACACAGCATGACCTTAATCACTCAATAGCTTGACCATAATTAAGAAGATATTTTAAGGTAATAAAAGTAAGGTCATACATTTAGGATTGAGGAATGCATATCATGGTATCAAAATGAGGGGCAATCCTGGAGAAGACAGGTTCCCATAAACATAAGGGGACAGGTGAAGTCTCCAGGGAATCAACAGGCAGTGTAAGGTTTGACACAGAAAGAATTTGGGTCTCTGAGTACTAAACTGCAGCTCTGACTGCCCTCCTCAGCATTTAGGTGAGCAACACTTCAGGAACTTCTAGAGTTCTTTGCTTTCTGTCTTAAAGACAAGAACTGTTATAATGTGACAATAGGAGATCAAATGTGTCAGGCAAAGCCTCCCCCAGGCCTGCACCTCATCTCCAGAGAAGATATTTCCATGACACTTCCCCAAAGTCCTCTCAGCCTTGCAGTGATCTGTGATTTGGGACCTTCCCAAAGCCAAGAGTGTCTTTGTGTCAAAAAATCTGCGCAGGGTTTTCTGCTGTGCTTGTATCTGCTTGCCCTTGGAAACTTCTGGTGACTGCCACATCCTGTGGCCATGCACAGCTTAATGATTTCTACATAAATAACAACCTCCCTAAATAACAGCCTGCTGCCTGCTGGTTGAGTTCAACCAGTCACAGTTCTCACATGGGAGTTGTCCTGGCTCTCTGTGTGCTCACAGACCTGTGCCTGCTCTCTTGCCTGGTGTCTTCTGCACTCCTGGTGTTGGGATTCATCACATCACAGAATTCCTTGGGACCTCAGGCATGACCTAATCCTCCTGCCATGGCCAGGGACACCTTCCACTGAACCAGGCTGCTTAAAGCCCCATCCAACCTGGCCTTGGACACTTGCAGAGCTGAGGAAAGACATTGAAGAGTGAAGGCAATAGTGCACATAAACTGCATTTACCCCTCATCATGCCCACAGAGAAGTGATTCCTTGAGGGTTTGCTCTTAGCATGCACTGGGATACCCATCCCAGCTCCTGGTAGCAGCTTCACAGCAGTAAGGGTGATTTTGCTGTGAGCACCACACTGTGAGAGAAGGGAAAAGATGGCATTTGTGGTTAACCAGGCCAAAAATGAACTTTAAGTGGACTCCAAGCAGGAGCAAATGTTCCAAAGGACGCCTTGCAGGATGGCTTTATGGTAACAAGGCTTCATTAAAGGACTTTATTTCTCTGGGAGTCCTTCAAGCACAACTGGCTGATGTCAACAGCTTCTTCTCAAGCACGCACAGGAAACAAGCAGACAGCTGATATATTAGTTCTGGCTGCTGTTCTTCATCCTCACCTACCCATAGATAAAGCAGCAGTGTCTGTGTAGATTTAAAATGACAGCCAATAGTGCTGTTGGGCTATATTTTTATTTCAAGGCAGTCAGGAAAATTTATCCTTCTGGTTGCTTCTTCGAGGCAGACCCCAGCAGTATTTGGTAGCTTTGATGTATAAACCTGATTGTTACAAACAGGGCAGCAAGAAGCATGCTCAGAGCTCTTGTTTTGGATGACAGCAGTACAGCACTGCTCCATCACCAGCTCCTGCAATTTTGCTGCAGCAGCAACATGCACATGAAATTCAAAGGAACTGAAGCTTGGAGTTGGGCTTCCATGGAAATTATTGTTAAGCTAAATCTGTGGACAACCTGTTGCTTGTTTTAAGTGATAAATTCATTTTCAAGGGAGTTTTGTCCATACATGCCATCTACTTGATCTAGACTCGTCTGAGCTAGCAGGTATCCCTCTGAAATTAGTGGCATCAACCTCCTTGGGCATCTTTAAACAGCCAAAGAAACCAGATGTGATGTGATGTGATGTGATGTGATGTGATGTGATGTGATGTGGGTTACCTGGCCTGACAGCAGATGTAGACAAGAAACAAACTTTGCATGGCGAGCTGTCACACTGTGGGCTGCAGCAGCTGAGCTGGCCCTGCACTGGCTCCTGTCTCTCTCTGACTGTTTCCTCAGGGTTTTTTTTCTTCACTCAGGTCCTTCATAAGCCTTTCTATTTGTTGAAAAATATTTTTTCAGATCTGCTCTTCCATATCTCCCTGATTCAATGTACCATGTTTTGGTTTAGGGGGGGTTTTGCTCTTCAGGGAAAGGAAATCCCTCCCTGGTTCAGCAGAGGGGTCTCAGGCTGGCTTGAAGGGAGACCCTGTGCTTCCTGCAGATCCATAACTGTGGCTCTGGTGTTACTGGACTGAAGTGAGAGACCCAAGAGATCCCCACAGCCCTAAAAGCAGCCAGGGGCTTACTACCATGGCAGGGGACCTTGGCTTTCCACATGGCTTGTGAGGAGGACCATGGAGATAAGATCCCTCAAGGACCATCCAAAGAGCCAGGAGCACTGCTGGGAGACATGCCTGATGGCAAAGTGATGCACAGGAGCTCCTCCACCTTAAGAAGTCCAGGCCAGCAGTGATGGCCAGCACATTTGCAGAACCAGCCATGAACTACTGCAGAAGAGTTTGCTCTGCACACTAAAGAACCAAATTAAATGAAGGAGCTATTTGAAATAAACCTTCCCAGCATTACCTGCTCTTCTCCAGGGGGCTGTACACCCAGGGCACACAGGTGGGGTAGCTGGATGGCTGGCCTGGCTGCTGTCACATTGAGTCCTTCATGGACAAGCAGGTATTTCCACAACCCCACTGAGGCTGGAGGGAGGTGGGTGTTGCCTCTGTGACTCCTTTTGGGGCTCAGGAGCAGGTTGGTGTGCAGTGAGGCTGTGTTTTGATTAATTAATACTGTGACTAAATGAATCTATCACAAGTTTCCTTGGGTGATGAAGTTACCTTGTGACACAACAAACTGATTAGATTTTGTTGGGAGCCACAGTGTGATTTGCAGGGTGCATTTAAAAACCACTGTGCAAGGAACTAAGTGCAGGAATCCTGACATTGCTTTCAACCCTTAATTCTCTACTCTTTCCCTTGAAAACATGTCCTAAGAGCTGCACAGTGTATTGATTAATAGGCCAACACTTCATCTTTATGTGGTGATGATAAGACAAGGTAACACAGTCTGGGTTCCCAATTACTTTATGCAGAAGAAAACAGCATCAGTGCAGAGGTCTTTGGGCACACCCCACCTATCAGGCAGAGCTGAATCCCATCTGACAGGTAACATATTGCAGCACCAGGGGAAAAGATGACAAAACAGCCAAAGTGTGAAAAAGTGTGTGACACAAACCTTCAGCAGCTCTGAGTGCACGGGAGGACAGAGCTCAGGGAACACGGGAGCAGAGACCAGCTGCAGCACTGAAACCTGATGCAAAAGCCAGGCAGTCAGTCAATACCTTTTCTCCCCCAGAGTCTGGCACACTGGAGTGAAGACAGGGCCAATGCAGAACTTTCCTACCCCCAGCCCCACAGCATCCTCTGCTGCTTCCCCTGCCCACACCAGAGCAGCAGAGCTGGGTGGCATCCCTCCAGCAGGTCCTCTCCCTCGCAGCTTTGGCTGCATCCCAGCAGGACGAACATCCCACCAGCTGCATAAGAATGAGGGCTGGGCTGAGACATGAGCTGTGCCCTTCCCCAGATGATGGATGGGGACTGTCACTGCCTCCATCAGCAGTTGCTGTTGGACACAAGCTGTTTTGTAAATCTGATGGTGTTTACACTAACAGTGCTTGATGAGCCTCATCAGGTTGCAATGCAAATGTTTCTGCATCAGCTGCTCCCAGAAGGGGGAGAGGCCATAAGCACCCAGCAAACACAAGCTGCAAACAAATTTCAGTTCACACATGTGCTCCAGAAAGGAGCCAGAAAACATAATTTTGTCAGGAAACAGATGAAGAAGCTTAAGGACTTTAGCAAGAAACTTCTACAACCAGAATATCTTGGCAGTTACAATAACGTAGCCTTCAAACTAGCCAGTGTTTCTCCTGCTTCTGTTGCAGAAGTAGCACCTCACTTAGGAAAGGGAACCAACCAGCTGGCATGAGATTTTATCGGAGGTCCTTCCCCACTGGCTTGTTACTCAGGAAGCAAAGAGCTTGTGTTACCTGTTGCACAGGTGTGGTCACACTGCTCCGGTTGAAATGGACTGCAGGTGTTGCATGGATGCCTTCTTTGGGTGAGGGCTGTGAGGGGCCACCACCCTGGCACAGCCCCTCTCCAGTGTCCCCAGGGCTGAGGGTGCAGAGGGCAGAGCACTGGCCATGCCCCCCACCCTGGCACACACCTCCAGCAAGTTTCACAGAGTCTCTTCTCCAGCTCACTGGTGGCACAAAAGCAAAAGATAAACTTTCAAGAGTAAATATCCTCTTGACCACCGTGAGAAATTCCAAGCCTATTGTATAAAATTTTCCATTGTACTTTGTTTAAAGCTTTGTTTAAAGCAGAGAAACAACAGAGTTTTCCCAGTAGAAAAGCTCCAGACAGTGTTTGAAGCCTAACTTCAGATGTAGAGTTCAGATGTACTTCAGATGTTATTCAGATGTACTTCAGATGTACTTCAGGTGTAGATATTTCTCCCCTGACACCAGACCAAATCCTCCTGTCTAAATATAATAAAACCAGGCAAATGGAAATGCTTGGTAAGTTTGAACCAGGCTCATGGCATTAAAATGGGAGAAAATCCTGAGGATACAATGCACCATCCATGCAGACTGTGCTGTTTGATGGTAACAATCATACCAAACTATTTCCCTGAGCTGGACCCCAAACATTTCTGGGAAAAGAAGAGAATGGTAAGTCAAAGTTTCCTTGCTGTATTCCAGTCTGAGGTGAGGTGGAGGCCCACCAACCACAGGGTAGATCTTGGTCTCCCTCTAGTGATGGTCCAGCCAACAGCAATGGTCTCGGTTCTGAGGTTGAGATGACCCCGAGGTGTTAGAAAGTCTCTTTTCTCCCAGGCCTGCGACCGAAGAAGTTGAGATTCGTTGGTTCTGCTTTTTAAGGTTGTTTATTTTTCCTTATCTATAATATTCTTTCCCTGACCTCCTGAGATCTGTCCAGCAGGCTGGTTTGCAGCACACTGACCGCCCTTGGGGTGGTGTTAACATTTTATACTAAGAACTATCTGTACTTTACTTACAATAATTTTCCATGTTAGACAGTCTGTCTCTACTCTCAACCAATCCAAATGTGCCACCATCACAGCAGAAGATGGAGGACAAGAAGAAGGGGAAGGATAGGACACGCCCAGATTCCTCCATCTTGTCTCTTGAACCACCATTCTAAAACCCCAAAATTCTACTTTTTCACCCTGTGACAAATTAACTATCATTCTACTCAAACTCTTGTGGCTTGTAAATCTTCACATAAAGTTGGCAATTTCCCCCATGGGCTAAAATCAAAGGCATAGATGTTTTTGACTTCATGCCAAGGTCTCTGAGACCCTTGCCAGGGTCTCGAATCATCCAGGGCAGTCAGAGGAATGTCCTGGGTCCCGAAACAATGGGAAACCAAGCTCCAGCTCCTGCCATCCTTCACCTCCACCCCCAGCCTCATGCTCAAACCCTTCACCCAGCCAAAGTCTCCTCACAAAAATGCTTCCTGACATCTTTGCACTCCTCACTGGTGTGCAGAATTCCCAGTGCCCAGCTCGTGGTATAACCCTCATCCCTGAACCTCTGAACGTGTTCTGCTCAACAGCCATGCTAATATTTCATATCCATCATGCAGAAGCAAGGGACATGAGCTTCTGCCTTTCACTGCTGCAGGGATTTCCTGAAGGACACTGCAGCCCCCCAGTGTCACCTCAGGAAAGGCAGAGACAAGCATGGCACACATGAGTCGTGCGGCCCCTGGGGACGTGTCCAACCCCCAGTGTGTGTACCCTGCAGGAGCATGCACCTCCAGCGAGGAATGCTGGAGAAGCTGAAGTCTCAAAGCAGCTGTTCTGAAGTCACTTGAGGTAGGAGCCACTTACAGAGTGTCCCTGTGTCCTGTGGAAGTCAGGTGCAGCATGGGATGCTCACAGTACCCAAAATCTCTGGTGTTGGGTCATGAAGAACTCAGAGCACATTTACTCCTGTGAAGTCCATTGGGATGCACATGAACATCTTGAGTCATGTGTTGTGGCCCAATTTTGTTGGTAACCATGAGCTGGATGGACTCCATGGATCTGGTGTCACCAACCATTCTGTCTCCTGAATTTCACAGCAAGGTCTTTCAGTTCTGTCACTTTTCAGTGACATGGTCTCTTGCAGAGCTTCTCATTTTCCATTCAGAACTTCATTGCAGGATGTGATTAAAATGAGAAAGTTTCTGAAAGTCATGCACTTGAGAGGAGCAAGCCAGGGAAAAATGCCCTGAGGAATGTGTCAACATGATTGGAAAAGGCAGTTGGGAAAATAAATGAATAACATTGTTTATGACACATATTTTCAGCCTTTCCTTTTTCCTTTCCTTTTTCCTTTCCTTTTTCCTTTTTCCCCTTCCCTTCCCTTCCCTTCCCTTCCCTTCCCTTCCCTTCCCTATTTTCCATTTTCCATTTTCCATTTTTTTTCCCTTTTCCCAATTTTTAGTGCTTTTACCTAAAGATACTCCTGGTAGGAAAGTTTCACTAAGGTTGGTAAAAATAATTGGATACCCACCTTCAAATGAAATGGATATGATCTTGCATGTACACATTTTCAAGCCAGGAATATGAAGAATGACATAAAATTAGAAGAGAGTATATTATTTGGAAAATGCAGAAAATAAACAATGAAGATTTTGTGGGTTGGATCTGCTGTTCTCCTGCCACAGAGCTGACTTACCATAAAATAACACTGATTTTTTTATTGTTGTCTTTCTTTCAGTCAGACTGCCAAATGAGAGAGTATGTGAAAGTTAACAATTCTGTAATTCTTCTCATTTTTTATGTATTGAGATTTTGAATATTCAAACTCTAAGCATAGTTCTAAGTAGACTTCAAGTGCTAAATTTTTTAATCAAGTGTAGTGACAGGAATTGCTAAAGGCACTGACAGCAACAATTCATAAAGAGTCAGATTTAAACTCCTCATTAAAAAAATTTGTTACTTCAAGTCAGGATAACACTTCAGATATATTTAAGGGGCTCATGTTTATGAAGCACTTCTCTTTGCCTTGTGATGTAGTGCATGTTCTCAAGAAAGGTTCCTTTCTACTGAAGGGAAGGTGTGCAAAGGGGTGTTCAATGCCAGAATTATTTGTTGAGATGGTTCCCCCGTAGGCTGAAATATTAACAGGGAAAGTGTTTCAGAGAATCACAGGGAGGATGGTGTCTCCAACACCAAAGAAGCTGCTTTAGCTGCAGTGATGCCAATAAACTGCTCTTGGGTGTTTTTAAGGACTCCTGTTTTTGACAGAGCTGAAAGGAGAGTGTGACGTTTCACTACAGGGTCGAGCTGTTCTCTGTCAGGGTGAACCCAAGGCCTTTCAAAACCCTTCATGACAAGGCACATTACGTTCAGACCAAGTGAAAAAGGTGCTGAAAACCAAAAAGCTCTCAGGTGCAGACTGTACATCAAATAAGAAATAAAGCAGCAACCTCCACAGTTGACAGCTATGGCAACGCTGCTGCCGTACACATTGAGATGCATGATGGATTTGAACATAGGTCATCTGGGTGTTAGCAAAATGTCTAGTGTCCTTGGGATGTGGTGTTAAACCTCAGAAACCCCTCTAGCAACTGTCTTGTTGAAACACAGGGTGTTTTTCCACACACAGCTTTGGATTTGAGAAGCTCCACATGAGCCCAGCTTTGATTTTTTATTTAGAGTCTCAAAAGTATCTCAGCTTTATGCCATTGATTTGTTCTCTGTTCAAATCTCCTGGTACCAAGTGAAAGGCAAACTTGAACCTGGCTCATTCCTTCATCTGGTACAGCCTTGTCAATTTCAGAGCAATCTGGGAATAAAGATTGGGAAGAGACCCAACAAAACCCTGGGGGATCGATTCAGTTCCAACCTGAGCACGAGGGCTGAAGGGAGAATTTCTGAATACAAATGCTGGAGGCTACAATGTCACTGTTGATAAAATAACAGAAAAAACCCCATGTGGTCACCCAACACTTCATAACTGTTCCACAGTAGGGGAAAATGGGTGGCTGAAGTCCCAGGTCCCATCTCCTGGCAAACAGGTCAAGCAGTGCTCACAAACAGGGACTTGACCTTTACATCAGCAGCCAGCACGGTCCTGTTGGGACCTCCTGCCAGGAAAAGCTGATATGACTGTGAATGAGTCCTGAGAGGCTGAGCAAAAGGTGGTTTTGATGTTCATGTGCTCACTCAGAGGCTGAATCACTGCTGTACAGGTTTGCCAGACTTCTGAGTCTCCTTGACTTCCTGAAGGGTATGTGGAAAAGTTTCCCCACCACATGGATTTATTCACAAACCTTTTCTCTTTCTCAGCTCATTAGAGGAATTAAAGAATAGGACAATCACATGACCAGAAGGACTGAACAGGGGGTGAAGCAACTGAAAATCCCATGAGGAGCATGTCAGATGTGTTCTCTGAATGACCAGATAATTAAAGGAGAAGATGAGAGCCACAAAACAAGTGCATGTTTGATCAGAAACTATAATGTTTGCTCTTTGATCCTGATAAACTGTAAAGAAAAACAGTTTATGAAAAGAATGGAAAAAAAATATCAATTATTAACATCAAATAGGAAATCCTTGTCATGGCAAGGAAATGAAATATGGATGACAGATCAAAGGTGTGTTCTGCAGAAAAAACCCACCTGTATTATATAAATATCTGCTCCCTTAAACGTGGGGATTTCAGTCTTTGCAGGGCCCTTTTGAGAAATGCATCAGAGAATTTAGAATTATAGGGGATGAGAAAAGAAACTTGTAAGGTCGAAAATGAAAAATGCAAGACCAGTATTCTGAGAGAGAGAGACAAAAACTGCTTTTCCTGTAATAAAACTTGAAGTTACATAAGAAAAATTCAAAACCTGACCAATTATTTGCCCACAAACCAAGTAACCTCTCAAAATGAGGTAAAGTCCAACAGCAGGGAGACATGAGTGCTCTGTGCCCACATTATCTGCACAGCAGACCCTGCCAAGCACAGAACAAACGCGGGGTGTTGGTATGGACACCTCCTGTCTGTCCTTCAGGAGATACCAACACCATGATGAGACTGAAGGAATGGTTAAGCTTCACCTTGAATAATGAAATTTGGATTGGTTGCCATAACTTTCTTCCTATTGCAAGGTTAAGACCTGAAACAGCATCAGACAGGAGCCAGACAGGAAACTCCCCAAGAAAAACAGAATGAAGCTACTCCTGCTGAGAAGACAGAAACTGCTCCAGCTCCCCTTGGACAGCCCAGGTGCTCTGTGGCCACCACGTCCCCCAGGGCCTGGAGAACCCCAGCCATCAAACACACCTTCATCCATCACCCCAAAGGCTGGGGTGCAGCCCTTCCTCGTGGGAGGAAGGCTGTGAAGAACCAGGCTCTGTCATTGTAATTCTTGCTGGAATGCTTCTTCCTCTCTGATAAACAAGAATGATGAGGTGCCAGCTTAAAATTTTGCCTTCCCCAACTTTCTGTGGGCCCCTGCCCTCTTAATGTTGCATATATGCTGATTTTGGCATTTAATAGTCTGTGGCTCAGAGCTGCAATAAAGTCAGACTGATCTAATAATGAATGACAAGCTTAATAATGTAACAAACTGGGAGCTTAACTCAGTCTCCAGGGTTTAATAAGGCTACC
Organism: Onychostruthus taczanowskii; assembly: GCF_017590055.1. Lineage (NCBI taxonomy): Eukaryota > Metazoa > Chordata > Aves > Passeriformes > Passeridae > Onychostruthus > Onychostruthus taczanowskii. The sequence continues at coordinate 18,293,852 of NW_024500349.1, forward strand.
AAATAAGAAAGCATTAGTTATGTATTACTGCCCTAATAGCTGAAAATGTTGCTGTGAACAGACCAGCGAGAAATGGGGCTGATGAGAGGATTTTTTTCTGGTGTTTGATGGGCATAAAACTGCTTGTCAGCTCATTTCCAGTACAAAGAGGTGTTAGGTGTCTATTATACTGGTGTTAGGTGTCTATTATGCCGGTGTACCTATGGAATGAAAAACAGCTGCCTTGTGTTTGCTGTTTTGTCAGTCACATGTTTTTTTCTGTTTTTTTTTGGTTAGGGAAGACAGGGAAGGTGTAGGATCATGGTTGGAAGGGACCTCTGGAGGTCCCCTTGTTCCAGGACACACCTGGGTCGGGTGGCTTGCTTTGTGCCATCAAGACTCCCCTTGACACCTCCACTGAGAACCCTTTTTTCCTCACATCTGCTCAAGATTTCCCACATTCCATTTCAGACAATCTAGAAGCCCTGGAACAGGATGCCCAGGGAGGTGATGGAGTGCTCCTCTTGGAGACATTCCCCCTGGACGTGTCTCTGTGTCAGCTGCTCCAGGTGAGCCTGCCCTGGCAAGGGGTTGGACTGGATGATCTCCAGAGGTCCCTCCCGACCTTCTGGGATTCTGTGATCCCGCTCCCATTTCATTCTAAGATGAAACACCTGGCTGCAAAAAACTCAGATCTGAACTGGAATACCAAGTTGTAACATGCTGCTCCCATTTCATTCTAAGATGAACACTTGGATGCAAAAAACTCAGATCTGAACTGGAATGCCAAGTTGTAACATGCTGCTTTGGTTCTTCTGTAGCTTTACTGCCTGCACAGGTAAGGAGAGAGATCAGCAGTCAAGGCTGAGAAGAGCACCTGAAATTAGGAAATGCAATAGTTGTTGGAAGTGCCTCCAAAAACACTGACAAATGTTTTCAATGAATGCTTGTGGTGCTTGAAAACTCTTTTGTAATAAATTACTTGGTGTGTCCCAAGGAGGTGGAGAGATGAAGGCTAAAATCAGCATGTCCTCTTGTCCAGAAAGAGGCACTGCTGGAACAGAAGGGACTAATTAATAATCTCTTAAAATGTGCTGCTAGATCCTGGTTCATTCAGAGAGCAAGACAGGCTGAAATGGCAAAAGGGAGATCTGATTGCCTGGCAACCCACAGGAAAAAAAAAAAAAAAAAAAAAAAAGTGAATTAATCAAGCAATCTCAAATTGAGTACAGATAAAGTGACTGCTGGGACAATGAATGCGAAAAAGTCAGAACCTCTCAAGAGCTCCATTTTTTCCATTAATTTTGGATATCTTATTGGTATAACATTTCTTTATACACTTTCATAAGAGACCTAACACTTTCAGATCCATAATTCAGCCTCAGCTACAGCAGAAAAAACTGTTGCCTTTTATGACAGAGCTAATAAACTCATGTTTGCCACATAACCCATGTCGGAGGAGGGAAGTAGTAATTTGCAATTTCCAGAAAATCTACCAAACAGTCTGAAGCTTCATTGTGATATACACAACAGGAAATCAACAAGACCCCTGTAAAATGACATTAGAGCCTTGGAGATAGAATATGCAGCAATTATAAAGCAGAGACACAGACGTCATATTTCTCAAAAGCATCATTAAAATTAAATTAGAAACAACGCTTCAAAGATAACAGATCGTATTTTGCTTTAGCATTTTCTTGGTTCTCTGGGGCTTAATAATTTCCAGGGAGAAAATGTCTCAGATCCACCAGGCTTTCTGGAGTTTGCCCTCTGTTACTGAGGAGAAACTTCTTGTCTGAGTCATTGACTACATATTTTGGGTCATAACCTCTTGTTCATTTCTCTCCAGGCTTTGTCATGGCAAAATCAGCCAAGGGTGAGGAGCTGGGGACTTGTAAAATTTGACACAATTGGCTGCACACACATGCCTGTGACCACTCATGAGCCTGGAGTCTGTGGCTACACAACACCCATGTTGCTGTTCATGCCTTAACCTCTGCCATCAAGAAATCTCGAGAAAATTGCTTCAAATAATGCAATATCTTTAATTGCAGAATTTAAAAAGAAGATTTAGACCAAGGTTCTCCAACTACACATCTTGGCTTGGCCCAAAAAGAACCTCAGTTAGAGCTGAGAGCAGACACTGAAATAGAGACAGAGAAAAAGAAGAAATAAGTAAGAGAACCTTGGGGAAATTAAAATGAAAATGAAACTCCAAGGAGCTAAATTAAATAACTGTGACACCATTAAAGTGATAAGGAAGTGTGTAGGAGGCATTTGCAAAAGAAGCTGGGAGATGTCTGGGCCTGGATGGTCAATGAGGTGTTGCAGCACAGCCCCAAAGGCACAGGGGAGCACAGCAGCTCAGGGTGTGCCCAGAGCTCAAAGCCTGCCCTTGCTGCTGTCCTGGTTTGAAAAGACAGATGTCTGCTAAGGAAGGCAGGAGCCTCCCCTGAAATGGAAAATACAAAACCTGCCCTCCAAATTGTTATAATTTTGAAATTAAGGGGCTCTCAGGCAAAGATATGGGAGCAGGAATAACAGTTCTTTATTAGGGAAGAAAATAAAATTAAAAAAAAAAAAAGACAAACCAAAAAAACCAAACCAAAACAAACAAAAAAACCCCAAACAACAAGAAAACCCCAACGTAGTAATAGCACAGCCAGAGTGAGAGCAGGAGCTGAGCCCTGTGTGTCAGGGTGGTGGCACAGTCCCATCCCATGGGGGCTCAGCCCTCCTGCAGTGCCAGCTGTGGTTCTGCTGGAGCAGGGATCCTGCACAAGGCTGGAGTTTTCCTCTGCAGCTCCAGGGCTGCTGGAGATGGGCCTGCTCTTCCTCTGGGAATGCAGGGCAGGAGAAAGCTGCTCCTCTGGGAATGCAGTGGGCAAAGGCTGCTGTGCTGTTCCAGGCTCAGATTGTATCCAGGTAGGAATGCTTGGCTCCTCCCCTGGGCGGAGCATCTCCCCATGGGATGCTGGAATTTGATCAGCCCTGCAGGGACACTCCCTGGACATGAACAGCAGAGATCTCCTGGAGGGAGAATTGGCTGTGGGAGAGATAAAGAAAACTGCCCCAAGAACCGGGATAACTGCCCCACCCCTGACAGACGGGGATAGAACACTCCCATTTCCAACCTGAGACAGGTGTGCAGGGCCAATCCAGGTGCACACAGCACGAGCAGGAGTTGTTCCACAGCAGGAGGAATCCACAGGAAAGGGTGAAGGAGAAGCAGGAGACAGGAAGAGCATTTTCACTTGGGTGCCTGTTGCCAGGCTGCCCAAGGAGCCTCGGTGGGGACACGTCCTCGTGGGCCAGGTGGGGTGACTTCAGAGAGCCCCACAAGAGCAGCCTCTGATCACTCCACATCCTGGCCAGCTCCTTCTCAGCCTCCTGGGAATGGGATGTGGGGTGCAAGGGGCAGGGAGAGGCAGCTGCCCACCCTGGGAAAGATGGAAGTGTTTCCAATAAAGTTTTATGGTGCTTTCATTTTCCTTCTAGCGGCAGGTCATGCAGTCAGGTCTGTGCAATCCCTGCTGGTTTGATTGCCAAGTGTTGATCACACCTTGGACAGAAGGAATTATTAAAATAATTGCTTCAAACCCTCCTTTTTGCTACTTTCTTTCATATTTCTGGTAAAGTCTGTTGAGAGTAAAAGGTAAGAGAAATTGAGAAATTGATTATATATATTTTTCATCCTTAGAAGCAAGAAAATTATGAAATGGGGGAGGCAGGAATAAAAAAATGAAAGAACACATAGACTTGGTAACCGAACCAGAGGCAGTATAGGTGCAACCTTTTATATGTAACACTCGAAGCAAGAAGCGAGGCCTCTTTATTTCATTGACAAAGACATTTTCTAGCTCCAAGTTGCCCATCTAATAAGATTTTGTTTCCAGTCTCCACTTTATTAATCCCTCACTGCTCACTTGTGCCATGTTCATGCTGATGTAGCATTGCATTCCTGCCTTCCTTTAGTTCTTTAGATCAGCCTGAAATTCTCTCAGTCATATTTATTGTGTACTGTAAATACAAGTTTTCCTGTCTGCCTTCCAGGGTCAAATCCAGGGAGGGAGGGAGGGAGGGAGGAGGGAGGGAAGGAAGGAAGGAAGGAAGGAAGGAAGGAAGGAAGGAAGGAAGGAAGGAAGGGAGTCAAAGCTGCTGGTTCTGCTAGGACAACACACTAACTGCCTCAGGAAATGGGAGATTTAGCCCTTACCCAGTTTCAGTTCTCGTAATTTGGCCATTCTTTAAAAAAGGTCAAGTAGTTTAAAACTGTAGTATTGAAACAGGACCAGACTGTCCATCTTGTTTGGGTGCCTAGGACTTCTGAACACCCTGCTGTCTGTGCTCTGATAGTTGGATCCTGGCCAGTTCATTTCCTTCTCTTTCTTCTTTCCAAAGCAGCAACATAGATTTGTTCATATTGAATTTATCCGGAGAGAATTGGTCACTGAGGGGAATGGTCCTTGACCCATCTTTTCCTCTGCTTTTTTTCCTGCAGGCTGAAGAAAACCTCAGTGGTTTTCAAGTTTTTCTTTGGCATCCCAAGTTCTCTCAGAGCTACATGGTGAGGATGGGTGGGATGCAGCCTGTAGGTTCAACTCTGCTCCTTTCATCTCCCATAGGACTCTGATGCCTGCCTTGTTACCCAGACCCTCAGTCCAGTGCTGCAATGTCTAATATCTCTGCCAGAAAACATATTAAATTTTATTTTTTTAAATGAAAATCTCTAGGGCTGTAATTCCCAGAGGTGCCAGTCTGGTGCTGCCCAGGCAAGGAAAGCAGAGGGATACCCCACAGGTGTGTGCTGCTGCTGAGTGGAGCTTCCACTGTGGACTGAGCCTCTGGCTGTCTCAAACTGACCAGTGAAATTTTAAAATCTTTCTGGAAGTTTTGCACCTGTCTGGAACTTTTAAATCATTCTGGACACTTCATTCTGTGTTTTCCCCTTTTCCAGATGCCATATCCCTGTGTATATTTCTGTGTTTTGCATCCTTTCCAAACAATAGAGGAACCTGCTGGTAGAGGAGGAGAAGTTGGGTGCAGAGGGATGAAGATGTTTTTCTACATTGTAAAGCCATTTCTCAGCCAACACCATCAGAAGTAAAGCACAGGCATTTTGGGAGGTTGCAGAATGTGCTTCCATAAGGAATTAGGTCAAGTCCAAACCTGAATCTCACCTGAGGCCTGGGCAGGGGTGCTGGACCCCTCATGGCTCCACTGGGGGGCTTGGTGGCAGAGGCCACCTTTGGGGGACAGGGAGCAGGGACACCATGGGATGTCTCTGGGGGTCTGGGACCTGCTCTCCAGGAGGGGCATGGACAGGAGATCCCTGTGCTGGAGCAAGAATCAGGCACTGCTCCAGAGAGCAAGGCACACCTGGGGGTGCCCACACACCTGTGGCATTTCTGGATCAGCCTGGATTACCATTTACCACTCATCTCCTTTTCCTGCACAGGGTGAGAGCTGCTTTTGTGCACGACATGGGTTTCCATGGAGCCACGTGAGTTTTGTTTAGCTTGGTTACTCTCAAGCATGAAAATTAAGGCTAAATTAAAAAAGCAAAAGCCAGTGTAAATAGCCTCATGTCTCTAATTAAGTTGTTTTGATCAACCCTCTGCTGAGTGTGTATTTTAAGGCACTTTTAGCTAATTTTTTAGAGATAATAAAATGTAATTTTTACAAGCTGTGAGCTGGTGCTGACTGCATTCATGTTGTTTTACTCATGGAGTGGCTCACACCAGTTTCTAGGGTGCCATTCATAGAGCTGGCTGTATGCAAACAGGATTTAAATTCTGTGTTTCATTTCAGACAAAAGGAAGAGCACACAATTGCATACCAAGTAATAGGTGGCACTCACAAAGTTCAAGTAGAAGCTGAAGCAAAAGTACCTGGTTGTTTAACAGGTGGTGTTGGAGTCGAGCCACCTGAGCCTCCTCTCAGAAAAAAATGCAACAGTTACACCCAAGCCCTTATGCTGCTGTGCTGGCCAGAATAAATTAGCTGAATTTCCACTTCAAGAGGCAACAAGAGCAGAAGGAAAAAAAACCAAAACCACAAAGCCAGAGACACTGAATCAGCCACCTTATTAATCATTGGCATCTAATTACCAGCAAGACACAACATAGCTACCAAGGGTGATGTTTCAGGAAGCTGCGTGTGGGTCCTGATTGGTGTCACAGGTTTGTGAAATTGCCACATCAGTTTTTATTTTAATTCCTCCAGAAGTGAGCAGCAATGTGGCTGCCAAGGGCAGAGTCTCAGGCTCCGTGTTTGGAGAAGGAGAGGAGCTCTGGGCAGGATGCTGGGGATGCCCCTGGACACCAGGGCCACACACAAGGTCAGCTGAGGGCCCCACCTTGCCCCTCCTGGCAGAACTCCTCCCAGAGGTGAGAGTGCACTGGTGAATAGGAAACTGAACGTCCCAGGCACCCTGAGCAGCCGTCACATCTTGGTGTCACCTTCTTTGAGGTTCCCACATCTCCAGAGCCCCCCAGGATTCCACAGGACTCCTCTGCTGTGCCCTGTCACCCTCTTGGCCCCCAGGAACCCAGCCTGGGTGAAGTTCATGCAGCCCTTGGGAAGTTGTGAAGGAAGGTGAGTGCCCAGAGGTGCTCCTGAAAATTCTGGGTGTGTCACCCAACTGCAGCTGGGTGACTTTTCTGAAAAAAAGTCTGACTTTTCTGTGCTTGCCCTGTCCCCAGGTCTGCAGTGAACACAGAGGGTGCAGAGTGTTTGGTAATGGAGTTTCTATGCCAACAGCATTTGAATTGCTGATTTGTTTGTCCCTTTAAACCACCCAGCTGCCCTCACCACCCTCTCACTGTCACATCACCCTTCTCTGCCTTCGCTGAGAGTTTTTCTCTCTGCACCTCAGGCATGGAGAATATTTGTAAACAAAGCTCCTCTGAGAGCTGGCAGCTCTCCTCTCCGCCAGTGCCAGTCATCGTGCTGGGAATGGCACTGTGGATTACAGGAGCCATCCAGCATCCCTGGGAAAGGCCTCACAAACCACTTCATCTCTCCTTAATGCTCTCCCTAATCTACAACGAGAGCTGTCCCTGTGCCTGGTGGGACTAATGTCATTTTCATCCTTGTGGTCACTGTTAGCAGTCAAGCAAAAAGATGTCAGTTTTGATTACAGCATTTATTTACAAATATCTCTCCTGCTTTAAACTGGAAGAGAGGACCCCCCGTGCCTTCATCACACAGGGCTCATATGCTGCTGTTAGACAAACAAGTAAAACCCCTGCCAAAGGGAATAAACCTCTTGGTAACACCTGCTTGCATTTCTTCTCAAAGCAAATAGCTGTAATTGATGACTTTTTTTAAGATATATGACAATTAGATTTTTTAAAATTGATTTTAAGCTTGCTAAGCAGGTGCTGTAGTAAATCTGACATGTCTCTGATGTACTGCTCTGGTAATCCCTGCTTGATTTTTATTTTTACATGTATTAGTTTTACTCTTTATGACCACATTAAATAAAATAAGGTAAGACAATTGCAGACCTCTTTGGAGAAAGCATTCAAAGAATTATTATTTCAATGATTTTTCTGTGATCTGAAATTCCAGCTGTTTGTTTTTTCCACAGCCCCCTGAACAGCTGTCCCCTGTCAATTTACCTGTCCTCATTTTCTTCCATCTCTTAGTTCATCAAATACTTCTTTTTTTACACCCTTTTTCTGGTGCTGCGCTTGAGTGCTGTCAGTCAGCACCAATGAGTTTTGGAGGGTTTTTACACCAGGGTTCATATTTTCTGGAGTGGCTGGTAATGGCTGGTGGGGAAATAATTTTAAAGTTAACAGGGCTTTTCATTTTTTTTGAGTTTATGCTTTCTCTGGCTGCTTTCTTTTGAACTTCTGACTAAGCAGAAATCTGTTCTGATCCAGACAACATGCAATTAGATCCATCCTGACTGATTTCCTTGTATTAGCCTTGTCTTTGACAGTTTAGTGGGGTTGTAGAAGGTGAAAAAGTTGAACTGTTTCTCTCCCTTGCACTTCTCATGCCTTTTTAAGTCTGTCTGATGAGTACAGTGTGGAGAATGACCTGGGTACCAATATCTCATCACACCCACAGACAGACAAGCCCAGGCCTGGGAATCAGGCTGGTTCTAAGTGTTTGTGTTCTATACAGAAAGTCAGTGTGGAGGAAAGATCAGAGTCCCAATTCACCTGCTTTTAATATGCACCTGAATAACCTACCTTGTTCCAAATGACATGATTTCCCAGTGGTTTGAAGCCCAAAGGAGTGGAGTTTTTCTGCATAAAGCAGTGACACTTTTGGCTAATGACCTGTGACACTGAGCAGTGATTGCTTTCCTTCATCAGAAAACAGAGGAACATCTTTGTTAGCCAGTGAAAAGAGAGACATCCCAGTGGATATGAGCTGGTGACATGGTCCATTGGACCAGCCTGAAGGAGTCCTGTGCACAGTCTGCTGTATGCACAGGAGAATAACCCTGGGAATGCCATAAAAAGTGTCAAGGGAGGAGTTTCTTTTTAAATTTAATGGAGTCCCTGGAAAGCAGGAAACCTGCTGGGGTTTAGACATGCTAAGAGCATGAGATACAGAAGCAGTCTCCTCTCTTTCCTGTTAGCATGGAGAATAGCCAGATCTGAAATCTTTCTCTTACCTGGTCGCTTCCCTTGGAACCGAGTTCAGCTTTACCAACAGCAAAAGCCTCCAGAGCCAGGAGCATAATTTTTGCAGGCTTTTGGGACCATGGCCAACCTCTGGCAAAGCTGCTGGAGCTCACAGAACCATGTACTTATTGGTGACAACCCTCCACATCCGAGCGCTGGAACCTCTGATTTCTTTTTGGGATGGGATCTTGCCTGGACAGCGAGCGCACCATGACAGGGCCCTGCTGACAACATCACTCCTTCAAGGCTGAAAGTTTTCTTCCAGCATCCTTTTCCCCATTAATTGGATGACCTCTGCTACCCAGCACTGGGCTGTGATTCAGGAAAAGGTCAGGCCTTTTTCATGGCTGCTCTTTCCAATTAACTTTTTGGTGTTCTCAGGCGGGGGTCTCCTGCCCTTCAAGCGTGGGAGATGCTCAGCATGCCATAGAGCTCAAAGGAGAACAGGAGGCTAAACAATCCTCCTGGGAGGAACCTGACCAGACTGCTAACTCTGGTTTTACATGGCAGAAGGAGAAATGCCCCCACTACTTTCTGCAGAGTTATCACCACAGTGAAGCAGCTCCATTTCCTGTCATCAGCTGCACTTTCATCCCCCCCCCCCCCCCCCCCCCCCCCCCCCCCCCCGCCCCCAGCTCTGTTATCTGCTTGGCCTAATCCATGCCTCTGATGTAGGAATACCATCTTTTGTAGGACAGAACACTGCATTCAGTATTCCCAAAATATGCCTGCAAAGGAATAACCATTTGGATTGAAATTCCTTAAGCAATTTTTGACCTGTGTGGCTCTTCTATAACCTGCACAGTTGTCAGTCTCTACTTGCCTATCCTCACTTTGACCATTCCTCCTGAGGCTTTGGTCAGGCTTCTGCAGGTGAGAAGAAGTTGTAAAGATAAGGAATTGTCTGAATTGGGCTAAATGGAAATGGGTGGAGAAAGATGCACTGCAGACCTTTGCCAAAGAGAGAGTGGCAACGTGTGTTGTGACCATGTCAAGTGCCAGCGAATTCACATGGCAAAAAGCCCTTGTATTTGTGAATGAAATGTGAATGGAGCCCACTGAAGTGTGATGAGCTTGGATTTAAGCTCACTCCTTCTCTAGAGCCAGCAAACAAGCAATGGGATAAAACCTAAAGGGCTTGAGGCCCTGGAAGCTCTGGTGCTCACCTTTACACCTCTCGAGAAAAAGTTAATTCTCAACTAAAGGACAGGAACCCACATCTGCCATCCCTGTGACTCAATTACCTCCTCTTGTGAGAGTTTGTGTGTCCCTAAGTGTTTAGTTGATGCTCTACACCAGGAGGAGATGCTCCACCAGCCTCATTTCTGAGATTTGATCTGCCCCTGGACCACGTGCTCTCTGAAACCAGTCTGTGGTCATTGAACAAGAGCAGGTTGGGATCATGTTTTTTCCAGCTCACCTGGATTTTCCAGCCTCACTCCTCAGGCACTCCAAATCAGTGGGTTCTGCTGGTAGTTAGAGAATGTCCCTCTGCCCCAGTGCCCCCTGCACCAGAGGAGGATGATAAAGCTGCTGAAGGATGATGAAGATGCTGAAGGTGATAAATGCTGGGTTGTTGACTCCAAGAGTGGCAGTGAAGTTCTGAGAGGATTGTGGACACAGCCCTGAGCTCAGGAGCAGTTTTCACAGAGCGGGGTTTGTGCAGTGATATGGGCTGTGCCAAATCCCTGGCACTCCTCTGTTCCTAGCTTAGCTCCACCTCACTGGGGTTGCTCTGCTCCTCCCTGCCCACTGACCTGATCAGCTCCTTACACCCTTGCTCCTGGCACTGTTTTATACCATGTGCACAGGCCAGCAGCAATGTCCCTTCAGCACAGAGGAGGTGAAAATGAAATTTCAGCATCCAGCAATAGGAAAGAAAGCTGCCAGGGCTGGAAATCCATTATGGGCATTGCCTGTCCTTGAGTGCCCAACTCTCCAGCCTTTGAAGACCTTTGGAGGAGCTTGGTGGTGCACTGTCATACATATTTCCATGGCCATTCTCTTGGTGATCACTTTGGGCCTCCCTGAATCCCCCTTCTTTGGGCAGGGGGGTTTATGATGTACAGAACAGGCCTCTGCCCTGCCAATCCCACTCTGCTCTATCCCAAAATTTTTGACCATCTCACCAGTGAGAAATACTTGTTCCCTTCAGAACATCAACACAGCAAAAGTATTAATCACCTGGTAAAATTTTGATTTCAGAAGCACCTGCTAATAAATGGGAATGCTGGAACTGGAAGTTGATGGGTATCCAAAGCTAAAAATTACCTTTATCAGTAGGGCATCTGCCATTGCTTAATTAAGATGCAAATCATCGCTGTCTCCATGGTGACAAAGTCACTTTTTTGTGTCAATGAAATACAAACAGCTGGATGTGCCCAACTGAACTCTCTATAAGGGAAGGGAAACATGTCAGGGCTGGCTACAGCTCCAGCAGTTCTCTGCCAAATTCTGCCTCATCTCCCCCTCTGAGCATGGCCAGGTCCCAGCACTCACACCAGTGATAGCAGACCGAGGTAGGTGCTTAAAAAGGTGCAATCAAGAAATAACAGGCTGAAGGGAGCTTGTTACCATTTGCTCATGGCTGAGATCCCACCAGCCCTCCTGGGTTTTCTCAAAGACCAAATCCCAGCCAGGGCAGTGGTTCTGCAGAGCCTCAGGAGCCACAGCCACGTTTCTGTGGGTGGTAAGAGCCATCTAACCCAGCTTGTAGGGAGCAAAAGGGCATTAATTACAGGCAAGTAAAATAATTAGAGGAGCCATAAAGATGTTTATGAGATATGCCTTTGAGAGGGTTGCAGGAGTGAAGATTTTTCTGCCCTGCAGCTGCCATTTACTGGATTTGTGATGAAAAACCCCAGTTTTCTACACCTTTTTTGTCACACTCGCCAGCTGGCCTGTGAGATCTTGTACATCCAAAGTGAGTGAAATACAAATATTCAGGCAAAAGGTCCAGAGCTGCCAGCATCAGTGACTGTGATTTGTGCCTCTGGGTGTCTACCCACCTCAGACCCTGGGGCTAAGCTTGTCTGGGTGTAGAAATCCCCACACCCACACCTGAAAAAAAGCTGATGAAAATGGGAGAATTCAGAACTCACGAGAATTTTTTTTTTCAAGCCTGGACTTCTCCAAGCCTATCTCCTCCAAAGCTGGGTCCTTGCCTGGTGGCTGTTGGTATTTTGAAGCAGCCACTGCTGGCAGCTGTGTGACTCCAACTCCACTGTACAGCTCCAGGGACCCTGTTGCTGCCTCCTGAGGGACTTTGGAGACTTCTTTGCCTGCCCTGCCTCAGTTTCCTTCGTCCTCACACCAAGGGATAACAATAGCAACCAGGTCAGAGATACTGAGTCCCGCCACAGCACGTGGCCAGGGTGCCTGTGGAAATCATGGTAGTCACTGTTTGGCTTTGGTGTGGGCTCTGCTGCAGCAAATGAAGCAGATTTTCCTGCGCAGACAAAGCCAGTGGTTGCACCTTGGACTCAATGTGTGCTGTAGCCCCTGCTCTGGTACTTCTTTATGCAGCTGTGTGTGTAAAGGTGCTTTATTACCAAGAAAATAAGATCTTTCAGCAGGATTAAACTGTATCCAGAGTGAGAGGTCAGCCCCACCTGAGCTGCAGCAGGAGAGCAACTCCTGGGTGTAAATGAGCACTTAAGCATACTTGGAAAGAAAGAAGCTTGATTGACTCCCAAGACAACATCTTGAAGCGATGAGGAAAGAGTAATTTAAACATCAGCCACCTAGAGGCAACTGTGGCAGCAGGGATAATACCCTCTGGCAGCAGCAGAGTGGCTAATTGCTCCAGTTTGGGATTTATGTGATCATTCATTAGCTCTCATTTAATAACAATTTACTCTGCACTGATGTGGAACCCTTCATCTCCTCTCCAGCAACTCCACAAATAGCAAATCTGGACTAAGATCACTGGCAAGGGGGATGCTGAGCTCTGGGTCACTCTGTGGGGAAAGTGGGACACAGGAGGGCTTAAGGGCATCCCAAAGCTCTGCAGAGTGTCCTCTGTGCTGCATCTTTGGGCTTCCATCCTCTGCACCTTCTCTTTCCCTTTCCCTAGCAGTGTGAAGGTAAGCTGGAACTCCTACATGTGAAAAAAAGGCCAAAGGGGGAGTGTTTGACACTTGCATGGATATGTTGGTGTGCCAGCTGTCACCCAGAGAACAGGAGAGCGTTCCCCTCTAGTGCAGCTGCAAGGCTGCCTTCAGGACGTGGATTTCACTACTGGCACAGGAGCCACTGCCCTGGGAATGGCGGAGAGGCAGGACCATCAAGCAGAGAGGCATCACTGAGGTCAGGAAACACAAGTGGTCCATCCTCTGCTGCCCTCAGTTTCCACCACGGAGCCTTCATTCATCCCAGCCACAACCACGTGTCCTCCAGGCCTGGAGAGCTGGCAGGCACAAGCAGGACCAAGCCTTGGGACAGCCCTTGGGATGGCCTGAGGTGTTCATCCTGCGCCTGGTGGAGGTAGCCAAGGTCTGGCTGTGTCACTGCCAGCCTCCCCTGGCCTGGCGTGGTCCCTGTGAGCTCATCCTGTGCCAGGCCTTGGCCTCAGGGGCTGCTGGGACCTGCACTGAGGCAGAGGCCATCTCTCCTGCCTGCTGAGGGCTTCCCATCCATCCCTCTTCAAAAACCCCTCTGGGCCTGCTCTTCTGTCCATTTCCAGCCTTACCCACGTGCCCGATGATGACTTCCGTGCAATCTCAGCTGTCACTGCCACTGTCCCCACATGCCAGTGGCACGGAGATTTCTCTTGACTTGAAGGCATCTCAAGAGCAGCCCCTGCTTGCTGGAGAGTTTTGTCACTGCCCTAACACAGAGAGAGGATTTCTCTCCTACCTTATGCCAAACTTTATGCTCCTGGCCTGAGCAGAAGCAATAAAATAAAATTCTCTAATGAGGGAATTTCCTCCACGGAGCTCCCTGGATGCACCACACTGAAATGACTCTCAGCTGGGCTGTCCCATACACCCAGAGCTCATTTTCTGGCACAGCCTACACTTGGCCAGGTGCAGTCAGCTGGGGCAGGCCTGCGCTGGAGGGCAGAGCCCATCGTGCTGGCCACAGCAGTGGCTTTTCTGGAGCTGTGATATTTGTTTTCTTCCCACATTAAAGGCTTGGGAAAGCACAGCGCTCATCAGGAAGCCAGCAGGATGGAGCATGCATTGCTGATGGCAGGCTGCTCTTCTTCCTAATTAAAGCCAGGTCCTGGAAAAGGCTGCAAATGTATTTATTATACCTGTGCCTTCATCCCTTCCCTCTCCTGCTTTCCTTTGCCTCCAGCCATTACATACTTTCTATATCATCTCTGTCCAGATTGCTAATGAAGGCCTTGTTAGAACAATAATTGCCCTCTTATTTAGTAGACTCATAATGATTATAACTGAAATACTTTATCAGCCATAGGACACAATCTATTTCCAACTGCAGTACACAGCAGCTGAGGTTTATGTTCCTTGGTGTGATTTCTTTGCTTTTTGTAGAAGCAATTATGTGCATTTGACTGTATATTGCTGTTGTTGAAGCCTTTTATGCAAGAGTTAGTTGTGCACAATGCATGGAAAAAATCAAATTACAGGCAGCAATACAATGGGACCAACTTAACCAGAAGGAAACCAAATACAGGAATGCAGTGTGCTCCCAAAAAATGATCTGCTTCCACTCTCCTGATGGATTACCTTGTCAAGAGGCTGGATAATATTGGAGGAAATAGCAGTAACTGGATGTGTTCTTGTATTCCACATGCCAGGAATGTGGCTTAGGAGGGTGCTGATGGAGTTCATAGCTGTGTGATACCAGCAGCATTCAGGGGTAGAGCCTGAGGAACCACATTTTACTGTTCCTTGTGTAGATTACAAAATATAGCTGCTACTCTTTGCAATTATTTCAGCAGTAAAAACATCTGAAATGGGGGTCTGAACCCCAGTCCTCTCTCTGGAAGGTGTTGGTGTGGCACAGCCTCAAATCCAAGTAGCCCAGAAGGTGCATGTCCAAAGCACTGTGCCATGAGCTCCTTTGCCAAATTCCTTGGCTAATATAAAACATTAAAGACACTGAAAAATGTTGCGTTAGGAGAGAATTCACCACACCTGCTTTGGGGGGGGCGGGGAGAATGTGGGGAGAATGGTGGGAAGTTTTTGATCTTTATGTAAAATAGTTTCCAAAAACAACTGGAGATCTGTGTGCCTTGATTTTTGGCTACTGAACTAAAATCGGTTAAAGAAGTGTTTTGACAAGAGGTGGTGAACATAAATTTTCAACCAATAATCTACATGGATGTCTAAAAGGGAAACACCAAAGTAATTAGTAGCTTTAAATTTTAAGATTGAGAACAAAATGTGCTTGGCTTGAGTTTCCCAAGAGCACTGTCCTTTAGCCTTTTTCTCCGAGTTTGCTCACATTATCCAGTACTTCTTCAGATCAAAAATTCATGGTATATACAGAATCTGCAAAAATGTTTCTTCTTACAGAAGAAAAAACCCAAGGCTGAGCTTTCAGTTAGGTGTTTCTTGGTTTTGCTGTCATCTCTGTAATCTTGACTTAATCACTTCTGGTGTGCTTCAGGCCCCTTTTGGAAACCCCTGCATCACTTGCTTTGTATTTCAACATTGGCAAAATGCTTGAGAAGGGGTTGTATGTGCCAGATGTGCCACATTGGCTTTTCCAAGTAGAAATTAAGTGTCTTTATCCGTGTGCTAGCCAGGAGCTCTGCAAACAGCAGATTTTGGATGCATGTGGACAGATTCTTTGAAGGCTGCAGCAGGTCCAGCAGGTTTCAGAGGCATCAAACTCTGTCCTTGCCCAGCAAACACATTCAGAATCTCCAGGGAGATCCACAGAGCCCTTAAATCCAAACCAAAGGTGTTGCTCAGCAGCTGGGGGCCAGGTGTGCACAGGGCCCAAACTGTCTGGGGTCATCCCTCATCTGAGATAATCAGAGCTGGGTTAAACCAGATGATTTACGGACATTTCAATTTCTATCAGAAAAAATATGGTCCTAGGGGCAATTTTTGTGGAGCTCTTGTATGGGTTGTAGGTGGTGTGGATGATTTAATGTAACCTACTGGACAGTACTGGAGCAAGGGGTCCCAGGCTTGGATGGAGTCTTCTGCTGCTGCTGTGTGGCCCATAAATAACATTAACATGGGCAATTAATTACTTTATAAGGGTTTAGGTTGTCTGTGAGCCTCCCATTTACTGCCTGTTTTTCCTGTTTTTCTTTTGTAAAAGCTGTTTTACACCTCCAGTTCCCTCCTAATGTCTCAGAACTTCATTATCTTCCCCAAGGCATTGGGAATTGGGATTTCTCCATGCTTGCTGCAAATGCCAATTGCCAGTGCCAAAAAAAAATCCCCAGCCCACTGTGTTCCCCTGAAAGCACCATTCTCAGGAGCTGTTTGTTTTGAATTAAGAAATGCTGCAGTAAGGATAATGAAATTAGAATGGAGCTTTATATATAGAAACGGTGGTAGGAGAGAAGAAGAATGGGAGCCGAAATTCGACCTGACAGAGGTAATGTGCAATGTGACAGAGATATGTGGCAGTACATCCAAGCAGAGGGTGGATGTTTTTCCCCTTTCTTAGTACATCCCTGCCCAGTTTTTGGCATGAGATCCAGAATTTTGACAAGTTTCAGTGGCTTTCAGAAAGTCTGGATAATGACTGTTGCAAATGCTTGTGATGAAGAATGATGTCAAAAAGTTCAGATTTCAGCTGAGGGTTAGAAGCTGAGGGTTAGAAGTTATTGATCCTAACTTACAACTTGATCAGGATGTAAGTTAGATAGGTAGATGATAGGTTAATGAGTATTAGATGCTTAAGCTAGAGCTGATTGTTATATTGTTTGCTATTATGGGCTTGTTTGTAGAAGGAAGTGGAGTAAGTGAAGTGGTATAAGAACATATTGAAACCAGTAGAACAATGGTTGTGTTTTTATTTGGGGTTTTTCCCCCCAAGGAAGGAAAGTCTTGCAGAGGAGGCATTTTATGTGCTTCTCATGAGAGCTTGGGTTGGCTCCTGGCTCCTCCACAGACTTCTTGTAACTTTGGTTCCTTCTTCCCTCTGAGGTGAGAAAAAGAGACCCATGGCTGGTTCTGGAGGGTAAATCCCCCCAAAGAGAAATTGTGAACATGGAAGACATCTTTCCTCATCAGATCTCATGGTCCAGAGGAGGGAAACTTGCCCTTCCCAGTCCATAGGGAAAACTGGGGATGATGTTTTTCCAGCTTGGACTCTTCTGAGCATCTCTTGGCTAACCAGCAGCAGATGGAGCTGCTTGCCAAGAGCCAGGAGGGGATGAGGCAGTGCAGGCTGGCCAGAGGGGTTGGCAGAAGGGCCAAGGCTGGGGACCCTGGGACCACCATGTCTACTGCCCCTCTCTGGGACCCCCGACACCAGCAGGGCATCTTCTCTTTTTGTGTGATTTTGTGTGATTTTGTGTGATTTCCTCCCAGTTTCTCTTGTCCTAACGACCCTTGTCCACCCCCACTTAGGGCTGACCTGCCTGTCACTCGAGCCTGGCTGGTGACAGATGTGAGCAGCCCTCAGCTGAGGGGGTGCCAAGGCTCTCTGTCCTCTCTGTGCTGCAGACACCCTCCCCAGCCCAGCTGGGGGGCATTCAACCCAGCCCCTCCTGACATTGTGGCCACATTTCTCATTTTCATTACTTCAGCATGCTGATCACTCTGCAGTTAGCTGGTACTCCTCAGTCGTTTCCAGGAGGGGAGGTGCACAGGTATCAGAAAGCTGCACTTTTATTGGGTTCCCAGATTCATTACCTTGCATTTCACACCAGTGAGTTTTATCTCTCCCTGCTTACCTCAGTCCTCAGGATCATGAGCTCCTGTTTTATTCTCTCTCTGTTTACATATTGACATTGCTCTAAATTTTGCCATTAGCAAAATTTTGTCAGGCATTATCTGTGCCCAAGTAATTAACAAAAATATTATGTCAAAACTCTCTCTTAAAGAACTTTAGCAACAATTTCCCTCTCTCCTGATCCCTACCTTTACAGCAGTACATGTTTCTATCTCCCCTTCACACTGGAGCACATTTGCAGTTCATTTAGTTTCCACCTTCCCATCTGAGCTAAGGTCTCAAATGCTCTTTAATCAGTGCTTTCTCCCAGGCACTCTGGATGAGCTCTACTGCACTCTCTGCATCAGGAAAGCCTTATGAAAAAATGATGTTCCTGAGCTAACTTTGATAAGTCCATACTGTTATATCATTATGTCATATATATCAGTTATATAATTTATCTCCATTAGGCTTTTCTTAACCATTTCATCTTAAATCTTACATGTCTTTGAGGTCAAACTTGAGACTGATTTTACTCTTTTCCTTTCTTCTCTTTCCTTTAAACTTGCTGTTTTCAGCCATGTGATGCCATTTTTGGCTAGACAGATGAGCTATAAAGGCTTGTTGATGCCCAGAGGTGTCACACAGGATTCAGGAGGGGATGCTGATCCTTCAGTCTGGTGGGTGTGAAACTCCTGGAGCTTGGGTTCAGTCTGACTCCTTCTCCTGTTTCAATATTCATCCTCTTCACCATAATAAAGTTGTCTCAGATGATCCTTTCACTTCTCTGAACATCCCATCCTAACTTTTTAGAGATGTCCTCTGAAAATAATGAAATTCAGCTTCAGTCTTCTTCTGCTTTATCCCTCTGTGTAAGCTCTGCTCAGCAATAACAAAAATATCTTAATATTATCAACCCTGTGCTCAGCACGACCCAAAACCCAGCCCTACACCAGCCACAGTGTAGGGCTGGGTAGCCCAAAACCAGGACAAATCCTTGCAGTGCTCTCCTCTACTTCCTCTTTTCTGACTCCAGCACTAGAGCACCAGGTAACAGTATAAAGAAATCTCAGTTCTAGAGTACAAAGTGTTCCTTACAGTGTCATCTTTTCTAACAAACACCTTCTAAGGATAATTCAAATTAGGTCAGCCCAGGTTTTCTATAAGACTCCTTGTGATTTTTATTCCTTAAACTTAGGAAAGCATAAAATCCAACTATAAAAAGTTGAATTGTCTGACTTTGAAAATCTAGGCTCTGCTACATCCACAATACATTTAGGAGTTCTCTTGTACCACAGTGAGCTCTTTGAGGAAAGCAAGAGGAAAATGGGTGTCTATGCTTAATTTTTCTATTCCCCTTTGTCTATTAATAATAACTTCAATTAATAGAGAAGTTATTATTATAATAACAGAATAATTATAACAATAACATCAACACCACTTATTATTATTAAATTATTATTATTATTATTATTATTATTATTATTATTATTATTATTATTATATTCTCTAATGCTGCCCTCCATATGTGGAGTCCAGAAAATCATCAATAACATTTATGCACAGAAAAATAGTATTTCTCCAGATGATATTTTAAGATCAAGTGGGTTTCATCTCAAAAGCTAAGGCACCTGTACTCAGGTGTCTGCACACTTGTATTCCCTTGTGAGCACCATGGCTGAGATCCCGTGGCAGGAAATGGAATTAACAGATCCTCCAGCTCACACTGTGCTGAGCACCCCGCTGGGATTCAGGTTTCTCACAGAGTTGTCTAAAGGTTTTGGGGTGCCCCAGCATGCCCTGCCTGGCCTCCAGAGAGCAGTAAGAGCCTTTCAGATCCTGTTCCGCCCTGCCTGCACCACCCAGACCTCACAGGAGCCTGAAATGGCAGCAGATGCTCACGAATCAAATTCCCTCCGTGTGTTTGTTCAGCTGAACCTCCCCCAAAATCTCCCAGAGGTGAAGCCCTTTGGTTTGCATCAGTGGTGGGTCAGCAGATGTTTGCGGCTGGAGCTAGCAAGGCAGTTTCTGTGGCACATGTTGATTTTGGTGCCCTTTGAAATGCAGCTGAGAAAAAATCCAGCCCAGAGCTGCTGCCTGGCATCCTGGGACTCGCAGGGCTTGCAGCTCTCAGCTGCAGGCAGTGCTGGCAGGAGAAAATGTGGGTATCAAATGACCACAAGTACATTTCAACCTGCAAATTAATTGGAAGTTTCTAATTATCAGGTCTGTAATGCTCCCACAGCATTCCCAGTGGAACAGTTCCAAATGCTTTTGAGGTGGATTAGTTTGCTAAACTGATCGGGAGACGAGGTTGCCATGGCTGTGGGTGAAAAAGCTTCATGATGTAGGAAGGTTCCTAATTGTCTGTGCAAAGTGAGACACTTTGAATTCACTTGTAAGATCTGTGCTCTGCAGGGCAGTCTGGAGAGTCCACAGGTCAAAGTTGTTTCCTTGCTTCATAATGGTAAAAATTATCTGACATTCCTTGGGGGTTTTTTGTTGTTATTGTTTGTTTTAACTTAATTTTTTAGTATTTCCTATCTAAACAGAAAATTTGAAAATTCATCTGCTTTATGAATAAAAAAAAATCAAAAATTGCAACTTTTTTTTTTATGCAGGAGAAAATCCAATATTTAACTCTCTCAGGCTGTAAACATAAATAAATGACGAATTGTTTCGCTTGTTCTTATACATCTACTTCTCTGCTCCAGTGAGTAAAACGTAAGTTTAATAAAAATAAGTTGAATGCATAAATTAAATCAATTATGTTTGTGGCTCATAGAACTTGTGAGTCTTCTGTGGTGTCACAGAAATACTTGGGAAGGATTTGCTTGAAGTGAATCCAGTGGGAAGCACCTTTTGATGGATGTCACTTGCAGGGGGTTGTGCAGGCTTTCATTGATTTCAGTTTGTGGGAGTGCATCTCATTCAGATGAGAACAGAATTGAAGCTGAACAAAAAAGGAAATAATGGGGCTGAACAAATTGTGAAAATTATGAATTCTGCTGTCAATGGGAAGCTTTAAATAGCAAATGCTTCAGTTGTAGTCACAAATACTTTTCTTAAATTGAGCTAACTGCAAATTTCAATATTATTTCCATATCTCACCTATTATAAACCTTTTTGAACCCATTCCTGTTTGATTCCTGTGGAATCATCACAGCCCACATGGTTTTCCTCCTTGCAAGTTTCTTAGGAAATAGTCAGCATTAATTTCCCTGACCCTTTTCAGTATTTCAATAACATTTAGTAGCAAAAGGTGCTGTTTAATGGAGTCATTGCCTTCAGACAGACTCCAGATAAGCAATAGACCTGTGCTGAATGCAGAAATTGATTAATTTTTTTTTTTCACATGGAGGTATGAAAAAAAAATTCTATTCAAACTAAAATTCAACTAAAAATGATCAACATCTCAGAAAAAGCAGATGGCCCATAGCTTTAACTCTGTTTTTTGGGGTTTTTTTTCAGAAACCACCTACTATTTCTGTAGTCTTCATGGCTCATGAACTCAGTCTCCTGAGATCACAGAACATTTTGGAAACAAGAGCAGATGCATGTTCAGAGATGATTTTTTCTGGGCATCCTACAAGGACCTGGAGGCCTCAGCTCTCTCCACGTGGTGGCCAGTTGAAACTCTGCTTGTTTAAAAAAGAGTTTGCTGAACAGCTTGCAAAATGCATCAAAACAACAATATAGTATAGCATTTTAAAAAATACTTCAGGGCAGGAGGCTTGCCCAAAAGTGGTAAAGCCCATGGAAGACTGAGATATAGAAGAGCTGAGATGAGGTCATAGGGGAAAAAATGAATAGTTTTTTTGTCAATGTTCACCTTAATGTATCTTGGGGAGCATCTTTACTTGAGACTCAAAAGAAGCTTCATGCCAAAACGAAGTCCTGGTAGAACTTCTTACAGAAAAAAAAGTCTAGAAAATGAAGAGTTACACTCAGGATTGGGAACTATTTATCATTGTGAAGCCAAGGAAGAATCAGCTGAGCCATTACCAGTGGTGTATTTTCCTCCTTAAATATTGGGTCATTATCAGAAAACAGTGAGGTGCTGAACTCCCTACCAACTTCTATAAAAATGGCTGGGGAGGAAACCGCAATAGGAATTTTAAATCCTGGTGAAATTTAATAGAAGCTCACAATGCCTGATGTGCCCTGAAGGGCAGGAACATCACCTGTATCTTTTCAGAGCCACCTGCAGATCCTCTTCTGGATTCCAGGAAAAACAAGCCTAAGCCTAAGCCTCAGTTTGCCTGCAATATCAGGGTTTTGGTGATGCTCCACCTGCTCAGCTCCTGGCCATCTGCTGCCCTCTTCCACCTGCTGCAGCAGCATCTGACCTGGCACCCTCTTCCAGCCTGCTTCCATCCTTCACCTCACACACAGACACCTTCAGCTTTGGATCTCAGGGAAACCCCTGCTCTGGGAGCTTTGGGAACTGCTCTGGGGAAATTATTTCTACAAAATGTTATTTTAACTGGTAAGTAATAGTAAGTCACAAGTTGTGTGACTGGCATAAATGTTTCTGAGTAAATATTTCGGGGGCAGAAAAATCAAGTAGTATACAGAGATCATTTAGAAAAATGCTGATTAGCTTCAGAGTATTAGTGAAACAGAAAACTGGCTTGGAACGTGATTGTTAGCAGCTATCTTGAGAGCTTTATCCACTTATATCACTATTTTCCTAACAAACGAGCAGAGGGATTAGCTTGCACTAAGACTCAGTTTAAGAAATACACAACAAATTCCATCTAAGCAAGAGCAGACGACTTTTCTAGGGCTTTAAAAATGGACTTTCTTTGCTGTTGGCTACTTGGCTGTTGCTAACTTTCTTGGCTGTTGCTAAAAATGGACTTTCTTGGCAACTTGGCTGTTGCCAATGAACAGGTTCTGGAGCTGCCCATACCTGGCTGCTCCCCACAACTCCTTCCTCCCTAAGAAAACTTTATATCCATTCTCTCAGTGGGGAATTCTGCATTTACCCAGTGAGATCTGCAGAAAGGGTGTGGGAAATGCACCCCATTCCTGCCACATTTGGTTTGACAGGTCCATCTACACCCTGTTTTCACTCTGGACCCAGACACTGTTTACAATTTGCTGCTGTCCCCTCTGCACAGCTCCAGGTGCAGCGTCTGCCAGGCAGCAGCTCCATTCCCTGTGCATGGAAATGTGCAGCTGCCTCAGGGAATCTGGGATGTCTGGGAATCCTCTTGTATCTTTAGCCTTAGAGATGATAATTTGCAATCACAGCCTCATCCCAGCCAAGGAGCTTCCCCACAGACGTTTGGGAAGCAGCCAGGCTGCAGCTTGTGGCAATCACTCATTTCTTAATGACTCTCAAATCCTTGAGAACATTTGAATAATTCTTTGTTTACAGTTGGAGACAGGAACTCTTGGGCACATCATCCTCTTCCAAGCAAACAGGCCACTAATTCAGTTTGCTTTGAACCCAAAGGGAGAGGTTTGGAGAGTCCTTCCAGCCTGACTGAGCATCCCCATCCCTGGAAGTGTCCAAGGCCAGGAATGGCAGATGGAGCACAGGTGCCACAGCAGTCCTGTGCCCTTCCAGGGGGAGCTCAGACAGGGACTGAGGGCATTGAAACAGTGCCTGTGAGAGGCAAAGGAGGGGAAAGTTCCATGGGTTTTATGTATGAAATGTTTCCTGATGTGACTCATGTCACCATATCATCAGCCCCCAGCAGCTGCATGAGCAGCTTTCCCAGTTTCTATTCACAGCTTTCCTACCTGGCTGCACCTTGGGTGGCCATAAATACAAAACTGTGTACATCTCCAATGCTTTGCTGTCATTTTCCTCTCTGAATCTTCATTCCTGCTCAGAACCTGTTGCACTCGTCTATTCTTCATCTGCAGGGCGCATAAATTAAATTAATTCATGTTGACTTATTGACTTTTTTCTCCCATTGACCTGGAAGCTTGAAGGACCAAAAGATGATTGAATATTTGCATGCATGAATTAAAGGCTGATCAGAGCAGTGTGTAGAATAGGCAAGTACATTCTGAGAGTAGCAGGAGAGCTGCTGCCTTTTCACTGCAGGCTGAGCTGTGAGCTCCATGTGCCTTGGTTTACAGGATCCAAACAAAATTACCATCAGCAAGCAGAGAAATTCTCATTTTTGTAGTCTCTGGGTCAAACAAAACGACAGTGCTGAGGTGTTTGGGTCCAGCCAGTTCTTCTGTACCCTGTATATATATTTGTATTACAGAATTGGCTGGGCTGTGTCACAGAACCACAGAGTTTTTGAGGTTGGAAGGGATCTCTGGAGATGTCAAGGCAGGGTCACCTGGAGCAGGTGACACAGGGACACATCCTGGTGGCTTTGGAATGTCAGTGTTTCCAAGCTGGGGGGTGGCACATGAGAAGGAGCAAGGAGAGAGGTGGCTTGGGACCTGCTTGCCACAGGCTGGAGTTTGCTGGAGTTTGTTCACATTGCGACACCCAGGGCACCACCTTCCATGTGGAAGTGATAAAAAAATCAGGGTATTTGGGAGCCCTTCAGGTTGTTGATCCTAACAAAGAGGAGGGAGAGGAGCTGTGTGGCTTCTGCAGAAGGCATTTGGGGAGATAAGTGCTAATGCTGCTTGATGCTGTGAGAGATAAAAAAATCTATTCACAGCCTAAGGATCCTAAAAACGTGAGGGAAGTTAAGTCAGGTCAGACCACCCAGCCCAGAAATTTACCTCCAGCAGAGGCCAGTTGTGAGCACCTCAGGAACTGCACTAAGGCACCCAGGATGCTGTCTTAGACTCCACTTACTTGTGCCTCATGGAACTGCTGGACCAGAGATAATGACCTTAATGAATATTGCTAATTATTTTTGAGATGGTAGCCATAGATCCTCTCAGTAGTTTCTCTCCCTGATTTTTCTATTAAGAAAATTTTTCTACAGGAATCTCGCTACATATTTGATCATCCCATTACTCTTTTCTTTAATTCTTCAATTTCTACAATATTAAATTTATGTGATGCTTATTTTCAGTAGTGCCAGATCAGATCTGTTTTTGATGTACTAGCACAGCTTGTTTGTGTTCTTTGCTCCTTTTCTAACCCTTTCTTATCAATGTACTCTTTGTACCAAGCTGATATTCTCATGTAACCTCATATTATAACCCCAAGATTTTCCTCCTCGTTGATAATAGTCCACAGCCCATCACTATACAAGCAAAACTAGGATTATTTTCCATGTACATCATTTCATGTTCATCTCCACAGACTTTCATGTGCCATTTCACTGCTTGGACACCTAGTGGCACACAGTGCTTTTGCAATTTTTCTGTTAACTCGTGTCTACTAGCCTGAATTTGTCATCCTAGTTACCGACCTGGATTGACTTTCTAAGGTTCCATTGATAAATACTCAAAGCAGTTTAGTCTGGGTGTGGCAGGTCTGATGCAGCAGAGCAAGGATGGGTCTGTTCACCACTTACACTGATTCAAAGGAAAAATTAAAAGCCTTCAAATCTAAGCTTTGAACCTCACCTCTGACACTCTAGTTTTGTGTTCCAACTTCAGCATCCTCTGATGTGAGCAAGATTCCAGTGATCAACATGTGGCTTAGACAATAATATAAAACAACAAGAGCAATGCTGTGCAAGAAGTCTTTTCTTACCCAGAATTGTTCCAACAAACTCAACTTCAGCATCCTCTGATGTGAACAAGATTCAGTGATCAACATGTGGCTTTTAGACAATAATATAAAACAACAAGAGGCTTGAACCAAAAGGCATGCTGTGCAAGAAGTCTTTTCTTACCCAGAATTGTTCCAACAAACCTTGTGTGCAACTCTGCTGCAGCAGTTCCCCTCCTCTTCTGCTTTCCTCTAGACACATCACAACAAACATATTTATTTTTGACACAGCACAAATTTCCCCACTATTCCCTTAGCTGTGTTTGTTTTCTACCTAAAAGCTGCTACTTGCTCTTTTAAAGAAAAGATGCTTTCAATAGATTTTTTTCCCCCTGCAAATCTGCCTTAATCTGTTGTTGCCTACAAAATAAACTACTTTAGCAGTATTTCCCTGACCCCTTAGATGGAATGCTCCTGTCTTCTCGAGGCTGCCCCAATTCAATATCTCCAGTTACTACAGATGCATCTCTGCTGTGCTGAGATCATGCACAGCCCAGTGGCTGGGAAAAGCTTTGTTTTCTCCTCTGCCAGGCTTTATATCACACTCAGTGTTTGCCCATCTCACCACTTTCCTGGGAAATGTAATATGAATCTTCCTCTCCTGTGCATCCCCAGCCTGGGCACCGGGGGTATCTGAGTCATGGCAGATCTGGGATGAATCTTTTGGTTTCTCTTATATTATCTTGAGGTGTGTACTACTGCTGCTGATAAATGCACACTTTTCTCTCTCTAGATATGAGCAGCTTGACATTTGAACAATGAATTATGTCCCCGTGGTCATTTCCAAACCAATTTCTCTGATGAAACTGTCAGGCCTTGGCCTCTGCTCCCTCTAAGCAAACAGCAGCCTCATGCAATTTGCACAAGGTATTGTTTTCCTTCCTTTGAAATGCCTTTCCTTGCCCATCACCATACAACCCTTTTCTCATTAGAATAGACAATTTCTATTGTGATTTCTCATCCTCTGTCCTTTCATGCATAATGGCAATTTCATTACAAGGCCCTGTTTCACCCTGCAGCTCTGAGATTGCAGGAACAAGTCCTTCTGCTACGTGGTCAGAGCATGAGCCTGTGCTGAATCTCGTTTTCCTGAAGCTGGGCACACCCTGGAGATTGCTCTTGCCTGTGTGTGGATGCTGTGTGTGTGCAGAGTTGGGAAACAAATGACTGCAAGTACCAAAAGCCCTGTGGGAGATACACAGCACTCCAGCAATGGTATCAATAACTCTCAAAAAACTAATGACTGAGTCTATTGAAAATGATTTTGCATCCTCGAAGCCCTTCTGCCGTGGGGAAGGTGATCCCCCCCCTGGAAAACACAGGAACAGAGCCACTGGAGGTGTAATAACCCATGCAAAGGCTGTGTGTCACCCTGAGGTGTGGGTCACAGGGCTTAGAAGCTCATCAAGAGAGCACAGAATTAATCCCACTGCCCTGAAAATGGATCAGCTACATAGAAAATCCTGGCAGCTGTCCCTAAATCTGTCCAAAGGGGAAGGTTCCACTGCCTCCAGGCACACATTGCCCTTCAGTGTTGCCCTTGCCATTTGCTAGTTCTCCCAGAGGCACACAGAGCCCATTATTGTCCTCTCTTGGCATTTCAGGTTTCACTTGGAATTTTTGTCTGGTTTTGCACAGGTTTTGAGGTCTGTACCATTGTCCAGCTAATGCTTTTCAATGCCTCCCTGTAAAATGATGGGCACAATGCACACCATGACCAAGGGATCTGCAGTCACTTCACAGCACAGAAGGCAGCATTTACTGTTCCAGGTTGGTATTTTCTTTTTCCAGGAGATCCCACTCTCCAGGGGCTCATATTCAAACAAAATCATTCTCTCTTTTCCTTCCCTGCCAGCTGGCCTTTTCAAAGCTGCCCCTGGAAATGCATGGGGCAAATTCTGTGATCCTTCAAGTGATGACAATGAATAGGCTGATGTAGTGGAACCAAAGATGATGAGACCTCAGTAACTGATGATGCATCATTTCTTCAGGGGGTGTCAGATTTGTCTGCACATCTTGGGCTGTATCCTTGGAAGATTATAAAATATGTGAAATCCCTCAAGAAAAAAAAAAATTAAATTCTCTATTATTTTCTGTCCAAAGTGCCCAACATCCATCAGACAAGATGAGTTGTGCTGGTGTCTCCAACAGGCACCCTGCTTCAAAGGTGAAAGGAGCCACCAGCTGCAGGGTTGAGGCAGAGCTGTGCTGTCTGAGGCCAATGACTGCTTCTGAATGGCTTTTTATCCCCTTCTCTCTTGTTTATTTGGTTTGATATTGACAAGCAATGCTAGAGCATGAGAGGAATTCCCTGTGGTCCTCCCTAAATTTGCTTTCTTTTCCTAAGTGCCTGTGAGAAATATATGGATGTGTTTTACCTCCTAAAACTTTATTTTTTGTTAGGAGCTGTCGAGACATTAAAAAATCAGGATCCAGATCTATGATAGCATCCCTTCTTCATTTTGGGATTTAGTGCTCTAAGAAAAGTGCTTTTCCTCTGGGCAGGTTAGCAAATTTTAGCCTTTGTGATGCTACCAGTTTGCAAGGTGATCACTCATGCCAGGCAGAAAGCAACGGCCCCACAAATGTGTAAAATTGTCCAGTCTGGGCTGGTCTGAGTGGGTTCAGAACTCCATTGGATTCTTTGCCCCACATCAGCTCTCTGGGGTGGTGGTGGTGAAGGAAGGTGCCCAGTGTGCACAGAGGTGCTCAGTTGGACCCAGAGCTGCTTGGGACATGGACAGTGGCCTGGAAAGGGGGTGCCACCTCAGGCTGCCATTTTGGGTAGGTTTAGAGTTTCTCTGTCCTCCCCACTGCTGTCAGATGCTTTCAGTGCCTCGAACCAGACGTGAGAATGAGTCTGATGGTTAGGTCACCACCCTGCACAGCAGCTCTGCTTGCCCAAGTAATACCAAATAATTTACAGGGAGTTGCCACCAGAACAATGAAAAGGTGGCTCTGCAGATGAATGAGAGAACCCACAGAATGCAGCCACACCTGCTGTCCCCCAGCTCCTCAGAGTTCCTGCCCCAGCTCTGGCTGTACAGGGCCCTGGCACAGCCCAGCTGTGCTGCAGCCACAGCTGGATCCTGAGGTCTCAGGTTTCCTGTGGTCAGGATGACCCCGAGAGTCCCTTTTCCCCAGCCCAATGGTCAAAGAAGGAGTCAGAATTCCTTAGCTCTGGTTTTCAAGGTTGTTGATTGTCTCTTATCTAAAACATTCTTTTTCTGACCTGCAGAGGTCTGCTCAGCAGGTCAGACAGAGGCACACTGCCCGCCCCTGGGCTGGTGTCAATATTTTATACTCTGAGCTACGTGGACTTTATTTACCATTATTTTCCAATACCTATCACCTATGTTAGACTGTCTACTTCTACTCTAAACCAATCCAAAAGTGCCAACATCACCCAGAAGATGGAGGCTAGGAGGAAGGAAGAAGGACAGGGCAATGCCCAAATCTCTCCATCTTGCCTCCTAGACCCCTATAGTAAAACCCCCAAAATTCCACTTTTCACCCTGTGATAAATTCATTATCATTCTACTTAAACTTTTGTGACTTGTAATTTTTCATACAAGATTGGTAATTTGCTCCATGGGTTAGAATCGAAATCCCAAGTGTCTGGTTTCCTTCCAAGATTCCCCAGGCCCCTGCCAGGGGCTCGAGCCATCCAGGGCACCCAGAGGGGTGTCCTGGGTTCCAACACTGGGGGACATTCCCTCTGGAATTGAACTGCCCACCAGTTGTGCTCCAGGGACAAGGGGTATCCCATCACCTGTCATAACTACAGTTCCTCAGTGGGAGTTTCACTAAACACTCCTCCAAGCTGGTGTGAATTACTTTTATTAACGTGCCAGATGATTTTCAGACTAAAGCTCAATATGCAGAAGTTCCTCTTTCATGCTGAAGATTTCAAGTGAATCTGCAATTACATTTACCTCAAGAGGTGTCTTCTTCCCTTGTTCTGTCTGTGGCACAGCTGGGAACTGAGAAAATGTCCATTCCATTTTTCACAGGAAGGCAGCTTTCTCCAGGCTAGAGGATGACTGACTGACAGACCATTCTGGCAAAGCTTTCAACAGAAGTGGCTTTAAACTGGGTTAAAAACTGCTTTTGGAAACACACCTCAAATTACAATGCACTCAGGGCTTTGGTAGATATATAACTGCACATGTGTTTCGTGCATCCCTGGAAAAAGCCCCTCCAGACCCATCACATGAGGACAACCAGGAGATCTCCTCTCCAGCCCCTCATTCCCAGCACTGTGCTCTTTCCCCTCCTGCTGTTCCACTTCAGCACCTCGGGGCATCCTTTTTAACTAACACTTCTAATGCTCCAATTTCGCAGGTTCCTGGTGTATAATTAGAAGTCCTGACATCCTTGTCTCCTTCCTCCCTGGTGCCATGGGCCTGCTGAGAGGAGGAGAGAGGCTTTGCTCCCTGGCTCGTGGCAGAAGCAGCAGCAGGCCCTTCTCCAGGACAATGCATCTGTCAGCATCGGTCTGCCTCCCCCTAATTAGCTCTGGAGTTAACTGCTTTCCATCTCCCAAGAGGCCAACACCTCTGTGTTTACTTCTCACTGGAAAAAATTCCTCCCACAGCCCCCTGAATGTGTCTGCAAGCCCAAAAAAAAAGTGCAAATTCACAGTGACGTGCAAATCTCTGCTTAATATCCTTCGACCTGACATCACGATGCTTCCTAAACAGATCCTGGGCAGGAAATGCACAAAGCTGTGGCACTGCCAAGCCAAAGGGCCACACACTTAGAGGAGTTTGCAGACAAAGACAAGGCACAAGGGCTGTACTTTTAGAATTCTTTTATTTTCCTTTCTCTCCCCACAGAATGGATTATCGCAACTGAGTGTTGCTGGGAATGGAATGGGAAATAACTGGGGAGTAGGAGGAGGTTTTGCACAGCAAACTGGGGCAAGTTTTCCAGCAGAGCTGAACTCCAGGGACTGCACAGCCCCAGTCTGGAGCCCTCATTTTCACTTCTCTCTCCTGCCCTTCTTTCTGGGAATGGACTTAGTCTGGTGGTGGAGCAGCCAAGGCAGATGCTACGCTGTAACTCAGACTTGTGTTTATTTTACCTCTGCTGCCCATTGCCAGAGGTTAGAAACATTGATTATAGCTTTCAGGTGTCCAAAAGACTTTCACAAAAAAGGTTATTTTAACTTTTTTTAACATCTATATGACAAATTATTTGCAGCAATGACTACTGAGCTACCAAACTGAGCTACCAAAAAGTTAATTACAACTTTACCACTGTCTTCAGGGCAGCAGAACCATGTCAGAAACAGAACATTTGTATCCAATGCACACCAATGAAAAAATTCTACTGCTTTCAAGTGACCTGGATTGGACTGTACTTTTTTATACAGTGGGTCTTAACACTGTATTCACATGTTAATTTATTTGTGTAATTCTTAATAATTGCTTTTGTTACTGAGTTTGGTTTTTTTTACCCAAGATGACATTTCTTTCCCCCATTCCTGTTTGTGTGTATAAAGCACTTGGTAGGATGGAGTCTGGGATGGATGATGGTGCTTCTGGGAGGGACCAGAGTGACTAAAACCAGGTACTATAAGGAAGAAAGGGAAGAAGGGTGGGTTTGGGATTTAAGGTTTAGGGATCTTTGCTGCATACCCTGTATAGAAGCAAGTCTGGGTTTGAGGATGATTGAGGAAGTTTATTTCTATTTTGCCCTTGGAATCCTAAAGACTGAGGAACTTAATGGCTCAGATGTAACAGAGATTGGCTTTCTTCAAGACACTTTTCCTGAGCCTGGAGTGTAAGCAGCCCTTTTTGGTTGTAAATCTGAGCTGTGCTGAGATTTCAGCCATGCTGGGGATTTGAATTGGAAAGTCTTGTCATGGTGTATCTGCAGCTCCCCTGGAAACACTCCTTTACTTCATTTGAATGAAAGAAAGCTTAGTACATATTTCTGGTAATGATTGAGGTTTAGATTGGCTTTGCATCCTGCTTTGGAGCACCATTTTCTGTATTTATATTTACCAGGTTAGTGGGGGAGAGAATGGAGGTGTCAGACCACATTTGCATGTTTGTGTCTGAAGGAGGAAAATATGGTTGTGCTGTTGCTGCATAACTTATTCTGGGGTTAATCTATGGCTACATTTGTAGTTTATTTCCCAGGACCATCAGGGATGACAAAGTTATTTCTCTACCCAAGTAACAAAATCTAAATAGCCGTGAGCTATTTAGCAGTGATTCATTATCAGTTTATCCACTTTTCAAAGGCTTATATTTCTACTCCTGCCATCCTTCTTCTTGCCTGTGTCTTGTAGAAATATCCTCAGTTAAGTAATCTTTTTTTGGGAGCTCTGACCAATAAAAGAACCTTTGCAGAACTTTGCTGGTTCTATGAGCACAGCATCAGCCTTTATAACTTGAAAAAACTTCTATTTCTGTTTATTCCTGGTAAGCACAGCCCAACTTTCAAGGACTTTTAGAGGTAATTACTATTATTACTAGAAAACACATCTGTCCCACTGAATGATTGATTAATGCTTAGGTAGAATTCTGGTAATGCTCAGTTTGTGTATTGAGAGGAAAGCCATGTGTCAGTAGCATGTCCCAGCTCCTAAAAAAGAGTAAATGAGTTTATGGTGAGATGATAGAAGATATCTGGATTCCAAGAAGCTTTTGTTAGGATGGGCTTTCAACTCCTTCAGATCTAAACTCAACTTAAGATTTTTTCCCCTCAAAACATAATATTCTATTTTACCTTTCTTGTGCTCTCACAAGACAAAATTCAGTCCCAGCCATAGAAACTGCATATTGGGAGAGTCTAAGTAGATTTTCAAGAGAATCTGGGTAATTCTGGAGACTAGCTCCCATCTTATCTTCTGTGCTTTTATCCCGCAGTGCAGATGGTCTTCATGTATTAGTAAACAGAGTCAATATTCCAAAATTCCTCCACCCCTAGCCAGCAAACCCACATGCTTTGAATTTCACAATGAGTCTTTTGTGGCTGGCAAGTCTGTGTTCATAACAAAGATGCCAAATATTCTGCATCATCTTGAAGTTCTGCCTTCCACTTCTGTGATCCCATTGATTTCAGGGCTGCTAAGCCAAGGGGGGGAAAACATCCATCAAGCTAATTATTGAAAAAATGCACAGAATATTCTTAGGCAGAAACCAGCTCAACAAAGCTGTCCTGAGGTTCCATCAATATTGAAACATTCTTTTAGAAGTGGATTTTTCTTCTTTTAAAATAACAAGATATAACAATAAGTACACAAAGGAAGTTAAAACCACTGATGAGCTGAAGACTTTGTCATGTTCCATTGGGAACTGAACTGAAAGGATCCTGACATTTATTTCAGTGTAATTTGGATACTCCAAGATATAAAACCTCCAAGAGATGGTACACAAATGATGGCAAATGTGCTCAACATGTATCCCATACTGTAAAACTCATGGTCTTTTTCAGATAGAAAGGCCAAAGAAATGTTAATTAAGTGGGCACCTAATTTCCTTTTTAGGTTTTTTTACAAAGGAGCAAAGCAACAGGAGGGATCAACAGTCAGGAGACATCCTGCATTTGGTATGGGTTTTCTTTTTCCATTTCCACCTGCTTTGTTCCCTTCCCTTAATTCTAGATTGAAAAAAAAACCCCAAAAACTAGAAAAATGCTGCAAAGACTTGAACAACTGTGCACTGCTATAAAGCAGGTTGTGTTGTTACCTTTTGCATGGCTATTTCAGGCACTGACAGCTCACAGGAATGCTCATGAGCCAGGAATATTTAAGAATTAAAAATATTAATTTTTAATATTTGGAAATAGTTGATTTAAGTGAATTTGTGCAACTATTTCCATGGGAAATCCAATTTCTCCTTGGCCATGACAAGAGTGACTCACTGCTCCTCAAGGAGGATGGTTTTCCACCTGGAAATGAGTCAGGGCTGGAGGGGAAGGGGACAAGGGCTGGCTTTATCCCCCAGCTCTCCAGGCAGTGACCCATGGATCTGGTCTGTGCAGGCACAGGAGGAGGAGCTCATGGGTGCTTTGCAGCCTGCCCTCCCTGTCAACAGCTTATTTGGGCTCAGAAGCCCAGGGTGGATTTCCATAGTGCAATCAGCACCCTGAAAAACCTGGCTTCAAAGGACAGAGCTGTCACAGGGTTTCTTTACCCTACTGAGAGTGGGGAACCTGGTGCTGTTGTCCTCATCCCTCCCTTTATGTTATCCTATTGACCTTGGCTTGGGTGAAACCTCAATTCCTCTTCCATTGGGGCTGAGACTGTCAGGAACCAGAAATGCTCCCTGCTGACAGCACTGCAGCTATTGAGCTTGGGAAATAAGCTGTCAGCACTGCTGACTGAGCTACAGTTATGGGTAGGAAGTAGCTGAGAAATAATGTCAAATCAGTGTGATGCTGTTTGTGCCACTCTCCAACCTGCAAATGAAACAGGAGAGAAATTCTTCAAATAAATGAATTATTCAGCCAGCTTTAATTTACTCAATCAATCAGAAGCCCTCCAGCACCATGGGACATAAGTGGACCAATGTTTTTCCAAGCATCAGTACAGAAAGTAATTCCTGGTCAGCAGCACAAGTGCTCAGCGTTTTGGGCTGATAGATGTGTTCCTGGATGTAGCTGAGTCAATGTCTTCCTAAAACACATTCCAGCTATCCTACACTGAGATTAAACCCATTTTCTTCTTCCTTAATAATTTATCTCCCCTGGAATGTCCCTGTAACACAGCAGCCCATGTGGGCAGCCATCCAAAGGTCTGTTCTGCAACATCAGCTTGAGCTTTGAGGATGTGCAGGCAATGGTGTTTTGCACCAGCCACCTGAGACGGAGATGAGAGACAAATTCCATCATTACCTCTTTGCTGTGAGGGGCCAAATCATTCCTCATGCTCAGCTTCTGTGTTCTGAGATCTTGTTTTATAGGAACTCTGTGCTCTCCCCACTGCAGCTCCCATAGAAACACAGACTGACATTTACATCCCACCGTGAGCTTTCTGGAGACCAAAAAGCTTCACAGCTGCTTTGTTTGGAAGTGGCTTCTCCTTTTCATGAGAGCCTGAACTCGTTTGCTCCTGTTTGTGTGGCACTTTCAATGTGATAAATTACCTCAGCTACACACAGCACAGAAAACTCTCCCTGCTGCTGCTTGGCACTGGGGCTGTGCTGCTCCAAACACTCTCCCTCACCTGGTTTGGGCAGAATTGTTCCTGCAAAGGGCACACAGCAATTCACAGGACTGTGTTTTATGCAGGCAGAGGGAAAGCTCCATTCACCAGGGAGAGAAGTCTTGCCAGGATGAGCACAGTTTTGCCAGGATGATGCATCCACCACCACCACCTTCCCTGGCCCAGCACTGCCAAGGGGGCCACAGAGGTTCTGTCATGGGCTGACAGCAGGGATTGGCATGGGGGAACAACCAGGTTTTATTTTTGGTGTCACACCTGAAAAGCTCAGTGCAGCTCCATAGCTCAGGTTGGCTGGCACACACTGCTCAGTTCCAGGAAAATCATCTTGCCATGGGAGTGATCCCTCAATGAGAGATTCCTGCAGTCCCCAGACAGCTGCTTGTTGCTTGGACTTCTCTCCAAAATCGAGAGTCACACCGTCATCTTGCTCTTTTCCTGGGGATTAGTTTGGGTATTTCAGCTATTTAGGATAACTCAGCTCCAGCTGGAGATCCTCACAGATGCTCAAAACGCTCCCAGGCTCCAAAAGAATAATCTTGCTCATTTTTAAGTGAATCGAGGATCATGGAAAGCTAATGGGCTTCCTAAGAGCAGCTGTGGGCTTCAGTGAGAAGCTTAGTAAGGGATGTCAGCTGAGGACAGATTCACAACCTCAGACCTCCAAATGACTCACATTCTCCTGCAGACTGAGGGCATTTATCAGCTTGGGTTTGATGGTGACAGTCCTGGGTCTTATTACCTAGGGAATATTTCACTAGCTCCCAATTGCACCAGGACAAGCCAAAACCAAAAACACCCAGGAGGAAGGCATGACCAGACATGGTGTCTGAAGCCCAGACTTGGGCATTTCTGCCTTTATGGCTGTCCACAAACCCCGCTGCTGATTGACTGGCAGCGAGTCAGGGTAAATCCGCTGAGCTGGGATTAGATGGAGAAGGTTGATGAGGTGTCTGGAGGCAGGTGCTGGATGCTGGGGCTGCCTGGGCAGAACAGAGTGCAGCTGGCTCCTGGCTGGGGTGCACACCTGCCTTCCCTCACCTCAGGAATGACCCTGGTGCTCCAGGTTGTGGAAACCCAGGGCACTGGGAATATTTCTCTGTCTGCTCTGGGGTGTACTGACCCCCAGGGGAGCACTGACTCTGACCCTCATTCATGGAGAAAGTTTCCTAGACTTCAAGATAGACCAGAATCCACAAAAGTGTGAAATAGATAATAGAGAGTAGTGTAGGTGTGTCACTTGGTGAGAAATTTAGGATTTAGGATTTGGGATTTTTAGTATGTTGTGGATGGAAGCACAGGGGTTGTTCTGGGTTTTTTCTTCATGCTTCTTCCTTCTTCTCCTTAAGTTTAGGTGACATTTTGTAATTGGGCATTAAAGTCCGCATTGCAGGATCTTTGGGATCAGTTATTGGGTTAAAAGGGAAAATAATTAATTGGATAGTTTAGTCTTAAAAGACCTTATAACAAGAGACTGTTAGCCATTTTGTGCCTTCTAATGAAAAACTGCCAAGCTTACAGTACTGAGACTGTTTTATTAGTAAGAAATAATAAACACTTGAGTCCAAACATAAACTGCCATCTCAAATGCCTTCAATCGAAACCCAAAAAAAAACCAGCTAAAGCCCCCACACCACCAGGTGGGCACTGGAGCTATGGAGGGAACTGAGGAGGCAGAAATGGGTCCAGGCAGGATCAGCAGGGGCAGGGATGGGGCAGTGGAGGCTGAGCCACTGCAGCTACCAGGGTGTGAGTGCTGCAGGGTGAGTTTGTGGGTTTGAGGGGCAAGGCAGAGCTCAAGGGCTTTGTTTGGAGGTCATCTCCCCATCACTGCCACAACCACAAGGAACAGAAGTGCAGCCACGCTGCAAACAAACATGCTGAGCAGCCTGATCCCATTGGAGATGTCCCTGCTTATTGCAGGGGGGTTGGACCAGGGGTGCTCTAAAGGTCCCTTCCAACCCAAAATATTCTATGATTCAATGAAACAACTCCTCTGCATCTTGGAAGTGACTTTCCACTTTCCTTGATGCTACTGTACAGTGGCTGAACAGCCTTTGTCACCCCCTGAAAGGAAATTCTGCATTCCAAACCTGGATTGGAACTTGTAGTTTTGTTTGTAATTAAGCTGAAGCAAAATCTTTTCTGTAAACCCCAAAGGATCCTTGTTTGTTCCTGACAGATTGGTCAGATTCTCTGCTCTCGTTCACCACAACAAATCAATAGTTACTACATTAAAGTCACTGGATTCACACAATCCAAAATCTATGCTAAGCAGAAAGCAAACAAATCCACGTGTTACAGTAACAGGTAACATTTTGTCTCTCCTCATATTGTGGTTGCTATTCCATACCAAAGGTGTTTTCTCCTCCTCATTTTCACTAAGCCAGCACCTCTCATCTTCCTTTGCTTTTCCATCCCTCCTCTCTCACCCCCACTGGCCAGGCTGAGGCAATCAGCAGAGGTGGTTGTGCCTCTGTAATAACATACTTCAGAAGGGCAAAAAACTGCTGTGCAGCACCAGCTGGGAGAGAGGAGTGAGAATAAGTGAGAGGAGCAGCTCTGCAAGCCCCAGGGGCAGTGCAGAAGGACAGGCAGGAGATTCCTCTGCAGCCTGTGGTGAGGCCCCCCGGGGTCAGTGCAGAAGGACAGGCAGGAGATTCCTCTGCAGCCTGTGGTGAGGCAGCCCTGGAGGTCTCTGGGGGAGCAGAGATCCACCCGGAGCCCCTGGAGAACCCCAGGCAGAGCAGGTGTGTCACTATCAGACACGAAAAAACACGACATGAACACGCTGCTGTTCTCGAGGTAAAAAGGGGCAGTTTATTTTCTGACTCTAACATTTATAGATTTCCAAAGGTGACAGTGGATTGGAGGGTGACAGTGCCACCACCTCGCCAATGACACTGGACAAGCCAACAGTCCATCAAATTTCTCCTCCTCCATAAAAGAATGCAAAACAGTAAGATAGTTACAGAAAGTGTGTGAGAATGTTCATTACAAGAATGTAAACATCAGAAGGCTTAGAAAAACTTAAAAAATCAGGGTGACACAGGTGGGTGCTGGAAGGAAGCTGTGACTCTGTGGGAAGCTCAGGCTGGAGCAGGCTCCTGGCAGCACTTTGTGATCCCGTGGGTGAGCCAGGCTGGGACAGGCTGAGCCCCCTGTCCTCCCTGAGCCCAAGGGAGGACTGGGAGAGCTGCAGCCCTTGGGAAGGACTCACACTGGAGCCCATGAA
This sequence comes from Onychostruthus taczanowskii, assembly GCF_017590055.1. Taxonomy (NCBI): domain Eukaryota; kingdom Metazoa; phylum Chordata; class Aves; order Passeriformes; family Passeridae; genus Onychostruthus; species Onychostruthus taczanowskii. Next base: position 18,331,360 of record NW_024500349.1, read on the forward strand.
GGAGTGTCTGCCATGGAGGGACCCTGTGCTACAGCAGGGGGATGGAGTGAGGAGGAATGAGCAGTGGAGATGAAGCTGAAAGGAATGATGGATTTATCTTTACAAAGAAGCTGGCAAATAAAACTAGCACTGAGAGATAAAAGAAACAATGGGAAGGATTCCACTGAATGGGAAAAGAGATTTGCTTTTACAAATAAACTTTAGGTTTGCTGATAAATGAAACTGGATATTGAAAGATGAAATAAACAGTGGGGAAACCCCCCTAAATTCCACAAGAATTAAAAATTAAAAGGGAGGGTTATACATTAGAGGGAAATCTTTGGTATCAGGCATTTTGGGAAGTCTGTGCCTCTCACGTACCTCAGCCAGTGGGGAAAGAGAGAAAGGAAATGTGGCTGGGAAACTGGGATAAAAAGGAGGCTGCGTCCTCCAAAAATTTGAGAGACCCCAGGGGAGTGCCCCATGGTCTCTCCCTTTATTCCTTTTTGGACACAAGCTTCTGATGTTTGTGGATTAATTTTCCCAACAAAGTGATGTGAGCAGAACACAACCCCCAGCCCCTGCTCCCCTGTGCTGCTTGGGGGGAGGAGTTTGAACACTGGAGACTGAAGTTGAGTCCAGGGAGAAAGGACTGGTGGAGGGAAGGTTCTTTTAGATTTTCCCTTATTTCCTGTTATCATACTCAGATTAACTGTCACAAATTAAATGGATTTCCCCAAGCAGAGTCTGTTTTGTGCATGACAGCCCTGGCTCCCTGTACTTACCTCCATCCTTTGCTATATTTTTCTCCCTCCCTGTCCATTTGAGGAGGGGGCTGATGGAGCAGCTTGGGTGGGCTCATGACATCCTCTCCAGTGCATTTTGTCCAATGTATTTTTTTTAATCAGAATTTTCAATTTCCCCTTCTGACAAGAAAGACAAGTGACACAAAACAGCTCATCCTGTAATATCTTGTGGCCCTGTGCTCTCTTTAACCTATCCCTGATGGCACAGGATGAAAGATTGGGATGTTGAGGGAGGTTTGTACAGTGTGAGCTCATTAGATAGATATTTGCACAACAAGTGTGTAGGCTGGAGCTGAGCTTTTGACCATCAGAACCTTCTTGCTTTCCATAGAATCACAGAATTGTTTAGGTTGGAAAAGTCCTTCAAAATCTTTGGGTCCAGCCCTTAGCCCAGCACTGCACCAGTAAAGCATGACAGGGAAGAGGTGTTTTTGTCACAGTCTGTGAAAGAGCAGAGTTGCTCCAGAGAGCTGCTCCCAGGAAGGGAGATAAAGATAGAAAAAAAGATCCTAGAGATAAAGACAGAAGAAGAATTAAAGACCAAATTTAAAGAAAAGGATAATGCAGTTTTCTGCCTACTCTTTCTGAAGAGCTACAGGTACAGACAGACCCAAGACCAAGCAGCTGGCCTTAACATGTTCAAAAGGGTTAATAGCTGCTTCTGTTCCCTCTCAGAGAGATGGCTGAGAGGGGCAGGCAGGACCTCAGAGGAGCCAGGAAGATGAAGCATGGCTGTTCCTCTGCACAGAAGTCCCTTCTTTCTAGAGAAGGTTTTGTGTAACTTGTGTTTCTTGCACTTCAGCCACTCATTTTTTAAAGGTGCTGCATGTCTTTTATCATTGCATTTTGAATAAAGAGCATATATATTAAAAAAAAAAACAAACCCTAGGCAATGAACCCTTTTAGTAGTCCCTGTCATTTTTATCTCCATTAGAAGTGTTACCTGGTTACTTAACACACATTCTCTTTGATTCCTTTACCATTATTTTCCCTCTATTAGCCCACAGTCATTCAATAGCAAGCCAGAAGATGAGCTCTTCTCTCCTCTTAGAGCCCAGGCAGCTTTACTGCTCTGTAGTGCATATGAGATGTACTGAAATGGCCTTTTCCTCTCCAGGTTTGCATGAGGAGCAGACTCCTGCTCGCTCCGACAGTGAATTTCCATCACTGTGACATTCTCCAGCATTCCCACTCCTGGTTTTCTCTCCCCTGTTCGTGGTTTTGGCAGCAGCTCAGCCCTGCCAGTGCAGAAGCCAGAGTGAGCAGATGATTCCACCCTCAGGTCAGGGTTACCCCCGAGCAGGCAGCACAGAACTGCCCAAGGGCTCTTTTCATGGAGGGCAGAAACAGAACGTTTCAACATCTCTTTCCTTAAGCCATCAGAAATGGCAATGTAAGATGTAATTCTTATCAGCAGGATGATCCTTCCAGCTTGTTCCAGCCCTAGACATGCTGTTTATTTCTCTTCCAGGGTGTTTCCATGCTCCTCAAGCAGCACACAGGGGACAGACTGGTGCAAAGGCAATCTCTTCCCTGAATTCTGTGCTTGGATGTCAGCTGTGCGAGCCACTGCTCATTGATCATGCTCGTGGCACATCTGCAGGGTGAAATTCTAAGCTTGAACATTATTTTTAAAATTTTGCTTCTCGTTCTACAAGCAGGAAAAGTTGGTAAGAAGGGAGAGGAACTAATCTAACCACAAAAGCTATTTCTTAGATGTTAAAAAATGCAAATGAAACAATGCCTGCCTGCTTTCTACAGATCTTAATCAGACTCACAGCCAGTTCCCTTGGTTCTCCCACCATGCTTTTTTTTTGCTCATTATTTTCTCCAGAACCATTTCCCTGTTTTCTTGTCAACACTTCCATCCACCTTTACCTTCCCTCCTGTGTGTGATGAATTTCCTTTCAACATTTTCTTCTTCAGTTGATCCTAACAGGATGAAGAAAAGTTGTTCCTTGCTTTCCAGGAGAAAACTCTTCTTCCTCTTGCTCCTTGAGCTGTGTGTACAGGTGCACTGTGGCTAAATTGCTCCCATTTGTAATTGACAAAAATACAGACTTTGCTTCAGCATATTTAAATGATACACAGAAGATTGACCAAGCACTTCTCATTAAATCTGCTGTAATTATTTTCTCACAATTACACACTTTTCATTAAGGAAAAAAAAAAAAGGCAGGTAATCACTGAAATGAAATGCAATTCTGGGAAGTCTTGAATGTTCCAAACTAATGACCAGGAGAACCACAAACTGTGCATTTCTACTTCTGCAATCTCTTTGTTCACTTGAGTTCTTTTTTAGAAATTATTCTTAATTTCAAAATGCAGCTGTGAGTGAAAGTTTGGTTCCCATCTGCTCTTGGCTTCATGGTTTCTGCTTCACGAGATCCCTTCCAGAAATGCATTAGTTATACATTCTTGCAGAGCAAATGTGGGTATTGTCTGCAGAGGCATTTACTGTGGCAGCCGCCAGGCATTAATAATCATGACACCTCTCCTGTGCTCTTTGCAGGGAGGTTTCTGCATTGTCATCCACCAAACAGCATCCCTGTTAAACAGGTAGAGCTGTGCAGTGATTATCAGGCAAAAAACATCAGCTAATGAGTGAGCCAGCCTTTGGAACAACTGGTAAAAGCTGTAATGCAAATCCCAGCCCTGAGTCTGAGCTCAGCTGGGTTCAGCTATCAGACACGATTATTTATGGCTCCCCCTGGGTGCCAGCACAAATTCAGCAACAGGAGCTGGATTTCTGAACACAGGCCCTGTACCCCTTCATGTTTGCAGCAGAATGTGGATGGGGATTAACAGAATAATGTGATGACAGATGACTGAGACTTTTCCCTTTTCTTTAGCACCATTGTCATTTGAAGGGTTCTAGTACCACCTGCTGAATGTAGAAGAGGACCAAAGCATTTCCTCTGTGGTGAGATTCCTCATTTTTCCCAGTGCTATCAAGGCTTTTCACAGCCTTTTCCTTGTGCAGAATTAATAATGACATGCTTGCATCCAATGGCATGCAATTTTATCTGGTATTTTGGAAGTTGCAGCTGTAGCTTCACCCTCCAGATCTGCAGCTCCATCCAGATGGGGTTGGTGGGAGGAACAAGAAGGGTTTTCTCTAGACTGAGAAGCAGGTCTCAGAAGAGGAGCTCTTTCCAGCAAGATTGTCACTGTCCATGGCTGAATTCCTGATCTCAAGACTGGGATGGGAGCTGGAAGGAGTTCTACTGTGTACCTGGGATAGTTTAGAATTAAACCCAAAAAACAAGGGGACTCTTGTTCATGTTATCACATGTTATGGCCTGAAGTCCACTCATAAAAACCTTTCAGATCTCTTGTTTGTTTTTGTCTGAATTAAGAAAAAGGGAATTCATAGTTTGGAAACTCAGAGATGTGGGAAACAGATGCACATAGAAGCAATAGTCTTTGACAAGGCTTTGCCTTGGGGATTTACTTTAGAGACTGTTGCTTTTTTACATGGTTTGCTTATTGTCTTTTTTCCCACCTCCAGGCATTTAGCACATGCCAGCATGGCACAGAGCCATGGCTCAGTGGACAGTTTGGGGTGTTTTTGTGAGGAGCAGCTCTCATGCTATTTTCAGTTGCATTTTATGTGTTGGTAGAAGAGCAGGTGTTGATTAACAGGAGAATTCAGTTTTGATGTCTTCCAGGCTTGTGCAGTATTGTATTTGCAGGGTCCCTCGTGGCAGGAAGGAATGATGAATAGGACTCCATGTTATCAGAAGGCTGATTTATTATTTTATAATACTATGTTATATTAAAGAATACTATACTAAACTACACTGAAGAGTACAGAAAGGATACTTACTGAATGCTAAAAAGATAATAATGAAAACTCATTACTCTTTCCAGAGCCCTGACACAGCTTGGCCCCAACTGGCCAAAGAGCCAAAACAACTGACAGCGGAGTCCAATGAAACAATCACCTGTGGGTAAACAGTCTCCAAACACATTCCAAAGGAGCAAAACATATAAGAAGCAAATGAGATAAGAATTGTTTTCCTTTTTCTCTGAGGCTTCTCAGCTTCCCAGGAGAAAAATCCTGGGCGAAGGGATTTTTCAGAAATTGTGAATGCCCCTGTGCAGCCTTTCCACCTTCCATCCACAGCTCAGCCCCCTGCAGCTCTCTCTGCAGGAAACCTCCAGACCACTGTGACGCACCATTCCTCCTGGTGGCTGCACAAAAATCTCTGGAGCTGGATGGAGCAGCCTTGGCTCCCCAGGAGCGTCCCCAGGGAGGTGTTCTCCTTGCTGGGTGGAGGGAGCAGCAGCAGAAGGGGTCAGTGGTGAATGCAGCACTCCCAGCTGAGTGAGTCCCACAGCTGGGGATGCAGGATGGGTGAGCCTTGCACTTGCTGTCCAAGTTGCTGGAAAAATGAAGGAGTGTGTGAGCTGCCTTGTTGTTGGACTGTCCTCCCGAGCCATGGCATGAATTTGTGACCACCAGATCTGGAGATCTGGGTCTCTCCATCCCTTTGCCACACTCTGCCTGGTCAGAGCAAGGCTGTGCTCTGCCTGCCGTGCCTGTCATCACTCATTCCTTGGTTTCTGCAGCAGGAAACTGAAACACTGCTTTTTCACCCCATACTTCTAGCATTTGATCCCCACTTCTTCCCAATTCTGTAAACTTTTGGACCTGATGAGTACTTTTCTACATTCTTTTTTGCACTTGTGTGATTTTGAGCTGTAACCCAGGCAACTTCTTCAGCTCTGAGAGCTTTTGGAGTTCCTGACTCTGCAGCATTGTCTGTGCTTCATCAGGGCTTTGCAGGGTTGCAGCTCACATACCAAATCTATGGGATGTGTGTGGTTATGGAGCATCCCTAGGACACTGTGGTCACAAACATGGTTTGGTTTCCATGGTTTGTAGAGGGGGAGGCTGGCCTGGGTTATTGTTCTGAATTTCCCCATTGAGACTGTAGAGAGCTGGATCTCTGCCTGTAAGAGCAAAAATGACAGTTCCTGATGAGTTTCAGTGGATATTTGTGTTTGCTCTTCCACAAGTTGTGTGGATACTGGAGATGTGTCCCTTTTTTTTTCTGCAAGGTGTTCTCCATATAGGCATAAAGACATCATCTCCATATAGAGAGCTCATTATCACAGTATCTTTTTAGTTCCCTAGAGCATATCAGAAGGGATTTAAGAGGTTAAGAAAATCCATCTTGATGGAATTTGTACTAGTGGCTGGATCTATTTCAGCTGAATGATTTTCCTGCACAACTGAACACACTGTGTGCTTTCTGACAGAGCTGTGCAGTGCTTGGCTCCCAGTCAGTACCTCACAGAGTCATTAAGGTTGGAAAAGATGCAGTGTTAGCAATCTGTGAGAAGAGATCCCAGCCACTGTCCAGAGCTGGCATCTTTTCTGCAAGTCCCATAACATTTAGGGTTTCTTAAGTGCCAGATTTTGGAGCAGTGGCAGTGTACTCTCTCCCAGCTGGAAAAATCTCACCTTAACAGACATCCAGGAAAGCTTCATAGGTCAAAATACAGTCTGAAATTCAAAAAGGATAAACTACCTACAGCCAAAATTGATAAAAGTCAGTGAATACCTGTTGTAGCTCAGTAAAGTGCCTGTGTGTAGGTAGGGCTTAAGTCTCCTATCATGAACCATGTGCAGAATATAAATATGGTCCTTGACTCAAAGTATTTATATACTGGCTTTTATTTTAAAACTTATTTGAAGTAGGTGCTATGATTTCTGGCTTCTTGAGAGAGTTATGAAGGACAGTACTTGTACTCAGAGTGGAACTGGGCTGTTGCTGACCCCTGAAAGGCCTGAGTTTGATATCCTGTGGTCTCATGCTGAAATCTGCCATGGCAAAAGCCCAGAGACCAGGTGGTGAACAGCTTCAAACCTCTGTTTAGTGTGCTAGTTCATTAGGGGCACTAAGGGATAGAAGGAAAAATAATTTAAAGTTGAATGGAAACACTGAAAAATGTCTACATAGAGAAGAGAAATAACAGCTCCATTAATTTTTGGGGCCTTTGTAATGAAGCTGAAGTAAAATTTAGTAATGCCATTTAGAGCTGCAAAATACAAAGGTGACATTTTGAACACTGCAAAGCAAAGAAATTTGTCTCTCTATTTTAGAAAGTGGAGATTTTCCCTGCCCATTCACCCTCCAGCCTCATCAGCTGCTCACCAAGCATTGCCACCCCCTCCAGCCCTGGCCCTGGGGCCAGTCCTGCTGCTGTGGGGGGTGCTGGTGATTTATGGTCCTGCACACAGAGCTGAGGATCTTCAGTGTGGAACAGAAACCTCCCCACTGTCTGGCCTCCCCCCTCACCCCATCATGTGCAAAGGGGTCCCCTGTGAGGGGCAGGAGGTGACTGTGCTTGTGTTGGAGGGTTCCCAGGACGAGGGAAGAGATGGGAATCTTGACTCCGTGTTTCAGAAGGCTGATTTATTATATTATGATATTATATTATATTACAATGCTATACTAAAATAAATTGAGAAATTATACAGGCAGAATGCTAGAAAGGAATGGAATGGAATGGAATGGAATGGAATGGAATGGAATGGAATGGATAACAAAAACCCATGACTCAGCTGGACCATGATTGGGCATCAAGTAAAAACAATCCACATGAGACCAATGAAAGAGGCACCTGTTGGTAAACAACTTGCAGACCACATTCCACAGCCACCACATAGTTATAGTTTAGATTTCTTTTCTGAGGCTTCTCAGCTAGAATAGGAGAAAAATCCTAGTAAAGGATTTTCATAAATATTACAGTGACAGGTGACAGGTTCAGGTGACAACAGCAGAGGCACTGCCCATTCTGGTGAGCCACCCCCAGCCACCCCTGAAGTGCAGGGGACTTCACAAGGAATATTTATGGATTCAGGGCTCAACTGGGGTTGCCTGGTAAAATGCTACTCAAATCCTCTGACTTTTCGCTCTAGAAATTTCTTTTCCCTGTTGACTGTCCAGATTCTGTTTCCCTTATCAGCACAAGAAGTGGTGGAGCTGCTCTTCCAACATCAATGAGAGAAAAGGGAACTTTTTAAAAGCAACCTAGACATAAAAAGCACATCTTGATCAGAGGCTGTCTGCCTGCCCCAGCTCTGCTGGGAAGGGAAGGGAAGGGAAGGGAAGGGCTCTTTGTCGTCACAGCACTGTGGGAGGTCAGCTGGTCAAATACTTCAACAAGAGTTGATGGTACCAGGAAGATCAGGCAGAGGGAAAAATAAGACTTACCAGTTCTATCTGGTCAATTTTTTCACAATTGTAAGCAGGAAGGTTGTTTTGTGAAGGGCATGAAATTATATTTTTTATCCTTTGACCCTGTGTCTTGTAGATTTCTGGTAGAGAAGTGAGATGCAAGGGAGTTACCTTGACACAAAAGTGGCATGATATTATGGCTTTGAGTCTCCCCAACTCTGTATTTAGTGTTTAGTTTAGTGCTTTCAGCCTCAGCCAGGGCAGGACAGAAAACTCCTTGCAGAAGTGATCTACATATTGTGAATTGGATTGTAGATGAAAGTGAAGTCAAACTTAGAATCACAGAATTGTTCAGGTTGGAAAAGACCTTTAAGATCATCCAGTCCGAGCTCTAACTCAGCACTGCCAGGTCCACCACCAAACCATGTCCCTTAGTGACACTTGTTCACCTTTTTGGAACATTTCCAGGGCTGGTGATTCCACCACTGCCCTGAGAAGCCTGCTCCAATGCTTGACAACCTCCTCGGTGAAGAAATTTTTCCTAACATCCAACCTAAACCTCCCCTGGTGCAACTTGAGACCATTTTCTCTCACCATGTTACTTGTTACTTTGGGCATCCCATGAGCAGTGTAAGGTGGCAAAGAGATCTCCTTTGCTGGGGGGGTGTGTTGGGAAAAATCACTGTAGAGGGGGCTGGGAACTTCACTGCTATGTCCATGATTTTTGTGAGGGGAAAAAAAAAATCAGATTTTCCCCAAGGTGTTTTTTTTTTTGTTGTTGTTGGGTTTTGTTTGTTTGTTTTGTTTGTTTGTGGGGTTTTTTTTGTTTGTTGTTGCTTTTGTTTTTGGTTTTTTTTCCAGATATGATGGACTTCTCAGGGGAGGAAAGCCAAGGCTGCCAGCACTGTGCCCTGACAGTTCCAGTGGGACAGCACACAGGCTTGGGGTGATTTCCTCTGAGGTGGATGAAACCTCTTTGGAAGTGAGATGTTTAATCAGCACCTTTAATGTGAGGCAGTATTACAGATGCTTAAGCAGGAGCTTGTATCCATAAAAGCAAACGTGACATTACTCAGGAGGGCCAGCAGCCTGGGAGGATTTGCAGAGCAGGGTACAGGAGGGACGTGAGTGGGTGATGAGAAGCAATTCAGGTAGCAAAGAAAGCTTTAATGTCTCCTGCCATCCTGTGTGCCTCTGAGACTGGGGTTTGGGACCCAGTGCTGGCTGAAGAGGAAGCAGTGAAGTTCTTTGTGCTTGCTGGTTCATCCCACGCTCAGCCAAGCCGTGCTCTGGATGTCTCTGTGCATAAAGGTGCTGACATCAGGGATGAGCCTCTGCTTCTGCCTGGCACCCCATGCAGGACCCCTCAGGCATAGATCCCTTAAATAAAGAGAGGTCGTGGGTAAGACAGCAGAAGTAGCCAGATTTTTAAGGGGAATTGTGAGCTAGCAAAGCAGAGCATGAACCAGAAAAGGTCACAAACTGGGGTGTGGCTAAAAAGGATTTAAAGCCCAGAGACTTTGCCAAAGGAGATAAAATCAGGTCTCTGTCAAGAGGAGCCAATTTTCCTTGAAACACAAAACATCTGGGCAGCGTCTTTCCATGACCAGGAAATGCTGAACATCTGCACGTGTTGGGAGCCCACCAGCAAATCTCACCTTTGAAAACAGTAAACCAACTCACAAGCATGACACACAACCTGCTGTAGAGCTTTTCCCACCGAACAGAGGAAAACATGGAAATATTGGCTAACCTGGGACTTGCTCACAGATATGCAGGGCAGCACAGAAAGAAAAAAATCCATCATCAGAAAAAGACTCAGTGTGATCCAGGGGCTGGCAATGCAGCTGGGGCAGTTGGGGTGACTGGCAGAGGTGTGACATTCACAGCAGTTCCGTGGGGCTGCAGAAAGCTTTGGGTTGGGAAGGACCTCCAGCAATTGGAAGTCTGGTCAGGTTTCCTTCAACTTCTCCCCACTCCCATTTGGATCTCCCAGAGTTTGGAGGAAGCACAGCAGGAGGTGTTTCTTTCTGTTTTCTTACTCTGACCTTTGCTAGAAAGCAAGAGGTTGGTGGAGCATGAGCTCCCTGTGCAGCTTGGTTTAATATGCATGAGGAAAAAATTGATCCTCAGCTGCCTCGTGACATTATGGGATTCTGAGTAAAAGTCATAAATCCAACCTGCAAGACCAGGGAAATAAGTGATTATGGGAAAAAAAAAACAAATGAGGGAGGCAGTTCTGTTAACTGCAGGCACAGTGGAAAAACTGGCAAGAAAAAGGGCTACCACAAATGAAAGAATATCCAGAAAAATTAAAAAAAATAATTAAAAACTGAAATTACTTCTCCATTCTCTGAGAGATGGACACTGAACTCAAGGAGCTGATGTGGTAAGAGAAATATAATCTCTCCACATCTCATTTCCATCTGTGTGGGTTAACAACAACAGGAATTTGGTTCCTTTCATAATCAGGTGCATGGTGGATCCCAGATGAGCCATCTCTGAGATGAGATGAGCTGTGGAGCTCAGTGAACAGATCCCATGGACAGCCACCTCTGTGGTGCCCACAGGTGATATGAGGGACAGCTCTGACACTCCAGAAGACGTGGGGATTCAACAAGGACCCTGGCCCTGCAAAATGCTTGGGCAAGTCTCCCCTGGGCATTTCATTCAGGCCAGTATGGGAGGTTTGAGGGGTGCCATGAAGGTTTCTCTGTGGCATTTGCATTCTGAGATGAGGCCTGGCTGCTCTGCAGGGAAGATTTTTGCAGAAGAAGATGCAAGAACCTGAAGCTGCATTTTGGGAAGAGAGGATGTGCTGGGATCTGTCTGTATGTGAGGCAGGGCAGAGATCAGGGGTTCAGGGTTGGTTGAACTGGGTGAAGTTGGGCTGATGGGAGGAGAAATGAGGTCAGGATGAAGCTGAGCTCCCACTGTTACCATCAAACACTTCAAATGTTGTCCAGCGCTTGCTAAGGATCCTCAGGTCCAAGAAACATTTTGATCAGAATTTGGGAGATGCTCTTTGATGTGGATACAACTTTGTTCAGTACAAGTTGTACTGTGCTGGTTCAGCCAAAAAAAAAAAAAAATTATACAGGGGGAAGCAGATGGCAGCAAAGAAAATTAAGTCACTTTTAAGATTCTTATCCATTAGCACAGACATATAACTCCCTGGAGACTGTGGCAGGTTGGATTTTGGTTTTTCTGTATTAAATTTTTAACATTGCAAGTAGAAGTAAATCCAGAGGATGAGGAGAAACTGCCTTTGGAGCAGAACAAAGCCTGCAGCACCTTGAAATGATGGCCCTGAGCCTGTGCATTGTTCCTGGCACATTTGGGAAGCTCGTGGAGAAAGCATAACAAAGCATGCCTGTTGAATTTCAAATAAATACAAAGCACCTAAATCCTTCTCAATTTATTCATTGAAAATATCTTCTACCTTTTCTGCATATTGAACCCTCTACAAAACCTGGTTATAGAAACACTAGTTGGAAGTAACTGGATTTGCCTGTTGGATGCTTTGATGTGCAGGATTTGAGTGCTTTGGAGGGGATTGAATAAGTGTCTCAGCATGCAAAACCAGCACAGATGTACCTGACAGGACCATCTGAGAGGCAATGCAAATAGAAATTTCGATAGAGAGATAACAGTGACACTGAGACAGTCACAGATCCAATGGCTATAATCCAAAAGTGTTCCCCAAAGTGGAGATTTCAGCTCCAGTGGTGGGTATTTTCTAAATGATCACTGCCTGCTTGGTTTAACAAACGAGACTTTTATTCCCTTCATTGATTTACATGGGCAGAGAGTGACAGGACAAGGGTGGTGGTTTTAAAACAAAAGAGAAGAGATTTAGGTTAGATGTTCAGAAGAAATTCTTCACTCAGAGGGTGGAGAGGCCCTGGTAGAGCTTTCCCAGAGAAGCTGAGGATGCCCCATCCCTGGCAGTGTTCAAGAGCAGGCTGGATGGGGCTCTGAGCACCCTGGACTAGGGGAGGGTGTCCCTGCCCACAGCAGAGGCAGGAAATGGTTGGAAATGGTCTGAAGTTCCAACCCAAGCCGTGATTCCACATTTTCATCTGTAATTAGCATTTTTTTAATCCTTATCAAGACATATATTGTGTTTCTGGTTCTTGAAAGGCCACGTGTCCATGCTCTCCTGGGTGGGATTGATTCTTGCACTAGGACAGATGCAAACATTCACAGCCAGAAACATCCTCCAGCCCTTCACTGGCTGTAAGCTTGAAATTTGGCTTGTTTTCCCAAATTAAACTTCCCAGCTTTTCAATGGCTCCTTCACTTTGAAAACAGTGGAATTTGGAACCTGAAGGTCCAGACAAAAACCCATCTGCACATCACCAGGCTGCAAACACACAGCTGGTTTCTGTTATTTACCAGTGTCAATAGCATGGAAGTGTTTTCTGAAGCACAAAGTGAAGAGCTCCCAGGGCAGCTGGGCAGTGCTGCATGGGAGCAGTAATGGGCATTACCATATCTCTTGTTCTGAGGTTTATGTACTTTGCACTGCTTTCAAGGCAGCCCTCCTGTAAAAAAACAGATTTGGGGAATCAAAGTTGTTCCTTGAACAAAAATGTTCTGAAAGAGCCATTCAGAAGAGAGGAGTTAAATGCTGCACTGGGTTTCTGAAGTGCTGGGAATATTTTCAGCTTTCTGCTTCATATGATAGGTTAAAAAAATGTATTATTTAAAATATAGTTGGTTAAAATTATGGATGTTCAGCACTGTGAAATACCCCCCCAGCCAATCTTATCCAAGGTTTTTTCATAAAAGCTTTTCACATAACAGGCAGAGCCTGCCTTGGTGTCTTCAGTAGCTGCTTTTAAATTGCCTGCAAACTGTGAACAAAGTGGAGACAGCATGTGAAAACCCACACATTCCTTACTACAGAGGAATTCATGCCTTTTCTGTCAAAAGATAACTACTACTATGAGCAGTTCTGGACAAGAAATCACAGCCCTGAAGCAAGCAGTGGGATACCAGGGCAAGTTGAGTGTAATGTGTGCAGTCATCTCACTTGGTGAGATCCAACCCCTCCAAAATGCTTTGTGGGGACTGACTGGACCCGTTAAAGGGCTGCTGTGCTGTGGAGGGGCTGTTTCATGTGCCCCCCACCCTTTACAGGTGGTCCCAGCAATCCCCTCCTGCAGTGACACCTCTCATTCTCCAGGTGGGCCAGAGGGTGGGAGCAGCATATGGACCCTTGCTGTGGGATGTGCCATTTCAAACAGGAATAACACTGAGATGCAAGGGGAAAAAAGAAAAAAAAATGCTTAATTTGCCTTGAGCTTGTGTATGTGGACTGAAAATACACCAGCAAGGCAGTATGAAAACTCAGCTGCAGGTGTGTGCAGATTTCCTTGCCCTTACAGCCAGGCAATGCACAAACAGGCCCACAACCTCAGCCCACGAGGCTCCTTCCAGCTGAACCAGCCCTGCTTCTGCCTTCTGCTGCTGCATCCCAGGGTTTCCCTGGAGAACCACCCTGCAGAGAGGAGGCAAAGCTGCCTGGCACATCTTCTACGGGAACAGCCCCCCAGGGCAGGCTGTGTTTGTGGCACACAAACCCGGGTTGTGCACCTCCTCTGGTCAGGCTTTTCCACAGGGGCACAGGAGCTGGTTTTCCTTGTGGGATCAGGCAGAGGAACACGCTGGTGCCTTCCTCTGTTTAGCTCACCCTAAACAGCTTTGTGCTGCTCTCACTCTGCACATTTCTCACCAAGGAAAGAGACATCATAAATGTGTTCAAAAAAAGGATTGCTCTTTAGGAGAATGAGTAGTGGGAATTGATTCTGTCCCTCCTCAGGCAACAAATTTGGTTGTTGCTGCTAGGAAGCTGCTTTGCAAAAGCAGAGTGCAGCTGAGAAACACAACCTGAAAGGCAAGAGGTGTCTCTGAAGGGTCTTTCCTACCTCTGCCAGCACTGGGATTTGGACTGAAAACCCCAGCACTGACTGCTCCAGTTTGCACTGCTTGGTCATGTTTGTGTTGAAACTGATTTGTTAGCCCATTTTTCCTTTTTAAGAAAACATTTTTCACATGAGTGGGATAAAATCCCAGTAAATGTTATGGCACCAGAATTGCTGGCGTGTGTTGGGAATTGCTGCTGTGAAAAGGCAAAGCAGCAGAGTGTGGATCTCAGGACACCTTGGCAGGAGGAGTCCCATTCCTGGGCAGTGCTGTAAGGAACAGGCTGGATGAGAACAAAACACGGGCTGTGTTTTGCCAAAATGTTGGGCATGGGACCTGCAGATCATCCAGTCCAACTGCCTGACCCTTTCAGGGCTCACCAGCTTGAAGGAAATTGTTAAAGGCATTGTCCAAATGCCTCTGAAACACTGACAGCCTGTGGGAACCATCTCTTTACCAGCCCGCTCCTCTCTGTACAGAAACGCTTCCCAACACCTTCTGCACTCACAGGATCCACAGCCAAAGGTCACAGGAGAGTAAGTTATGAACCAGTGTCCTCTGCTCTGCACCAGAGGTACTGTGCTCCTCCTTCCTCTTCACCCTCTTCATCCTCCTCATCCTCTGCAGACTCCAGTTAATGCATTTGCATAACTCCAAGGCTGCTGGTCTCCTCGCAGGGACCTGGAGATAGCCTTGCCATTTGTCTAAAGCATTGCAGAGGTGGTCTGAAAGTTCAGATTAAGAAAGAATAAAAGAAGAAATGGAGATTTTGAAATGTTCCTTAGCTCCACTACTGGCTCAGAGTGTAACCAGCACAAACCCAGCTGGATTTGGGTGGCCCAGACTGTCTTTCTAAGGTGACTTCCCTGACTACTCAACTAAATAATTTGGTGCTTTAATTTCAATCTGATTAGCAGCATTCTGAACACCTCAAATGGTTGCTTATTGCTGTTAATTTTAGAGCATGGTGATTCAAGAAAGAAGAAACTTTTGTCATTAATAACTACTACTTGAGGGAAAAGTCAGCTGAAAAGTACTCTGGAATATCTCTTTGGTGTTTAATTTTGCTGAAATAGGTCGTGGAATTAGAATGCATTACAAAATGCAAATGAGTTCACCTGGAGACAAAGTAATTGCCAATGTATTGAGAAAGATTGTATAGACAGGATGTCATAAATGGAAAACTCTTCTTGATGAAGATTTTATATTGGAACAGGAAAGGAGACCTGGAGAACCAGACTAAAACAGCAACTCACTGCTTAACTGAAGAAAAGCATTCTTTTTGTAGATATGGTGTATAAATAAGAGACTTTCTAATATCTGATGTCTCTATTTCATTAATAATGCTTCTTAGGCATCAGTGATCACTTTATATCTGCAGTGTAGAGGAAAATTGCAATTGAAAATGCCAAGAAATTATGTTCTGGATACTTTATTATTTGTAAAAGTAATTAGAATTCTGCACTTGGTCTGATTTAGGTCTGATAATGACCTAAGTAAATGCTGCTGAATATTTCCAGATAGGCCTATGAATCTGTGAAGTTCATGCTTCTTCAGGGACAGTCTGGGAACATAGCACACATCCATCTTGACTTTTTCCCTAATTTAAGCAAAAAAACCCCATTTCAGATCAAAATACTTTCTTGCTTTTGCATAAAATTCAGCTTCTGGTTCCTTTACTGTGTGCATAACTTACTTAATATCTGATGAATGAGATATTTATAATTTTTGTCTCTTTTCTAACTGGTGACAACTTCTGTCAGTCTGAACCAGCCATGTAGATCCTGCATGCAGAAAAAATTGTGGCCACCAGCCAGGTCTCCAGGCACATTCCCATTGTCCAGGCAGGCCCATGGCCAAGCTATGGCAAGGTGAGAGTCAGCCTGGGATAATAGCCATGGGTGGAGAGGAAGCTGCAGATCCTGCATCCCTCACTGAGCCCCTGGCCAGGGAAAAGCTGAGGGTTTCCAAATGCAGACTCACCTTGGGAAATGTATCTCCCAAAAAAGCTCATATTTCCTGGTGTTGTCCAGAGATTTTTGAGATCACACCTGCTGCTGCTTCCTCAGGACAGTAGCTCTTCCAAAGAATAGTGGAAGGAATTGTAACCTTTTAAAAAACTTCATTTTTCTCTATCATTTGTTTCACCTTTAGCACATTTCTTAGTGAATTTTATGACTTCATGGCCAGAAAGAACCCACAACTGGGGTGGTCCAGGAGCATCTCAGATACACCTCCTCGGTCATGAATTCAGCCTGGTACCAGGAAGCAGTTAAGGGGGGAAAGAGGTGATCCCTGTTGCCTCAATAGATAGTTTCTACTTTTTTTTGGTTTTTTTTTTTTTTTTTTTTTTTTTTTTTTTTTGTTTTTTTTTTTTTTGTTTGTTTTGTTTTGTTTTGTTTTTGTAAATCAGCGAGTTGACCTGCCAGTTTTCATCCACATCCCAGGTAGTTACTGACTCTATCAGGGCACTTTGGATTAATCCAACCAGACAGGCCTCCTTTAGGTAATTTTTGGGAAGTGCAGCCAAGGCTCAGTGATTAATTGTTTTAAATGGAGAGCAAGCTGTAAACAAGTTTTCTTGGCTCCTGCTCTGCAATGAGCATCCCCAAATCTTTGAGTTGGATTTTTTTTTCTGGTAATTTTTTTAAGCACAGCTAAATTGTGGCAGCAATATGCATTATGACATCTGAATATTGATTAGTATCACTTCTGTAACTTTCCTACCAGGATGAGGAAGAGTTTGAGGACTAAGAAGGGTTTGTTCTGGACCTTGAAGTGATGTTCTGATGGTGGGTGAGACCCTGGCAGTCTTCAGGTCTTTAATACCAGGCTCAAGCACTGCCTAAATCCAAATACTGGTGTAATGTGTGTTTTTTTCTCCTGCCATTAACATGCCTCTGGGCACTTCTTGTACTCACTGCAGTTTTCTCAGTGCCTATCATTGACCATTTGGATCAAGAGAGTGGTTTACTGTGGGTTTTCTGTGGATTAACAGGCTGGGAGTCTGCGGCTGCATTAATGTTAATGTCAGCATCTCAGATTTTGGCTTCAGGGCAGTAATTTTTAAACATGAGGAAGAGGGAGGCAGCTGAATTCAGAACTCAGGCAGAAGCTGGAGAAATAATGCCAGATCTCTGAGTGACTGTTGGCACCATACCACAAGGTGCCCTCTAATTATCATTTCTATAGGTTTCCACCCTTGCTTTGTTCAGCAGCCTCAGGCCTTCTGCTACTTCTGGACAGAATCCTTCACCAGAAAAAACCCCAGATTTTTGCTTCCAAGTAATGGTAAGCTGCTTGGTTAGCTCTTTCCAGTTAACAGCCTTGGAAAAATTTAGCTTCTTTGTATGTGGCTGAATTTCACTTTGGTCCCTGCTGAGGAGGGTCTCTATTGTCAAAGTGAGAGAGGACAGGAGGATGGAAAGCAGGCAGTGGGAGAACCTCTGATCTATGGTTTCCTACAGGAAAGCAATGGCAAGAGCCCCATGAAGCTCCAGTGAGCTCCTCAGGGAGGGGATTTTTTTCCTCTACCCACTTCATCTCTTGACATGCGAACACGGCTTCCAAACCACAGCACAGCAGTGATCACCCAGATCCTGTGGCATGCAAACAGTCATGGGAGACACACCAGGGAGGGCAATACAGGTGCTCAGGATGCAGGGAATGTGCTGCTCCATGGTGCTACACTTGGGCATTACTTGCTGGGATGAAATTGTGAGCCTAGTGATTTCACTTTGCATAATTCGAGGAGATGTAAACAGTTCAACACAACCACAGCAGCACATGTGCTGTGATTTGTCTCCATACCAAGCCTTCAGCTTGTGTCCCACTGAAACCCAGCACCAGCCCAGAGCAGCAACATACTCAGCACTGAGCTCTGAATTCACAGAATGATCAGGTTGGAAGAGACCTTCAAGATGATTGAGTCCAACCCAGCCCCAACAGCTCAACTGAACCCTGGCACCCAGTGCCACATCCAGGCTTTTCTTAAACACACCCAGGGATGGTGACTCCACCACCTCCTTGGGCAGCCATTCCAGAGTTTTATCACCATTTCTGTAAAAAACTTCTTCCTAATACCCAACCTGTATTTCCCTTGGCACAGCTGGAGGCTGTGTGCTCTGGTTGTGTCAGTGCTGCCTGGAGAAAGAGCCCAGCCCCAGCTGAGCACAGGCTCCTTTCAGGAGCTGTGCAGAGTGAGGAGGGCACCCCTGAATCTCCTTTTCTCCAGGCTGAGCACCCCCAGCTCCCTCAGTGGTTCCTCACAGGGTTTGTGTTCCCAGCCCCTCTCCAGCCTCGTTGCCTCCTCTGGATGCACTCAAACATCTCAACGTCCTTCCCAAATGGAGGGGGCAGAACTGGACACAGCACCTGAGCCTCACCAGAGCTCTGAACTCAGAACCTTAACTAAAACTGCTGCAAACTCACTTAACCTCTCAAACTTTTCTCCTAAGAAAATCTCCTTTTGTGAGCCTGCTCAGTTATGGTGGCTTCCTTTTCCATTCAGCCCAAAGGTGACGTCCTGAAGATTCTTGCACAAGCAATGTGCACAATTGTTTTACCTGCTGCAAAGCTGCTCTGCTCTGACTGCCCACACAGGGCTGTTTCCTTGTCCCAGCACTTTTCCAGTTGGACTCACAAAATGGCAGCAGATGTTTTTGCACCCATATCTCTGACATCTGGAGAATGCTTTGAGATCTCAGAGAAATTAAAGAAATTGAATTGGACATTTTCTTTCTAAGATGCTTTGAAAATATGAGCCCAAGTGTTCAGATCCCTCCAAATTCTGTATTTTTCTGCTTTTTGAAAATGTAAATACTCAGCTCAGAACAACTTTCTAGTGTTCCTGCATTGCTGACAATATTTCTTTTTCTGTTGATTTAGCCTCAGAAACCAGAAGACCATTTCAGGAGCTCTGACTAAATTTCCCTGACTTTTCACAGCAGAGCATTTTGTGGTGTGCTGATTTCAAGGGAGTCTGGCACAGCACCTGGCCAAAGCTCTCACCTCTCCTCCACCATTCATCATGACCATCTTGCAGGGCTACCTACAGAGCTGTGCCCCTCACAATGTATATATGGGTCTAAAACAAATGTTTCCAAGTTTGGATGAGCATTCAGGTGCCCTGGCATTCAGACTCACTCACTCTGTGTCTGCTGTTTCTTTCTGAATTGTGAGTAGGACCAGGCTCCACCAGGGTGAGAGTCCAAGCTGGGATCACACGCTGACAAGTTATTTGCATCCCACAAAGCCACCACTTCACTCCCTGGGATGGATTCACTGCCCTCCTCTGTGTTTCAAGGGACAAATCTTGTCAACACCTATAGCTTCTCACTTTTTTCTGCCCACTGCCAACTTTTGTCATTTTTCCCACTTTAAAAGGCTTTGGGAATGAGTGGGTTCCAAAAGAATATGTATAACAAAATGTGGAATGATGACCCCAGAGCAGCCCTTGGAGCAGGAGTGTGGGACCAGCCATGCTCAGAGCTCTTCTTGTTTTGGTGCTTTGTTCAACCACACAGTGCTGCCCATGCAGGTGAGCAACATAGCTAACATGCAGAGATTGTCTTCAGAAGTAGAAAAGATCATCTGATAAGTGGGTCAAAAGAGGACAGTTCATATTCTGTAAGACTGCAGAGCTTGCTGGAGCATCACTTCCAACTTCCAAAGCCCAGGGCAGAAAATATCCTGCAAGAGTGACCCTGCCCTGCACCGAGATGTCGCTGCTTAACGTCAGCATGTGCTTCAGAGAGGCACAAAGTTCCAGCTGTGTCCTTTGGGCAGCAGGAACTCACCACTCCCATTACTCCGTGGTGCTGCTGTGCCCCTTTCCTGCTGGTCTGACTCAGAGACAGCACCGAGGGGAGGTTTCAGCACGCTGAGCCCTGGCAGAGGAGCCTAGGAGGAAACCTGAGCTGCAAATGCCAAGAGTGTTTTGTTCTCCAGCACTGCCAGTCCTACCCTGCTCAGCAGAAACTGTCTGCACTGAGAGCTCTTCCTCTCAGCCTTTCTTTCATCTTGCACCTCCCATAAATCCTTTTGCAATCTGCAGCTGGGGAGCAGCAAAAAACCCGAGCTGGGATCACAGCCCTTTGGAGGGAAGGATTTTACAACAGGTAGTAAAAGATAAAGGGGATGGGGTGTATGTGCACAGATCAAAGGCAAGATCCACACTGGCTGTCTGTGTGCCTTGGGCATCTATCTGCAATGCTTAAACATGGGCTGGTGCCTGGGATTTTCTGGGGTATCCATGTCTGGTTCAGCAGCAGTGGAAGGGAGCTCAGGGGAGCAGCCCACGTCAATGGCCAGGGGGAACAGCAGAGCCTCCAGGAACCTTCTGAAGAGCAAGATGTGGCCAGAAACCTGGCATTTGAAGCTACATATAAATATTTTATGTATTAACCTCATGGAAAGTGAGAAACAACCTCTCCCCTTTTTCAACAGCATTCCCAAGCAAGTGCCATCAGCAGCAGCTCAGTGATGTTGGGAATGGGAATGGGGACAGGGATGAGCCCAGGCCAGGCAGGCAGGGTGGGGTGGGGGCCCATACAGAGCCCATATGGGCATAAGATGGTCCTTGCTCAAGCCAGGCATGTTCCACCTTCTTGCAGTGCAGAATTGCTTGGGAATAATCTGACAATAATTAAGAAATGCAAAGTGCTGCCAAGAGAACAACACTTATCTGGGTGGTAACTCCCTGCTGTTTGCCTGAAGGATTTTGAAAAACCAAATAGGAACCATATGGGACCTGTTTAAAACTCATCAATAGCAGGTATGTTTTGAAGCACTGTTCCTACCCATGAGTCAGGTGCATCCATGTTTCACTTCTTGAGCTTCTCAAAAATCCAGCTGGTGAATCCAACATCCATTTCCACTGAATATTGAAGGGCTAAAAAGCAGTGGCTCTGGCATCTTTAGTGTGGGTGAGTCAGAAGTTCAGCTTGATGCTTTGTCTCCAGGACTGAAAATAAGGGTAACACTTGCAGTTGCCAGTGGTAAAGATTTTAGTGTGTAGCACCCAACTGCAATGATTTCCTTTGGAGACCACAGGAACCAGCACTTGAAACAGCAGCAATATTTTTCCCTTTGGACATTCATGTTCTTATTTACAAAGAATGTCCAATAGTCAAAGAAACAATGTTTCTTTGTAAACCTGTTAAAAACTAGTGCTTCTTTGTAAACTCATTAAAAACCCATCTATTTCCCCATTTTCTTGCAATGTAGCTGTAGTAGATCTGCTATTGTACATGGATTTCATGATCCAGCTCCAAGGAGGTATCTGGGTAACAAGAAGTTATTGAGCTAAAGAAGAAAGTCCCACTGTGCTCTCTCTCTCATTTCACCAAATAAAAAGGAACCCTCATAATTAGTTCCTGAGCTTTTCTCAGAACTGTTGTTTATAGCATCTAAGTCTCGTCATAAATGAAGAGATGCTTTTATTTCCCAGACCTTCTTGCTAACAGGTTTGTGGAGAGATTTTCACACCTGTGATGTGCTGGATTCTCCTCAAGTGATAACTAACCCTTCTTCCCACACCTGGGCTCTGCCTCTTTGCAAAGCCCATTTTAACTGTCTCAAGCAGAAGCACCAAGCAACAAGAACAGCAAAGGGCTGCCAAAAACTCCTCCTGTCTGACCAGATCTTCCTTCACTTCCAGGAGCCCGTACGAGACCCACGCAGCTGCGAGTGAAGGTGCCCCACAGCTGCCAGCACATGGGGCTGCCTCGGTATTTTTGACCCCCACAGGGCACGTAGAGGAAAAGGAGTCTGAGCACAGAGAAGCAAACTGGCAGCTTGTCTCCTCCCCAGACAGACGAGCCCTACAGCAGAAAGTGCAGAGGTGTGCTGCCACAACAGCCACAGCTGAACCTCGGTGTCTGTCACCTCCACACTCCTGACTCCTCTTTCATCCTCAAACCGCTGCCTTTCCCTCGAAATGCCAGCCAAATGAGTGATTGGAGGAGAGGTGTTTAAGTTGTAGGCAAAACTGCTCGTTCTTCCTCAGCTTCCTCCTGGCGAGTTAGACACAGACATAACACACCCACACATCACCAAACAACTTCCACGCAACTCACACAGGTTTTTTTTCTAAAGGAAGAAAAATAAGAAGGAAAAAAGAGGCTATTACATGTTTTACTACTTTAAATACTTGTGAGACATGTAGGTTCAAGAATTCTCCTGATGATCCCTCAAGGCAGTAAGAAAAAGAAGACAATAACACTTTTTTCTCTATTTAAAAAGAAATATAGAAAATTTTTTCATTAATTCCTAGAACACTGTAAGTCAGAGTAGAGACTACATCCCTGCCTCCCACATGCAATCAGACACAGGAACAATACCCTTCATTTAATTGCAGGCAAGGATGTGAATGTGAAGAGATAAAGCTATCTGTCATATTGCAGTCCAAATGAATGAAGCCCCTGCAAGATTTTCTTGTTAGTCCAAAGGTAAAGACCATTCAAAAAGGTTCAGTGGTGCCCAGTGACAGGGCCAGAGGAAATGGGGGCAAATGAAAATACAGGTAGTTCCCTCTGAACATAAGGGAAACATTTTTGTTGAGGGTACCTGAGCACTTGCACAGGTTGCCCAGGGCAGATGTGGAGTATCCATCCTTGGGGACACCCAAAAGCCGTCTGGACATGGTCCTGAACAAGCAGCTCCAGGTGGTTCTGCTTGAGCAGGGAGTGAACCAGGTGCCTCCCACCCAGCCTCAGCCATTCTGTGAACTCTTGGTCCCATTTCTTAACTCTGTCTGCAGCAGCCTCTGCCTACAACATCAACCTTCATGCATAATGATTAATAAAATAGCACTCATTCCTGAGGGATCAGAGGGATTACCAAAACATTCTGCTAATCTCCTCCAGGAAGAGCTCAGGAAATGTTTTATCTCCTCAAATCACATATAATTGATGCAATAAAAAAAATTCAAGAAGCTATCAGAATTTTCCTTGGTGAAAATCAGTTTACCTTTGATTCACCTTTCCTTTTATCTTTGGTCAGAGAGAGGCTTTAGTAATTAACATTCTGCTGAGACAGGTTTTTGTCCTTCACATGTTCATTCAGTATTTCTAGTCAAGAGCAAAATAACCAAAACCAGCTAAAATGCTGGATGCCGTGTGGCCATTTCCCCATCCCTGGAGGTTTTCAAAGCTGGATTGGACAGAGTGGAAATTGTCCCTGCCAGTGCCAGAGGGCTTGGAACTAGAGGATCCAAAAGGTCTCTTCCAACAAAAAACATCCTATGATTCTAAAAAGAAATGCACAAATGATTTTGTGTGTGTATGCTTTGTAGGAAAAGTGGTTGTTTTTGTTGATATTTTCCTGTGTGGGGGGGCTGATCTTTGTGCCCAAAGAGAACATGTTTTCCTGGTATGTTTAGATATGCAGTGCTGTATGCTTAATAGGAAAAACTCAGAGCAATTAATCTGGGAAATTGTTGTGTGTATGTTCCCATGTGTCTTCTTGCTGCTCTGCTTGGAGGGCAAAGGCTCCCACACTCACTTGTGTCTGTAAAGTCTCCTAAGGACGTTTGTGAATAAAAAAGTTGCATCCTGGCCCCATAAAATAAACCAGTCATTCTTCAGAAACAACATCACCCTACAATGTGGGTAATTCTGGTTTTCATCTCTTTTTGCTGAAGACACACCCCACTTGGGACTCCAGCAGCCAGAGCCAGGCTGGGTAGCTGTGCCTTTGCCAGGAGCAGGAGTGTTAGAGGGTGCAAAGCTGGATAAAGGAAGTCTGGAAATGTGCAGTGCTAATTCTACTCTGAGGCATCTCAGAATTCAGGGCAATCAGAAGAGGCAGAGGAAGGAGGCTAGTGGATTTTACAGAATCACAGAATATGCGGAGTTGGAAGGGACCCACAAGGATCATCGAGTCCAGCTCCTGGCCTGGCAAAGAGCCAACCCCAAAAGTCACACCACGTGCCTGGGAGTATTGACCAAACACTTCTTGAACTCTGCTAGGCTTGGTGTGTTCAGAGGGTTGTTACAGCAGCTGTGCATGGTAAGCAAGAAAGATGTTTTCCACTTAAAAGGGGCCATGTGAAGCTGAGCATCCAAGTGCTGAACTGTCAGAACCCAGGACATCCCTCTGGGTGCCCTGGGTGCCTCAAAATCCTTCTTGACCAGGAGATCCCGAGACTGAACAACATGAACACGCTGCTCATTTTGCACAGCATTGAGACATCTCACAAAGCTGAAGGGGACCTGCTCTGCAATAGAGTAAATTTTTTCCTTTCCTTCCACTGTCAGCACTAAGGTTTGCATTATCCAGGTTATTTAGGTGCTTCATTATTTAAATAACAATTTGAAAAGAAGTCTCTAAGCATCCTGTCATCTCTCAGGACTACATCTGGGGACAATAAAAGGGCTTTTGCTCCGTTCCCCCGCTGCATGGCAGCTGGCAGAAGGAAGCGAGCAGCAATCCGTCTCTCCCTGCCCTGTGCTGCCACCCTGGAGCAGATCCGAGCGCACCCAGCTCACGGCTTGCCGAGCAGACCGATCTTGCCCGGAGGAGCGGGAAGGCGAGCGGGACAGATGGTGTTTTTGCGTGTCCTCCGTGCTGGGAGGAGCAGCCACCTCGCCGTGTCCCTCTCCTCTCCTCTCCTCTCCTCTCTCTCCCTCTCCTCTCCTCTCGGCAGCTCGGGGCTGGTGCGGGAGCACAGGGTCAGTGCGGGCTGGGGTGGAAGCCCAGCGCTCTCCATCTCCCGGTGCGGCGGGTCCCGCTGCGCTGCACGGCGGCGGCGAGCCCGTCCCGAAGAACGGGGCTGAGATAATTCCCTTTTCCCTCAGCATCCCCCTCAGTAAGGATCACACCTACTTGATGGTTTTGAAGTGCCCAAGCTCACTGCAATTCGTGCAGCCCAGCAGCGTTCTATCACCCCATTTAATTTGGGGCTTCGTGGCTCATTCGTTTTATCAGGTTTATTCAGTTTACCTTCTCCAAAGGCCCTTGAGGAACAGCCCTGACTCTGGGAGCACCATCACGGATCTACAGAGGGCAATAGCCTCCACCAAGCCATGGAAGATCTCCTTGGGGCATCTTTAAGAGCAAGAAGGGAGCCAGGAGAAGCGGTGTGGAGTGGGAGCTGCTGTTCAGCTGGGGCTGCCAGACAGAAGGATGAGGAGCAGGGGTCTGAAAAACAGCCCAGCCGCTCCACACCCAGACATACCATGTACACATCAGTGTACCCTGAAGGCCAGATGACCAGAGAGGGGCAGGAGGTGCTGCCTTGCACCTCATGCTGGGGAATCCAGGGCACAGTCCCTGCAGGACAGTCACCTGTGGAATCACCAGGGGAAGGGGTTGTGGTGCACACACAGTGGGTATGTGGTGTCTTGGAGACGTGTGAGTAACAATAGTGGACAAGCTGATCTCATGAGCAGCAGCAGATTTGCTGTCAAATAAATTTCATTTGAAAGTTATTTGCTATGTTCTGCATGCAAGCACTGGCCAGTTTGGTTTCAGAAAGAATTTATAGGGTTTATGCTACTTTCAGTGTTCTCCAGGTGCCTTAAATGCTCATTTTAATAAGAAACAGCCCTGACACTCATTTTTGTTGGCAACTATTAACAGCTTATAAAGTAGCCCGAGGGCTTTAGCCAGAGTAACGTGCTCTGAAATCCCCTGTAAGGCAGAGCTTTGTGCTGCAAAGCTGCGGGAAGCAGAGAAGCTGCATCCCCTCTCCTCAGCATCTACTTGCCTCCTTTTTAAAAGTCTCAGAAAAGCTTAATTACTTAATTCCATGGGTTCTCAGTTTCTTTTTGCATTCAGATTCTAGATATTGAGTAACCCCTTGGGCCAGCAAGTGTGCTTGCACTTTGCATCTGCTGTCTGTTTAATATTCACCCCAGCACCGTGACGGGCAGGTGGAAGGTCCAAGGCACACGGCAGGAGCATCCTGCCTTCCTGCACCTGGAAACTTTGGCATCAGGTGGGCAGCTGAGGAGAGAAAAAACATCACAGAACTGCAGCTCCCGGGCAATTGTGAGAGAGGCTCCATATGCTCCGGTGCCCACCCAAAGAGCCATTTGGCAATGCATCAAGATGATTCCTGCCCCCTCCTCAAAGGCAGGTCTCCACTCAAACTGTGAAAATACGTGACCATAAAAGCAGGGCTCTGCTGTTCCCCTCTAAAGTCTGCCTGACAGCAGCACAGGTAGTTTGCAGGGCAGGATATCAGGCTGTTAGTAGATATAGAAGGTGATCACATTAATTTTCACCATGGTCTGTGTGACACAGCCTCTTTTGGGTTGGAAAAAGCCCTGTTTGGTCCAGCTGTGCCATGACAGAGGGATGTTATAGAGGCAGCACCCTGAGCAATGTGTGAATGGTTTTCTGATAGCCAGAGCTCCAGAACAGCACCACAGGGGAGCAGTGAAAAGGTGGGACATGTGATGGACTTCAGCAAGGTGAACCTGACTGGGCATGGTTTCAGCTTTGGGACTGCCCAGCCCAGTATCTTGTGAAGAACCAGGTGATCCAAACATTGAATCAGGCAAGAAGAAGCAGATCTTGGGGTTTTGAGGCACCTCAGCTGTTGGTTTGGCATCTTGAACCCAGAGACAAGGAGGTCTTCACCAACAGAGATGCTGATTTTGAAAGGCTGCCCTCCTCTTTACCAGCAACTGAGGCTGGTGTGACCTGTGCTTAACCAGGATTTGGGGATGGAAAGGCACAAGGAAGAAGCACTGACTTCAGGCTGCAGCCCTGAACTGATGAAAAATGCAGTGTTTCCAACACTTGCACAGACTCAGGACCTGGTGAGCAGCAGGCAGTTTGGAATGATAACTCCACCCTCTGCAGCTACCAGTGGGAAGGGACTGAACTGGGCAGAGTGGCTATCTCAGCCACGTGGACTTTGTGTCCTCTCCCAGGAGGGCAATCAGGGCTGGGGAACTTTTCTCCTGCAATTAGAGCTCCAGTGGAAGGGTTTTTACCCCTCTCTTTCTCCTTCCTGCAGAGATGACCAGTGGTAGTGGCTGCCTGGCCACGTTTGGTCTCACCAGAAGCAGGGTGGGGACTAGAAGCAGAATTTGGGAATGTTTTGTTGGGAATGGCTCCAGCAGAAAACCAAGGGGAGGGTATAGCTCCAGTTTTATCTTTCCCCATCCTAGGATTACCCCTGGAGCTGCACTCAGCCCTGTTTGGTCTCATCCATGGGCAGCAGTGGGGCTTCAGCATCACAGAAGCTGCTGTTCCCACTGCTGAAATGGATAGACAGAGAACAACAACAATGCACTGGGGGATCCAGGGAAAGGGCCCATCTGTCTTGCTTTTGAGGATGATTAGGGACAGTATTTGACTTGGCTAGCATGGAAAATGACACAGAATGGCAATGCTGAGGCTGACAGCCTGGCAGTGGCGAGGAGGAGGGAGGAGCAAAAAGACGATGAACTGAAATCCCAGCCTCTCCTCCAGTGACCAGAATAAAACCCACAGCTGGACACAGCCCATGAACAGGCAAGAAATAAGCCTGCTTGTTCCTGAAATGCTGAAAAGTCCCATATGTTCAGCCCCTGATGCACCCCATCACAGCCTTGTCTCTCCTCCTGCAACCAGGGCCCCATCCTGCTGCTCCTGGACACGTGCCTTTCCCTCATGCCAGGCTGAAATGCTCCCAACCAGTTTTTATCCTCACTTCTCTGCAGAAGTGACCTGATTTTCAGTATTTACACCTTTCCCCAGTCCATAAGTCACTAGCAATTATTGGACAGTTTGAACCTCATATTGGTTTCTTCTTCAATTTTTAATGGAGGCATTGAATGTTGTCAAGTCAGATTCATTATTGAGTGAATAGTTTATATCCCATCAGCAATGAACCATGTGCTGCAATCAAAAACATCAATGTGATTTATTTTAATTATATTTATTTCCTATAATTTTTTATTCACCGAGTAATTTATCAGCTCCTCCACTTCTTTTGCCAAGGATCAATTTCAAGCTGTAAATCAGTAACAGCATTTGTCTTAGAAATACTTGGCTCTCCAAATTTGCCTTTTTAAAATACTGGCACAACTCCAGCTCTCTTCTAGTCTTCTGCAACTTCCTCAGCACCTCGGTGGAACTAAAATAATGAGGACTTAAAGAGCTCTTTGGCCATGTCCTAAATTCAATTAAATACTGGCAATGTCATGATTTTCATGCCAGGGTGTATCTCAGTGGGGATGCTGATTTTGTCATGGATATTTCACCCCACTGTTCTCACATGGAGCATTCATGGTGACTGTATCATGTCCACCATGACTTTGCTGGAGCCCCAGGGGGATGCTCTACCAGTGGTGGTAAAACAAGGGGTCCAAAAGTAAAACAGGATGAACAAAGCAGCTCAAACCACTGCCTTGCAGAAATCACCTTGACACTTTGTCAGTTGTACCTCACCACTGCAATCACTGGAAGGAATAGTCATTAATTACCTTTGTCAGGTGAAATTTCTTTAATTACCTGCAACTCTACTTCCAGGAAACTCCCACTTTCAGCTGCTGCTGACAGTCCAAAGGACACATCTCCTAGTAGTAATTTTTTTGAAAAGCCCTGAAAAATTACCAGGGGATGAAGTCATATGTGGCTCACCTCTGGCTGCATTGGGCCAGTGGATGCCCTGGAGTCACCTGCCTGTGATGAGAAGAGAGCCCAACAGGCAGGGGGTGAAGAAGGAAGGTGGTTAGCCAACCTGTCATGTAATCCATGGGCATTCTTCAATGACCTTTTCTTTCTTCCCTAAAAAGTAAAAGGAACCCAGAGCAGGCTGCCCAGAGAGCTGCTGCTCCTTGAACCCTGACAGCATGCGCTCAGCATCGCAAGGAGATGCTCAGCAGCAGCTGGAATTCAGCACACACTGCCCTCGCTCCCAAACAGATGTTCATTGGATTGTCAGGGCATTGAGAGGGAGCTAAATTAATTGTAAGTGGGAGCAGGTTAGTTAAATCTGTTCTGGAAGTATTATATAGCCATTAAACTGCGTACAAAACTCAATAATAATGGGTAATAACGTTCTTCCTAGGAATTAAATAGAAGCTCAATTTATAATGCTGCTCGGCGTTCAAACCAGAGTGTTCCACCTTCCTGGTACATGATCAACATTTTGTAATTAATCCTCACAAAGCCTCAGTCAGGCAGATCTCTTCACACCACTGATTCTGTGTATAAATGGGAACAAGAAGGTACAAGATGCCTCCTTTGAAGCTGTGGTTGCCTGTGTCTTCAAACATGATTTGCATCTCTGGGAACCCACTCAGCATCTGTGTTTGAATAATGAGAGGTCTGTAAAAAGCCTCAGAGCCTGGATCAGATGTCCAGGTCTCTTTGTGCCACTTCCCTGTGCTGAGATCATTGTGGCATGTTTCAGTGTGATTCTGCAGTGCAACCTCCAGAATAATGATATTTTCCCTGCCTGGTCATATTGCATTGCAGGGATGATCCTCAGAAGGAAAGCCCATGGTGTTAGGTCTCAAGTATGAGCTGCAGGAAATGGCCAATACAAAAGCTGCTAATTTTATCAAGGTTTAAAAGAACAAATCTTACAAACAACTAGAAGGTGTTTCTTTCCAGAAAATGATTGTATCAGATGTGGCCTGTCAAATAAATGTAAGTGTAATTTACACCAGGATGGTGGAATACTCATGACTACAGGCAAATTGGAATTATCTAGTGTCACTTCAAAATGATCTCCTGTCTCCCTGTCACTGTTAAAGGCATAGCATGAATAAACAGAGGGTGTAATGAAAGGGAGCTTCACCCAGCACCAAACTGCAACTAAAGTAGGGAATTTCCCACTGATTTCAGTTTAATTTTTGTCTGCTCACAGTGCTCGAGTGGACATTAATTTGAGTTTACAGGTGATTCCACACCCTGCACAAGGACCCCACACAACAGAGACAAGAAAATCTGCAATACTCATCAAAGAGCAAATAAAAATGGCAGGGACACAGCTGGGGCTGATATGGGGTTGTGCAGATATGATGTTAGGTGTGAAAATGGGGATCTAAGGTCCAACTTCCCAGGTAATCCATGCTTTAAAGTGTTTTAAGTGTCACTCTGGGTGTTTAAGAAGTAGTCTCCTACTTTCAGGCACCACCAAGCTTAGCTGAAGTTCTGGCTTGAACAAGGAAGCATTTTTTCCAAGTCATTTTTGGCTAAACAACCCTTGGCACAACAAAAGCAGCAATTCCCAAACAGAACAACTCAGCATCAGTGATGGACTGTCCAGAGAAAGCAGCACATCCTTTATATATTCAGTAAAAAAAGCAGTTTAAGAGTTTATTACAATTTTTGGTACATCAGAGATGTCACTAATAATATTTTAATATATGTAACAAAGCAAGAAAATGCTCTTGACTAGTTGGAAAGATTGGCCCATGGTTAGGGGGCAGGTCAGAGCCTCTTTCACGGGAGTTAGAAGATTACTCCCATCCCAGCCATCTTCTCCTAGAATTAATTAACATTAAAAATATGCTGTTACGAGACAAGACATGCCATATAAAAATCTGATCCATTTGAAATCACTGAAAAAAAAATCTCCATTGCTTTCAATGAGGGCAGGGTTTTACCCAATATTTCCAACAGACTTTTCTAAGATGGTGTTAAGGAAGATGTCAAAGGCTATCCTATTTCTCTTCTTGCCAAAAGGCAGGATCAGCTACGTCCATGTCAGTGCTGATGGATGTTTGTCTAACTGGTCCTGAAAGGGCTGCAACACTTTAATAGCACCTTGACCTCTGCTTCCATTTTCACCTGTCGAGACACAGCAAAAGAAAAAGGGCTTTTATTGCCAACTCTGCCAGAATTTTTGACTGGTTTAAAGGACCAGTGACAATTTTAGCATCTGATGTCTCATGATCTACTACAGATAGAAATTAATATTACCCAACCCCAGGGAGCTTTACCATAATTTATTGACATGTTTCCCTTTCATCTCTTCTTGAGATATCTAACATGAAATCAGATTGTTCTGATTTCCATCTTGTATTTTTTTCGACCATTTTAGTTGTGGTCTGATTTCAGTGGCTGTCCCAGAACCAAGTCAAAACTAATGTTTTCCTTTATCTACAGACCTGTCAGTCCTTCAGTAGGGCAGTATAAAGTGTGTAACCCTAATTGTAGGAGTGAAATGCCAACTACTGTAATTAAGTTGGCAATGTGAAAAGGCAGGGAGGCAACAGAGCAGTAACAACCATGTGGGATGGAGCCTTAGAGGGGCAGGCAGAGAAGGACAGGTGAGCAAAAATATAAATATTCAAGGCTGGTCCTTGCAGAAGAGAAGCTCCATGGTTTGATTATGCTTCCAAAAAGAAATATCACCTGTCATTAACAGCCCTTTGCCTGCAACCCAGTGCTCATGGAAACAAACTGGGGTTTTCGCTTTGGTTTCAAGTTCTGGATTGCATTCAGAAATAGTAAAACACAGCTCCTCATTGAAAGACAATTTGAAATACACCCCTTGCACACCCTGAAACTATAGGAAATCTGCCCACAGCTGCTCAAAATACATCAGTGTTTTAAAATGGGAAACAACAGGCAGGAAGATTAGCATTTACAGCTGGTATTTCCAAACATAAAGGTCTGAGGCAGATGCTCACATGTGGCAGTCGGGGAACGAGAGGTGAGTTTCCCATGCATTCTCTCTCATTCCAGGGTACACCATGCATTAAGCTTTCACAATAAGTTTGGTTTTTTAAAAAAAACAAACCCTGCTACATAGAATCCAAAAGCAAACAGACACAATTTGTTCTTCCCAAAGTATGTGAGAAAAAGCTTGGTACTTGTAGTCTGCATTTAACCCTTACCAAGGGTTTTATTTTCCAAAAAAAACAAACACTTTGCAGTCTTTACCAGTGAAAGACAAGACAAACCATGTTTTCAGCCAAGCCATAAAATATGTACTCTCATATGTAATCACAAAGCCTCCTGATGTTATAGAGTCCCCGCTAAGGTGAATAGCTGGGAGATACCAGCAGTGGCCAAACCAATGTTCCTTTGCCAGTGGACTCCTCTGCATCTTTGGTGCCACCAAACAGAGTCACTGGGGAGGCAGGAGGAACACAGCAGGGCACTGGAGCGAGGATGCCAGGCTGCTGGCAGGAGAAGCCCTTACATGCTACTTGCAGGAAAAAAGCAGCTAAGAGGCTGGGATGGAGAGCCTGCCTAGGGACTGGGACTGTCTGGGACATACGACCCATGGCGGTGCATTTTCAGCATCACCTCAGTATCTGTGGCTTTGAACTTCCTCAGGAATTTGGTCAGAATCACTGACACTCAAAATCAGCTTCCTGGGGCAGCAGAAAAGCTTTTTCTGCTCACTGCTGCCTAAAGAATAGGTTCCTGAAGGCATTGTTGTAGTTTTTGTTGAAAGCAGTGTAGATGAGTGGATTAAAAAAGGAATTTGAATAGCCCAGCCATAGAAAAATGCTCTTCCAAATGGGTGGGATGTCACATGAGCAGAGTGGGTTGATGAGCTCTGTGATGAAGAAGGGGATCCAGCAGAGCACGAAGACCCCAATAAGGATGCCCACCATGAGGGCAGCTTTCTTTTCCTTCTGCTCTCTCCACGTGTCTCCGTCCGTCTGGAACGTAACAGTGGCGTGACGGACAGTGAAGACCATCTGTGGCTGCTGGGCAGCTTCTTTCACCTGCCAAACACAAACACAAGTTGCACCGTATGTACCCCAGTCAGGCGATCCCACACAGCAGGTACAGAGCCCAAAAGTGCAAGCGGGGGCCAGAGCTCCAGGGGAAACACAGACCATGCATGTCACACCCTAACTGAGGGCAAGGTGGCTGTATAACCTCTTCTGGGTGATGGAGACTATTTAAGTGAGATTAGAAACTAGAGAGAGTACTGAGGGTACATGGGGTTACTCACAGTGCAGCACAATAAGATTACTTCCCCACTTAAAATCTGATCAGCAGAACAGGCACACACCCACATGCCGTGCACAGAAGTCTGCTTACTTTCTCTAAACCCATCGAGTTTAAGAGTTTTTGGTAGGAGAGGAAAGAAAATTAGCACACATTTGCTTCCTCCCTGCAAGAAATCTTTACAGTGCAGAGTCACCGTGCCTGGGATGAACTGACACGATGCAGTCATGATTAGGAAAGATTTCCAAGGACATTCTGCACAAGTGTTTTCTGTCTGGGTAAATTCACAGTGTCCCCAAAGCCACAGCTGGTTACCAGGGTATCGTCCCCAGCAGACACAGCTGCCCATCCATCCACTGTCCCCTTGTGTCCCCAGGGGAGGGGCAGTGACCCCTTACTCATGCTGGTGAGCACTGATTCAGCATTCCTTGGGGGGACATCTGTGAGTCACCACTCGCCCACGTGGAGCTCAGGCTCGCAGTATGTCCCAAAGCTGCTTTAGCTGCACCTTGAGTGCTCACAGCTGGGGGCTCGGAAGGAGCCAACACACTGGGTTTGCAAGCTTTGCAGCCAGCCTTCCCTTGGAAGCCTCCAGGATCCACAGGGTTTTGATGGATCACTGTTCGCTTGCACATTTTTAGTTTGTTTCCCCCAGTTCTACAAAGGCTTGCCTGCTGCCAATGCTTGACTCAAGCACAGCACAACCAAGCTGACCTACCTCCAGTGGTTCTGGTGTAATGGGGGTGATGGAGTTGCTCTTGCGAGATCCGATTCGAAACTTGGCAGCCCTGTAGATCTTCCAGTACACAAAGAGCACCACGCAGAGGGGCAAGTAGAAAGCCCCAAAGGTGGAGAAGATGGTGTAGGAAGGCTCCTGGCTGACTTGGCACTCTTCACTGTCCTCTGAGTAAGTCTCTCCCCAGCCAAAGAGCAGCGGGGCCAGAGAGATGAATGCGGAGAGTGCCCAGGTGAGAGCGATCATGATGTTGGAGATGCGGCGCCGGGTGCGCAGCGTGTACTCCAGGTGGCGAGTGATGGACCAGTAGCGGTCGAGGGCAATGGCCGTGACATTCCAGATGCTGGCAGTGCAGCACAGCACATCGAAGGAGATCCACACCTGGCAGAGCGACCGGCCCAGCCGCCACCGCCGCCCGGACAACTCGTGCACCAAGCTGAGGGGCATGACGAGGGCTGCCACCATCACGTCGGAGATGGCCATGGAGGCCACCAGGTTGTGGGGCACCCGGTGGAAACTGCGCACGCGGAGGATGGTGGCCAGGACCAGCCCGTTCCAGAGGAACGTGGCCACCACCAGCATGGCCAACAGGGTGAGAACCAACACGCTGAAGACGGAGAGATGGGCCTGGCCGCCCTCGGGGCCGGCGGAGGACCCGCTCCTGTTGCCGCGGTCCGGCGTCGTATCGGCGAGGCAGCTGATGTTGAGCGGGCGCTCCATGCCGGGGCTGCGGGGGCCGGGCTGCTCGGGGCTGCTCCGGGATGCTCCGGGCTGCTCCGGGATCGCGGTGCGGGGCGGGCAGCCCCGGCGGGAGCGGCCGCGGAGGGAGAGGTGCTGCTTAGTCATGTCCGTGAGCGGGTCGGAACCGGCGCCGGGCCGAGCGGGAGGGCAGAGCCGCCGTCCCCTGCCCCAGCCGGCTGTCCCTGCCCGGTACGTGCCGCCCCTGCCCGGCCTCTGCCCCTACCGCAGCCCGCTGCCCGCTGTCCTTGTCCCGCCCGCTGCCCATCCCCTGCCCGCACCGTGCGGGAATCAGCCCCGGCTTTGTCTCGGGGTGGCTTCGCCCCCTCCGGGCGTATTCCGTGCCAGCCGCAGAAAGTTAGCATCCCTGTGAAATTGTCCCTGGGCTCCTCTAAAAATGTGTTGGTGAGGCGCCGCGGGAATTTCCTTGCTCCCAGAGAGGCTACAGTGTGCACCCAGGAAACCTGTTAGTAACCCTGGTTATTCCGTGTAGAGGTAATGTGGCAGGGGATTATTTCTTTGAGAACTTCTGTGCTGGCATTTCCTAACTTGTTAGCAATGGTCGGGGCTTTTATTAGAGATAATAATTCACTTGACTGCTCTTATTAATTGTCTATTTAATAACATTAGCCATTAATGAAATGCGTGAGCATTTCCCCTGGTTTTTAGCACAATAATTGTGATGAGTAGTGGGATTCTGGGCTTCCTAGCAGAAATCAGAATCTCACCCCCCCGAGCAGGATTCCCTGTGCCCCAGCTCCATGCAGGGATGCCAGCCAGCTCCAGCCCACGAGCCTTGGATGGCATCCAGGCAGGGCAGTGCTGGTGCTGGCACTCTGCTTCTCCAGACAGTCCTGGGATAACAGGTCCAAAGAGCTTTTGGGTCAGACACGAGAGGTGAGAAGCTGACAGGCAGTAACGTAGGGCTCACAGTTTGCATCTCTTGGGGGAGGGGGAAGGAAGGAAGGGAGGGCATCTGTGTTAAGATCAGGTGACAATGACATTTGCTGGTGAAGTGCAGCTTGAGAGAGAGAGTTGGGGAGAAGACACAAACAGAGATGTTCAGGGAGTACCCCAGCATTCCATGATTGTGGAATACCGAGGGTAAAGCCAAACTGATGCTTCCTTCTGCCTCGCCTGAATCTCTCTGGAATTTTTAATGAAAACAGCAAGTAACAATAACAAAGGGTAATGAACAAGATGTTTTCCTTTGCTGCTGCTTGTTCCTCTGTGCCACCAAGGGAAATGCAAAGCAGCATCTCCAAACAGGTCCAGGACATTCTTTTGGTGGGATGGGATCTTCCCTGTAAGAATTCATTCAGTGCCGTGCTACCCATTCTCAGAACCAGGGATCCAATTGTAGCACTGGAACAAATGTAGCCTTAGAGACTATATCATCCTTTTGGAAATAAACTGCCATCTTTTGGGGGAAGAAATTATTATTTTATCTTTTATGCACAAGAATACCGACAATTTTGGAATGAGTAGGTTTTTTTACTTACAACTCAAAGGACAAATAGGGTTTGCAGCCTTTCATAAAGCCTCTTGATTTAAAATTCCTGGTTTGTAAGGTGCAAAACATCATTGACTGTCATTATATTGATCAAAACACTTAGCAGCTCCAAGGCTGAGAGCTTTTTGTTGCGTGGGCTCTTCCCAGAAAAAACCCTATGACCCAGAATTAATAGAATCAACCACAAATGATAAAATATGTACTCCTGAAAATAGATTATTTTTTTGTTCGTTTCAGGAACAAATAGACAAAAACTACATTTAAAGGGAAATGAAAATAAAATGTATGAAATCTAAATAAGTAAAACTAGAAGTAAAACTAGATTACGTTGTCATGAAAAATCATTAATACTTTCATTATTTTACTTACTCGACTTTAAAAAAATATATATTGACAGGTGCTGGAGCTGAATGGGTCATTTGAGAAGTGAAGGGAAATACAGAATGTAAACAAATATATATATATATATATTTATGTGTATATATATGTATAAGTATGTATATGGAAATGCAAAGGTCTGCACCTGGGATGGAATAGACCTGTACAAGAGTACAGGCTGGGGACTGACTGGGCAGTCAACTTTATTGACAGGAGAACCTGATGAGTCTCTTGGACACATCCTGGAGCAGGAGCATCCTGGCCTATATGAGCAAGATTGCGTCCATCAGTTTTGGGGTTATAGCCATTTCCCTCTATCCAACAAACCTTGGAATTTCATGTCCTGCTTGGGGTTCCTTACTGGGAGAAGTCCAGTTGTAGGTAATCAAGGTGATGAGCAGACTCATGTATGATGTGTAAAAACAAAAAGAACAGAGTTTATCACTCCTAAAAAGGGAAGTTTAAGGGGAAAATCTTACTGCTGACTCCAGTTACCTCAGGGTGAGCATAGAAAGGGTAAAAGCAAACTGTCCTTAGAGGTGCACAGCACTTGGAGGGGATGCAACGAGTGAGAGTCACAACATCACTGCTGACTTGGGGGTGTTGGTTGATGAGGAGCTCAGCACGAGCTGGCGATGTGCACAGGCAGCCCAGAAAGCCACCTGTGTCCTGGGCTGCACCACAGGCAGCGTGGCCAGCAGCTGGAGCAGGGAATTCTGCCTCTCTGCTCCAGCTGTGTGGGACCCCACCTGCAGGGCTGCACCCAGCTCTGGGCCCCCCACTGTGAGAAGGACATGGAGTTGTTGGAGGAGTCCAGAGGAGGGTCATGAAGGTGATCCAGGCACTGGAGCACCTCTGCTGTGAAGGCAGGCTGAGAGAGTTAGTGCTGTTCAGCCTAGGGAAGAGAAGGCTCCGGGGAGGCTATATAGCACCTTGCAGAACCTAAAGGGGCTACAAGAGAGCTGGAGAGGGACTTTTTAAAAGGGGATGGAATGACAGAACAGGAGGTAAGAGCATTAGGATGATGGAGGGTAGGTTTAAATCGGATTAGGCTAGCATTAAATTGGAAGGAATTCATTCTTGTGAGGGTGGTGAGTCACTGTAACAGGTTGCTTAGAGAAGTTGTGGATGCCCCATCCCTGAAAGAGTTCAGGGACAGGTTGGATGCGGCTCTGGTCTAGTATAAGGTGTCCCTGCTCATGGCAGAGTGGTTGGAAATAGATGATGTCTCAGGTTCCTTTCTGCCTAAACCATTCTATGATTCTACATTCCAGTTAGAAATTAAGAAATAAATATTCACCTGGAGAGTGGTCTGAAATCAGTTGAAGTGGCTGTGAAATCTCCAGCTTTAGCAATATGCAATATTCAGCTGGACATCACTGTGAATGACCTGACCTGACTTTGGAGTTATCCCCTCTTCAGTGGGGCTTGGACCAGGTGATCTCCAGAGGTCCCTTCCAGCCTGTATCATTCCACAGTTCTGATCCTGCACTCTTTAAGTGTGTTGGCTGAATGCACCAGATTCAGGAGTGACTAAATATTGGTTTTTTTAAGGACAAAATGCTGTTTACTTTACACAGATTAGTAAAACCATTCATTTTCTCAGAACTGTAGATATTAAGTGAGCAGAAGGCCAAGATCTTCAGTGAGTGGATAATGCTTGTGGAATGATCACATCTGTGAAAGTCTCTGAGAAAAAGATTTATGTTACAAAGTCAGGATTATCTCACATCTTTGCTGATAGAACCAGAGGAATTAAGTGACAGGACTACCCTGGGTTTAGCAGCATCCTCTCCAGTGAAGACATGAAATTATGCTTGCTACTAAATGCCATTTACTGGAGGTACCTTCCAATTCAAAATATATATCAGATGGTTGGAGGTTAGGAGGGAATTCACAATGTAATCAGTGCCACTGCCTAAATGCACATCCAAGTATTAGCTACTCCTGGGAAAAGGGTGAATGGATTTACGTTGCTAATCTCTATGGAGATCTTTTGAACCTTATAGCTGGCAGAAAAGGGAGAGGAAAAGGCTCAGGAGTTTTTGCTGGGCATGCTCAATGAATCAATGAGAATTTCAGTCTCCTGGGTAGGTGGAGCTGCTAGGTTATACAAGGATTAAAGGAACACATATTCTCACTGTGTATAGACACCACTACTGAAAGCTGTGCTCAGTTGCCAGCCAGACTGCTCAGTAAGTGTGCATCCTGCCACAGCAATTCCTAAACCTCAGGTATTCATCACTTGAATTTCATTTAACTTTCAGCCAGCCTCAGTCCAGCTTCACATCACATCCAGCCATGCTTTTTGAACACCCTTGCAGACCACCCACTCCTCTCCTATTGCAAAATGGTCAAACATGACCACAGTGAGAATGCACAGGCTGTGAGGTTGTTCTCATACCCTCAGAGCCATCCTCAGCTCTGATGTCACTGTAGTCTTCTGAAACCAAGAGCATAGAATCGTAGAAAAGTTTCAGTCAGAAGGGACACGAAAGATCATCTAGTTCCTACCAAGGCAACCAGGGTTCAAAGCATCAAAACTCAGGCTGTGAGCTTGGATCATGATGCCTCACAGGCAAGCAGCTGGCTGCTCTCGGTAGCTCTCTCTCAGGCTTCTGGTGCTGCAGCTGGTTAATAATCACATATTTACTGGAGCTTGGACTTACTTGAGGTTTTCTCACATGCCAGCTAAGGGCCACAGTTGGAGTCAGCCTTTCTCTCTACTTACTTCAAAGTGGAACAATTCTCTGACTGAGAAGCAGAGATTAATCCTGTTGTGTGTTACTAGGAGACTCAGTAGAATTGTGGGAGTACCTTGGAGCAAGAACAAGGGGGACCTGAGTGCTCCACAGTGTCCCAATGAGTGACCTGTTTACCAACCTGTTTACCTGCTACCTGTTTGGGTTCTCTTGGTTTGCATGCTTATGAAGAACTTTGAGAAGTCTTTCTGTCTTGGGAAAGAAATTAAAACAGTGAGTTGAAATCCTGTTGGCTTTTTATTTGTATGACTGGAAAACTATTCCTCAGGCAGGTCTAATTCAGTTTAGGGCATGGAAGATTTCCTTTAGGAAGCCACCAGCTGAATGACTGTCATCCCTTGAAGCCACTTGCTCCCCTCCCTAGTGAGGAGGAGAACTGAGAAAAAAAAAAAGTGGACCTCATGGATTGAAATAATAACAGTTTAATAATTGAAACAACAATAATAATGACACTACTAGTACTAATGAGAAAAGAGAGGAAGAGGGGAATGAAATCCAAGAGACACACGAGATGCACAACACAATTGCTCAACACCTGCTGATGGATGTCTAGCCCAGCTCTGAGCAGCAATCAGTGCCCTCAGCCAGCTCCCTCCAGTTTATACCCTGGGCACAATATTCTGTGGTGTGGAATGTCCCTCTGGCCAGTTGGGGTCAGCTGTCCTGGCCATGCTCCCTCCCAGCTCCTTGTGCACTTGTTTGATGGCAGAGCACGGGAAGCTGAAAACTCCTTGATTTAGGGTAAGCATTGCTTAGCAACAACTAAAACATCAGTGTGTAACCAACATTCTCATCCTAAATTCAAAACACAGCCCTGTACCAGCTACTAAAAAGAAAATTACTGTGTCAAGTCAAAACCAGGACAATGATTTCAGTGAAAGAACTAAGGTGCTGTTTAATTCTGCAACAGGAACAAAGCAGAACAAGAACAAAAGCTGTTCAACAGAGCAGCCTCTTGCCTTGCCTAGAGCATGGTCCTCTCTTATCTGTAAAGTCAGTGGTGTCTCAGTGCTTGTGTCTTTTGAATGTGGCCACAATTCCTTTGCCTACAGGCAGGATGGACTCTGGAACCTTGCACTGTGTATTCTCAGTAAATGGACTGCCAGGAGTGCTTATCTGTCTTCTGCCCAACATGAATTAACTCCTGCTGGAATTAAACCCTTTGTTCTTGCATAGTAAAGAAACATGTTCATGGTCACAGGGCCAGCTGGAATGTAACCTAATAAAGTCTGAGGGCAACTCCCACATCATTCACTGCCACAGTCAAAAGTTCCATTCTGGGTAAAGAAATTAAATGTAAATAATTTTATCTCTTCTTTCATACCTTAAGGGGCAACATTAATCATCTGTGTAATTTCAGGGGAGTCAGCAGAGTTATGCTAGGCATCATATTGGCTTTTAGTCAAAGGTGCTTTGCAGTGAGCAGTTATGACAGTAATGCAATAACTTGGAGCCTGCCTCAGGGGGTCCTGCCCTCATATGGCATCTGCAGTTTTCATTTATTACTCTGGTGGTAGAAATACTTCACACATACATACACCAGCACCTGTGATCTCTGTTACCAATGGTCAGTCCCTGAGAAGTAAGTCTCTCTCTTGACTCTGGTGGACTTGGTGTCTACAGGTGCCTTACAAACTGCAACAGAAAATTATCCATATTTCTGACTAAAAACAACAAAAAAACAAAGGTTTAAAAATACCAAAATATATTATGCTTCTGGGAGTACAGGGTATCCTGCAGTTCTGTGAATCATCTAGAATAGCAGGGCCATAGAAAAATAAGAAACTGTGTGGGAAGACTAGGTAAATCTAACTTAATACATGAGCTTTGGCAATCAAAGCTGCCAATGCAAGCTGTCAGGACTCTGCCAGGGAGGACAGATGGCACGATGACAGCAAATGGATGGGTCTCTAAAACTCAATTACCATTTCAGTTCAGACCCTTTTTCCATATGCCAAGTTGTGGAAGAGCTTTGTTTATCTTGAGCTTTATGCATTGTGACAGATAATTTGCATAGGTGTGAAGCTATAGGGAAGGCTGTTACAGTGTGAGGTTGAACATGAGTTCTTGTGTTTGGTGTTTTCCAGGTTACCTTTCTGCTGCCTTGCAGGTGGCAGGTTTCTGAACCTTTATTTACATAAATCCATCCATATTCTAGAAATGTTCTTTTGAGATAAGAGGCAAAACGTTTTAGGATCTGTTTACCACATTAAGAATATAAATCACTCTCAACAGTTTTCTGAGCCAGAAGTTGTTAAACTTTTTTTCATATACCTAATTTCATCCCTATTACACTCCCTTTGACTCCTTGTCAGGGTGTTTCCATGCCCACTGGGCAACTCACTTCCATTCTTCCATTGGCTGGAGTACCTTATTCCCAAACCTCCTCTCACTTTAACATCCAGGACTAGTTTTGTTATTGTAATTAGTTGGTAATAGGTGCAAAAATTAAACCACTGATGCCATCCTCAAGGGATGTCTTTTCTCCCACTCCAACAGCCTGAATTCCTTATAGGCCTTTGCTTGATGCCTTCTTCCCTGGAGATCTCACCCTACCTGCCACATCCCTACCTGCCAAAGGAAGCACTGGCACAGTTGTACAGTTTTCTCAGCTAGGGTACCATCTGATTGTCTCAGATTCATAGTCACATTATGCTTCCTTCCAGCTCTGGAATATTTTCTTCCCCCTGATTATTCAGTGTAGCTGGATGGTTCCCTGCCCCAGCCTATCCAGGTCATGCAGGTCAGCAGAATGAGTCTTCATTTAAGTAAGGTAAATTCCCAGTATTTTCAAGCCATGCAACATGGTAGGTCATTAGAGAAAATACGAAAGCTGTGGAATTTTGCTTATTTATATTTCATATCTCTGTTGCTGGGTGAGTGAGAGGTTCATACAAATGAGAGTAACTATTTACAAGTTTGCAAAAGTCAAATGGCAGGTTGTGACCACACACTTTCTGTCTGCAGCTAAAATGAGTCTGCTCCCATGTCTCTGCAAGAAAAGTACTTGCAGATGTCTTCTGCAGGCTGATAAAGAGCTCGCCCCTGGATCATAAGCATGACAACAAACTTTCCCAGCTATTTGAACAAAGACAACCATTTTTAATGGTCCCCAAACTTCATTTCCCTTGCAGAATCTGACAGTATCATGTTAGAAATATCTTGTTTTCGTCCCTTCTACCACAGCAAGCACCTGATCAAGCAATCTACTCGCTACTGCTATAAAATTTTCTGAACCCTTGGGATGGAAGGGGTTGTATAAATATGTCTAAATGTCTCTCTGTTTTTCGCAAGGTTTTTTATTAGTAGCATCATTATTTTTAACAACCAGTATTCACTGCTATAACAGCAAAATGTTGCCAGACCTTTCTTAATTGTCTAGCACTGCATTTTATTAAAAACAGCAGATTTTTCTTCTGGCTGCTGATCTGTGAGTCAAGGTTGGTAGATTGTGGCTCAGAGGTGGTGGCCCAGTGGTGTGTGAGCTGCAGCATCTCCCTGTGCTTCATGCTCAGCTCCCACTTCGGGGACATGATGTGTGACACTGGGAAGATGCTTATGCAAGAACTGCTGGTGGGAAAACCTGCCCAGCAAGAGGGGCTGAGGGCAGCATCTCTGAGGCACCCTGGGGTACAGCTGTGTGCCCACCTGGGCCTTGTCACACGGTGAAGCCACCAGGCTTGGAGGGGGCTGCTGGCATCTGCCACCAGTGAGTTTCTCCTTTCCTTTCAGAGCTATCCCCTCCCTTTCTTTGGGTGCCTCCAGGTAGATGTAATGGATGATGTAATTCTTGTCCCTGCAGAGACTGACCTGAGGCAAGGGACCTGCTTGGACTTGGTCAGCTGGTGGGTCCTGTAAGCTCATCTTTTGTAGTTAATTTT
This sequence comes from Onychostruthus taczanowskii, assembly GCF_017590055.1. Classification (NCBI taxonomy): domain Eukaryota; kingdom Metazoa; phylum Chordata; class Aves; order Passeriformes; family Passeridae; genus Onychostruthus; species Onychostruthus taczanowskii. The sequence continues at coordinate 18,374,141 of NW_024500349.1, forward strand.
TCCACCTCTTCTCTGGTTATTTTCTGCTTTCAGATTTTGACTGAAGCTTTTTTTTTCTGATTTCGTCAGGATTTTAGTGTGAATTTAGTAAAAATCTTCCATGTCGACACTACTGAATTATTCAGGGTCTGATATGAGCGTATTAATGGTGTGTCTTCATTAAAGTCATCTGCACAGAAGGTGGCTTATGTAGTTAAAATCTGAATCTCATGTTGGAAATAAAGAAATCACTGGCTTTTGAAAGAGCTCCTCATCTGACCTGATACAACTTCAGAACTTTCTGGGCAGATTCTCACTGTCATTCCTCCTCTCCACATTTCAGCATCTTCATTGTATGCTCCTGTCTCTCCATTCTTCTGTTTTCCTGAGCACTAGATTAATTAATATAGGCAGCTTTTACTACATCACCACTAGCAACTGACTTGGCTAGGGTTATAAATGCAACTGTGTAACCACAACCAAGAATTCAATGGAATAAAACCCCAATGCCCACCAACATTTCCATGTTTTAAAGCCTTCCATCCAACATTCACACATAGGACATCTCCTGTCCCTTGCTTTCACTCCTAGCAGCAGTCCCAGTCTTGCAGAGCTGCCCACACAGACATGTGCTTCCCATCCCACCAGTTCTGCTATCACTCCAGCCAGTCTGGCTGTGGGTGCTCAGTCCTTCTCCTGCCATCATCCCTTCTGCAGTACAGCCACATCTTGATGGGAAGCTGCAAGTGGAGTTCTGGGCATGAGTTGCACAAAGACAAATGGTCTCTCCACAGTGCCTGTTCTTCATTTCAAGGAGGTTTTCTGTTTTTACGACAGCTGTGACTGTAAGGAACCATAAATCCTGGTGTCCTTGTCCCAGGTAATCCCTCCTGCCCAGTGAGACACCTGCCCCATTAAATGCCACATTACAGCCTCAGATTAATGACAAGTGTTACAAAAGAGCACCACAGGCCGTGGAGAGCCACAGCAGCTTCCTAAGGGTGCATCTTGCAAACAATTACTGATAAACAACCAGCTGGACTGTTCTGCAGAATGAGGTTTACTGTACAGGCTGAGGCTCTGCAAACAGAGTTAGCCATCTATATGCCTAGCATTTATTATAAAAATTTATGGCAGCTGCTTTCTGTGAATGTCAGTGAAATAGGTGAGGAAATAGATTTTCTGAAGCAATCTATGGTTCTAGATGGATCTCTCCCATTCATTTCAAGGAGAATTATTATTCTGAAATGTAATAAGATTTTTTTTCTATATTAAACTGAGATGTCTAAAATGTAGATATCTAAATCCTGTGGACTGCTTAGTAAATCTCAGAAAGACATCCCTATCTGAAACAAGCTTTCTTTTCTTTAGCTGAATAATAATACTCCTCTATTATCTCTTATATCCTTTATCATTTCAAGTGAAGAGAGACATGCTTTTGCTGTGCAAAAGCAAGACCACTCTCCAAGGTATGTTCAGTAAGCAATCAAGGCACTCTATTATGAGAAATTACCCTCCACAAATTTAGATACAGTAAATGATGATATATATCCTTCTGTTCTTGTTGGCTTAAAATGCAAAGAGGGTTCGACCCACCTTTCTGCATGTCTCTCTTCCTTTCTTTGCACTGAGCCAGAGCAGGGGCCAGCACACAGAACCAGAGAGGGTATGTAACCTTCTGATATTTACCAACTGGATTATTTATGACTGTGTGAGTTGGCTCCCAGCACGCAGGAGAATCACATGGAAGCTGAGCCCTTCTGGGAGAGCAGATCATCTTGTGGCCTGTGATGGACCTAAATATTTGCATTGATTAGATCCCACTTTGATGCTGTTATTTCATCATTATGAGTACTGTGTGAATCATAAATTATCAGCATGTACTATACAGCACAGGATGTGCAGGGCACTACAGCTTGAGGTGGGCATGTCAGCCTTTGGAACGTGGCCAGTGGATCCTTTTTAAGCTGGACTTATTTCAGGAACCCATCCTGATTCATGGGTGTTTCATTTCAAGTACGTGCTTTAGTCCTATCCAAATGAGCAGAGTTTGAGGAAGTGCTTAAAGCTAAGAATGGGATATTGAAGTATCCCTGACTCAAAGGCAAAGCATGGGAAAGTTTTCACAAAATCTGAAGGCAAAACGATTAGACTGTAGAGAAATGTAACTACAGGGAAGTTCCCTCCCTTTTAGGAGGGGGATATATTTCCTTTTAGGAAAAAAGTGTAGAAATGTATCCAGTTGTCTGAATGTAGACAACACTAAGGGAAATACTATACTACACATTTAGAATGAATTAAATCAATTGACAGCTATCCAGCCACAGAGAAAAAATAATGTAATTGTAACTGAGCAGCAAAATGGTTCTGCCTAATAGTTAAACATCAGTGAGCTCCACTGTGTCTAATAAAATGCAGATCTCATTATCTGTTTGTTATGTGCATCGAGAGATAACTGTTCAAGTTGAAAAGTATAAAAATTTGATTTAATTCAGTGACATTTTGGATACAAGAGGGTCAGGTTGGTCTTATAAGAAATAACAGCTTGGGGCATATGGAAAGGAGTGTAATTGAAGATAAGGCTCTAGCAAGATGAGTGGAAAATGTAATAAGAGTTCAAGGATACATTAAACAAATGCACCCTGGCCCTCACACAGTAATCACCTACATGTGCCATAAGGCAAGCAGCAAATGTAATTGACTCCCTGAAGGAAGATCATTACGGCTTTGGTGCTTGCTGCCTCATGCCACGACTTCTTCCATTTGCAGCATTGACAATTCAGATGGGGGAAGTCCTAGGATCCTGAGGGATTATGTAGGGAATAGAGCCAGCTCTAAATAAACCCAGAGATCTTTTGGTGGCTTTTTCAAAGATTAAGCAGATATGACTATCTGCCACAATGTCAGAGATTAAAAATGACCAAAATTGACATGAATGTGGCAGAAACCTCAGTGATGAAGGAGAATGGTCCTTTGATGAGGAGGATGGTCCTTTAAGCAAACAGGGGAAGTAAGAAGTTTGGCTGTAATAGGCCAAAATAAAAAGAAACCACTTTTGTGTAGCCTGGTGTCTTGAAGGGTGTCTTGGTGTCTTCAGTGTGATCACAGTTTCTTGTGTGTGGTATGGCACTTGTCCTGTTTTCCCAGTTCCTGGGCACGTTAACCATATCTGACTGGGCTGTAGAGGTATCAGGGATATGGCAGAGGTGAAAGACCTTACCAGACACTGAAGGAGCCACACAGGGAGCTTAAACCTTCCTTGGCCTCAGCCAGTTCCCAGAGGAGTTAGATCTGGAGACTTAAATGGATTGCAGGCTTTCCTGGTTCAGAGATCTATCTGCTCCTATTGCAGGAGCTCTAGCATATCACAGAGCACATCTTTCAACTAACCAAAACATTTGGAGGCTTACAGAGCCTTTCTTTCCCTGAAAGCTTCCTGTAAGCCAAAAAAGAAGATTAGAACCAGAACTGGCCTAAGAGTACAAGCACTTTACCTGCATTTGTCCTCAGCTTAGGCTCTAATGAAAAAGTCCTGACAGTGACATCTGTTTGTCTGAATCCCAACTCCTGCTTTACACTCAATAGTTGAAATCAATATAATAAACATATTCTAGATACCAAATCAATAACTTTTTTTTTTTTTTTTAATTCAAGAGTGGCAGACAATTAGGTACTTAAGTAACAAATGTCTCATTTCATAATGTTTCCTGCGTGGCATACTCAATCTGTAATTAATTAAGGTGGCTCCAAGGTCCTGTTAAGATTGATGAGTTAAAAACAGCAGTGGATTCATCTCTTGATGTCTTCAGATTAGGACTCAATTTTACCTTAGCTCAGAGAAGGAGTATTTGGGGTGAAATTTAAGGGCAAATTATAAGGAAAACTGACTGAAAGGCCTACTGCTCTCTTCTGGCCTCGAGGCCATTATAAGAATGCTGTCAGAACACATTTTTCAAGAATGTCAGTTTAAGTTCTTAATTTCATTTGAAAATACATGAGAAATAGAAATCAGGTTCCTTCTACAGAAAAGTGGGAGTTCAATCCAGCAACAACTAGTTCTCTGCATAGTGCAGTCACATCCATGTCTAAGCACTGAGAGCTTCCCAAAGCTGCAGCCACACGCATGTGACAAATACATTCAGCTCCTCTGTTTGTACTGTATCACAGGCAGGTAATTTGTCTACCTGTGTCTGCATTTAAAGATGTGCAGGCACCTGTCTTTCAGCCACCCTGAAAATGCTTCCCTAAGCTTCAGCATTTGGGAAGGCCGTAAAGCAGAAATGTGCTCCCAGGCTGGGGCTGCTTTTAGGGACAAACAATGGGATGATCAGTTCTGCTCCCAGTGCTCCATGTGGAAGGTTAATCTAAGTGGCCTTCTGGCCTTACACGCAGTAAACTGGAGGAACTGCTCTGAAGATGATGCAGTTGCTGTGAAAATACGTCAGCAGTGCAATATTTTTCAATAGGTTTTAGCACTAAGGCCCCATGGCTACATCTGAATTTCCCTGGTGGCACAGGTGGGCTGGTGGAACTGCTGCCCTCTGTCTCTGCTTCAGAAGAGGAACCCTGAGTCACTGCCTGCTCCAAGCCTGGGTTACCTGAGTCAGGAGAACCTGTGTAAAACCAGCCACTTTCAACAGGCTCTTCCCAGAAACATCAGCACAGGTCACCCCGAGACACTGGAGCTTCTGTGTGAGCACAGTGATGCATCCTCAGGCAAGGGTCTTCTGGCCATTCCTCTTTCTGGATGTAAAGGGAATATTTAACTATCTGGACAACATACAGAAAGGGAGAGATGGGATGTCAGTGTTTTATCGCCACAAATTTAGGGTTTTCACTCTACTCAGAAGCACAAAGCCATAAATGAATCCTGGAGATCATCTCAGAGCAGTACCCAGGCTCACTCTCCACACTGTTCTGTAATATGCTCTGCAATGCCACCAACTTTAGTTGCCTTTTTCTGCACTTATGCATTAATAATGTAAAAATAAATAAAGTGTTACTGTTATCTGAATAACAACAAAAAAAAAGTATTTGGCATAAATAATGCCAAATTTGCTCATTTCTAGAAAAACTCATTTTGGTTACTTTGTATTTCATCAGCTTTTTTCAAGCCTGCATGAATGAAAGCTCAGGCTCAAAGGAAAATTTGCATTCTCTATTGTTTTGCTGATACTAATTTACCCCAATGGAAAGCCTGTAAATGATGTAAATCTTGACAAGCTACAAAGAAGGGCTACAGGGATAATTACCCACCACATTTCACAAACATTTTTTTCTCAAACTCAGAAAATACACAGAAATTGGTAGGTACCTCAGCTGGAGCAGAGGCAAGGACTTCTCCTGAGGTGCAAAGAATGGAGTCTATAAATTATAGTATCACATTTTATTTGTGGCAAATTATTTGTTCTTTCCCAGATCACTGGGAAGACGTGCATTCTTCTTTCCTGGTGCAATACAATCAGGTCCAAAACTCATTAAGAAAGTGCTATAATGTTTTATATATATATTTATATATGTGTGCATATATATATATATATATAAAAAGTAAGTATGTGTATTAATTATATGTATTTTATATAGAGGTGGTTATTGGTGGTCTGAGGGAAAGATAGAAAGAATTTATTTGTAAAGGTGAATGAACCTTTCACATTCCTTAGCAAGTAACACAAAGGAGTATATCTCCTCTTATAGTACCATGTCTCACTTCTGACAAAAAAATCCTTACATTAGGATGTTCTAATCAAAACATTTCCCCCCCTGCTCCTTTATGCTCCGTTATAGTAAAGGTAGAAGCTGCTACTTGGAACTTGCAAAAAAAAAAAAAAAAAATTGTAACTATTATATTAAAAAAGAAAACTGTCAAGCAAATGACAAGGGATTCTCGGTGCAGTTCTGGAATTAGAAGAGAATCAAAAATGAAACTACCAGTTCCAAGGGAGCCTTTTAGGATTCTGTGTTGCTATACAGATAATAAGAAAGTTTTTAATTATAAATCATATTTGCCATTGCAAGCAGTCCCACTGAAGGAAGGAGGAAAAATGCATAGACAGCTCAAGCCAAAACAGAGCCCTCTGTGTACCTGTTTTGCACATTTTGATTCTGATTAAAAAGCAGATCTTATTCACGTTAAGAAATGGGAATGGAGATAATGCAGGCAGCATGCATTTTGGGATTTTCAACAACTTTCCAGGCACACTGAAACCAATATCAGCTTCTGTAAAACACTGGGTACTTTGTGAAGATATATTTTGTTGGAAAAGTAACATCTAGAGAGCCAAACAAGTATGTATTATTAACAAAGGACTCAGAAACCCTTCTGCTCACAGGAGTAAAACAAATATACAATTTAATCTAAGCTTCAAATTTAATTAACTACAAGATAAAAAAAAAACAAGCTGTTGTTTTTTCACAAGCAATTACACCTAAATATGATATTGTAGGTGCATATGAATTTTTCATATAATCATTTGTGCACACAAATAAGGCATTTATGTAAGCATGCACAAATCTTGTCAGCTTGGTGGGCTTTCACCTCGTGCAAGCAGCACACAGCACAAAATTTAGATCGTAGTTCCTCTGGAAACATGCTCATGAAGTTCTCTGTACGCAGCTCTTGTAGTTAAGAGATCAGTGTTTCTGGCACAGATAATGTACTGTTCACATCGTTGTGGACTGGTGATGGCATACCCCTGCACATGGCCAGGGTCACAGCAGCTCAGAGCACTCTCAGCAGCAGGGACAGCTCCCATGGCCCTACCCTGCTCTCCCTCTGTGGACACTTTGGAGGCCCTGTGTGGTACCTTGGTTTGGGTTCCCACCCACCTGTCTGCCCGGTGCTCCTCTGGCTTGCAGAGATGGACCTTTGGTGGGATTCACATTCTCTGAACCTGAGAAAAGCAGTGAAGGAAGCAGAGAAAAGAACGAAAAAAACAATTCTTATCTCATTTGCTGTCCTGTGCCAAAGTAGAATGCAATTTGGAGATTGTTTACCCAGAGTGATGGGGTTTTGTTTCCTTGGCCTACCAGGGCCAAGTGTGTGTCCAGACTGTCGGTCAGCAGTCACAAGGTTTTGTTGAGTTGAGTGCTTGTGCAGTTTCAGTTTAAATGTAATGTAATATAGTGTAATATAGTATAGAATAAGATAGTAGAATAAATTAATTAATTAGCCTTCTGATGTCATGGAGTTAGAGGCATCATTCTTCCATCATGTTGATGGCCCTGCTTAATCCAACAGACCTTTGGTGGGCTGGAAGCTTGCAGAGCAGCTGGGCTCCCCCTCCTTCCATTGTCACTTTGTCACTCAGCTCGTGCAGATGAGCTTTATCTCATAACCTGACAAATCCATTTGAGGCTAAATACAGGTGAGCACTTTGCTCTACACCTGGGCAGTGAGACCAGCCCACTGATTTGACTTATTTCTGTCTGCTGACCTGTGAGCAAAACCCAGAATTTATTTCTGGCAAATTCAGGGGATATTTTTCTTCTTCAGTAACATATTTTTCTTGTTCAAAACCATACTTTTTCCATCTCGTTTTCTGCTCTTATGGTCTGGAAACAGGATCACACATGATGCAAAACTGGAAATATTCCTTTTTGTTACAAATAGTCTAATTACTAGGATTTAAATAATTTATTGACAGGTGACTCATGAAATACATAAAGAAGTAAAAAATACATTCATTAATTTAATTCCACTGCTTATTTAGAAGGCACTTAAAGGGGAAAATAGTCTTTTCTTCTGGGAGTGGTCATTTTGAAGACAAAAAGATTTTGAATAAGGAAAGCTGTTTCTGTGTGAGAAGATTAGTAGCACTGCTGATAATACAACAGTCTCACTGTACTGAGATCTACAAAATTTCTTATTGAGGCCATTGGAAGTGTTTAAACTGCTACCAGGCAGGTTTCCTGTAGAGTTGTTGCTGTGCATTGTTTGTGGCACATAATGGAATCTCCTCTGTTTTGGCTGTGCTGCACAGCTGGTCACCTGCCTGGCATCTGCTCGAGTCGGGCAGGATTTTCCAAGTCCTCCTGCTTTCACCTGCTTTTTTGTGGGGCTTTGTCCAGGAGCTGCTTCCAGTGCTTATTCATTTGGGGGAGGCAGGGTGGGATGGTTTCATTCTTCCCTTTCCTATAGAAAGCTCTGTGGTTGAAGAACATCCAGAGGATTTAGTTATCCTGTGTCTATCCCTACCTTGTGCCTCAGCAAAGTTACTTTTACTGCATTCAGGAAGAGGAGGACAGACCCAGAAGTCCACATCCACATCCCAGGTCAGGGCAACAACAACTTCCTCTTTGCTATAGAGGACCAAATTTATATAACAGTTTTCTTCTGGTAAACCTATTATAGTTAATTCTTAACCTTTCTCTTTTTTCACATTTCATTACACTTCCATACTGTGGATGGAACCACACTTTATTCTTTATACACACTTTATTTTTATCATAATTAGTTAAAAACAACAATTTACCCTTAAGGATAATTACAATTACTCTTATGAATGGGTACCTTTCATTTGTGAAAAATTGATTTTGCAGTGAATTTCCATGATTTAACACAGTAATCTGACCTTCTATTTCTATAGAATTTGAAAATTGTTGTGATTTAAAATAGCAAATTCATCTCATATTCTTCTGATTTGACTAGCTGAACAAATGGGAGATCCAAGATGGTCCCACCTGATGCTGCAGTAGCTGCAATTCCAGCTGAAAGTTTGGGAGGGACAATGTAATGAAAAAATGCATGCAGGTTGTTTGCATTATGTTTTTTGCCAGTATTAGCATAACAACTGTTTTGAAATACTCGTAATCTTGGAGTTGTGTGAAGAACCAAAAATTATGTGACTCTGGAAAATCCAAAGGATAGGAGGGCTGGAGGAACTCATTAGAGTAACAAAGGAAACAGGCAGAGAATGGAAATCAAGAGGAGAAACCCTCGGAGAACAAAACTTTGCTTTTCTTTGTGTGGAACTGGAATATGTGATAGTGTAGGGGCTTAAATATAATGAAAGTATTCCTGTGGGAAAGGGCAATTTCTCAGTGATCACACTTAGAAAGATGAATCTAGGTAATGAATGGCATCAGGAAGAGGAAAGAACTCAGAGAAGAATGAGGAATAGAAACCTGAGAGACAGCTATATTTATTGAAGAAAAGAAGTGAAAATTACCAGTGCTGGAAGATGCAGATTATTACAGAGGCAAAGAAATCCAACAGTAAAGGAAGCTCAGGCAGCAGTGGTGTTAAGGAAATCTGATAGATCAAGAAGAATATGAAATATATTTTGCTGCAGGTTAAGGAAGATTTTGGTCAAAGCCATTCACTTTAGTATGAAGAAGTTAAAATGGATCAAAGATGGAGTTGGAAAGAGTGAAAATTATGGAACTAGGAAAGCAAAGATATGGACATGGCAGCCTGGAGAGTGGCTATAAAGAGAATTCTTTTCAAAGACAGCCCAGGAAATACATGGCACAGAAGAAAACTACCTTGAACAAGGATTATTAAAAAAGATAGAAAGTGAGATGAGAATATGAATTGTTGAAAGAAAGGGCTAAATGGATTTAAAAGCAGATGGTTATTTCTACTTTTTTTCCTGCCCCACAACAAAGAAGTGCACCATATAAAATGTAAGGAATTTTAGTTTGATTTTCACTTTAAAAAGTAAATTTTATTTGGAGGGTGGGAAAGCAGTAAAACCTTCAACCTAATGTTCTTTCTGAAGTGGAAAAAGAACAGGTGATAGGTTGGGTATTTCTTACAAAGTTGGAGTAGAAAGGAGACGATGTCATGTGGAGATGCAGGGGACCTGGGTGAAGCCTTTATCCAGTAAAATTTTATCCAATTAAACCAATTTGTAGTTTCTACCATAGTTTCAAGAATAACATAGGTAAGAAAAATAGTTTCCTCCTGGGAAACTGAGACAGGTCTTGCAGGCAGGAGGGAAATGGTAGGTGCCCTGTATTTTTATTTCACTAAGTCTTGCAATGCCATCTCTTAACATTGCTCAGAGTGTGGGAGGGAATCATTGTCCGCATCAAAGTATTACGAAGAGGTTCAAAACTCCTTTGGAAAGCAGAGTGCTTATTATATAGATACAAGTATATTATCTAATATTAATATTTTAAACATCCTTGCCAATGCAGCAATGTTTAAAATATACAACATGAAGCAGGCTCTGAAAGTGTTCGTTTCTTTCTGTTGACTCTAACTTACAGAAAGTGGTAATTATTGTTTTCTTTTATCTAAAATAGTTAGGTAAGAGGTGAGAACACTCCACTATCAATGCAGATGCATGCTTTGCAGTTTATGAGGGAAAATACTTTATTTCGGTGGGGTTCGATAACCTTACAGGTCTTTTCCCACCTTAGCGGTTGTATGCAATGATTTCAGGAGCTTTCGGTGTGTTCACAGATGAGCTGGGTGTTGGAATACACCCCACAACTACTGGCCGCGGCTGAGGGACCCCGCCGCCATCGCCCGCGTCCCCTCACGGCGGGGCCGAGGGGCGGGGCATGAGGGGGCGTGGTCTCGGCGAGCCGAGGGGCGTGGCCAGGGGCGGCAGCCTTCTCTCCCCCCCGCCAATGGGCGGGGCCGGGTATCCCCGCGGCCCGCTTCTGTCGTTCGGGACGAGTCCATTGCATCCCGCGCGGGGGGAGCTCCGGACCCGGATGCTGTCTGCCGGTCCGGTTCGGGGAAAGAGGGAGGAGCAGGGATAGCGCCTGTGGATCAGAAGCGGGCGCGGCCCTGCAGCGGCCGTGGTGGCTGATCGGGCGGGGGGAGCCGCTTTGCGGGGGCGGCTCTCCCCTCCCCCTTCCACCCCCCCTACGTCCCGGCGGGGGATGGTGTGTCCCGCAGCGCGCGCCTTGCTCGCGCGGTTCGGCGGCTCCGCGGGGGGAGGGGGACGGGAGAGACCCGGGCCCCGGCGGGTTTTGCACAGTGAGCGCGGGGGAATAGCGGGCGGGGTGGGGAGCGCCCGCCGCTGCCGTCCGGGACCATGTTGGCGGACGACGAGGAGGAGCTGAAAGTCCCGGAGGAGATGTTCAAAGACGTCAAGTTCTTCGTGGTGGGAGACATCGACCCCAAGGTACCGGGTCATCCCTTCAGATCATTCCCGCCTTCCCCTCCGTCCCCCCCCATTCCCGACGTGGGGGGCACCGTGGAATCGTCCGGCTACCACGCGCGGGCTCGAGGCTCGCGCCGCCTCACGGGGAAAGGGCGGGAGTGGGGGGAGCGCGCGCCTGAGGGACCGGGAGGGACGGCTTGGGGGGGGAGGGGAGGCGGCCGGTCCAGATCCCGGCCCCGATCCCGGCTGCGCCCGCGGGAAGCGCCGCTGCCGCCGCCATGGGAGCCGCGGCCCCGCCGCGCAGGCCCCGCCGGAGCCGCCTGAGCGGAGGAGGAGCGGGCGGAGGGACTTCCTGTGCCGGGCCGGGCCGGGCGGGCAGCGGGGGCAGCGGCCGCCGCTCCTCCCGACTCGAGCGGCTCCGCAGGCCCGGCCCCTCCCTGGGCCCGGTTCCGTACGGGTACACGGGGACAGGCCGTGGGGGAGGTTCGTCACGGAGGGGCCGGACTGGCTCTTCCCTCCCACACAGACCTTCCCGCCTTGGCGCGGCCCCGAGCGCGGCCCTGGTACCGCCCCGGGGCCGCCCGGCGCGGGGCTGGTGTACTTGAGGCCGCCCGCTCCTCTCGCCCTGCCCTGGGGCAGCGCCCTGGCTAATGCCCGTGGCCTGGCCGTGAATAACACCCGCGGTGGGCGAAGGTGGTTGAAACAAAGTTTTTGTGGCGTGTCCAATTAGACAGGTGTTTGAAGTGCAGCCTGCGGAGCTGTAGGACAGCAGCTTCCTGCAAGCTGCTTACTGCGTGCTTCACACTGAAGTTAAAGTCTTTGCCTCTCTGGTATTTGCTGCAGTATAGTCTTAGTTCAGCGCTGGGTTCCTTTAGCATCCTGTCCTGGCACTCATTGAGCCTCGTATGCCTGTAGGTAACCTGGACACACAGGGCACTGGCCTGTTCAGGCGGTTGTCATTCCTATTGTGCTAAAAGAAGTACAGCCTAAGAATAATACAGTCAAACATCAGGATGAAAACTTCTTTAGACAGGTCTCTAAGTATAAAATTTTGTTCTTTAGACATAAAATTTTTAATAGTGGCTTAGCGCTCAAATAAGAGATTCCTGTACTTGCCAAAAAACCCTACAGCAGCAATGTTAGTATTATGTGTATGAGGATGAGTGCAAAAATCCTGTAGCACTCTTGCACATCATTTGTCATAGGAGTAGTGTCCTGAAAAGCCTGTTCTTAGTTGTGTGTTGACATGGGTTTCCCATGGAGCAAATAGACAAGCATTCTCTTAAACTGGTTTTCTTTCTCATGTTAAATTTTATTCTTCTTTGCAGTCAGAGTCATTGTCATAGGGCTTTGATTTGCTCCAAATTCGGTGCATTGAATTTTCCTCTGCCTGGCTTGGGAGATGGAGGTGTCAGTGTGAGGAGCTAGGCTGGGCTGGGTGATGAACATCACAGAGAACAACACTCTGTGCCAGCTTAAGCCCAGCTGGCAACTATGCACAACACAGCTGCTCTCTCACCCCCACCCCTGTGCAGTGTAACGGGGAGGAGATTCAAAAATTAAACTTGCAGGTTGAGATATAAAAGCAGTTTTATAATTGAAAACCAGGTAAGGTACAATGGTAGTAGTAAATAATAATGGTGAGAAAAAGGGAAAGAGAGGAAACCCCAAGCAAGTGATGTGCAATGCAATTGCTCATCGTGCACTGACAGATGTCAGACTTCATTCCCGACTCCAGATCAGTCCTTCTTATGGGTAACTCCCCCAGTTTATATACTGGGCATGACAGCTTTGGTGTGGAATATCCCTTTGGCCAGTTTGGGTCCAGGCTGTGCTCCCTCCCAGCGTTTTTTGTATCTCCTCACTAGCAGAGCATAAGATAAAAAAAATAGTCCTTGACTTAGGATAAACACTCTTTAGGAAAAACCAAAACATCAGTGTGTTATCAGCATTATTCCCATTCTGAATCCAAAACGTAGAACTGTAGCAGCTACTGAGAATAAATTAACTCTTATCCTTGCTGAGACCAGGACACCCTCCTGTGGGTGTTCTCTGTGGTACCCTGGGGCACCTGACTGTGAGGAGCATTTATCAGGTGTGTTTTGAGCCAAGACACAATGCAGGAATTGTAAATCAAACTCAAACAGTTAGAGTGAAATTTGTCCCATTACTGATACAAAAATACAGATATCTTTGGCACTTTTTACTACTTCATGTACCAGTGGATGCCAGCTTGATTGTGCAAAGAATTTCCTCCATCTTCTGGGGAGGAGCACACTTTGATCAGCTTAAATTTCTAGATGGTTTCACAGAAAACCAGTTACTGTAATAAATATTAAAACAGACCTAGCACAAGTGAGTATGCTAATCAAAACAAATCCAAGAGTAAGAGGAAAAAAAGTAATTTTTTTCAGGTGAATAACTGCATACCTAGTGCCTGTTAAAGCATGTGCAGCATAAATTGGAAGGGAAGCAAAAGTCTGGAATTGTGCCGAGCTGCTCTCTGGCAAATGAAGGAGAGTTAGGCTGGCTCTCAACTTCAAATCCATTCCATTCCATTGGGTGCATTTTGCTCCTCACACCTTACTGAGGGTGATGAGAAGATGTCAGCTCCTCTTTTTCTTTTAATAAATGCCCTTCCTGTCTTCCTCAAACACAAAAACCCAAACCATCGTGTTTTGGAAACACCAGTTAAAATCAGTATTTCCTTCAGAAAGAGATAAAAAGTAATGCAATGCAGCACAGGGTCTTTGAACAGGATATTTGGGTTTTGGTTATCTTGTTTCATTTCTTTTTATATGCCCATTGGCTTACTTCTTCATCTTGAACTATTCCTCTTGTCTCTTCCAACACATATTTTAGTGGGAGAGAACAAGATAAAATTTTTATTCCACACCACCCCACCCAAAAAAAAAAAAAATTAGTGGGTATAAACCAATACTTAAGGTGCATGATTTTTACAGTGTTCATATTAAGGCTTTTCAGCTTAATGTTTTCTACTTACAGGTGTATGGTTGATATCAGTGTGAGTTCTTTAATTGTGCCAATACAACTTTTCAGTCCAGGCACTACTTAATCTGAAGAAGTTGTGTATTGTGAGAGGAGTTTTGAAGCTGATGTGAGCTAAATTAGGAAGAGTCTTTTTTCATGACACATAAAATAATCAAATGCATTATTATCTATCATATTTGTGGTGTTTAAACTACATGAAACTAGTGTAACTTTTTGTATAAGCAGGTGCTTTGCACAAGTTCTGTAATGCAACATTGTTTTGGTATTAAAAAATCATACTTTTAGCACATTATTCATAGCTACTTTCTGATGCTGTCAGGTCTGGGTTCTCAGTTTTTGTGACGTTCACTCCTTTTTTTAGCCTTCCCCTAAATGAGCAGTTGAATGGGATTGTAACTCAGGGAGAGCTGTGTGAGACAAGGAGCTCATGGGCTGAGATTGTTCATAAATACCTTCTGTTTTCAAAAGTGCTTTGTTTGCACTTACCTTCTCCCTTTGGAATGATGGCATCCTGCGTTTCTTTACGGTTAATTTGACTTCCTGAAGGAAGATGTATCATGATTTAGGGGATTGGTGTGCAAAATGGAAACATTCACTCCTGTTTCTGGCACTGGTGAGAAGAACAGCAAGCTCATGATCAATTTCCTTGGTTATTTTAGAGTAATTATTTTGGTAGTATTCATCTGTTGCAGAAAAAAAAGTTGACTTTTGTTTTTTTAAATGGAGTTTTAAAGTCAGGTGCTTCTGTCAGGAAGTGCCAAAACTGCCTCCTCAGTAAGTGATGATTTTTCTATCCCTGTTTTCTGCTTGGCAGAAATGCTTTATAAAATAGCTTGATGCTGTGTTTTGAGAGTCTCTTTTTCAGTGCTTCTTTGTCCTGGTGAGTGTACAGGGTAGGAAGTAATTGCTTAAGGACTAACTAATTAATTAATATTTATGTTTGATGAATGCATTGCCTTGCTCTCTGCTGTTCAGTGTTGTGGGCAGAGCATTCTGTTTTGAAGGGAACGTCCCCAGCAGGTTTGCAGGGACAGATTTTGGAAGATGAACATCACACCAGTCTTGTTCTAAATAAAAGGGAAATTAAACAATGATCTTAAATGGCATTTTTAACTTTTGAACTCTTTTATACCGTAATGTTTTAAAACATTTTTCTCTTCCTCCCCTCTACACCCCACTACCTCTCTGTTTCCTTCTTAGTTTAAATGAAAGTCCTGTTTTTGGGGCACAGGGCTGGATTCATCACACGGATCTCTAGATCAGAGCTGAACTCTTGAAGCAGCATCTGCCATTGCTGTTTGGGCCTTGCAGACTGGGAGTGAGCTGTGCTTTGGTAGTTGGGAGGTGTTTTCTGTTCTCAGGGCAGAGCAGTTCCAGCTCCTGAAGGTACTAATTCAGGGAGCAGGAGTCCTACTTGTTGTATTTTCTTCTGTATTTCATCAAAATCATTTAGTCCTTAGAATTCAGCCTCTTATTTTAAAGTATATTGTAACGCTTCCAGAGCTATCCTGTCAAAAAAAACCAAACCACTTAGAAGAGCTTTCTTTTCCTGCCTGAAGGAAAATTGTTTTAATATGTTTTTTGAGGAATACATGTTTTGGAAAAACCTTGACATTTCCCCAATTCCTACCCCGTCATCAATTATTTTGAGAAGTAGCTCTTCAGATGCAATGATGAAAATATAGAAAGGTGTAAACCTTTGTCAGTCAGGATTTAAATGTGTTTGGCAACTTCAGGAAAAGTTCTGGCCACCTGCAGGAGGACAGCCAAGAGAGAAGGTCATATTCATTCATCCATCCAGTGTTAGTATCTTCTTGCAGTAATGTTTTTCACAAATAAAAGTTGCTAAAAATTGTTGACTTCTCCCTGTTCTATTTTGGGTTTAGGTTATCCAACTTCTGAAAGCTGGGAAAGCAAAGGAAGTTTCTTACAATGCACTGGCCTCACACATTATTTCAGAAGATGGGGACAATCCAGAAGTCGGAGAATCTCGAGAAGTTTTTGATCTCCCTGTGGTAAAGGTGAGTGACTCAACCATGATATTGTCAAAGTATTTGGTATTATGAAGCATAGATGCTTCATTCTTATAACAAAATATTCATCTTTGGATGATGATTGAATAAAACATGTCTTTAAAAATCTTACACTCTTGTTACACAAACTTTTATCCTGACTTGCGGACGTCTGTTACAGTTCTGTTCTCTCCTTCTGCTTGTTGCTCTGTATCTATCTGGTGTGGGTAATTTTTAGTGTTCTGCTTTGGTTTTTTTTTCAGATTTTTCTTTTAGTCATCTGTGAGATGATGTCCTGTTAGTTCTGCTTTAGAAGTATTTCTGAAGGCAAGGTTCTTACAAGCTTCTGGCAGTGGAAAACTTCAATTTGGAATAAATAGTAGACTGCTGAAGGTTTTTTTGAAACACATAAAATTGGCTAAGTGCAAAATGATTTTGTTCATTCTGCATATATGTACTATGCTAATTATGGACTATAGGAACTTGTAGAAAATTAGGGGGTTTTTTTCCTCCTTATTTTAGTTTTTTAAAGGTTTTTTTAAGTCTTTTTTTCTTTATTTCTTACACTGGAATTACCAGTATTTTGTTACTACTTTCCAATAGCAAGGTATTTTTCAGTGAAAAATTATGGGCTTCATTTTTGAGTATGTGAACTTGTCACTCTGGAAGTCATGAGAGAGATTGTCAGAAATAACACTAGAATTTCACTGCTGATACCTTTGAGTACATGATTTTGGGTTATTTTTTCCATATGGGTGCAGGTGGCAGTAGAGAATTTTGGTAAGTTTTGTCATGAGAGCTCACCTGACAGTGCAGAACTGTGAATTAACTCCAAAAAATGAAAGGTGCTTGGCTAGGGACCCTTATGGTTATACTGGGTGTGCTGGTTAATTTGTAGTTGCTTTTGCTGGAGTTGTTTTTGGTGTAATTTTAACTTCATTAACAAGAAAATGCTGCCATTTTCATGAGAAGGAGGGACATCAACGTCGGAGAGAGCACTTCCTGCTTTCTAATGCCACTTGAATAATTTAATTTGCTTCATGACTGCCAACTCATTTGCTGGAGGAAAGCAAATCTTTCACTAATGTCACTTGGCTTGACCTGAAAACATCATAGCATGATCTGTAATCAAGAAGATCAGACTAAGTATTAAAGGGACTGGAAGTCAGAGGCAAAAGTAGCTGGTTATAGGGAAAAAGGAAGATTAAAAACTTGAGAGGAAAAGATCCTCTTTTTTTTATTTTTTTCCTTTCCTGAGGACTGAGGAGTTAGAAGTTAAGTGTTTTTAGCTATTTTTTGTATTATGCCTTATAAGGGAAGGAGAACAAAATTAAAAACTTAAGAGAGGAAAAGATCCTCTTTTTTTTTTTTTTTTTT
The DNA here is from genome assembly GCF_017590055.1 of Onychostruthus taczanowskii. Lineage (NCBI taxonomy): Eukaryota > Metazoa > Chordata > Aves > Passeriformes > Passeridae > Onychostruthus > Onychostruthus taczanowskii. The sequence goes on from NW_024500349.1 coordinate 18,391,581, forward strand.
TTTTTCCTTTCCTGAGGACTGAGAAGTTAGAAGTTAAGTGTTTTTAGCTATTTTTTGTATGATGCCTTATAAGGGAAGGAGAACAACCAGAACTGGGACACCATAAACATAGTTGCTACAATGTATTCTTTTGTTTGTCTTCTGAGGAAAAGCAATTCCATACTGAATGTGATGTCACTCTGCCCATTCTTCCTTACCTGCTGCACTGGGACCAGTGTCCTACATCTGCTCCACTCACTGCCACCTCCCTGTGTCCCTTTGAGCCCTTCTGTCCCAGAATACTGTCAGACAGGGGCCATCAGTGCTCAGCAGCCAGCACTGTTCTGTCTTCAGAAAACTCATTCTGTGTAAGGCTATGGTTCTTCACTCCTTGGTGATGAGTGTAGGACAGGATTATCTGAACTATTTTTTTTACAAGTAAGAACTGCAAAAAGGGAGAAGATGAATAAATACTGTAAATGGCATGAGAGAAGGGGGTTGCTGCACAACCTTTGAGCTGTCTTTATGCGAAGTCTTCCAAATAAATGAAGTCTTTTTTAGCAGACTAAGTGCAGTGTCTGTGAAACACTTAGACTTCCAAAGCTGGGAAAAGTATATTAAAACTAGCTATAACATGAACTTGGAAGATAATTCATATTTGATGCATGTAGACCAAGGATTTTAATGTCTGGTGGTTTTTGTTTTTTTCAGCCTTCCTGGGTGATCCTGTCTGTTCGCTGTGGAGCTCTTCTGCCGTATCCTTTTAGGTTCAAAATTCTGTAGAAAGCATGTTAAAATGGATACCTTTGAAGGATTCAAGAATTCAAGACTGTTTCAAATAGGAACTGCTTAAACTTCTAAAATGGTCTCTTGTGTTTTGCCTGCCAAGGCTGCAGTGTGCTTAGAGCTTCTTTGTCTTCAGTTTTCCTGCCCCTCTGCCTATTTTGGGCTTCATAGGCACTTACAGGACAGCTGTTATCAAATTTTGTGAAAACAAGAGCTGATAGGTGCAAGGATCCAGGTGTTCATCCTAGGAATTCAGGCCTTAATGTGCTTCAGAATTCCTGTTTTATACCCAATAGTTTCAGGTGTGAGCCTTGGCAACTCGCTGTGTTTCTGTGATGTGGTCTAGGATAGTGATCTTGGTCATTTGTGTCTGGACATAATAAATGTGTTTATTGTGCTTTCATCATCAGAATGAGTGTTTTATGTTTAGTTGCTTATGTTACACATCTTTAAGCCTTCACCCTGTTCATGAGGAATGTTCACAAAAAAAAAAAGTTTGGAATTAGCTACAATTTCAGCCTTAAGTAACCTAATGTTTCATTTTTTATGTTCTTTCACATGAAGAAGTTGCACTATTAAAAAATTATCTTCCATCTGCAACCAGGGTACTTTAAGTACCCTTTTTTAAAAGGGTACTCTAAGAGCTGACCTTATTGGGTACCCAGAAGAGAAATAAATACATGAAACAACAGAATGATGCAGTCCATAACTAAATTGTAGCTATAAATGTGGGAATGTGGCTCTCAATGGCTGTTGCTCAGGAAGTCTTTATTGTGGGAACATTGGAATGGCCAAATGAAAAGACCAGGTCTCAGTAGTGACTTGTTCTTCAGTTGTATGGAAGAAGGAAGTTTTGTACACCTGTGAGCAATAAATGTGTCCTTGGACCTTTGACTTTCTAGCACTTCATGTTCTTAGAACGTGGTGAGTTTGGGTTTTATTCTGACCCTTACTGTGCTCACTGTAATGGGCTGTTAAGTCTTTATTTTGTTTTATCCTGTTTCAGTCTCTTCACGACTTCTAGTGCAGTGACATCTGGCCTTTCATGAGGGATTTAGGTACTGCCATAATGAAAAAAATACAGTCATTAATAGGAATAGCTTAGTTTTGCCAGCGGATTGCTTTTGGACCCAGTTTAGGCAGAAGTTTGAGATTCTGCATTTTTGTCTTTAGTTTATGTTTTAATTTGGTAATGCTCAAAGTGGTCGTTGAATTTGTGAAGAACCAAGTCCTAGAAACATCTTGTGTCAGTTCGACATATGGATCTAACAAGAGCCTTAAGGATTTCATGTTGCCTTACCAATTCCTGTGCTTATTTGGTGGGCATTTGCCTGTCAGTTGCTAAAGGTAAAGTTCAATATAGAAAGATTTAATACCATGTAAAAACACAGTAATTTTGTCTGTTTCTTAGTGGAAGTTGTTTTCACCAGAGGGAACTTAAGGTGGCAGAGTGTTCTCCTGTGCTCTGCTCACTAACGTGTGCAAAGTCCGACTAACCTGCAGTGGAAGGGAAGTGGCAGAAAAATGAAGCTGGAAGCAGACTCTGTGAAGAAGGAGAAAGAGTTTCATGTGTGAAAACTGCGGTAATAATGCTGTAAAGAGGGCTGGCAGTTTCTTTTGCAGCAAAAGCAAGAATGAGGAGGGTGTATTTTTCCACGGTATTGTATAGATAAAAGAAAGTCAGAGCACTTCTGAGCTTTTGTTGATGGCAGGAAGAAAAGCGAGTTTTGTTGTATTCCCTCTGTTTTATTTTATTGTTATGCTACTTGTAACTTTTAAAAAAGAGTCTCTTTCATTCCTGTTCTTTAGAGAGTGCAAGCTCCAGGCAAACTGATGGACCTCTTAAAAGTTAAATACTGACTGTCTCTGCTTTATGTGCTAGCAGTAGGTACTCAGGCAGGGAGTAGACACATGTACACTTTTGAAAGATCCAGTACTGAATTTCTGCCTTGGATTAAACGGAGAACAATTTAGGATGTTCATCAGGCTTGAACTTCCTGAGGTATTCTGGGTTATGGCAGTAATTTATTCTTAAGTTTTAAAGTGCTCTCAGCTTTGTCATCAGCTTGCTGTGTGCTCTCTTTTCTGGGCCTCAAAACATGAGTGTTGCTGGTGCCTCTGTCAGCATCGCTGGGAAAATAATTCTGTTTCATTTAAAAAAATCCCAGTGTGTGCGTGTGACACAATGTACACCTGTTTCTGTAGTCATTTTTTTCTGACAAATGTGCATGGATCTTAAACACAAGATGATATGAAAGTGTGGAAAAGAGGGACAAGTTGCAGAAGTCTGACGGTCCATCTGTCTTTCCCAGGTCAGTTCTGGTTTAGAGTGTTACCGAAATTGATCATAATATTGCAAGTGTTCTGTTTCAGTTTGTACATCAGTTTTTTTCTTGATGCATAAACTTAAATTGCAAACAGAAAATGTGCTTTCAAAGATGGAAAGTTTTGAATGGTCAGATACTTAGTATTATCTGAGAAGTACTGTATAGGCTGTTTAATTTCCTTCTAATGTCCCTCAGGAAACTCATCTAATTATTTTGCATCCTTGACACCTGCTTTCCAGAGTAAATGGCTTTTCTCCAGAATCATGTCAGATCTTTTTTGGAATCACTGCTTGTCTCTCTCAGGTAAGAAGTGAACCATATTTCAGTCTACTCCAATGTGCATTATATGTGGGGTGTTTGCTTTTTTTGAGGAGAGATACCAGTTTCTCTGTTGTACTATGACTTTTTTTTTCCTCTTTCTTTTCTGTGTCTCTGTGCAGGTTAAAAATTATTCTTTAGTGCTTTTTCTTGTTGTATGTCTTTGTCAGCCTTTTTTTCCCTCTATTACTTTCTTGCTAATTTGGTATTAAAAAGTGGTAGGTAATACATTAGCCAGCCTTGTAAATGGTGTGCTGCTCTTTAGTGGTTTTTCTTGTTCTATGTCTTTGTCACCCTTTTTTTCCCCTCTATTACTTTCTTGCTAATTTGGTATTAAAAAGTGGTAGGTAATACATTAGCCAGCCTTGTAAATGGTGTGCTGTGGATTACAAAAATTCTTCCAGCTGAAGACAGCTGGGTGCCCCGAGCTGAAAGGCTTTTCTACCTTCCTTTTAGGTTTCGTCTGAAGACCGAAGTACGCTGTGGGCTTTGATTACTTTTTATGGAGGGAATTGCCAGCTGAGCCTCAATAAGAAATGTACTCACTTGATTGTGCCTGAGCCAAAGGGGGTAAGAGTTTATTACATGTACAGTTCTTCTTGTTGTAGCTCTCATTTGCTTTCAAATAGTCAAAAATTTCCATCTGCCTGAAGTTAGACTTCTTAACACTGTTGATTAACAACTAAATTCAGCAAAATAAGGCACTGCAGTTATTCAGTTTGCACTCATTTTCTGTGTGGCTTTAAGCCTGATTAATTTAAAAGATGTCCAATTTCACGCTGGTATTTGAATTCCAGTTTGAATAAAGAATTTTATTCTTTATCTTGTTTGTATTAGCCTAATTTTGATATGTCACAGCCATTAGTGACTGTGATTATATTATAAATCCACAGATACAGAATCAGTGAAGAAAAACAAAGGACAAAATTGAAATATTGAAGAATAAATCATGAGCTGGCACTGGGGGATGCGAAAGTGTGGCTGTGGGAAATTAATGCTTTTCCTTCTTTAAAATATAGGAACCTTTGTAGGGCTGGGTTCTTTTTGCTGAATATGTGTGTGTGTTGACTCTCGGTTTTGGTTTTTGTTTTGCCTTTTTTTTTTTAATTAAGTGCTTGATATTTCTTCTGTGGACTGTTTAGAAGGGTGTATTGAACACCATTCTATTTCATCACAATGAAATAAAATGCTTGGGCAAAACTTTATTCTGTTGGTAAAAACCAGTGAAATACATTAACAATCATACCTTAATAGCTTACTTAAAAGCTTAAATAAGAAGCTTTTTGGAACACAGGATGAAAATAAAATGCTTGGGCAAAACTTTAGTACCTAAATTCTGTTGGTAAAAACCAGTGAAATACATTAACAGTCATACCTTAATAGCTTACTTAAAAGCTTAAATAAGAAGCTTTTTGGAACACAGGATGTTTTATTCAGCTTGCCAGTCAAGAAACTTAAAGAGTTTTAGCATTCTCTTGTCTGTAAGATACAAATATTTAATGCACACAATCATTGAATGGGAGCAGTTTTATGGGATTGTTACTTTTACTTCCATTCCTGCTGCTCTGATACATTACAAGGGAAACTGCAGCAGTTTGTAACAAGAACAGTTCTGTCACTAGGAAAACTTACATGATTGCTCTGACTAGATACAGGATGGTAAAACAAGATTGTTAATAATTCCCACCAGAATGAATGAATAAAATCTTGTGTTGGCAAATAAACTTGATTTCAACTCCAATCTCTTTACTGTGCATGAATGACAGTTTCATGGTAGGAAATAACTTCAGAGAATCACTAAATTAATTTCCTCTGAATGTGCTTGTTGTTAATTTATGTTGTTTGACATAAAAAAAAATACCAGCTCAATCATTTCTAAATATTAGATCCTGAAATAAGTTTCAAATTTTTGAAAGAAACTTTTCTGTACTGTTTTGATGTATGTGAGGGGTTTCCATTAAAGGGGATATTTGAATAAATAGGACACCAATTCTGTGTCTATTCTATTTATTAGGAAAGGAAACAGTGAAGCTTTAAGATTTAAGCTGTATTCCTGCTGAAGTGCTTTTTTTTTCAGTGATCAACTTTTAAATATTTGTCCCTACTTTATTATGAAATTCTGACTTTTTCCCCAAATGCTTTTTCATAGTGAGGCTGGGTTTTTTTTACTTTTTTTTATAGTGGATAAAACATAAACTGTATTCAGACTTACCTTAATGTCCTCCTGAAATTGACCATGATGTTCCTCACTGCTGGGTTGGAATATTTTGGTGATTGGGTTAGGGAAGAATTTTGCAAAATTTCCTCTGCATGTGCTTGTTGTTAATTTATGTTGTTTGACATAAAAAAAAATACCAGCTCAATCATTTCTAAATATTAGATCCTGAAATAAGTTTCAAATTTTCGAAAGAAAGTTTTTTTTCTGTACTGTTTTGATGTATGTGAGGGGTTTCCATTAAAGGGGATATTTGAATAAATAGGACACCAATTCTGTGTCTATTCTATTTATTAGGAAAGGAAACAGTGAAGCTTTAAGATTTAAGCTGTATTCCTGCTGAAGTGCTTTTTTTTTCAGTGATCAACTTTTAAATATTTGTCCCTACTTTATTATGAAATTCTGACTTTTTCCCCAAATGCTTTTTCATAGTGAGGCTGGGTTTTTTTTACTTTTTTTTATAGTGGATAAAACATAAACTGTATTCAGACTTACCTTAATGTCCTCCTGAAATTGACCATGATGTTCCTCACTGCTGGGTTGGAATATTTTGGTGATTGGGTTAGGGAAGAATTTTGCAAGTGAAGACATTAATCATCTGCAGTTGTGCCTTCTGAGTCCTTTATAGTGCAAATGTGGAGAATTTGTATTTTTTTTTGTTTTATCTCTTGGAACTTGTGGTTCTGCACAGTATAAGTCCTGTTGGATCTGGGCGAGATCACTCTCTGGTATTGGACAGCATCCTTTTAATCTCCCTCTCCATGCTCTAGATCTGATCTCAAAGAACTTACTTGCGATTGTTTTTGTCTTTAAATAATTTTTTTTCCCCCCCTAGGAAAAATATGAATGTGCTTATAAACGGGACAGCATTAAAATTGTGACCCCAGAGTGGGTACTGGATTCTATAGCTGATAAGAGTAAAAAAGAAGAGACTCCTTATCATCCTCGTTTAATTATATACGAGGAGGAAGAGGAGGAGGAGGAGGAAGAAGAGGAAGAAGCAGAAAACGAAGAACAAGATTCACAAAATGAGGCTAGTACTGATGAAAAATTATCAAGCCCAGCATCTTCTCGAGAAGGATCACCTTTGGGTGATCAAGCTTTTTCACCAAAATCTACTCCTGCTGATAAGGCAAAAGGGGAACTGATGTTCGATGATTCTTCCGATTCCTCTCCAGAAAAGCAAGAAAGGAATTTGAACTGGACACCAGCTGAAGTCCCACAGGCATCTGCAGCCAAGCGTAGGTTGCCTCAAGGGAAGGACTCCGGGTTGATTAATTTGTGTGCCAATGTCCCACCAGTGCCAGGTAACATTTTGCCTCCTGATATGAGAGGCAACCTCATGGCTTCAGTGCAAGGTGCCCAAAGTTCTGACCGCCAGGAAATGATGGCCACGTGGAGTCCAGCCGTGCGGACGTTAAGGAATATTACTAATAGTGCTGATATTCAGCAGATTAATAGACCATCAAATGTAGCACATGTAAGTGTTGGATTTTTAATTTATAAGCTATTGGACTTTTTCTTAGGAGTTATAGTGTCCAAGAACTTCACTTTCCTTTTGCTGTTCTTAAAATACCCCAAGTTAATACTTCCCCTTATTACTTAAAATTGTAGCCAAATTGGTAATTTCCCTGTAATAAGTAACTTAATTTCTAGCAGGTTCACAGAATGTATTTGGAAAAAACATATGGAAGAGTAAAGCTATGTATAACCACAGCATGGTTTAGTCCTTTAGGTAAGGAGTTCTTGGTAAGACAGAAAAACATCAATTTAGAATTATTTTGCTTGTTCAGGAAACCTGGTTTCCTATCCTTTCAGATTCTCAGTCAGTGCAAGGAATTATTTATGCCTTAAACACATGAAATTGTGGAATTGATTGTTCCCACAGTAGCTTCAGTTCTATACTGCATTGTTCTGCTGGGCATCATTAGGTTGTTATATAGTGTGCATATTATGATGGAGAAGTCCTAACTTACACTTTCTTATGCCACTTGTGTAGTTGAAATAATCGCAGCTCCTGTGTTGAATGTATTTCTACAGGAAAATAAAAAGCAAGTGAGCATGCTGCACCTGCAGCATTGAAATTCTTAGATGTTTGTGGGAAGGGAGCATGCATAAAGTAGGTACTGGTAAATGTTAGATATTTCTTTTACTTAAATACTTGCATTGGTGCCTTTCTTCATACTCATCTGATGGTAAAGCTTTGAAAGGTGCCAGAGTAGTGTAGAGGCTTCCAGCCAGTACTTAAACACAGTGTGGAGTCACTCAGAAATGTTGATTCTGTGCTGATTATATGACATCCGAATACAAAATGGAAATACAGGCTTTATTTTAAATCTGATTAGATTCCTCTTCTCAGTGCCTTGAATTGTTTGAGGGCTGAGACTTCTGGGCAAAGCCTGAGCAGAGCTGCCAACCATTTGCTCAGTTGGCCAGCATGGGTAAGTTGGCCGCCACATCCTCTCCAGCCCAGTCACTGTGCTGTCAAATACACACCAGTGGTGTCCCTGTGGAAGTATTTTTCTGTCAGCAATATTTGCAGAGCTACAAGGCACTGGTGGCTGTGTGCTTTGGCTTGTCTCTGTTCACCCAAGATCCTGCTGGAGGAGGGGCTGGTGGTGATGTGTGAGGGCTGTACCCAGCACCCTCTCAGGCTGCTGGGCCAGCTCCAGCATGTGCAGAAAGGCTCTGTATCTTAGAATTGTGGATCTGCTTCCTGGAGGGAGGAATACCCATTCTGCCTTTTCCCCCGATAACTTCTCTTTTACTTTCTGCACTGAATGATGATGAGTGCAAGTCTTAGTGAACATTCTTGGAAAGTTAGTGTTTAGTTTGAACCTCAGATTTCTGCCAAGTAGCAAAATCTGTCCTAAACCAGATGTTTACAGACACATAATTACTTTCTGAATATAGCCATAGAATGCTTTTGAAGGTTTTATCCCTTTATTTTGAAATACATGTCTTGAAGCTTCTGTAATTTTGGCTTTTGCTGCTTGTTGTGCAGAGAAGCTCCTCACACCAAGCCACAGAAACATGTTTTGTGTGTGTTATTTTTAGTTATTGAATGTTTCTACTGTGGTGCTGCCGAGACATGAGTGATGGGTGATGCATTGATAATCACGGCCACACACGTGTGCAATACCAACCACATCAGAATTATTTAGATGACACCTGAGATGTTTTGATGTGCATTGTGAAAACACTTGAGCCACCTCTGATGGAGAGTTGATGGATGGTTGAGAGGATACAGTAATTGGCTTTGTGCTCTGGCTTTGATTCCTCTCTCTCACACACACGTCGCTGAAGGTGACACTGTGTGTTGAAGTAGCGAGGGTGAAGGAAACAAGCTTTGCAGGATTCATCAAAGCTGGTTTCATGTTTAAAAACTTAATAAATGGCAAGTCTAGAATTTCCTATTGCTCCTGCTCATTTGTAGTAGGTAGTTTACATTAAAATATTTTAATAAATATGTAGAACTCATCGTAATATATTAGAACTTTGCCTCATTTTCCCTTTTCTGATGCATAAAAATTTGCTTCCTATCCTTGTCTGCTTAGTGTGAAATGATTTTTCTCTTAACAATGGGTTATACATTTAAAAATAAAATTAAATTCTAGGTTGCTTCAGCATTCTAAATACTAAAATATAGTATTCTTAAGTAGGGAAGTTAGATTGTTTTGGGTTTTTTTCCCAAGAAACTCTTAGTGCTCAGCAGATCAATGTTTCTTTGTTTTTTGGTATTGAGATTAAAAAACAAGCTATGTATTCCTGAATTGGTTCTAAACAGCACTAATTAATGAAGGTATCATTAGCAATTTTTAAGTGAAAATAGGACTATGGAACTAAGTGCTGAATTTAATGGGCCAGTGGGATTTTAAAATTAACATTGCAGTTGATCAATATAATTGTTAATATAGCGTTCATAGTCATAATGCTGTTGGAAAAATTAATAATACAGGGATGGGCTTGAATCTTAAATTTAACTAAAATGTGCATTGCTGTTTATTAGGAGTCACATGCAGCTCCACACTTCTCTTTGTGTAAGTCCTGTCTTTTCATTTTGCTATTAGGCAGTTAAAGATTTTTGTTTAGCTCACAAGGTATTTAGGTGTAGGGTTCTTTTCGTTTAGGAATTGTATTTCCCAGTAGTTCTTTAAATATTTTTAAAACCGAATGACAACCAAAAGGTCACAAAAATAATCTTTGTTTTCTAGATATTACAATCACTTTCAGCACCTACAAAAAGTTTAGAGCAACAAGTAAATCATAGCCAACAGGGACATCCAAATGTGGTGCTGTTTAGTCAAGTGAAACTAACACCAGAGACACATTTATTGCAGCAGTCACATCAAGCACAGCAGCAACAGCACCATCCTCTTTTACACCTTCAACCTCAGCAACTAATGCAGCTCCAGCAGCAGCAGCAGCAACCCCAGATCTCCCAGCAGTCTTTCCAACAGCAGCAGCCTCACCAGTTTCCCCAGCAGCAGCAGCAGCAAGTCCATCAGCAGCACCAGTTCTCCCAGCAGCAGCTCCAGTTCCAGCAGCAGCCGCTCCACGCGCAGCAGCAGCTGCACCGTCCTCCGCAGCCGCTCCAGTTCCAGCAGCAGCATGTGCTGCAACAGCAGCTGCAACAGCTGCAGCAGCAACAGCTGCAACAGCTGCAGCAGCAGAACCTGCAACAGCAACAGCTGCAACAGCAACAGTTGCAACATCAGCAGCAGCAACTGCAGCAGCAGCACTTACAGCGACTGCACCAGCAGCATCAGCAGCAGCAAATGCAGAATCAGGCAGCGCAGCACTTAACGCAGACACCTCAAGCACTACAGCTTCCAGTTGCAGCCCAGCAGCCACAACACCACCAGCAGCAACAGCAGCAACTGCAGCAGCAGCCGCTTTTTGGGCACGATCCAGCAGTGGAGAGTTAGTAATTATTGCCTTCTGATCCTGGAAAAAAGTAGCTAATGACATGAAGTGGGGTAGAATACCAAAAAGTAATGCTGTGTTTGCAAGATGGGATTGTAAGAAATGCCACTCATGGCCAAGAACTAAATAAGTTGCAGCCTTAACTATTCTCCAGAATTTTAGGCAAATACTTAAATATGATGATCCAGCAATCTGAAAAGCATGAGAGTGCTGAGAATGTTCTCTTTCCAAATATACACTTGATCCCACAGGCACACAACCTGTACTTTCAGAACAGTGTTAGTAAATGCATAGCACAATTGTTTGAAAACTTTCTTTTGGAAGAGGGGGAAACTTTCAAACAGCTACAATTTTGGAAATACCAGTAAATTATTAAAAACTTTCTTTTGGAAGAGGGGGAGGGGGAAACTTTCAAACAGCTACAATTTTGGAAATACCAGTAAATTATTGAAGATTCAGTATCAGAAAATTGTCACAGCTTGCTTTGAATTATAGTAGAACTGAAAGCTTTTTGACTGTTTTGGCTGTTCATAGCTGGTCTTTGTAAAAGAGGAAGTGGTCTTATGTTTTCTTTTTGGTGACCCTTCCTTTTGCCCCTTTGGCCCCTCTTCCATCCAGGAAAAAAAAACTACCCTTAACAAAATCAGGCTCTGGGTTGAGCTGTGCCTTAAAGGCTTTCAGCTTTGAAATTTTGGATCCTACTTTTTCCAAGGAAGTACACATAGGAGGTTTATAACCTGGTAATAGGAGGAGTTCAGTGTAGCAAATGTGTTCTGAGATGAACTCTTCAGTCTTTTAAGTATTTAATCGTTTGTTCTTTGTGTGTCAAACTATTTCAGTTCCAGAAGAGTATTTCCTACTGGGCTGTGTCTTTGCAATTGCTGATTACCCAGAGCAGATGTCTGACAAGCAGCTGCTAGCGACCTGGAAGCGGGTAAGATTGTGCAGTGTTTCTAAAAAACTATAACATCGTGTCATAGTCCCTAAATTCTAAAAGAAAACATTGGAAGTACTTCAGCACTGTTCACTCTTCTTTAGGCATCCTTTTGTGTAATTCTTCTGTTACAAACAAAAAAAAAAATATTAATCAACTGCTGCTGACCAGAAAAAGTGATAGAAATACTTTAGGTGTGCAGCCTGGTTGAATTAAGTCTTCAGTCAGAACATGATCTAAATAAGTTGCAGCCTTAACTATTTCCCAGTTATTTATACTTTTAATCAGGCAGCTGTAGTACAGCAAATGTAATATAGCATCGCTGTCTAGCTTTAACTTGATTGTATAAAAGCATTCTTTTTTGCATATAATTTTGGCATTTAGTAGCCTGTGAGGTATCCACCTGAGTGAATAAGATGGAAGAATAGAGTGTTTCTATTTTTTTGCCAACTTCTATTTTTCAGAAAAATCTGATTGTATCCTTTCCTAAATAAGAGGACTTTGATGTTCTTCAGAAACTTCTGATGGATTTTGTAGTTGAATTTTCCCTACAATTTTGCATAATCAAGTAAGCTGTTGACATTTTTAACAGCACTTGTGTTTATTGCTGAGATAGAATTGAATAGTTCATGAAAAATTGTTTAATAGTTATACTGCAAAATAAAAAAAACATGAGAAGGGTTATTTTTGTTTCTATATCTTTATTTCGGGGTTTTTTTCCATTTCTTCTAAAAAGTAGGCTTTTTGTTAGTGAAAAGCTGCATATTTAATTTTGTTTTTTGTTTTCAAAATTGTTCTAAAGCTAGATAACAAACCTAGTTTTGGGGGGTAACTCTTCAGTGAAGTGGTGCTAATGGTGGCAGTGTCCTAAAGGGTGGACTTTCATTTCAGACTTTTTGTTTCTTAATGTAATGTAAAAATAGTTATATCCTAGGAGTTCTGCACTTACTCTCTTTCCAGATCATCCAAGCACATGGTGGGACAGTGGACCCAACCCTCACGAGCAGATGTACTCACCTTCTCTGTGAAAGCCAAGTCAGTAACATGTATGCTCAGGTGAGCCAGCTGGGAACCTGCACTGCTGCATGCTTTCATTTTATCACTGGAAAGGCAGGGCTTTGCACTGTGTGCTTCATGCTTAGACAGCAAATATAAAGTTTGCCATAACGTGGTTTTTTTTAATGATTTGTGGGGTTTTGCGGTACAAACTTTCATAGTGCATGTAGTAGACTTGTTCCAGAGAGCACTAAGGAACATGCTGTGAGAATGAGTAGTCTGAAATGTAGAGAAAAACAATTAAAATTTAAATTTTGATTTGTAGAAAAAGTATATTAAAAAAAATGTATTTTGGGTTTTAAAAGTTGTTTGTGCCTGTATTCCTAGGCTTTAAGAGAAAGGAAGAGATGTATTACAGCACACTGGCTGAAAATGTAGAGAAAAACAATTAAAATCTAAGTTTTGATTTGTAGAAAAAGTATTAAAAAAAACCTCCATATATTTTGGGTTTTAAAAGCTATTTGTGCCTGTATTGCTAGGCTTTAAGAGAAAGGAAGAGATGTATTACAGCACACTGGCTGAATGCAATCTTGAAGAAGAAGAAGATGGTCCCGCCTCATCGAGCTCTTCATTTTCCAGTGGCATTTCCACCAGGAGGAAAGCCATGTTCTCAACATGTAAGAAGGAAAAGCTTACTTCGAAGAAATGCTTGCTTCATTGCTCATTCCATGAGCAGTATTAAAACAGAGCTTTACACATTTTTTTTGCCTTGGAAGAAAAGCTTCTGTTAATCTTAAGGTGCCGTGTTGACGTGGTGCTGCTGCCAGGTGTTTCTCAGTGCTTTGCAAGTCTCACTGAGCTCAGAGTGGTGAGGAGTAGCACCTGCCTTCGTGAGTTACTCCCTGACACTTGAGGGGCAAAGATGGCCTGACTTACACATAGCAAGGTAGAAGCAATCCAGGCTGCACAGTTTAAAGCAGCAGAGCAGCAGCACATTGAACAGCATGTGCTTCCTTACCATAACCCAGGATTTTGAGAGGATTTTTGAGGGTTTTTCTTAGTCAGTGCTTAGCAAATACCTAAAAAGGAAGCCTATGCTGCTAATCAGAGGATAGGAGGTCACAGTTCCATTGCCTGTGCAATGAGGAGCTGTGAAAGTGGAATTTTGTGGAATTGAAAATCTTCAGTTCATTGAGAGGCATCTTGGAATGTGCTATGCTGTATAAACCAAGATGCCAAAGTATGTCTTGGCATTGGATTTCTTTGTGCTGGATGCAGACATATGGGATGATGGCCTTGCTAATAGCCTGTCCTGACTGACATAAAAAGAAATACAGATTTGGGAAAATCAGAGTATGACAACACGTGTGTCTACTCAGTGGTTAGTAGTAAATGTAATATGCAATGTAATAAACACAGTTTTAAACAGAAGTAGTGTTGCCTTTCCCTAAAAAAAAGATGAGAATGGCAAAACCAAAAACCTGTCAGGATTAAAGATAATAATGGAAGATGTGGAGTTACAGTTTACCAGCTATGATCAGCTGGCACAGTTTATTTGGCTTCATTACGGAGTAGAGCACAGTTTTCAGATTTTTAGAGTAGAGCAAGTAAGTGTAAGCATTTTTTTTGTGTGTACCTCTATGTAAATAGCAGCAGAAGGAAGATGGCAGACATGTGAGAAACAAATTAGCTCTGAGCTCTTCCATATTAGTGCTGTGGTCTCTGTAAATAAGAAAAAGCTGACCAGAAGAATGAAAATGATTCTTCCTGAGGCTAGAAGCCTGAAATTTTTATGTATAAACAAATCACTTTTAAATTGTACTGTTTGTATCCTACAAGCCACGCTTTAATTGAGTGCTTTATACACCATGCTGTGCATTTCATTGTAATGTAAAAAGTTAGTCTTCAAAAAATATTTTGCATGGGAGTGTTTTGTAAGTGCCATCAATGTTCAGTTACTTAAACCTGTCTTTCTGTCTGCAGATAATCTGTGTGACAGGATTTGTTGACAGTGACAGAGATGACCTCAAGCTCATGGCCTACCTAGCAGGTGCCAAGTACACGGGCTACCTGTGTCGCGGCAATACAGTTCTCATCTGTAAGGAGTAAGTGCTGCTCTCCACAGACCTTGCTTTCTCAGCAGCCTCTTCCCAGGTAGTGCCTTTCTGAATGTGGGGTGCTACATGTTCATTGTAATCAGTTCTGCAGTTTGATAACAATAAATTTAGTGGTGTTGTCTCTTGAACTAAATTACAGCACATATTATGTGATAAAATTTGGCCTCTGAATGCAGGCGAAACAGAAGTAATTTCTAACTTTCCTATTTTATAATATTCTTGAGTGATGCTGTCTCTTACCATTCATAAATAAAATACCTTTTTAAAATAATTGCTTTAAAATGTTGGAGGAGGGAAAATTTAAATCCAGGTCTAAAGACTCCATTTGCAGCAGTTCTCCCCTGACTGGCTTGTTCTGACACGTAGAACAAAAGCATTTTTTGGAGTATCTCCTCTGTCACAGTTAAAACAACAGACCAGTAAAAACCACTGATATTTTAGGTTTATGATTTGAAATTGCTATTTTTACTGATTTCTTTGCAATTCAAATTCTTTTTCTCCTTCTCTGCCCACCAAGGGCCAGCGGGTTGAAGTACGAGAAGGCCAAGGAGTGGCGGATCCCGTGCGTGAACGCGCAGTGGCTCTGTGACATCCTGCTGGGCAACTTCGAGGCGCTGCGGCAGATCCAGCACAGCCGCTACACCCTGTTCAACCTCCAGGACCCGCTCTCTCCCAGCCAGCACCTGGTGCTCAACCTGCTGGGTAAGAGTCACAAAACTCTCTGTTCTGCAGCATTTTCGTGTGCCTGTTTCATCAGCAGGAGCGTGTTTCCTCTGGTATAAACAATTTGGCAGTGGTGTCATTTTTGTTCTGTTCTGCATTCCCTAGATGCGTGGAGAGTCCCATTAAAGGTGTCACCAGAACTTCTAATGGTATGTTGAATTATTGTATATATACAGCTGTTTTGATAGAATCGCTCCTTGCCTGTGCTGAAACTCCTGGTTGTACTTTTTTTGTACTTTTTTTTATTTTGAGGAATCTGAGAAATAATCTTTTGCAGAATTAAGGAATTTTAGTGGGATATACAGAATGAAGTTGCTGTTGACACACCTTGGGCTAGATGTTTCCCTCTTTAATTTCTACATCAGACCTTTAGAAAGGGCATAATACTTTTTAAATCAGTACCTAACACTTTTTAAATAAGACCTCATAAGAGTTTTTCAGACAGAACACCCCAAATCAGTAAGAATTTTGTTAGAATATTGACTGAATTTTAAGCGTGATACATAATGTAAGTGAAGGGTGCTACTGTTTCATACCATCTCTCTGATATATACTAAGAACTAAAACCATGGGCATATATACCATGTATTTTAAAACTTAAAAATACACCATGCATGCTAAAAAGTGTAGTTGATAACCCTGAAATAGCAGTGGGAATGAACAATGAAAAAGTGTACCTTGAAAAACATACAAGAGAAGTAAATTTTTGTCATGAAGGGCATTCTGTGAACCGTGCAAAATGTAAGTTTCCTGCGTATTCAGCTGTCAGCTCTTACACCTATCTCATGTTTTTGTGTTGTAAATTTCCTTCCCATTTCAGATTTATACTTGATAATTTTTCACAGTATGTCTTGATATAGGTAAATTTGTCATACAGGTGACTCTCAGATAATATTTTATATTGCACAAAAACGTTTTGCCTCACCTCTTATGTTTGGATCACTTGTATCTCAGTCACTTTGTAAATGCTTCAGAAAAGGGCTGCTTAGTAACTCTCAAAATGTAATTTGTAGCAGTGTTTTACAGGGGGATTCTGGGTACTGACTTGAATACCTTTCAGCTCTAGAAATAGGCACTACTGTTATCCTGACCATTACTTTGAAACATTCTTCTTATAGGCCCTTGTGGGTTTGTTTCATGGGCCTGTAGGAAACTTGCATTTGGAAAACTAAATGCTTTAAAAAATTTGTGGTCTTCATATTTTCCTGAAGATGGAAAATATTCTGCTGTTAAAAAATAAAAAAGTCCTTGAGAGGATTCAGTAAGCAGTGTTAGTATTTAAAATAGCTTTTAAGTAACTCAGTTTGGGTTTTCTCACCACCACCCTTTGCATCCACATAGCAGTTGAGCTTATCTTAAAACTGGATGCATTCTTTGTGTGGGTCAGTCACACCAGGTTTTTGTCCATGTTTTGTCTTTTGTAGCAAATGGAGACCTCAGGGGTCTGATGGGTAATTTAGTACCTCCCCTTCTGTATTTATGTGGAGACCCTTCTTGCCTGTGTGAGGTGGGAGTTTTGTGATTTTAGATTGAAGGGGGCTTCTGGAGACAATCTAATCTAGCTGCCCTCTGGGTACCCACACAGGAATATGGTTTGGTAATAGAAAATGCTGGGCATGTGGAAGTGTCAGGGAGGACAAGGTACTTCACTGCCTTCACAGAAGGCATTTCTGTTTGTCTTGGGGTTTGGGGTCCTCTTCTGAGGACAGCTGTCTTGTCAGATGTTGTTGATGCCATCTACCTCTGGCATTTTCATAGTTGAAATGTCTATCAAAATGTGAATGTGTGCACTTTTCTTTCCAGCTGCTCATACTATGGGCTGTCTAGCATAAAAATGCCTGGCCTGAGAGCATTGAACAAACCCCTGTGGCTTGTTCCTCTCAAAGGAACATTCTCACAGCAAGGCTGGTACAATGCTGCCTATCTTTCTAGTCATGTACTCTTGCATTCTTCATTAAATTTCAGGTACTGAAGGTTAAAAAGAAATAGATGTCACACACTCCTCAACCTGGGAGCTGTGGTTTCAAGTTACTCAGATCAAGGAGAGTCTAAAAGCTACATTTGATCACCCCTGGGCACATGCTCTAGAGGCTGATCTGCTGCTGGGGAGGTGGCACTTTCTATCCAGCTTCTGTTTATGTTGTTAGGGAACTTGAGTTTATAACAGTATTTTCTGGGTTATTACCATTCCATTAAATTTAGCACCAGGAAGAATATTGTAATCTTCATGTACTTAACAAATGGACAGGCTTTTCAGTCTCCTTCTCATTTAATTCATTGGCTTTTCCATTGATAATTAGCAGTCTTACTTAAAGGAAGAAAGTCCCACAATGTTTTATTTGGTGTGCACTTCCAGGGTTACCTGAGTTTGTGGAGAAGCTTTGGCTGATGCTCAGCTTTGCTGTTGGGCTCATTGTGTCAGCAGGGTATA
Source organism: Onychostruthus taczanowskii (assembly GCF_017590055.1). Classification (NCBI taxonomy): domain Eukaryota; kingdom Metazoa; phylum Chordata; class Aves; order Passeriformes; family Passeridae; genus Onychostruthus; species Onychostruthus taczanowskii. The sequence continues at coordinate 18,409,333 of NW_024500349.1, forward strand.
ATTTTCAGTTGTGATTAATTCAGGATAGAAGTAGTTTCTCTGTTTAATTCAGATCTAAACATGTAACTGGTCTGATTTCAGGGTGTGAGGTTGCCTTTGAAACCAAAGCAAAATGAATCCAGTCTTCAGCCATCTTCCAAAAGAGCGAGGTAAGAACAGCAAGGAGTCAATGCCCATAGTCCTTAAGTTCCTCAGAAGAGTCAGCTGCCCATGAGCCTGCAGCATCCTGTGCCCTGCTCAGGGAAATAACTGTCAGTGGGTTTTGGATGTTGCCAGTTCCTCAGCTGGCAGGAATAAAACAATAACTAAGAGAATGGAGTAGTAACAGAGCTGGGAGAGTGCCGAAAGAGGAGAATATGTCCTGTTCTCTGCATGGTGATTTTTTCTTTCAGAAAAAGTTGTACCTAAGTCTCATTCATCTGGGTCATTCCATTGGTAAAACTTTCCATAAGTATGCATGTCTAATTTCAAAATTACAGTTCTACAGCCTTGGGCCCAAACATCACATTCTGCTGTATTTCCCATGTTCTGTAGGATTGAAGACCTGCCACCACCTACTAAAAAACTCACCCCTGAGCTGACACCAATGGTGCTCTTCACAGGATTTGAACCTATGCAAGTGCAACAGTACATTAAGGTGACTTTCAGTCTTATCTCTTGTAAACTACATTGAAACATCTGACAGCTTTTTAATGGATGTTGAATTTTTGCTAAGACTTGATAAGCATATACCTAGTGGATAAAAACCAGTACTTACCAGTCCTGAGGTTGGGGTAGTTTTATGTGAAATGAGTTTTATTTGGTAGCTGTTCTCCTTTACTTAACTACTTTACACTACTGTGCTACTTGCTTTTTCTTTCTGTAGGACTGCTTTAAAAAGCAAGAAAGCCCTTTCCACATTTGTTTTTAAATCAGCAAATTTCATGAACAAATTTAGGTGAGAAAAATCGTGATGGTTGTACTGGATAAGACCCAGGATTCTTCTAGTGGAGTTGCTGTGTGTAGTGCCAAATGCTTCAAAGACAGCTGATGACAAAGCTTATGGCAGGTGTGAGATAAGTTCCTGTGGAGGTTTTGTTCTGTTCCCTAATAAAGCTGTGCTAAAACTTAAATGTAAATTATTTATAACTTTCAGATAATGAAAAGTGACTGAGGCCTAGTTTGAGTTACTACATTTCTTAGAAATACCCACTTTGATGTCCTCAAAAATATAAAATATTTTCTTTGTTACACCTATACTTGTTTTTAAAGTGGTTCAGCTTCAGTGGTCTTTTTTCCTTTGCAGTGTGTGCATTTGAAGCTTGATATTGAATATTTTGGGACATAATACGTTTTTCAGTGTATCCCATAAAGTTCCAGAATCAACTTCTTGTTTCTGTCCTGTTGGTTCCAGGTTAATTGTATAGAGAATCTGTTTTTGTAACAGCTATGGCTCACAAATAAAAAAAAAAAAATCAACTTCAGCCTCAAAGCTTCTGAAGTTAAATGTAAACCTGGCATCACTGGTGCTATCAAAACTCTGCCGAGTTTGGATACCTAACGGGGCTGGATACTCCTCATCTTATTAAGATGGAGGAGTGATCTTTGTCCCTGTATGGGCAAAGGGTCTCTTCCACATCAGAGTGGAAGTCCTGCAAGGTCTGCACTCACGGGTAGAAGTGCTTGAGGTGAACACAAAAAAGCAGCCTTTGCCTTTCAGAGGGGTACAATGTCCTGTTCACAGGGTGTTCATTACCAGGAGGGAAGTAAATACTGGAGATGTTCAGTGTCATTGAATAATGTTTTCATGGGTCATCTTTATACAAACCATCAGAGCATGATGGGAAATAGCCAAAAGCACTGTCCCTGTCTGTCCAATGTGCCCATCATTATCAGAGCAGTGGAGTGCACAGGGCTGCCAGAGACCCCTTAGGCCTTGAAACCTAACTAACCCTTAGGCCTTCTTGCTTTGGGCCTCCCAAGCATTCATGCAATAAAAACTGTTAAATGTTTATTCTTGTAGATATTGGTGTGGGTTTTATTTATTTGTGCAAAATGTTTGTCTTAATCAGAAATCCAGGGTGTATGGTTACTAAAGCTGTCCAAATGTTTTTTCATCCTTGAAATTTTTATGAGGGGAGCACTCTTTATCTCTAGCACCTGTGGTAATCTGATGTGCCTCACCAGCTCATTCATTGTGTTGCTCATTCCTTCAGATAATGACTGGCTTAATTGATATGATAGCAACTGTGAGGAGCTAGTGTGAGTTTGGTGGCTTAAACCAAGGAAAAGGGAATAGTTGCTCAGTACCATCAAAAATGCATGTGGAATATGTGTTTTTCATGAGATGCTTTTCTCTTTAAAGAAAACCTAGCAAAATTAAGTTTGTTGTAGCTACACTGTGTACTGCACCTTCCCTAGAAAATAGCAAAATTATTACACATTGTTATTATTGCTTACTTAAAATTTAATATCCTGTTTCACTGAAAAAAAATTTAAATTGTATCTTACAGTTAGTTCCTTGCTTTAAAAAAGCACAACCCAAAATCAAAAAACTGCAGAAGTGGGGAATTGTTTTCAATCTTGCCAGATGATACTTATGTCTGGAAATATCTAGATTTTCAGTGGCTGTAAATTCTGTCAAAATTAATCAGCTTGAATAAAGGAATCACTGTAACACAGAAATCTACATTTACTATTTCATTAGGAGCTCAGTTTTATTTGATGTGATAACATAATAATTAGTTTCCCTTTTCCCTGTTAAAAATTTGTTATTTTTAACAACTACTCCATTCTGGTTTGTGTTTTGTACAACTTCCAGAAACTGTATATCCTTGGAGGTGAAGTAGCAGACTCTGCCCAGAAATGTACCCATCTAATTGCCAGTAAAGTGACCCGAACTGTCAAGTTCCTGACAGCAATTTCTGTAGTCAAGCACATAGTAACTCCAGAGTGGTTAGAAGAGTGTTTCAAATGCCAGAAATTTGTTGGTAAGTTAAATTAGTGCCAATTCCTAGAGTAAAATAAGTGTTCATTGGCGTATTTAAATACACTTGGTTGTTTTGTCTTCTGATTTCAGTGTTTCTTACAGTTTTCTAAGGAGTTCAGCCTTTGAAAGCAGAAATTTTAATTCTACGAGTCTGATTGTCATAATTCACACCTCTTGAAGAATAATTTACAAAGTTTTTAAATAATGATATTAGGAGCTAGTTTGTATTCTGCTTGATTTAGAAAGTTATGTTAGTATGGTTAAGCAAAGCTGTAACAAGAATTGTGTTTGATTTTTTTTTTTTTTTTAGATCAGGTTTTCTTTCAGCAGAATATTTTCTTTCATTTAATTTTCATTTGTTTTAATACAGTTTTTTCCCCCTAAATGAAAGAAAAACACACCTAAAAAAGTTAGTGTTAGGGTGATTAAATGATTGTATATTGTTAAGTATTCTATTTCTTTCTTGGGTAGCTGTTTTTTAGATTTTTACCTGTGGCTGCATTATTTTTTAATGCACCCTTTCTGAAAGGATGATTATTTGCTTTATGATTGTTTTGTGCATATATAATTGTAAGAAGAAAATGTGTAGCATTGCTGGCTAACCACTGTAAAAACTTGGATCTATGGATCATTAACTAATAAACCAGCAAACATTTTTAGAACTCTCAAGAAGGCAATTTGCGTATTTCAGCATCAGGAACTGAGAAACTGATTAATTTGAAAACTCTTAGAAGACGAACAAACCAGGGGGTTTAGGATGACTGTTGTGATCTGGTACTTGAAGTACTTTACTTACTTACTGAAATTAGGTTGATTTGTAGCTAATGGGTTGGTTTCAGTTTTGTACCTGTTATTATGATGGAAAATACAGCAATTGTTTACAAAAATTGTCTTAACTGTTTCTTTTGTCCCTTGGAAGAGTATTAACACTGTCTCGTGAAAGTTGTCAGAATTCTCCTTGGAAAGACCAATTTGTTCCCTATAATTTTTTTGTTTGGTTTTTAGACTTAGAGGTTTTGGATTAAATTTGATTTAGAAATGTGTTTGACATAGCTTTTGTGGAAAGATCAAAGACTGAAATTCCATCCCTAACAAAAAAAAAAAAAAAAAAGAAAAATTGGATGAATAACAGGACAAATAAAACAGAAAAAAAAATCTTAACTTTCTGTTAAGATTGTGTGAGGACTTGAAGAGAGTTTCTGGGCTCTCATAGGTGGTCACAGTAATTTGAATTTAAACTTAATCCTTCTGACTGATCATTCTCTTTTGCATAGAATCAAAAAATAAAAATTTGCAAGTACCTCCAGTAAGAAAGAGGGATTTGATAGGACAGTGATTGTTGTTAGGTATAGTGTAAACCACAGTTTAATTCTCCAAGTATTTGGTAGTGATCTTTGTAAGAAGCCTAATGAAGAGGGGTGTTTTAATCATGTTAAATTCTGGTAGGTGTCTGCCATTCAGAGCCACTCTGCCACCAAGATGTTCTGCTCAGATTCCATCCTGGGCCATGGGGATGTTTGTGTTTTGTGTGCCACATCACCAGTCTTTCTTTTTCAGATGAGCAGAACTTTGTGCTCAGAGATGCTGAAGCTGAGGTGCTTTTCTGCTTTAGCTTAGAGGAGTCTCTAAAGAGAGCACAAGTAGCTCCACTGTTCAAGGTATGCAGTTTACCACAGCATTTAAATACTTGGGGGTTTTTCAAGCTGACTTTTTCAGCATTGGGACCACAGGTTTTATAGCTGAATGCAGTAGAGCAGGCTGGCATATAACATTTGGTTTTGACTTTGTGCCTGTTTACTGCCTGAGCATCATTGGGGTGGATGTAAACCCTCTGAATGACTGGATCCTGTAGATGTTAACCATCTGAAAATGTTCCCTTCTGAAATTTAGAACATTGCTCTGTTACTTGCAAAAAGCCATTTATGGAAGGGACTTACTTTTCTTTGTTTTCTCTTTTCTTTTTTACACCAGCCTCATAGCCAGAGCACTTGCCCATAAAAATGGGAGTGTGAGTGTTGCCCTTCAGCCTCAGGGAGTTTTAGGGTGAGTCTCCTTGGAGACTGCATTTCCACCAGGCTGTTTGCTAGGATGGTGTGAGATGTTTTCGTGCCTCTGGTTAAAATTACATTACAGTGCAGAGAGGTATCTGGAGATCTGAGTTGCTAAAGATTCTTCAGCCTGACTGAATTACAGACTGTTTATGGAGGTAAACCACCTAAAACAGGTATTTTTTCTACCTGTGATGAATAAGGATCTCTGTCTTCTATTATGTCTAAATGCTACATTTTTCTCAGTTTTGCAGATTGAATAGCAAAGTGTTTTCCAGTTTTTTGTTCCTAGCTGATAAACAGAGATAATCTACTTTGTGATCTGATCTCCTATCTCAGTCAAGTAGTAGAATAATTTTTGTCAGGAAGTAATAAACTGGGTGTTAATTAAAAGGTAAAAGTTCTTTTGTAACACTTGAGGTGTCCCTGTGCTCAAAAGCAGTGAGGAGCGTTGTTTTTACGTGTCTTACCAAGCTGCAGTTGTTACTTTACAGGTGTGGAAATAGGCACACCTGAACTGTTCAAATTCATCAAAATTGTGCATTTGCCCCTCCAGGGGAAACATCAGCAGTAATTAAGCACAACTCATCAACTGATGAATCTGTGTCCATAAGCCCAACCCCATCTTGCAAAGCCTGCCCTTTTGTATAAAAGAAGTGTCACATGACATTAAAACGTCATGTTTTACAGAAATCAATTAGCCTAATCATGATTTTTCTTGTTCTTCCTTTTCTCTTTTTAGGGAAAATATTTTTACATTACACCTGGAATTTGTCCCAGTCTTTCCACCATGAAAGCCATTGTGGAGTGTGCAGGAGGAAAAGTGTTGTCCAAACAACCTTCTTTTCGAAAACTCATGGAGCATAAGCAGAACAAAGTGTGTTGAGTGTTGCTTTCTAAAATTTATTTATAATGCCTTGCCATGTTCTTCTGAGCTAACCATTGCTTTCTTTCCTTTAGAGTTTGCCAGAGATAATCTTGATTTCCTGTGAAAATGACCTTCATTTATGTCGAGAATATTTTGCACGAGGCATAGGTAGGTATAAGCTATTGTTGTGATTGAACAGTATAACTTTTACTTTGATTTTTTTTTTCCTACTTCCCAGTTATCATTGTTATACAAATACAGAGATCTTTTGAAGCTTTCAGATTCTAGTAGAGGAATACATGGACTCTCCTTCAAACCATGGAGAAATCCAAGTCAGTTTGCTGGATATATCTAACAGTTATTTTATAGACAGATCACCATAAATTTTTGGATTTAGCAACAACTGAAACATCAGTGTGTTACCAACATTATTCTCATCCTAAATTCAAAGCATAGCCCTGTACCAGCTGCTAAGAAGAAAATTGACTGAAACCAGGGCACCATCATCAAGGCAAACCATGGAGAAACCAAGTCAGCAGTTTGCTGGATGTATCTAACAGTTATTTTATAGACAGATCACCATAAATTTTTGGATTTAGCAACAACTGAAACATCAGTGTGTTACCAACATTATTCTCATCCTAAATTCAAAGCATAGCCCTGTACCAGCTGCTAAGAAGAAAATTGACTGAAACCAGGGCACCATCTCAGTATTCATCAAGTGAGTTAGGGGTTTTCACTTTAGTTATTTTCACCTCAGTGTAGAGCCCCAACAAGTGCTGTGTTTAGTAACAGTGCCAGGCTCAGTGTCAGGTGTGAGACACCTGCAGAATGAGGCAGAATTTCTGTGTAGGGTGTGAACTGTATGAATTCTGGTATTTGCAGATGTCCACAATGCTGAGTTTGTCCTGACTGGAGTGCTTACTCAAACACTGGATTATGAATCATATCCTTTTTGTGTAAAGACATTCTGCTGCTTGGGGAGGTATGGTTTACTCAAAGTTTTTCTTAATTAGGAGCTAATTAATTGTAATTTTTTTAGGATATATAATGTTTATGTAGTGGGAGGGTAGTTTAACACCCAGGAAAGTAGCTTAAATTCAGCATCTAATTACTTTTTGATGGGAAATGTTTCAAAGGAGGAGGAAGGCAGGGTGGTCACAAAGGGGTAGTAAATATTAGTAAATAGTAGAATATTAGGCAATGGGAAAAGAACTTGCCATTAAGGGAAAGATATGGCACAAGTTACTTTCAGATGAGGAAAACAGCTTTTTCTGAAGATTATAGACCATTTTAGCTAAATGCAGTGGAGGGACCAGTAAGGCCTCTGTGTCTTTATGCATGTTTTTTATAGAATTTGTAATTTGCTGTCATTTCTTACAGTTGCTCTTCCTTAACGAGCTTACATATAAATTTACTTGATGGATAGTGAAATGCCTTACTGCTCCAAAATCCTTGGAGCATTATATCTAGCTGTTCAGCCATTGTACAAAGCAACTAGAACTTCCTGTGGATGCTGTTTTCCAGCTGTTTTCCTAGGGATGATGAGCAGTTTAAAGCAGGAAAGCAAAAATAAACTGCATCTTTTTTAGGATGTGTAATTTTATTATGCTGAAACATAATTTACTATGTTTTGTATTATACTGCCATTTTAAAAGAGCCCACTTTAGGTATCATGATGAGCCCATTTTTAAGCATTTTAAAATAAATTATGGTACTTCAGCCAAAAGTGTAATTTGGATGTAAAAATAAAAGGGCTTGCTATCTATTAAATTATGGATGTCGAAGATGAAAATGTTTTGTACTTTATTTTTATTTCTTATACTCTATTTTCTTTTATATTGATATTTTGCCCACATTTGAAATAAATGTACTTTTAAATGTTTTACTCTATATTTTAGTGGTCGTTCATTTTTTTGAATACTGTGCAACAATGGCACTCTGGTAAGAGTAAATTACTCAAATCTTTTTCCAAGCAACGTGAAATTATTTTAAGCTTATTTTACCAGGTATGTTTTAATATATGAATTCCAGTGCTTTAAAGGGAAATAATTGTAAATGTATATATGTGTTTTTACTGAAGCAGAGAAGCAGCTTGAAGGAGAAATTCTAACCCTGCATATTCCACTGTTGTGATAACCTTTTGTTTGTATAGTGAGTTTTACTAAATAAATATTAAAAAACCAGTTTCCTGAATCTATATTCAGTGGCATTTCCTAAAACACACTAAGTTCTAATAATCTGATATGACCATTTTTATCAGTTTAGATTCCAGTAGATGAAAAAGTGATCCTAAAAGCATTTCTTTTCTTTCTGATCATCAAGACAATTCAGCTCTGATGCTGCATAGACGAGTGAGTGTCTGTACTCCCCCATCAGGGAAATTACTGATTTCAAACCTCTTTTGTGCTGTGGCTCAAATCCAGCTGGTGCTTGGATTTTCTGATTCTGTTGCCTTTCTCCCAGTGCCTTAGTTGAACAAAGTGCTTAAGTGAATGACAAATTGCTGCTGTAAGAGCACAGTGGTAGTAAATGGCGAGATGAGTCAGGTCCCACAGAGGTCACTGTGTGCCTGTTGCCTTTTATTGCTGGCTCTGGTTCCTCAGCTGTATCCATGTCCTGACCTGCTCCTGTGCTTGGCTTTTCTTTTGGGAGCTGGAGGGGCTATGTGAGGATCACAGGAATGGTAGCATTTCTACCAGTGTGACTTTTTTAAGGTGGCAAAGTGGGATAAATGAGAGTGTTGCACTTTGGTCACAATGGTTTTAAGTGAATGAAAGTTTAAAAAGGTGTGGTAAGGATGGGAGGAAATGGTACTTTTTCACAAATGCTGTTTACTTATGTCAGGGTTCTGTGTTTATTCTTAGTTTGATGTTCAGCTCTCTGAAGTTCAGCTTCCTTTTCATTATAACAGATGAAGGAAAAGTCTGTAATGTGGAGACCTAAGGTTGGATATTGATGATATGATTTTGTACTTTAAAAATATTAAAAATGGAGGGACTGCAGTGGGAGTTAACTGTGCATTGACGAGTTGTGGTACAAATTACTTAAATTGTTCAGACATGTGGACCTGGCAAGTCTGGTCTCCCTGTCAGTGGAGGGAGAGAACATCTCTGAAACCTGACTTAAAGAGCCCTGCAGAGACACATCTCTCAACAGTTCAACAAAGTAGCTTAGTTATCTGAATCTTTCAGAACACAGAAAATAAAGTTAATCCCACCCTAAAGAACATCATAATATATTGCATGAATACTATTTTTACTGGAGAAATAAATGCACCTTTTTTCCCACTTAAGAATGTAATACTGAAATTATCTAAATCTGTGTTTATGTCTTTGAATGAAGAGATTTTCTTTATTGTATTGGTTACCAGGTGGCAGGAAGATTTTTGAGTGCCTTTTCCTTTAAAACAATTATCAGCTCTTGCAGTTTTTTGTGGTACACAGGTCTTGAATGCACATTTTGTACCCGTCGTGCATTCAGCAAGTCTTCTGCCTGCCTTCCCAGCAATGTGTTGTGCTACCAGGTGTAAATGCTGCTTTCAGAGACACGTGTCAGGAGCCAGCTCAGCTGTGCACAAAGTCAGGCCCAAGGCAGATGCCATTGCCCCGCTGGGTCCTGGGAGCTGAAGGGATCTGCTACAAGAGCTGGGTGCAGGCGAGAGCCTCGCTCAGGGAGAGGCAGAGGGAAAACGGGTTTGGCTGTGCTGGCACTTTCAGCTCAGCAGCGTAGACTGCTCCACTCCATGGTGCATTTATGCTCGTGAGGAGTTCTCAGCCTCTTGTAGGAATGGCTTCCTCCACGTTTTCTACAATGGAGCAGTGTTGAGGATATGGAATACCTTTGCCAAAAGCTGTTAAGAGTTAAGACGTGTGAATGCAGTAGCATCTGCAAGGTAAATTTCCTTATGAAAACTATCCAAAATGCTGTCAGGTCCTGCATAGGGAAGCTTGAAGAAAACCAAATGTGATCATGGAACAAATGAACCCCATGGGAAACGTGAGTGGTAGTGCATCTGTTTCATGATCAGTGAAGACAGTGTGTTTATTTAGCCAACATACAAGTATGACTGATTTGATTAACCTTTCAATTAGAGTGAAAAACACAACCTGCCAAGAAATAGTCTTTCAAGAACCACAGGAGCTGTCCAGAGCCAACTGGCTTGCACAGATGTTACTGTGTGTGTGATTAGTGATAGAGAAAGAGTTTTGATGGAGTATTCTGGTACAGCATTGCTGTTAGGATCATGCTTTTGCCTTAATGGGAGGTTGTAAGACTCAAGTGTCCATTTGATCCTGTCCTCTGTATCGGGGGAAAAAAAAACCTTTTCATGTTGTCACAAAAGGTCCACAATACACGCTACAAAACTAGAGTTGTGTAGAAAACCTGTTGGGATAAGGCAGTTATTTAAAGATAAATGTAGAGCATGTCTAATAGCAAAGACATTCCAGCAGTTAGGGATGTGTTGGAAGTCAAGCACACACGGTCTCCACTTGTTACTGTGCAGCTTGAGTCATCAAGTGGAGTTGTGGAACTGATTTCCAGAAATAACATCTGGAGTAGAGCTCTGGAGGTTAAATGCCCAGTATCTCAAAGGATGAATTTCTGTGGGCATTTTGTTTCTGTATTTTGCTACCCTCAAGAAAATAAATAATTTCTGTATTTAGTCAGAAAATCCATTGTTCCACAAGTGGCTGGTGATGCTCATTTCATCCCCACGTGCCCTCCATCAGAGTCTGGCTCTTTCCTTCTTTTTGTGAAGCACAAGAGGCTCCTCCCAAGGGACAGGCATGGTTGAGAAGCTTCCTCAGTGGGATAGAGGAGCTTTCCCTGGAGGATTGAGCCCTCAGGAGATGAGCTCTTCAGGGAGAATTTTAACCTGCATACTGCGCAGGCAGAGAAGTGTGAAGGTGGGAAAATACTCCCTCCTTCACCAAAAGGATAAATTTTTCTGGTCCTTGAGCAGTGTTTTGTTAGAGAACAGGCTGGGTCTGCCAGGGAGGCAGCATCAGTAACAGGGAGCACTCCAGATCAGACACAGCTTTGAGTGGGTTTCTCCTTGTAGCAAACTGCATCAAAAAGAAAAAGAGTGTTTTAAACTCAAGAGGCCAAATTTTATTAGTATGTCAACCAAAAATCTTTTAAATGAGGCAGTTCTATCAAAGAGATGGAACAGAAATTTCCCTCCCTGCTTTTTGTGTCTTCATAGGACAGATCCTCAATTAATTCTGTTTAACTTGGAGTGTTGTGGGCAATTACACAGCCCTTTCTGGTGACAGGAATTTTCTCCTTACAGATACTGCAAACATTTTAATAAGCAAATAGAAAACCTTACCATTTTCATGGTTTTTGGGATTTGATATTTAAACTTTGTAAACTCACAGCTAGTTACTGACAATAACTATGCCATACAGTCCCTTCCTGACTCTGTGAGAGAAGATAGAGAAATGTCTTTGTCAGAAAAAAAACTCAAAACTATTTGAACTGTATCTGTGAAGGCTGGATTAACCCCTGGGGCCCCAAAAGAATGGAGCCCACCAGCCTTCCACAGGCCAGGCTGGAGCAGAGGGAAGAAAGAGGAGCTCAGTGATAAGAGCAGGCAAAGTCAGTCAGCCTTTCCCAGAGGAACCCTCTGAAATAAAAAAAATGCACGTCAAAGCAGCTCAGAATTTTCTGTGTTCTGTTAGAGCAATGGAATATTTTCAAAGGAGAAAGGGAGAGAAGAGTGATTTTTCATATGACAATTGTGGCTTCCAGCCCAGCATGGAGAGAGGCAGACTGGAGCCACCAGGCCAGCCCAGAGAAATCTGAATTGCAGATAAGTCAGGAGGGGTTAAAAAGTTACAGAGCTCTGTCTGGGCTGGGAGCTGCAAGGCTGTGGCAGGTGTGACATAAACCAGCTTTGTTCCGCCTGCAGTGACATTGTGCTGCTCACCTGGGACAGTGCAGCCACAGAGCCCTTGGGTGGTGGCTCAGCAGCCTTCAAACCTGGGTGTTGCTGCAGCTACACAGATCCTGCAGACAGCTGCAGGTTTGTGCAGGGACTCTGCAGATGTGACTGAAATGCACTGGAAGAAAAAGGGAGGGATCAAAAGAGGCACATGTTCTTCCAGCATCCTTTAGCTGAGGGGCTGCACAGTTACACCTCAGTCACCTCAGGGCAGAGCTCAGACTGTGCTGACCCCTCCTGATTATCACTCAGCTGTGCTTTGAGGCATATTGAAGCCCCCTCTCCAGCAATGTTTCAAACACAGCAAACCCATGCAACTCTGCCTGGACAGAGGGAGACTCCCACCTCCCTGCCAAAACCAGCACCTTGCTTCTCATGCACTGTGTTGGTCAGTCCAGTGCTTCCTACTCTCACATTTCCCACTGCTTTTGCCCCTTGTCCCCTTTCCTCCTTGCCTAGAGAAGGCTGCAGTAGTCATGAATGAAACTTTCCAGAAACTTTCTAGCTGCTGCTGGGCCCTAGAGTTCTTTACCTGGCCTCCCCAATTCCACCATCTTTCTGACAGAGTACCCAGCACAGCATGAAAACTACCCAGCATATTAAAAATGCTATTTAGGTCATTAAAAGCAATATATTTTGTGTCCTTGGCCTCTGAGCAGTCTCTAACCCCTCCAGGCTGCTGTCTGCAGCATGAGCAGCAGCTCTCATTTCCATCTGTGCTCTTCAGCTTGGCTGTTCCTCACGTGAACATGGGGTCACAGCAGGGCTCTGGAGTGGACACTGAGCAGGTTCTCCACAGTTTCTTTGCAATGAGCATCTCTACATGTTGGTTTTATAGAGCCTTTTCCTCCTGGTTCACAATGACTGGTGCAGCTTCATTTCCTCCCTTACCATCCCAAGAAGTTTTGTATTGTGAATTGCATTTCTCCTTCCATGGAACAAACAGTAAAGTCCAATTATTTAAGAAGTATCTCTCTTCATCCTGGTAGAAGAAAAGAATGTTTGTAAAATGCTTTACAGGGGGAGAGAATGTATTCCTAGAAGAGATGATCAAAGTGGCCAAGCTCTGAGTGATGTGTGCACCTGGAGGAGAGGTTTTGTGATTGGAAACTCATCTATTTTGTCTGGTGACATCATCTGATTAAGTGCCATCATCCCTCAGCACAGGGCGAGCTGGGGGCTGTGGGAAGCCCTGAGAGCATCAGTCACTCATCAGCAATACAGAGAGAGAACAAACCCTGCCTGGGGGCTGGAGCTGCTGTGCCTCTCTCTGCAGATCATTTTGGATGATTTACAGAGCCATTTTAAACCCTGTTCTCGCATGGATGTGAGACACAGGGGCTTTCTGAGAGCCAAGAAAGTTATAAAGTTAAATGAAATGCTGAACTCAATGGCAAGGGAATGCAGGAGATGTGATGGAAGTTGAGCATCCCATGCAGGCATGGTCTTGCTTGCTTTGAAAGATGCAGGGATAACAGCAAGAAAGAGTGGAAACTTCAAGTTAGTGCCTCTGAACAATGAAAGAAAATGTACCCTGCCCAAAAAATGGGGGGTGTGAGTGGAATTTTTAAGGATAAGGAGCCTCTGGGAGCTGACAAATTAGTAAATTATTCCATTTAAATGGATGTATATTGCAAGAAACTCGATTTTAATGAAACTAGTTTGGGGCTTTTTGACTGGGAAGGCAAAATGAATTATTAAAGTATCAAATAGTAAAGTTACTGATATTAAACTAATTGAGAAAATGAAATGGAAAAAAAACAACACTACAATCAAACATACTGAGTGTGGAGAAACTGAAATGGGAATTCTCATTTCCAGTTTTGCAGCAGAAACACTTCATAACTGCTGAAAAAATTGTGCAGTTTATCCAAACTCTGAACAAACAAGGAGAGAAACTCTTGAAGTTTATCATTGCCTCAAGCAGCACACTAGGCATAAGTGCTAACTTATCACCTCCTCCTTGTGGCACCTCTTAACAGCAGGAGCACATCATGCAGCCCTTCAGGGTGGTTCAGTCATTTATTTAGCTGATCTAACTGATTTTATTAATTGTTTGACCTTCAGTTGCACAGACCTCCAGAATTCATCACCCTCTCTCCACACACGAGCTGCAAACAGCCATGGAGCCCTTACTGAGCACAGGTGAAGTTTCTGTCCTGAGCATCCTCTGAGGGGTGAGAAAAAAATGGCAGAAGTGGAAGAAGTATGTCCTTCAAAGGACTGTCAGGCACATTACAGGTTTGATAGCACCATCCCATGAAATTTTTAAGCTCAGCATGGGAAATACAAAGGCAGAAACAGCTCTTTTTTTACCTATGAAGATTTAAATCCATTTCTTTTCCTTTGAGAAAAAGCCATACCAAACAGCAGCTGGCACTGAGTTATATTTCAAAGTGGAAAAAACATGATTCCTGGGCTTCTTTGCTTTTCAAATTTGGAAATGACAAAGGTGGTTGGAGGAGCTGTTGCAGCCAGTGCCTCTGCTTTACCTTTTTCTGCAGAAAGTTTGGTTTGCTTAGCTGTGGTGAGTACGGCTCTCTGGATTTTCAGGAAACAATATTACATCTTTGTGCCCTATGGAGAGAATTTAATACAGCAGGAAAAACTGAGTTGCTCTCTCTGGATTTTGCCCTTTAGCTGCTGAATCCAGTGAAGAAAATCCAGGTAAAATCAGAAAATCCTGAATGAAAACACGTGTTTAACATGAAGCATGGGAGTCGCTGTACTGACCTCTCCTGATTATCACCAAATTTACACCCACCCCTAAAGCACCAGAGCTGGGGTTACCCAGACCAGACCCAGCCTGAAACTGAGCAACCCAGGCAGAGCCACAGCCACCTGCTCTCAGGAGAATTCAGGATTTTGTGAATCATAGAATGATTTGAGTTGGAAGGGACCAGCTTGCTCCAGACCTCATCCAAGCTGGTGGTGAGCACTCCCAAGGATGGGTCACAGGAGAGCCCCAGCAGGTCCAGCTCTTGTGCTGGGAGCCCCAGAGCTGGATGCAGCCCTGCAGATGGGACCTGAGGAGGACAGAGCAGAGAGGGACAATCCCCTCCCTCCTCATGCTCCCCACGCTGCCTGTGGTGCAGCCCAGGATGTGTTGACTTTATGGGCTGCCAGTGCACATTGCCAGGTCATGTCCAATTTTTCGTCCCCCTGTCCCCAGGTCCTTCTTGGCAGAGCTGCTCTCAGTATTCCTTGGCTCTGTATTAGTTCTGGGGTTTTCCCTGGCTCAGGAGCAGGACCTTGCCCTTGGTGACTCCAGGAGCTGGAGCTGACAGTGGCAGTGCCACCCAAAGCACAGTGAGCTGCAGAGCTGCCAGCTCTTGGGATCTACTCAGAGTTCCAGGGCAAAAGGAGAGCTGTGAAAGCTGCCCCTGTGTACTGAGCTGTCACACAGGGCACTGAGCACTTTATAACACTCAGAGCACAGGATCATGATGGTAATTGAGTACTTAAAAAACCAAAAAACCCTGTTGTGCCCTGGGTATGGAATATCTAATCAAATCATGTTTATCGCTCGGCACTAGGCTGCTAATTTGCTTTGATTTAGAATTTATAAAGAAAATTGTGGATGTGTGCATGTGCGTAGGGGGCCGTGAAAAGCCTTTCCTCTCCATTTCACGAGCAGCACGTTAATATGGACTGCCTTCTTTTGACTTCCCTTTTCCAACAGGATTGATTTTAGTCCCTTTGTGAGAGGAGACGGAGCCAGGGAAGGCCACGTGCTCCCACCAGAGGTGTGGGAGATGGGGAGCTGAGGAGCAGCCTCCTCGCAGGGTCCGTGGGATTCCCCTTGCCCTAGAGGAACCTCAGGGTAAAAGTAGGGACAGATGCTCACATTTTACAGCTCTGATCCTTATCTTCTTGGTGGCACTTTGTGGAAGCCACTTGCACATATTTACCCCTGGTTTAGTGTTATTTATTTAAAGTGGAATGAGCTGAAATTTGGAGTCGATGTGGTGTCAGCATAACCAAGAAAATGTTTCCTGTTTACCAGAACACTTTTCTTTAAGCCTAATTCCTACCTTCAGATGGTCCAAGGGGTGAATCCCTGCTCCCATCTGCCTGTGCCCTGGTGCTGTTTGTTGCCCACCCTTTGCAGCCTGTCACACAACCAGACACTGCCCAGGCTGGGCTGTGGCTGCACGCCTGGAGTGCAGCTCAGCCACCCCTTTTTTGCTGTTTATTTCACTCAATAATAACTCCATAGATCACCTTGCCTCCACCTCCATCCAGCTGAGGCTCCCTCTCAGGTACCAGCACCTACCTGACAGATACCTGTGGTTTTTAAGTCTAATTAGTCAGCAGTTTTAAAGGGAGCAAAGATAATATGGGATCATGTGTCTGGTGTGGGGTGCTCGTGCTAGGCTGGCAGCCTGGCCCCTCAGTACCCACATTTGTCAGAGAACAGTAACTACAGGTGCCAAAGTGGAACAAAGATGACAACTTGATGACTGATCTTGGCAGCTCCTTCTCCCCCACTCATAAATCAACCCCAAAAGTCATGGCAAAGGGGCTGGAGCAGCGCTGCTGGGGTGGGATTGCACTGGCTGTGTTGCTGCAATAACCCAGAGTGGAGCTCAGGCAATTCTGCTTCTGTGTGTGCTGAGATCAATGCAGATATGGTAAAGAACATCCTGATGTTGCTGTGACCTTTGTCTGCCCTCTCCTTCCCCTGCCAACTCAAATTTTCAATGGTCCATACAGGCACTGCTGCCATCTTCTCACATGGGCTTAATCACGTACAGAAATATGCATTAAAATTCAGAGATCTCTTTCCTTCTGATGTTTCTTGCAAAGAGAGAAGAATCAGTGCTTCTGGCCTTCAGGGATGGAAGCTTTCTCTGGAGATAGTTCTTGTCATCTTTTTTCCACTCATGGAAATGGTGATTAACTCCTTCAACTTTCCCAAAGTGGCTTAAAGTGACAGGCTGTTTGACACACTGTTAAAAACCCTGAAGTCCTTGGCCACTCCAGGAGAAATCTCATCATCCCAGTGTGACATCTCAAAGTCAACTGATCATGGGCAGAACTCAGGATGAGATCCAGCTCTTGTACAGAAACAGCAAGAGGGTGCTGCCTGTCAGGTCCTGATTCAGCCTCTTTGCCCAGTGCCAGGCTCCTCTCAATCCCTGCTTCCAAGATCCATTTTGTGGCCTTAGGATTTCTAAATGTGGATTTAGCAATCTGTGTTGAGGGGAGAAAGATCATCCCAGTTCAGTGTCACTGCTCCATTTTTAGCTATTCTCTCTCCCTGTAAATGACATTTTACTTAACCTGGCCTGGTGTAATTTCATGTGAAAGTGGTGTTTCCTGAAGGAATTCCTTGTGCTGGGTGGTTCCTTGTCCCAGGAGCAGCCTGGGCACGGTGTGAAGGCAGGGCTGCAGCTGCCAGCCCTGGGGATGCTGCTGCAATCCAGACAAGGATGCAGGGAGCAGCAGCCAGGGCAGGCAGGCAGCCACACGTGTGTGCCTGGGTACCCTTCAGAGTGTGAAGATTTTCCTTTATCTGCTTCTTTACCTGTTCAACAGCAGGAAACAAAAGCATCACTTAGAGTGTATGCCCGCCCCAGGGGACAGCTCAGAGCTCAGCCTGTGTCTGACTTCTGTAAAAGATGAGCACATACAACTGTGCCCTCTAAACCTGGAAAAGAAACACTGGAAAACTCCCCTGTTCAAGTGCAGGGAATGTGCTTTTGAAGGGATACCTGATGACAAAACACCTGCAGCCAGTGAGGGGTGTCCCCACAACACCAAGCAGCAAAGCCTGTTCACCATCCACAGGGACCACGTCAGAATCTGAGAATCCCTTCTGCCACTTGCTCAGTCCCTGACTTGCAGCAGTACTTTCCCCTTGACACTCCATTTCTCATGTTCACCAGCAAAGCAGGATTTCCTAAGCCCTTACAAGAGTTGTTTCCCTGTCTATGTTTTACACAGGAATTACAGCACATGAAGCAGATTTCTTGTATGATGAGAGGATGTTTTGCATACATCCCTTCAGAGAGCTATTGCTGCACCTCTGGGGAGCCTGAATACTGCATCTAATAATACACCTTAATTAAAATAAATAGTGCTCCTAATTATGTCTTGTCACACAGTTTGTACCCTATAATTTATCAGAGCGATGCAGCTATGAATAAAACATTAAAAACATATTCATATGTAGTTTTACCCATACAAATGTACTGTTCTCTTGGGCTTCTCAGTGCTCTTAGTCTTTTATGAACATGCTGCAGGTCACATCATGGTTTCCTTAAACTGTGTTTTCATAACTTTAAGGAGCTCTGATTCAAGAAGTGGTTTTGTAGCTGTGAGGATGCTGAGAGCCAAAAGAACAGTGTCTCCTTACAAAATATATCGATGAAGTGAAAATGAGAGGGAAGAAAATGGAAAGGGAGTTGCAATTTATAGCTAATGCCATGAATTAGGCCTACTCAAACAACAGGATCAACTTTCATAAGAATGAGCATCACAGCGAAGGAATTATTCCAGGTCTGGTGGAAATAGCTGGCACTTGTGACTTCAGAAAGCTGTGGATTCATCCTGCTTGGGATGAAAAACATCTTTGCAGAGCATCACTTCACATCTGGAGTCTCTATGTGATCCCTGCACTTCTGAGGGACAGCAGCCTCTGGGTCACTGCAATGGTTTGCTTTTATTCGGGATTTAGAGACAGTTTGGGCTCCATAAAACTTCTGGCTATCTGAATGCAGGCTCATCTGACTTCTTCATATGAAAATAAATTAAAAAGCTGATTGTACACATTCAACCTAAAAAAGAAAATGTACAATATGGTCTGCAAGTATCTTGTCCCTCATTAGTCCTCTTGTTGGTAGAGAAGAGGGAGTCTTGTTTTCAGAGTTATCCAGAATTGTTTTTTATTGACTAAAGTAGTTGTTTAGTACTCAAAGTACAGGTTGTAATACTGGGTACAGGAGGGCTCAGCCTGATGAGCCAGGAAGTGCACAGAGGCTGCTGGAGGTGCACTCCAAAATCAGCACTGGTCAGACAAAGGGAGCTGGCTCCAACTCAAACCAGCTTCTTGGGAAGAAGGGTAACAGTAAAAGGAATTATTAAGCCAATTGTTTTTCATTGCAATGGTCACTGAGGTAGCAAAGGGAGCTGGGTTTAACAGTGGCTCCAACTCAAACCTGCTTCTTGGGAAGAAGGGTAACAGTAAAAGGAATTATTAAGCCAATTGTTTTTCATTGCAATGGTCACTGAGGTATGTGATCGCCTCCATGAAGATGTCATTGGAGGAGACACCTGGATTTGTGCTTAGCATTCCCTGCCTTTGGAGTTTCAGTCACAAACACTTGTGAAAGTCTCTTCTTTTGTGCCCCTCCCTTGACTGAGATAGCTTTTCTACTTTTTATTTTACGAGAGGAGATTGAATGAGTGACAGAAATAGGAAATTTGTTTGGATATCTGATCTCAAAAAGACATTGTGCAGTAGGGGCAGCAAATGACAGCACCGAGCTGACCCCTGGATCCAGATCCTGAGCCCCTTCCCCAGGGGTGATCCTCAGCATCCACAGATCTGGGCTGGAAGAACTAAAGGCAAACTTCTCTGTAGAGCCACGGGGACACAGCAGCCAGAGCCTGAATCCTGGCATTCCCACGCAGTGCTCCTGTAGCACCGAACAATGTGTGACAGGAAAGGAAAGGGTGTAAGTGCCGGATTTGTCACCGCTGGGAGCTCTGAGCCGGGATGTGTCACAGCCAAGGCTGCTGCTCCCGCTGTCCCTCCGTGCTCCAGCTCTCCCTCTGAGGCCGCAGCCCCGGGACCTTCCCGGGAGCCCATCCCCAACAGCCGCTCCCGAAACAGCGCCGGGGGACAGGGAAAAGCCGGGCGATGACAAGGCTGGCTGGCTGGTGTGTCCCGGGACACCTCGTGCCGGGAGGGACACGGCGGATCCCGCAGCTCCCACGGTGTCCGTGTCCTGTCCGTGGCAGTGGCATTAGCAATGGCAGTGTCCGTGTCTCTGTCCATGTCTGTGCCTCTGTCCGTGTCTCTTTCCATGTCTGTGTTCGTGTCCATGTCCATGTCTGTGTCTCTGTCCATGTTCATGTCCGTGTTTGTGTCTGTGTCCGTGTTTGTGTCTGTGTCCGTGTCTCTGTCCGTGTCCGTCTCTCTGTCCGTGTCGGTGTCTCTGTCCGTGTCGGTGTCTCTGTCCCTCTCTCTGTCCGTGTCCATCTCTCACTCTGTGTCGTGTCTGTGTCTCTGTCCCTCTCTCAGTCCGTGTCCCTCTCTCTGTCCCTCTCTCAGTCCGTGTCCGTCTGTCCGTCTCTCTGTCCGTGTCCGTCTGTCCGTGTCCGTGGCTCTCCTGGCTCTCAGCGCGGCCTCTGGCGCCCTCTGCCGCCCGCCCCGCGCCCCTGCGGGCCCCGCTCCCGCTCCGTGTCCCGAACGGCTCCGCTGGAAAAGCCCCGGGACCGCCGGGACCGCCGGGAAAATCGGCTCCGCTCCCATCGCCGCCCATCCCTCAGCCACGTCCCTCAGTGCCGCCTCTTCCCTTTAAAATACCTCCAGGAGTGGTGACTCCACCACCGTCCCGGACAGCGTGTTCCAGTGCTCGGCAGCCCTTTGGTGAAGGAATATTTCCTAATATACAATGTAAAGTTCCCGCGGCACAGCTTGAGGCCATTTTATGGTGTCTATATCTTGCTGTTTGGCAGAAGAGACTGATCCCTTCCTGGCTACAGCCTCCTTTCAGGTGGTTTTAGAGAGAGAGCAGATCCCCCAGAGCTCCTTTCCTCCAGGCTGACACCCCTCAGCCTCTCCCCATGAGACTCGAGCTTCAGCCCCTTCATCGATGTGTTTCTTGTAGTGACAGCCCAAATCTGATTTGACATGTGCTGTCATCAGCGGTGAACACAGGGGGTATGATCACTGCCCTGGCCTGCTGGCCACACTGTTGTTGATACAAGTGAGGATGCTTGATTTTTCCTCTTGTAAATATGAGGAAAAATATTATTTCCCTGCCTCAATGCTGCCACAGCTGTCAGGGGTTTATTTCCAGGGATTTACTTTCCAAGAAAGAACTGAGATGTGGAGGTACCACTGGCATGCAGGGGTGACAGCTCTGCCCACCCACCTTTGGGCACCTCGTCCTAACTTTGCTCACCCTGAGGGAACTTGGGCAGCATGAGCTGTTTCTCTGTCATCAACCACAACAGCCCTGGCCACTTTTAAGGCTGCAAAAAACAAGTCCTGCTGATGCCTTCACCCCCAGATGTTATTCCCAGTTGCAATTTGGCTGGGGAGCACTTGGAGAAGCAGCTGGGTTTGGGGAGAGGGTCCCCACTGAACTCATGAGCCTTGAGCTCAGGTGGCTGAGCTGCTGCTGAGGATGTGAGTGTGGGGCTGGGGATCCAACCCCATCCCCATCCCTCTGCACATCCCTGCTCAGAGCTCAGTCTGTGCCTCTCTGTGAGGTGTCCTGATGGTGATCAGTGAGTTTGGGCCTTTTGTGCTCATTCTGGGCTTCCCCTGATGTGCAGATTCTGTGCCAGGCCCCGGAGTGTGGGGAGTTTATGAACCAATCCCTATCCCTCTGCACATTCCTGCTCAGAGCTCAGTCTGTGCCTCTCTGTGA
Organism: Onychostruthus taczanowskii; assembly: GCF_017590055.1. NCBI lineage: Eukaryota > Metazoa > Chordata > Aves > Passeriformes > Passeridae > Onychostruthus > Onychostruthus taczanowskii. The sequence goes on from NW_024500349.1 coordinate 18,430,775, forward strand.
GGTGTCCTGATGGTGATCAGTGAGTTTGGGCCTTTTGTGCTCATTCTGGGCTTCCCCTGATGTGCAGATTCTGTGCCAGGCCCTGGAGTGTGGGGAGTTTATGAACCAAAGCAGCAATGTCAGTCCCACGCCAGTGGGAATTCGTGTCCATGAATTTGATTTACTCCTCTGACTTTTCCCTTCCTATTTAAAACTGCAGTGATGGTACTGAGCAAGGTGAAAGCTGATCTCATCTCATCTCATCTCATCTCATCTTATCTCATCTGTCTCCACACTCCAGGAGAAAGAAATGGATTCTAGACTGGCAGAACAAACACCATTTGCTTCCAGGGGACTTTCTCCTGTGCAACTTCACAGATAGGCAGGAATGTCACTGACTTTCCATGAAGATATTTAAGGTTATCATTCAATGCAGGCACCTGCTCTCACCCAGAGCTCAGTATTTTGGGGCCTGTTATCTCTGCTAACACTGAGCAGTGGATAGGGGCTTTCAAGGCTTGAAGAGGGAGGACAGGCAGGAAAATTAGCACCTGCATCTGCAGAGAATATTGCATAAGACAGCCTAGCTAAAATTGTAACACCCCATCCTGGTGTTCCTCTCCTTCTCATGTGATACCTTCCAGTCTTCTCTTTGATCTTTAGGGGCATTTTTCTTTCTGTTATTGTTTTTGTTTGTTTGTTTTTGGGGTTTTTTTTAGGGGCATTTTTTTCTCTTTTATCTTTAGGCATTTTTCCTAGTTCTGTGGCTGCACTGACATTTTAACCTGTTTATTTGACTGTCAGAGTGGTGGTGGGAGTTATAGCAGCCAGTGATTCTGGGCTTGAAGAGTGACTTTCTGCTCTAATCTAGTATGATTTTTAACAAGAATCCAAGGAAGTTTGAAAATTAAGGGACAAAGTTAAGTAGGGAGGTGCATCCCCAGATTGGGAGGAGAGGGAAGGAGTGGAATGGAGCAGTGGAAGGTGGAGAATTCTCCCCTCAAATCCTCACTTGAACTCCATGGAGATTGGCAGTTTGCACCGGAGTGGAGCAGGAGCACTCCCTCCTGGAGCTCAGGGTTTGTGCAGACATTCAGTGCCCCTTGTCAGAAATAGTTACTCACTTTTCATAATTTAAAAAAGCTTATTAAACCTTACCAAAAATACAAGAGAAGGCTGAATAGAGAAAAGGTTATGGCGCCGGGAGCAAAGGATTTTCCCACCATGTGCTGACCCACACAACAGAGATTTCGCCTTTTAACCCTTTAACCCCTCCCGAGGTTCTGTCCTTCGCTGTCCAGTGGTGGAGATCACTTCCTCAAATCCTGATTGGAAGTCAGATGTCCATAGTGACAAGCCAACCCTCCCAAATGTCCCAGCCCTGGCTGTCCTTTGACAGGGGGGTAAAACATGACTATAAACCTATCAAACTTTTCTTAACCTATATCCATGATATTTGTCTGTTAATTGAGAGAGTCAGTCATCGCGTTACTCATCTGTCACACCCCGAGTCCTAGCTCTGAATCCTGGCTTTGCCCTTGCCGGCTCTGGTGGATCCTCGCTCCTGCCGTGGTCCCTGCAGGGCTCGGAGCCTGGCTGCTCCAGCAGCAGCGCTGGCTGTCCCGGAGCCTCCCCTGTGTGCCACCGGGGCCTTCCCTGTGTGCCACCGGGGCCTTCCCTGCGTGCCACCGGGGCCTTCCCTGCGTGCCACCGGGGCCTTCCCTGTGTGCCACCGGGGCCTTCCCTGCGTGCCACCGGGGCCTTCCCTGTGCGCCACCGGGGCCTTCCCTGTGTGCCACCGGGGCCTTCCCTGCGTGCCACCGGGGCCTTCCCTGTGCGCCACCGGGGCCTTCCCTGTGTGCCACCGGGGCCTTCCCTGTGTGCCACCGGGGCCTTCCCTCTGTGCCACCGGAGTCTTCCCGGTGTGCCACCGGGGCCTTCCCTGTCTGCCACTGGAGCCTCAAGCTCTGTGCAGCAGATTCCCGCTAGATGGAGTGATGGCTGAGCCAGAGCACACCCGTGGAAAGGCTTGGAAGTGGTTTCACAGGGGAAACAGCCACTGAACATAAAAGGTTTTCTTTTCCTAAGACTTCTTTAGTAAAGTTTCTCAGCTGATGTGTGTGAGGAAGAGCTCTGCTTCACCATGTGGAAATTCAGTTTTCTTCCTGAAATCTGGACTGAAGCGTCCTCCTGGCAGCTCCTGCTGAGGGAGGAGGGGCCATTGGCACTGGTGGTTTCTGTCACAGACTGTGACACTTTTGTGCCACGTCCCTGAGGCTGCTCACTGTCCAGAGACCCCTGCCCAGTGCCCTTCTCTCTGCCCCTGCCATGGCAGGACCCCCATCCTGGTGCACCTCTCCTGTGACCATCCTCACAGCACTGCAACATCTCCCTGAGCCTGCTGGACTTTTGTCACCTGGATGCTCACCAGAGCCTCCCACCACCACCTGGGAACTTGCTTCAGTCTGAGTGGGTTCACCAAATTGCAGCATGAATGGATTTCACCCTCTGGCACCCCAACACAGCCTGGGCTGTGTGGCACATGGGGCCCATGTGAGGAAACCTGGACCTCAGGTGTCCAAATGCTGCTCCTCCGTGAGTCCACGCTGGTGTGGAGAGTGTGGCAGCACCCAAAGCTCCTGGCCACAGCCAGGGTGGGCACCTGGATGTGAGAGAGCAGAAATGCTCCCAGGCACTCCCTCCTTTCCCAGCCCTTGGGAGAGCAGTGGCCACTCGTGGCTCTGTCCTGCGTGCCCCACGCTGCAGGGCAGGGTGCCAGGATGAGGCCCTGATGGGATCTGTCCTCTCCCCTGTTGTCCCTTTTGGGGTGCCCCATCCCAGTGGCTCTGAGGAGGGTGCTCTGTGCTGGCTGCACTCAGGAGACACCCGGCTGCATCTCCTGACCCAGCTGTGTTTGGAGTGGTGCTCTGAAGTCCTGCCGTGTCCACGCTCCCAGGCACCCTGTGGGGCAGATATATGTCCCAGGAGCTGCAGCTCTGGCTGTTCCTGCAGGAATGGGGCTGTGGTAGAGATGCTGAATCCCAGAGCTGCTGCCACGCTGCCAGGAGGGTGGGTGCTGTCACAGGGGGAGGCTGTGGGTGTGGGTGCTTCCATCTGACAGCCACCCCTCCTTCCTTAGAGATGATACTCTGTGGGAGGAAATAGGCAGAGAGTGGCACATGGATGATGAAAGGTGGGAAGTACACAAGATGCAGGGGAATCAGAGAGGCATTTCCAGCTGCAGACCAGCAGCCAGCCTGGGCTGGCCTCACTGGTGGGTTTCACTGGGCAGTGGAACCTCTGTCCTTTTGGGGCACTGCAGTCCCAGGTAATGCTGTGTTTCGTAAGGGCAGAGGCTGCTCCTGGCTGATGCTGCAGACAAGTCTCCCCTCTTAGCAGCAGCCCAAGGATAAATCCATCTGTGCAGCAAAGAGGGTGGGAGCTGCAGGAACCCTTTGCCCACACACAGTAAAAGGAATAACCCACAGCCTGGGCAGCCTCAGTCAACACATTTCAGAAGTGACAAGCTTTGCTTCCTTCAAGCGTACCTGGTGTCCCCAGTGGGTGATGACGACAGGATCCAAGCAGGGAATCAGACACCCAGGCAGGCTGAAGGTCATGACATGCTCTCTGTTTGAGCTGGGCTCTGGGGCTGTGGCTGATCTCCATGTGAGCCCTGCACAGCTTCTGTCAAGACAAGCCAACCCTCCCAAATGTCCCAGCCCTGGCTGTCCTTTGACAGGGGGGTAAAACATGACTATAAACCTATCAAACTTTTCTTAACCTATATCCATGATATTTGTCTGTTAATTGAGAGAGTCAATCATCGCGTTACTCGTCTGTCACACTCCGAGTCCTAGCTCTGAATCCTGGCTTTGCCCTTGCCGTCTCTGGCGGATCCTCGCTCCCGCCGCGGTCCCTGAAGGGCTCGGAGCCTGGCTGCTCCAGCAGCAGCGCTGGCTGTCCCGGAGCCTTACCTGTGTGCCACCGAGGCCTTCCCTGTGTGCCACCGGGGCCTTCCCTGCGTGCCACCGGGGCCTTCCCTGTGTGCCACCGGGGCCTTCCCTGTGTGCCACCGGGGCCTTCCCTCTGTGCCACCGGAGTCTTCCCGGTGTGCCACCGGGGCCTTCCCTGTCTGCCACTGGAGCCTCAAGCTCTGTGCAGCAGATTCCCGCTAGATGGAGCGATGGCTGAGCCAGAGCAAACCCGTGGAAAGGCTTGGAAGTGGTTTCACAGGGGAAACAGCCACTGAACATAAAAGGTTTTCTTTTCCTAAGACTTCTTTAGTAAAGTTTCCCAGCTGATGTGTGTGAGGAAGAGCCCTGCTTCACCATGTGGAAATTCAGTTTTCTTCCTGAAATCTGGACTGAAGCGTCCTCCTGGCAGCTCCTGCTGAGGGAGGAGGGGCCATTGGCACTGGTGGTTTCTGTCACAGACTGTGACACTTTTGTGCCACGTCCCTGAGGCTGCTCACTGTCCAGAGACCCCTGCCCAGTGCCCTTCTCTCTGCCCCTGCCATGGCAGGACCCCCATCCTGGTGCACCTCTCCTGTGACCATCCTCACAGCACTGCAACATCTCCCTGAGCCTGCTGGACTTTTGTCACCTGGATGCTCACCAGAGCCTCCCACCACCACCTGGGAACTTGCTTCAGTCTGAGTGGGTTCACCAAATTGCAGCATGAATGGATTTCACCCTCTGGCACCCCAACACAGCCTGGGCTGTGTGGCACATGGGGCCCATGTGAGGAAACCTGGACCTCAGGTGTCCAAATGCTGCTCCTCCGTGAGTCCACGCTGGTGTGGAGAGTGTGGCAGCACCCAAAGCTCCTGGCCACAGCCAGGGTGGGCACCTGGATGTGAGAGAGCAGAAATGCTCCCAGGCACTCCCTCCTTTCCCAGCCCTTGGGAGAGAAGTGGCCACTCGTGGCTCTGTCCTGCGTGCCCCACGCTGCAGGGCAGGGTGCCAGGATGAGGCCCTGATGGGATCTGTCCTCTCCCCTGTTGTCCCTTTTGGGGTGCCCCATCCCAGTGGCTCTGAGGAGGGTGCTCTGTGCTGGCTGCACTCAGGAGACACCCGGCTGCATCTCCTGACCCAGCTGTGTTTGGAGTGGTGCTCTGAAGTCCTGCCGTGTCCACGCTCCCAGGCACCCTGTGGGGCAGATATATGTCCCAGGAGCTGCAGCTCTGGCTGTTCCTGCAGGAATGGGGCTGTGGTAGAGATGCTGAATCCCAGAGCTGCTGCCACGCTGCCAGGAGGGTGGGTGCTGTCACAGGGGGAGGCTGTGGGTGTGGGTGCTTCCATCTGACAGCCACCCCTCCTTCCTTAGAGATGATACTCTGTGGGAGGAAATAGGCAGAGAGTGGCACATGGATGATGAAAGGTGGGAAGTACACAAGATGCAGGGGAATCAGAGAGGCATTTCCAGCTGCAGACCAGCAGCCAGCCTGGGCTGGCCTCACTGGTGGGTTTCACTGGGCAGTGGAACCTCTGTCCTTTTGGGGCACTGCAGTCCCAGGTAATGCTGTGTTTCGTAAGGGCAGAGGCTGCTCCTGGCTGATGCTGCAGACAAGTCTCCCCTCTTAGCAGCAGCCCAAGGATAAATCCATCTGTGCAGCAAAGAGGGTGGGAGCTGCAGGAACCCTTTGGCCACACACAGAAAAAGGAATAACCCACAGCCTGGGCAGCCTCAGGCAACACATTTCAGAAGTGACAAGCTTTGCTTCCTTCAAGCGTACCTGGTGTCCCCAGTGGGTGATGACGACAGGATCCAAGCAGGGAATCAGACACCCAGGCAGGCTGAAGGTCATGACATGCTCTCTGTTTGAGCTGGGCTCTGGGGCTGTGGCTGATCTCCATGTGAGCCCTGCACAGCTTCTGTCAAGCACATTCTGAAAACTTTAACTGGCCTTGAAGTTTGGGGTTGGAGGAACACTGATCTGTGGGAAATGGCAACTGATTCTTTCACAGAAAGGCTTCAACTGATCATTACAGAGCTTGGACTCGAGGGCCTTTCAGTTTGATGGCCTTTCTTCTCCCAGAGACTTTCATGGGTGTTAGGGATGGGAATTGTTTTACCCACCAAGAAACCACAGTAGATTTGGGGTAATAATTCAGCAAAGATTGTGTAGCACAGATCATTCTGGCAAGAAAGACTCTTTCAGGCAGTGCAGACAGATGGAAGAACATGCCTGGCATACTGGGCTGACCCTTCCTGTGGTTCATGGTGGGATCTGTTCTGCCATCTCTTCTGGGGACACAACTTCTGAACCCTCATGGATTGATCCATCTCTGTTACTGGGTTGCAGACCCAGCTGAACTTTGCTGTGTTTCACCTTTAATCTTAATGCAGAGGGGTGAACACGCAAGATAAAGAGTTTTGCAACCAAGTTTTCTGGTCATTTGTCTGCAAAGGATGAAAAAAAAAGCAAAGAAATATTATAATAAATTTCCATGCTTTAAATATTTGATATTGATTAAGAATTATATGGTTTAATAAGGGAATATGCATATTATCTAAAATTCAGAAAAAAATGCTATCTCTCTGTTGCATTTAGAATGAAGCTCACTTTTAAGTGAAATGTTTGCTGTGATTCAGCACTTATCTGAGCCTGAACTCCAGCATCATGACAGTATCCTGCTCCCAAAGGCTCCCTGAAACCAAACTGAAGCAATCCAAGAGGGAGAGTTTTCCATAACAGCAGCTGCCAGCTCCCATGTGGGCATTTTTCCACCATCACCCACTAATCCCTTTCAGAGCAGTCACTGGCAGCTGGGGGTGGCTCTCTGGGGCCTCAGGAATGCCCCCCTGCCCATGGATGCTGTCAGGCTGTGGTTGGTGCTGTTCAGGTGTGTCCATGGAGATGCTGAGTGACAGAGGCTGGGAAATGCCCTAGAAAGGTGAAAACACAGATTGTCCCCACTCAGCACTTTTGTTTTTAGACCCACCACAGGGAGATCAGGGCTGCACTGGCAGGTTGGAGGCATGGAAAAGTGTCAGGACAGTTTTCCCATCTCATCTTTGGGCTACCCAGTGTGGCTGGCTGCTCTCCTGTTCCTGGCTCAGACTGCTAGGGGGTCTTTGGTGGGCTCTGTTGGTGATGCCACTGTGTTTTCAGAAGAAAAAAACGACCCACCTGTAGCTGTTTGAAACCTGAACTACCTGAACTTTTCACCCAAAGCCCTTCAGACTTTCAGGGGGTGGGAGTGTGTGGGTGCATTGATCTGTTGTCCCAGTCACTGTGTCCTAGTACAGCTCTCCTGTCCTCAGCAAAACTGCTGAATAATGAATGTCCAGCCACAAACCAGACTCTGTACCAGAAGAAATCTGATTTGACCCCTGTGGCCCAGCTCTCAGGAGCAGGGTTGTTGCGTCAGAGCACTTTCCTGGTTCACAGTCAGAGCGCACCTGAACCACAGCCACTGAAAAGCCACCAGAGTGACGCCCCTGCCCTGTCATGGGCAGACTGTGGCCTTTTCCTGAGGGCTGCACGTGCTGCAGCTCTGTGCCAGGGCTGTGGTCGTGCCCAGGGCTCACTCAGAGCTGAGCCACAGCCTCAGGAACAGCTGAGCCCGTGTCTCAGCCATGCTCTGACTCTGGCTGCACTTCTGGGTGGGTGCAGTGCAAAATAAAGCTGCCTTACTCTGCTCCTGTGGCATTTCTCTCACTGCTGAGGGACAGAGCTTTGGCTGATGCCAAAGCAGTGAGGTGCCACTTGCAGCTCAGTTAATGTATGCTAAGTAAGAAATTTAATTAGCCAGTAGTCAGCCTGCAGGATAATTTCCTGGGTTTGATGTGCATCGTGAACACTTCTTTCCTTTGTAAGGCAATTATAAATTCTGCTTGGATGTGGGTTTTTTTTTTTTTTATGTTGTTGGTTTTTTTTCCCATTTACGATTTCTCCTCCCTTCCTGTCACTGCCATCTCTCCCCTACTTGCTAATGATAGCTTAAAGGGAGCTTTCAATTTCAATTGTACTAAACCGTATGATAGGATAAGGTAGGGTAGAATAGGGGAGGATAGGAGAAGAGAAGAGAAGAGAAGAGAAGAGAAGAGAAGAGAAGAGAAGAGAAGAGAAGAGAAAAGAAGAGAAAAGAGAGAAGAGAACTTATTAAGAGCTTAAAGCATGATATTAAGGGCATTATCCCTCTAAAGTACTGATCATCTTGGGGCATGGACCACTTCATATCCTTCCCTTTTGTACCTTGTTTTGATAAAACTTGTCCTCTCCATGTGCCTCATACCTTGCATTTTTCAGAGAAGGGCACAGATAAAGTCTGTGCTCCCTGACAGGCCCTAAAGAGGTCCTGCCTTCCTCACCCTCCTCTTCTTCCCATTGCTGCTGGATGAAACGTCCCTGAGCAGAGGATGCCTGTGGTTGTCTTGTGGCTGCTCTCTCCATATGATGATATTTCTTATTGACCTTGTTCACAGGCCACATCCATCCATCCATCCATCCATCCATCCATCCATCATCCATCCATCCATCCATCCATCCATCCATCCATCCATCCATCCATCTCTCTTCCCTCTCCATTTCTTCCTCCCTCCTCTTCCCTGCTCCCTGTCACCATGCCACTGCTTACTCATCCCTGCCACTTTGAAATCTTTTTTATTTTCCTGTTTGGCAGCCAGGGGCTGCTGATGGAGGCTCATCAGTGGGCTGTGTGCTGCCTCACCTGAGTGGAATAAGAGGCCTCTTATTCAGAGAGCAGAGACAAGTTAATAGGTGGTGTTTTACCTCTCTCTGAAACTCAGGGTCTGCTTTTTGGGGCTTTTTCAGAAGCTGTTCATGCACTGTGAGCTTGAAATTGTACTTGCAATAACTTATTTCTGGAGCTTTTCTATTGTGCTCTCTGTGCTGGCAATCAATTATTAAGGCAGCTTATTTACAGGCAGTGCTTACTTTTGTCTAGCACCTCCAGTGAGGTGTGAATAGAAACATTTTTCGTTGCTGGCACAGAGAGGCAGATTCATCCTCTTTCAAAGCATGACTGTAATCCAAACAATAACTCTAAGAGAGTCAACCTTGGTTTTAAGAAAAGAAATTCAGCCTTTGAAATCACATGTATAGGCCAGTAGCCTTGGACTTGTTTGGTCTTGTTTTTTCTGAAGTTTTTGTTTGTTTGTTTACACTTTACAGCAAAGGCTGTTCTCAGTAATTCCCATGTTCCGAGGCTCTAGTCTCTGTAGCTCTTGCATTGGAGCAATTTACAGCAGATGATTAAAAATCTGGGAAATGTGAGTCCCTCTTCCTCTCCTCCCTATCCCTGGGAAGGAGAAGTGCAGTACTGATGTTCAGTTCCCCTCCAGCAAGCTGCATTTTGCTGTGCAGCTGCAGGCTGGAGACAGTGCTGGCTCCTTTGTCAGCCCCCAGCACACAACAGAGGCTGGACAGAAAGTCTTTGGGGAGGTTTTTAGCATCAGCCTTCTCTGTCCCAGGGCTTTGGATGATCTCCTGTCCCAGGCTGGGGAAAAAGACAAGAGGCTGCAGCCTCTGCTGCCTGAGGCCCAGTCGGAGAAGCCATCTGCAAGTCCTTGTGGACTTGTAAAAGCCACATGATGAAGGTGTGGCCCATAGCTCCACTAAGACCTGGTTAAAAGCCAAAATCACAATGGGGTTTGTGATTTTTTTTCCCCCCTTTTCCTTCATGGTAACTAGAAGCCATCCCATCAAAGGCAGGTCTGGACCAACCAAAACCCAACCTGCATGAGCACTGGCATTTTTCCTTACCCTTGTGTCTCTTTGCTTGACTTCTGCTTGGAATGTTTAACCAAGAAGTCAAAAATCCCTTTGAGACACCAGCTCTGCTGTTTATCTGCATTTTTCCAGTCCCAGTGACAATCACGACACTGACGAGGCCATGGCTGTAACCACGTGCTGGAGGGGCCTCCTTCTGTTCAGAGAGATTTGGGGGATGTCTCTGTCCATCACCTTCCCCTTACTCCAGTGGGACATGAATCTGTGGTGGGCTCAGTACCAGGGTCTTGCTTCCAAGTTTTGCTCCTGAAATTGCCATCATTCCTCCATGGACGTCCAGCTGGACACTGCATCTGCAGGAACAGGCTCGTGGACAGCTCTGCAAACTGCCCAGGTATCTGTTTACTTCCATAACTCAAGATCAAGACCTTGTCTTGCACAGGAAGACAGCACAGAGATGCTCATGGTGCTCACCTGCAGCCAGGGCTGCCCTACCTCTTCTTCCCAATGATCTTTTCCCTTCCTTCAGACAGTGCCTTTGGCAGTGAGCAGCACCCTAAAGCAGGACCCCCCATGGCTTTTCCTGCTCTGCTCTTCAAAATAACAGCTGTGTCCTTGGAAGGCTCTTTTTCACTCAAAGAAACACCATTTTATCCTCTTTTGCTCCCCCACAGCTGTGGCTCTGGGCTCTGGCAGCTGCAGGACTGAGCAGGACCACAGGGCACGAGTGTTTGCACCCAACCCGATGCTCTGCCCCTGGCACGCAGCTTGACCCTCTGCTGGGGCACATCCAGGGGCTGTTCTCTCTCCCTGCACTTTAAAGATGTGCTTGGAAATAAAATAAACACAGCCCGTGATGTTCCAGAGATACAGATGAGGGAGAAAGTCCCCTTCTGATTTTGGGCAATCCCTCAGTCCCCTCTGATTTCTGAGGACATGAAAAATTCTTTCCAACATTTCCAGAAGCAGGAGATCCAAAAGAAGCATTTTCTGAGGAGGGAGGCTCAGCTTCCTCTCACAGTCTGCTCATCTTCACAGCTTCCCTTGAACCAAAACCCCTCAAACCTGGCAAGGACAGTGGATAAACAGAGGAGCAACATTGGGTGTTTGGGTTTCAGGCTCCTGCATTTTTCCTGTTCTTTCCCCTCTCTCACCTCTTGCTCTCCAGCACAGAGGAGATCATTCCTATCAGCCACATTTACATGCCTTCTGTACTTCTGTTTTCACCCAGTCTCAAAAGCTGCCAAGCAGATGGAAAGCTCTGAAGGATTCAATGACCTTGAAGAGCTTTTGGGTTGTGCCCATCACGGGCTGTAGCACTGGAGACTGTTTTGAACATGCTCCTGCTGTAACCTGCTCACTCCAAACTTTCCAGGTCAGCTCAACTTAGATATTCCTGCCTTTGAACATAGTGCATGGAGCTTTAACCTCGCCATGCTGCTTCCCTGCCCCTAGCAGGGAGATTCCCCAGCCTCCCAGGGATGAGAGCTCCCAGTGCTGTGGGATGTGTGCGCAAAGAGACCTCCAAAACACCACAGGACCCACGGTGTCCTCCTGCAGCCTCCCAAGCCAGGCTCCTCAGGGAGGTTCATGGGGACCATCTAGGAAAGAGGCACTCACAGAAAGTGCTTTGAGTCCACCTCTGCCCCAGAGATGTGTCCATACTGTGTCACTGGCTCTGGAACTCATTCCAGTGATTTATGCCCATGGGCAGGAGCAGCCTGACCTGGAGAAAAGGGTTTTTCATTCATGTAGGCACAGGGATTTCAGGATTTAGTGTCTGAGAAGCTGCAGGTGCTCCAAAACAATGCTGGAAATGTTGAAATAATAAACAGCAGGGTTGGTGTTTTCTTGTCCTAATGGAAGCAGCCCCTCTGTGTGCTTCCCCAGCCCTGTGGGCTGTGCTCCAGCCAGGAAGGACTGTGCTGGGGTTATCCAGCAGCTCCAGGAGCTCTGCAAAGGACAAGGGGGACACTGACACCTTATCCTAGCTGATTAACACCATCCATCAGTGCCTGATTGAAATGAGCAGAAATGGTTTCTTTTTTCTTTCTCTGCAGCAGAAGAGCTCTCTTATGCAGAAAGTGCTTCTCTTAATTACTACTCTGTAAACCCTCAGCAAGACACAGCATCAGCACAGTAGCTTAATTCCTCTCTGTGGTAATAACCTCCTCATTTTCTAAGTGTGTAAGACAGGATAATACCTGTGGGTTTGGGCCTTTCCCTTTCCCTTTCCCTTTCCCTTTCCCTTTCCCTTTCCCTTTCCCTTTCCCTTTCCCTTCCCCTTCCCCTTCCCTTCTCTCTTTTTTTCCCTCTGTCATTTTTATCAGAGGTGTCCTTGTTGCAGTGATGGAATAGCAGACAATGCACTTGCATGGCAATTCCTGCAGCAATTAGAGGCAGAGCCGTGCTGTAACCCTCACGTGGGGCAAGGCAGTTCAGATTGCAGATCCAGCTCTCACAGCTGCCTCATTTCTATTATCTGCTCATCTGTGCTCTCTCAGATTCTGGGTGAAACCCCAGCTTGGCTGACATCAGGGGCAAAACTCCCATTTGCTTCAATAAATTCTATATCAAATCCATTTTTAGTTTTTAATGCCATTACATGCTTCCTTTAAATAGACAAATTTGTGTTTTAACGTGTTTTAAAGCACAGGTACCTCAGCCACTTAAAGAAGAGCATCAGTTGTCTTGTGAGAAATGTGAAATTTTATTGTGAAACCTGATTGTGGCAAGAAACCCCCCAAAAATTTGGACATAGCTGCACAGCAACAACAGCAGAAGGGCATGTGTTGAATAGGGGTGTGTGCCTAATCCTTTGAGATCTGGACAGGATCATGTGAGGCAGAGAAAGGGATGAACAGATGTGCTTGGGAAGATGCTATAGCCCTGAAATGCTGGCAAGAAAACACTCCCAAAAAGGCATTGAGGAATTTTTAGAAAAGGCATTGAGGAATTTTTAGAAATCAGAGCAAAAATTGATTTTTGGCTGGGATAAAAGCAAGAGAGTGAAGGTGAAATATAAAAAAAAAATGCAAGAAAGGGTGGCTAAAATATAAAACAATGCCAGTCCCAGGAGGGGCTGTGAGGCAGGCACAGGGGGAGAGAGGAGCAAGAGTCACCCTGTGTACACCCTTTGCCCCGCTGGCATGTGTAGAAAGTGAGAAGAAAATCTTGATAATGGCTTTCCAGCTGCCTGTTGGGTCAAGAAGGGATTGTTTCAGCTGAGCACATAGGCTGGTGTGATGGCAGGACAGAAAAATGCCATGGCTCCTTGCACCTTGGCAGGGATGTGCTGTACCCAGCCCCTTCCCAAACATCAGAGCAAAACACGGCCTGTAAAATCCAGAAAATGCCTTTTGCACTTAAAATTATGCTCTTTTTTTTTTGCCTTCCATGGAGAGCAGCACAAAGCTGTGTGGTTCAACAAGTGGAGGGGACAGGGCAGAGGTGACCTGAGGCTGGGGAGGCAGGAGCAGGGGCAGCAGGCACAGAGGGGATGTGGTGGTGCAGGAGGTGCCAGGATTCTGTGCTGGGTGGTGGGAGGCTGGAGAGGCAGGAATAAATGCTGAAAAAACCCTGGGCTGTCACAATCAGCAATTTGAGCTTTCCTGTTACTACAAAAGGAGGGGAAAGTCTACCTGTGCCAAAGTGGCTTTGTGAGGTGGGCTTTGACAAGGAGAATCAGATCTCCATATTTGCGGGCAGCAGAAAGTGGTCATGGAACCCCAAAAATTCAGGAGCAAAGCTATAAGCTTCACCTGCTTACCTGAATTACAGTCCAAAAAAAAAAACCCAAAAACCCAAAAAAAACAAAAACCAAATAAAACAAAAACAACAAACAAAAAAAACCCAAACCCAACTTTTTGGTTCGTATTTTTGAAGCTTTTCACACAGCAAGTCAGAGAAGCCCTTTTCCCAAGTAGAGAAATGGGCAATCTTTGAGGATCTTGGACCAGTCTGGAGAGCCATGGTCCCTTCTGCACCCTGGTTCCAGGTCTGCTCCTGGCAATGAGAAACAGAACAGCTCCTGGCAGCACAGGGGAACAGCTGTGGGGTTTGCTGTGTTAATCTTCAGGAATTCTTTAGCTCTGCAAATGTCCTTTCTCTTGCCTGGTGAACCCAAGATATTGACTTCTCCCTAAGGAAGAAGGGATTTTTTCTTATTTCCAAAGGGGCCTCTCTGAAGTCTGCAGCAGCACACCCAGCTACAGCTACAGCCACACAAACAGTGCCACAGGTGGGGACAGCCTGGGCTCTGAGCTTTGCTCCAGGCCAAGGTTCACCTGGACAAATGACCAAATTTACATCCTGGAAAAAGCAAAGCCCTGAAATGACTCTGCAATCAGTTTTACCCCATTCTGGCAGGACCACATTCTGGTCAGCCCCGTTTGAGACATGAGAGACTCAAAAGTCCCAGGCAGACAAAGCAAACTGTAATCCCCAGAAGAAGAACAGTCTGTTTCAGCCTGATAGGAAATGTGGCTCTCCAGGGAGATGCCTGGGGGCAGGACTCTTCTCCAAGTGGTGGGTCTGGCTTACCAGCCTACAGCATCAAAATGTAAAGGTTGTCAAAAGTTTTAACAGTTCCACAGCCCAAATAATTGGTGCCCTCTGTAGGTTTTTGATTGTTGATTCTGATAAGCAAATACAATCCCCTCAGAAATCCCACAAATTCACAGGGGAAAATATTAATTTTTGTATGCCTTGCCCTCTGCCTTCTTCCCTTCCCTTCTCTCCAGCATCTCTGAATCACTGACATTTGAAAAACTTCCAGCAAGAACTTCCCTGTCTTTCCTTGTTCTTCACCCTCATTTCTAGACATAGCATCTTTTTAACACCTGATTTTTCTAATTGCCTAATTATCTGTCTTGCACAATTATGATTCACAGTTGCAAAATGTTCTTTATCTTCTGGATGAACATCTCATTCAGTTCCACTCATGGAAACCAAGGTGAAGTTGTTTTGTTTGGAGGAAAGGGTGCCCAGAAGCCAGAACACCATCTCCTACTGCAAATCCAGCTGGATTTGGTTTCTGTCCCCGTGCAGATGCTCCCAGGACCTCATGGGCCATGTCTCTGTGTGCCACCTCTGCAGGCTGATGGAAGTGTGCAGCAGGGAAAGTGAAAAATGCAGGAGACAACTCCAGCATTCCTTTTTTCCCCTGGCAGAGCCAGATCTCCCTGTGCAATGTTTTGGGGTTCTACTGTTTGTGGCTTCTCAGGGCTTAAGGTCCTGGAAGAAGTAATTCCAGAGGTGAAACATGAAAGCAGGCAGAGCTGATATCTGTCCTTCCCCTGTCTTTTGAATAAACTCAGTGTCCATCTAATATCCAGTGTTCCTCCTCAGCAGCTCCTGAGGGCTCCATGAGCTGTTTGAGAGACTGAACTCATACAACTCAACTTTTTCCAGTGTTTGAGTCACGAGTTCTGCACCAAGGCACGGTGAGATAAATCAGTGTGGTGCCCTTGCAAAAGCAGTAACAGTGAATGAATCTCTAATACTTTGGGGATTTTTTGCTAACTCCAAATGTTCCTATCTTGAAGAAAGCATTGTTGGGAGACGTTGGAAAGCAGGGTGTTAGCAGCACAAACTACAGCAGCACACTGTGGAATGCTGAACAAGGCTTGTCCCAGCACAGGGACACATCTTCAGATATCCATGGGATACTGTGAAACAAGTACAATCCAGCAGCTGGGGATCAGCCTCTTTCCCTCTGTATCCTGTTGAAGTTAAAGCTGTCAGTGGTGTGCCCAGAAATGTGCCTGTTTCTACTCTGCAGAGTGAGAGAGTCATGCAGTTTAAAAGCAGACAACTGCCACATGTTCATATAGTGACTGAAAGCCTGGGAACTGCCAGTCTGAATTTGCTTTCCACAGCTATATTTTCCTCAACAGCAGCTAGACACCGTGGGTATGCATTGGATTTACCAGGCTTGTGCAGCAAAGGAGGTGCTGAGGACCTCTGGCTCAGATTTTTGGGGTTTAAAGCGTGTGGCAGAGACAGCGTGGCAGGTGCCAGTGGGTGTCCTTCTGGAAGTGTGAGCAGGGGTGGGGACTCAGGCAGGTGGGCTTGCTTTTCTGTGCTTTCCAAGAACATTATTACTGGTAAGTTAAATAACCCACAGCACAAACACAACCAGGCTCTGCCTCGTGGCTTCTGTGGACACCAAGCCTGGGAGTGCTCACTGGACAAAATATGAGAAAATTTAAAGCTGTCCTCTGAGTGACAGTGAGTTCATTTGGAGCATTTGAAATTCCAGCAAGGATTTCACTGGCAATACCCATGCCTCAAAGCAGTCTGGTTTCCTGTGCAAGTGAAATGCTGGAGCACTGAGCTGCCTTTCCCTGGGTGTGTGGGGAGGGGAAGGCTGCACAAGAAGACTTTTGCTTCAACACTGGCACTTGTTGCCTGGGAATATGCTGGATGGTTTCTTGGACACTTAATATACCTGCCCACTCTTTGGGAGAGCCAAGCACATCCACATCCAGGAGCACCAGAGCTTTAATCTTGAACCAGCACCTCTGATGCTGCTCCTTCCTCTGCTCAGCAGAACCATGAAAGGACTGAGCTCACTTGACACGTGTGGAGCCAAGGCTGGATTTGGAGCTGGAGCTCTTGCTGCCACATACAAATTGCCTGATTAGGAGAATAGGACACCAAGGTGCTCTGTAATGTGGGTGAGCTTCAGAAAGTTTACTTTTTATTTATTAAAGAGGAAGGAGGGAGTAGGCAGAGCTGGAGGGAGAGCCAGAGGTAATTGAGTACCCTAACAGGCATCAGAGGGGTGACAGAATTCCCCTTCCAGTGATGCATTCCTGCTCTGTGCAGCATCACTGGCCCTGTTTGCGGAGCTCCCTGAAGCATGGCCCCAGCTCAGACTGGGCTGTGTGGCATTCCTGGGATGGGTTTTATGGGAAATGCTTGAGCTACTGACCTTGCACAACTCCCCAGGACACATCTGTGCACAGGGCACTGACCAAAACACCTCTCTTGCAGCACATAAGCCCCAGCAGCTCATACTTATTGATATATATATATATATATTTCTGTAAAGCGACCCTTTCAGAACCCCTTTGTTTCTGCTGCTATGCAAAAGCCCCCTCCAGACATACATTAAAGAGCTTCACTGCTTTCAGAATGGCTTGTTTGCCTACTAAGGGAGGAAAAAACATCTCTGAAGTTGGTGCCTGAGCAGCACTTATATCTCAATTATCTGCACATTGCTTCTCTGTGTGTGAGATTATGAGCTAACATGGTTTTCATGGCTTCATCAGCACCAGTTTAAGAGCAATATTTATCCCTGGTCATGTCAATTCTTTGGTCAATTCAGCAACAAAGGTGATGCTTGCTGCCCTCTTGCCAGAGACTTCACTAACGAGCTGAGTGATTTATTCATTAAGGGCAGGGGAATCTGGAGCTTTATTCCAGAGGCCCTGGTGGGAAATTTGCATGAAAATTTCATGCTGTTCACTTGCAGGAGCCCTTCCCTGCTGTGCTGCCCTTCCCCTCACTGCAGGAAAAGGTCCTGCTGTACTCCAGCAAACCCTTTAATAGAAATACTGAATTCAAAGGGGTTTTTTTCTGTAGTTGTTGTTTTGAAAAAGTCTTGGGACCAGGAAGTTGTCTGTTAAAAAAAATATAAAAATTGGTCTTTGGAGTCCTGGGTGGCTTTTTAACAGCTCTGGCCATGTTGAAACATCAGAAGTTTGCTCTGGTCCCATTAAAGATGAGAGAAAACTTTGGACATGCAGGAAAGCAGCTTCCCACTTCTGGAACAAAGGGGTGGACCAAACTGTGTCAGCAGGTCTCCAGTACCTGGACATGAGATTAAATTTGAGTTTATTTTGGAAGCCAGGCTTCATATCCTCAAATGGGATTTGCTGCAATCTAGTCACACTTGCATTTTGGCTTTGTCCTGCTTGCTCAACTGAAGGTATTGCAGGCATTGGCCAGGCTATCTAATATCAAATCCAGGTAATATTCTTTGGGTTGTTTCATGAAGGATGGGGGTGTCCCAAACCCATGGATGCATCCAGGCTGTGTGCTGCTCTGTGCGGGGCTGAGCCCCTGATGGCTGCTGGGCCCCGGGACTTCCCTTTTCCCATTTCCCTTTTCTTTGCAGGAGGAAGGAACAGGAAAGAAATAAAAATGAAACCAACATTTTATTTCTTCTTTTCAGAGGAGAAATGTATAGGCCCAGGAAACACAACCAGCAACTTCCACATGGTCCAGCCTGGAAACCTGGCTTTAAACAGAGGGGGTTTGATGTGTGAACCCCAGAGGAGGGGGGCAAGGACAGGGGTGATGTGTGTGGGAGCTGATGCCACTGTCATCTGGTCACTGTAACCCTGACACAGCCACTGGTCTTGTCTCTGGCACTCAAATACCACTGGGAGAGGGAGATATCTTCAGGAGGAAAAGCCAAGGGTGGCTTCAGGTGGGGGTTCCTTGGTGGAGACATGACTTGGTCTGCTGGAATTGACCACTCAAGTCTGGGTCTGTCTGCATGGAGGGTTCTGTCCTGCAGGAAGGGTAAATTTGGCAGTGCAAGCTTTGGGATTGTTGATTTAATGACCATTTGGGCAGCCCCTGGGAGGGAGATGCTGAGGCAGACAGGTCTCTGAAGGCTCTCAGGGACCACACACAACCCCTCTGAGTGCCTGCATCCCTTCCTGTGTGGGGCTCAAGGCTTTAGGCTCTTTTTGAGGGAAAGGCAATTTTGTCCTCTTATTGTTGGTGCTCCCAGCACTCCCTGTACCAACTGCCTCAGGGGCCTGGGTGGCAACTGCTCTGCTGAGGCTCCCAAGCAATAGATACCTTCTGTAATTGCACCTTCGGAGCAGCCGACTGGCTCCTGCCATGAGCTCTTGAATAATTGAAGCAATATTTGCAGGGTTTGCACTGAAGTACTAACAGCTGTGGTGTGTTTTGATATTTATGAAGCCAAATAAATTATGGATTAGTCAGTGCAGTGAGCCCAGCATGATGCTTATTACTTCTGGAGTGCCGGAGCTGATGGAGTGCTATTCATCCCCTTTTACTTCCATTGTGTGGCTGAGTATGACTGGTGTCTGTTACTGGACTTAATAGAGCTTGCTTGCAGGTTTAAGTTCCAGTCCCTGAGAGCTGATGGGGTGTTTTAATTTGTTCTTCGCTCTACAGGCTTTAGAAAGGCCATATCTCAGGGTCACAGGCCATGGCGTCGGCTCACAGATGTGGAGGTGATTGTTTCTGTGGTAATGGGGATGGGTGCTGGCAGAATTAGCAGCAATTCTTGGCACTAAACTGGAAATTACATAAAATCCAATCTTCTTGGCAAGCTGGTCTGTGGGTAAATATTGTGTGTCTTCTCTAGGATGCCTTGTTCATTGCACAAACTTTTCTCCATAACTGAGCCAGCGCTTGGGAGATTAAACTCTTCATTCCATTTTCCATTATGTGAGAATGTATTTTTTTTTTATGGACGAAAAAATTTTCACTTCACAAATGTTCTGAACATATTTCAAATTTCTCCTATTAGTGGGAGCTGCCCACTGGGAAGGGATAAGGAGGGAGCAAGTAACCCTTTGGAGCAGCAGATGGCATCCTACCCCTCCAAAGCTTCCCAGCACTGGAAATGTGATAAATGCATAACAGCAAGTGCCTGTGCCCTGCTCAGAGCTGCACTCAACAGCCTGCTAGAAAAAGGAGGGGATAGGAATTACCATTCCTTTACAAATCAAATATCTTGTCTATGTGTTGTCCCTGTTTTCTGGGATGAGCAGAGACACCTGCAGCTGGCCTGCTCACCCCGGTCTGCCTGGTCCATGCAGCCCACAGAGTGTGCCCTCAGCAAGTGGGCAGAGGGAGATGGCTGGATAAATTTGGGTTGGAATGGGTGTTGGAACTAGGTGATCTTTAAGGTCCCTTACAACCTGTCCTGGTTTAGGGCAAATTTGGAAGGAAACTTCCAAAGGGAAGTTTCTTCCCGCTAGAAAGGAGATTCAAGTGGCCCTTCCTCCAACTGGTTCAGGAAAAGATTTCCTTGGAGAAAAGTAGAAAAAACCTGTTTATTTAACAAGAAAAGTATTTACAAGCATAAAAAAAGGGAATGATATTAAACAATAAAACCTCTCGCTGTTCTGAAGAGATGGCAAATTCAGAAAGTCCTTGTCTTGGGGGGTAGCTCAGCTCGCTTAGTCTGTCAGTCCCTCCTGAGCTGGAAATGCCACATCCTGGGCCCCAGTGGGCTGCAGGTGTGGGCTCCTGGTGTTTTATTGGGTTTTCAGTCCAGAGAAGGGCTGAATAGTTCCAAGAAAAAGAAAAACCACAGTCCAGTGAACTTCTCTGCCTCTGCTAGCTAAAAATAAACCAACTGAAAAGGAAAGGAGAGCTCTCCCCCACATGTCTGTGCTACAGACAACAGTCCAGGAGCAGGATGTGGGGGAGCAAGTGCAGTTTCTAAAACAAACTCCGTGCTTCTTCTCCCCCTTTGCTCTTGGAACCAGCCTTAAAAGAGCAGAACTTAATATCCAGCAAAAAGAGGACAGACTATTAGGGCTACAAGCATCATAAAGTCACCCTAGGACACAATTCAAACTGTGATTCTATTGTTGTATGAAATTGTTTCATAAAGTGCCTATTATTCTGAATGAAAGGTTATAAAGTTTAGATTGGCTGTCTCAGCTGATGCCTTGTGAAGGCTGACCTAGAACAGAGGCTGGACAGAGCTAAAGAATAAAGCAGGGATTTATTACAAGGCCTCAATGGATCCACCTTGGGCAGCACAAGAGCCCAGCCAGGGCTGCACCCAAGATGAACCAAAATGGTTACAAAATGGACAACCTGTCACGAGGTCTCTCACTTTTATAAGTTCTGGTCCATTTACAGCTTGGTGTTAATTGTCCAATTACAGCTTTAGCCCATGCAGTCCCATCCTTCTTGTTTTTCTCTCTTCCGCCCACGTTGTTTATGCTCTTGGGCCTGAGATTTGGATCATTTGTCCTTGGTTCCCAGCTAGAGAAGGAATTGTTTTTTGTCTCTCTACTCTGTACAGACAGCTCACCATTCCATAATATGAAGCTCAGACCTACACACTAAAGCAGCACAGAATCTGAAAAATATAAAAACTAAAACCTGAGGCATCAAGCTGCAGAGATGCTCCATGTAGACATCTGCATTTTACTACACCCCTCCAATAAACTGGCTGTCCTTAAAAAACTGTGGCACTGTAACTTTTTCCTAAAAACATCTTTCTACAGGAGTTTCCAGAAGAGGTCACCCAGGGCTGCTGCAGATAGGGGAGGTCTTTGCATCCAATGAAGTGGGGATTAATTCCTTTTCTTTACTTTATTTCCTGAAGATGCTGAGTGAGGGCTTGAAGGATATTTTCTCTTTTAAATCCTGATGTAGGTAAAGACTGTAGTTTTCCAACTGTTATTGGTTGAGGCAGAGTTACTGATACTTTAAAGGAAGTTTGGGCTGAGTTTGTGGCTGCTGTTGCTGTGTTGCAGATAAATTGTTTACAGCCTGTCTCTAGAGACAAGTGAAAAAAGTTTCTCCTATCTCAATTTCCTTGTAAATGATATAATTATCAGAATCATCACAGCAAAAACAAAAGTCTACTGGATCATAGAGACATGAGGTTTGAATTTAATGTTTCTGGGGCTTCTACTTTCAAAAAATGCCTCTTCAAGAAGAACTGCAGCCCACTGTGCAGAGATGATAAGGATTAAAAATTATTCCAATCCGAATGATTTCTGGCTTTTTTTTTCTCTCAGAGCTGGGACACTGTTTGCTCCTGTCCCTTACAACACCTTCATCACCATCGTCTGACAAAAACCTTATCACCAGCTCTGGTACTGATAGTCCTGCAGCAGTGATTTCTGCTGCTGTCGTGGCTCCAGCCCCTCTCTGTCTGTCAGCACACCTACAGATGTGTGCTTGCTGCTCACATCCCAGGGCTAATTTCCTCAGTGACCATTAACTTCTACGAGCACAAGGTGCAGAATAAAATTGCAGGCACGGCTGATGGCTTTTGGGTGAGAATGTGCCCATATCTGTTACCCCCCAGCAGCTCTCAACATCATCATGGGTGTGTGTGTTCTTGCTCCTGGCAGCTCTGGGGGTGCTGGCTCTGATGAGCAGCGCCAAAGAAGAGCTGGGAGCCAGATCTCAGCTGTCTTCAGCTCACATTGAGTTCTAGACTCCTACAGATTTCTCATAGAGGCTTGATAGCTAGGAAATTTATGTTTAATGTGTTAGTTTTTCTTTTCTCATCTGCTTTTTGGCACCGGCCTTAGTGCACAGACTGAAAATGTCTGGAGAGTCTCTCTGTTTCTCATGGGCATGACCCAAACTGTGTCAGAGGAGGGGCTGTGTCTCAGGATGGGCTATTCCACCTCTGGACTTATTTCCCCTTTGCTCTGCAACATTTTTTAATAGGTGACAAACTTTCGGCATCACGTGCCAGCCTCCTGTGGTGGCCACGTTTCCCCATGTGTGCCATGGCTCCCGTGGTGGCAGCATTGCTCTGATGACAAAGGAGCTGAGTACAGGCAAAACAACCTCCTCAGTTCCCTGCTTTCTGCATGTTCAAATGGGAATTTACAGGGAACAAAAGTCAGCCAGGAACTGGCACAGCCAGAATCTGAGCTTTTGACTCTCCGCACTCTTTTCCTGTGGTGTTTCAGAGCAGAGGATTTTCCTTCATGCTTTGCTCTGGGTAAAGGACTGAGCCTCACTTTGAGTGCTCCCAAACAAGGTGGTAGGGAGCAGGTGCTCAGGATTTCCTGCAGGCGGGTTCCAAATACTCACTGGAAATTGCATGTCAGTTCCAGTTACTGGAACTGCTCAGCACAACCTGCAGTTCAGGACATTGACAACAGCTGTTACCGCTGCAAGGATTCCTTTCCCAGCAAGGATGAGAGCACTCGTATCAGCTCAGAGAGTTGTTTCTTGCTTTAAAATGACCCAGAAGATAGATTTAAAGTGAAGGAAGGGGAAAAAAAAACCAAAACAAAACAGCCTGGAGGGAACCTTGCTATTCCACAGGAATATTGGACCATGGTTTACTTTTGTGCCTTCCTGGGGCCTTGTTCCATCTGTATTTGCTTTTTCCTCTTCTTTGCTCAGTCATGGAAATGGACATCTTGATTAAAGCTGTTCTTCCAGTGAGGAGACAGAATGTAGCATCATTTAATCTGAGACTTTTCATGAATGTCTCAAAGCAAAAAGCAAAAAAATAATAATAATAAAAAAAAATTCATCATGCATTAGCTATTAGAATAAAGAGTTTATTTTGGTTATGGCTTATTGAGGGGGCTCAGCAATCTGGTTTTATATTTGTCTCTTCCTAGTTTCCAAAGGGCTGCTGCTTTTGCTTTCTGTAACCATGCTGAATGGGGAGAGGGTGGAAAGATGAAGTGGGAAGAGGAGGCAGATCTTAGCATGCCCTAAGCTCCACTCTGAGCCTCCAGCTGGGAGCTTTACTTTAGAGAGCAGAATAAAAATAAGCAAATATTGGGCCCAGTAAGACAACAAGATTAAGGATTTGGCAACTGAGATCTTGAGCTTTTTCTGTTATCTTTTCCATTTCTGCCATTTACTCTTCATTTGCCAGTGGAAAGCAGGTAAGACATCCAGAGGGGAATGAGCACCACAAGGAGCCAGCATTCACTCAGGTCAAGGTAGAAAGTTGTCCTCAGCCCAGCCCTCAGGCAGGCAGGTCTGGCAGCTCTGTGCCAGCCCCAGGAATGGCTGCAGGGCAGATGTGCTGTCCAGAGGGGAATGAGCACCACAAAGAGCCAGCATTCACTCAGGTCAAGGAAGAAAGTTGTCCTCAGGCAGGCAGGTCTGGCAGCTCTGTGCCAGCCCCAGGAATGGCTGCAGGGCAGATGTGCCCTGAGACCCAACAAGCAAAGTTAAAACATCCAGAGCCTGGACACTGCCAACCTGAGTGAGGTTTGGGACAACATGGGCATGACAGCAAATGCAGAAGCACGTCCCAGGTACCAGCACTGGCCTTGTACCTTTGGTCTCCCCCACTAAATGTCATTTTTCCCCATTGCAAACTGCAGGCTCCACTGGTCTTCCCATGGCAACATCCCACATACCCTATTTGTTCAATTTTTTTCCTTCCCAACCTCCACAGCAGCAGTGTTTATTTGGCTTGAGCTTGTAAGCAGAGCTGGATGGGTTTATGAACTCTATGCCTGAACCCACAGAAAATGACAAACATGGCTGGCTGCCTGGCTTTGTTAATTAGCTACCAGCAATGCTTCATTTTTCCCTCTGTGGTTTCCTTCTGAATTAGCAGGGCGCTGCTCATTAGCTCTCTTCCTCTTTGGGATGCCACAGTTGAACATTATGGCATCCAGATATACCAGGGAGCTGAGAATATAAGCTTCATTTGTTTGGACAATAAAAAAAAAAAATGTTGCATTTAGATAATTAAACAAAATAACAGCAAAGCTATTTTGTACTGTTGCAATCTGTCCTTCCCTGTCCCAGTGCTCCATTTTCTTGTTTCCTGATCTGCTGGAAAAAAAGACTGGAGTAAGTGTCCTCAATAATTTCTTGGTTTTGCTTTGAAATATTAATTTTCTCTTCTTCTAAATCTGGTTTGGTCTAGAGGGTGTCAGCTGATGGGACAACACCCTGGCACTGATGATGTGCAGCAAATCAGCACATGCCAGTTTGGGCTCAATTCAACCAGAAATAGCACTTCCAGAAACACAATGCTTATTTAGTAATTTAACACAAAATAACAGCAGTAGCAACCAGGGTGGTAAAATAATGTTTTATTCCATGAATGAACAAACACTACCATGCCACATCCTAAAGTTCTTTCTACAAAAAGATTGTGGACAGAGCAGATTTTTACGTTTCTCAGTTCAAGTTCATTTCAGGCTCTCGAGCCTGTTCAGCGTAGCAAAATCTGGACACGCAGCATTCTCATGGTCTATTTGGCATTTTGCCAGATAAAGCAGATTTACACCGTAGTTCTTGTTCACACAATGTCGATGCACTGTAAATTAAAGGAGATAATCCCAACCAAACTAGGTAATTCCTGTGGTTTATCAATATATTTTTCCATGATGGTCAAAGTACAACCAACATTCAAAGCTTAAAATAAAGGTAAGAAAAAAGACACACTAAAGAACACAATGGAAACATCATCATTGCTGTCAGGATGTGAGTTTACCCACAGTACTATGGAAAAAGTAGGAACCGGCGTTGACATTCAAGCTGTTAAAACAAGAAAAGAAATTACATTAATTGTTATATTTCCAAGCTAGTGCTTCTAAGGAGTCCTGATCAGCAAAGAAGTGTTACCGCATGCATGTCGAACACAAGACTAATATTGGAGTGGGGATCTGACAAAGAGCTGACTTACATTCCTTTATATACAACAAAATGAAATATACAGTATTAATACTGGCTGTACATTTGGTCAGAATATTTTACAAGGAGCGACACTGTCAAAATTCTTATGACACAGTATGTGGAAGTGGATGGAGGCTGGATTCCTTTCTGAAAGCTGAATGTTTCCACAAGAAGTTTTAAAAGTTGCTTTCCACTGCTCAAATGAACAGTTAGACCTTTAAAAATAAAAAAGCCTCCTTTTTTTCTTTTTTTTTCCTTTTATGGTTGTCAAAACCAGTGTGAACAGAAGAGACAATTAAATGTGTTTGGAATATGCTAATCATTGACCTGGAATAAAACTAAGCCACAGACGGCATGTGCAATAAATCTCTGCACATTGTCTCTGTTTAAATGGCTTTATAAGATGATGGGTGAAGTCTCTGGTACAAATTCCTGTACCATGCCTCACCTAGCTATTCCCTAGCAGGTTACCAACCATTTGTTCCAACTGTAAGAAAGAGAAAGAATAATCATGACTGTCGCATATTTTTCTACATTGCAATAAAAAATATCTCAATGTAAGCTGATTTAGCTTATTTATGTGCATATTTTTCAAGGCTGCCAAAGAAAATATTCAATCTTGCTGGCAAGAGCTATTTTGGGAACTCAAGAGTGAGTTTTTCTCTGCTTTATTCCAATAGATCTTTTAATATCTGGGTAGCTCAAGTCCCATTGCCTCATTAGACCCCTGAGGTCTAAATTGAGTTGGTTAATTTGTTTTATGTTTTTTCCCCATCCAGAACAAGCTGAGAAGCTAATAAAGTAAGCATGAGACCCAATGAACAACAGAAGTAAAAGCCATACAGAATTAACAAATAATTGCAGGGAGGTAAAGATCGGTGTAGCTGTAGTGATATTTTGCACAACTGGGTTTGTGTATCCTGTAGCAACGACAAACCTCCTGGAGAAGGAAAAGAGCAGGCAAGTGTATGAATCTGTATCCTTCAAAATAATTGTGCTATAATCTTCTCCGTGTATTAGAGTAGATTTTTTTATTCTGACACAGTGTGATGCTAACTATAGCAACCTTAATGTGGATGATGGATTTCACTGCTACTGCTTGACTGCAAAGAGACATCAAATCTTCCAGTCCTCGAAGTGGTTTCTTGGGGTGTTCCTTCAAGTTCAACGTGTTATCATTTTCACTCTAGAAGTAATTTCGTGGCAAATGACAAAAAAAAAAAAAGAAGAAAAAAAAAAAAGGAAGAAAAAAAGAAAAAAAAAAACCCAACCAAAGAAAAGGAAGATGTTGGTTGTGATGGATTTATTTCAGACAGC
This sequence comes from Onychostruthus taczanowskii, assembly GCF_017590055.1. Taxonomy (NCBI): domain Eukaryota; kingdom Metazoa; phylum Chordata; class Aves; order Passeriformes; family Passeridae; genus Onychostruthus; species Onychostruthus taczanowskii. The sequence continues at coordinate 18,457,140 of NW_024500349.1, forward strand.
AGTTTCTGCTGAGTTCACCATGCTTAATGTTCTTCCATTTAGGAAGGAGTTGCTGTCAAGTAAAGCAGAGGAGCTGCTTTCAGTTTGTTTTTTTTTTTTTTTTTTTTTTAAATACATGCTAACAACATCTCTTTCTTCAGGAAAATGATCCAGTTGCATATTGTCAGAGAGATCTGCCTTGTGCTTGGCACGGACAAGTAGGGTTAATCATCCTCCTCCTCCTCTTTCAGTGGGGCCAGTGGGAGTTTGTCTGGAACCTGGAAACACTCCACAAAGAAGTTGACAATAGACTGGTACAAGTGCTGCTCAAATGCTGCATTGCTGAAGTAATGGCTTTGATCAGGGTAAATCTGCAAACAAACAGGTAAATACACACCTTTTAGAGCTGGAAGTCTCAGGACTGACCACCCACACCTGCAGCTTGAGCTGCAAACCCACTGCACCTCCTCAGCATCGTAGAGCTTCCCATGGATGCTCATGAGCCCAGGGTTATTTGGGCACCACAGTGCTCTGAGTGCAGACCTGCATCTTCCTTCACAAGGAACTTTTTTTGAGGTGGAGGGTTTTCCATTTAATTCTGTTCTGAACAGGTTCAGTCTACACTTTCCTTGTGAAAACCAAAAAACGCTCAGTTTTGGAGAGAAATGGCATTAGGTTATACTGACTAAAATGAGGGCTCTAAAGCAAAAATGTCATTAAGTTTAAAAATTAATAAGTATTGCTGGAGAAGTATTTAAATTGAAAAAAAAAAAAGTGTAGCGAGAAATTAAATAGTTTAAACCCAACTTTTCATTTAAATGGAGCAGGTACTTGGAGAAATGCAAAAGGATCATAATGGGTTGTCCAGGCAGGGATGCTGGGGTGGGTTGATTTTGAAAGACTTAATGGCTTAGACATGGAGCATTCAGCAAAACAGAGATATGATTTGGTGGAAAGTGGAGCTGTGCCATTCCCAGTGCGACGTCAGATTTAGTTGACATATATCTTTGTAACTTTTCTGGTTGATTTAATTTAAAACCCTGTTTCCTTAAAATTCATTCTGATTTTGGTTCCCAAAGAAAGTTAACATGCATGAATTCCTTAGGGAAATGTCTCTCACAAGCTAATTTACTGTAATTCAATAATTGTTCTACAAGTGTCCAGACCAAAACACTGATGTCACATAAGCATGGGACTAGTAGAAACATGTTATATGTTGGTGCTACTTTTACTGCCAGGCTGAGTTTGCAAGTGGTTTTTCAAACCTTGCTTCATAACAGCAACTTGAGTTCAAAAAGGGAAATAACTGTTCAAATAGGAAAAAAGAAACATATACTGTACCTGCAAGCTGTAATTAGCCTTTGCCCTAATTAGGTGTGTGATAAGGTCTGTAGTATGCTGAAAATGGATTTTTTCTGTAAAAACAGATTGTAATCATTAAAGAGACAAATTTAATTAACAAAAATCAAAGCTATCACAAACATATAATGAGCTCAAATGATGGGCTAACTTACCATCAGCAGTAGCATGAATGATCAAAAATGTCTGGTCCTTTAGTAATGAGACTCTGTGTGATAATTTGCTGATCTGTGAAGGTAAAGGTTGAAATAAGATTTAAAAACTTGTTTGAAATTAGCAATTTATATGGAGGCAATAGAAGTTCTTATTTCCATTTAATGTTTTATCCCCAGGATAACAAGCGTATTCTACTGGCTACTTATATAAATCTAGAGATAAAATAGACCCCCACCCTGTGCTGGCAGGGCAGTGTCAGCAGCAGGAACATGTCAGAGACCCTCCCCTGTTCTGATAATGTTCAATAAAAGCCTGAACTGTAGAATACATGGAAAATATCAAAGGGAATAAAAAACTGATGAAAAGTGTGCCCAGGTGCCTATGCCTAATAACACTTCATGGATCTGGAGGGTCTTTGGTGTGTTTTGAAAGCCAACCTCAATAAGTTCTGGCAGCTTGGGGTATGACCTGACATGAAACTCAAGTGTCCACTGTTGAGAACACCTTTGTCCTCAGCTGTCTTTCAGATGCACAAGGGAATATAAATACAATTTCTAAAAGAACAAAAGGCATCTGCACTAATGTAAGAGATTGTGAGTGCAAAATTTGAGAGACAATGAGCTCAGAGTTTAGGTAGCCAGGATAAATCTTCCCTTGTGAGGGAAGTGGTGGTATTTGCTTTCTCTGTGAGAACAGTGCCAGACCTTTGCTACCTCCATGTCTTCTAGCTGGATACGTGGCTTAGAAGCTGAACTAGATTCTCTCTATAACCAATTTTGTTTGTGTGACTATTCTTTATCAGGTTTTGCCTCCAAGTAATTTCAGCACAGGATCCAACTGATCTCATCACGTGTATTAAGCAGTGTCTTTATTAACTGGTGCTGTATTTCCTTTTCCATGTCCTGCTCAGTTCTGGAGCAGAGTTCTGCCTATCTGAAATATCACAAAGTTTGAGAAAGTCAAGCTGAGTTTCACTTGAATTTGTTTACCTCTGAGAGAATCAAAGTGGCAAGACCATTGGCAAGAACATTCCAGGAGGTCGTGACAGTGTGTCCCCTTGGGCACATTTGAGTCGCTCAGATCCTTCAATCTCTAAAACTGTATTTAGCCAATTTATAGAGGCAGGCACAAGGGCTAATCAATAAAAACTTTATCCATGATTACTATTAAGACAAGAAAAGCAGTAAGCAGGCTGAAGGACACCTTCAGAGCTCCACTAGTGAGTCCCTCTTGCGTAACCTTGCTTCCTCCTTAAAGGAGAACACATTTTATCAGGGAAATGCAGTGTCCATGCAGTTACCTCGTATGCTCTGTTATCAACCCCGTGCAAGCCCAAGTATCTTTCAGAAAAGGCTGAAGCTTGAAGAGAAAAAAAGAAAATATCACTTTCAGTCATGAATACACTGGTGCTTCTGAGTCAAATATGGCAAATGCTAAAAACCATATTTCCTAACATGGCCTCAATTATAGAGGATGCATTTCTAAAAGTTTTTGAAAATGCACTAAGGATATGTGTGATACCACAGTCTGTCATCGTCACCATGCACTTCTGGTCTCTAAATAAGTCACAGAAAAACCTTTTTTTTTCCTTTGTTAATGCAACTGAGGTTGTTTCCCTTTCTCCCTTCACACAGGCCTTCTCCATCAGCAGCAAGTTTCCTTTGATCTCAGGGATAAATGCACAGCTCCTGAAGTCTGGCTGAACACCACTGACTTCCCTGGCAGCACCCAGATTTTCACTGGCACTAAGTGCAAAGGGAACTGCTATCCCTGAGAGAAAGGACCACCATGGGCAGGGCAGTGCTGCGGTCAGAGGCAGGATGGGCAGGCAGACTGGACCTCAGCTTGCATGGATGGGTGCTTCAGGCTGGAAGGAAGCATGTTCAGGGCAGAGGGGGTAGTTGGTGGCAAAGGCTGAAGGGTTTAAAGACAATTCTCCTTATTTAAAAGGAGTAATGAAGTGATTTGATTGCTCTGACTAGCATGGCTGGTCCCACTTGTGCTAGCTAAATTGCTTTAGTGGGGAAAAAGGGTTTATGGCTCCTGCTAAAAAGACACAGAATATAAAATAAGCAAGATCTTGGGAAAGAAAAATGACAAGTGGGAAAGGATAGGGAAGAAATATCACTTGTGGTCAGCAGGAGGGTCTGTGGGCTGAGGAACGGGATTTACCATATAGTCTGAAGTCTGTCACTGGGGAAAGAGCAGCTCCACAGGCGAACACCTGGTTGTCTTCACCAGCTGGAAGCATGTAAGTGCTGAGGTAACCACCATAATCCTGGAACAGAAACAGGACAGGGGCATCAGTGACCCTGCTGGGAGGCACTGCTGTGTTTGGGTACAGAAACAGGGCAGCTGAGACCTTGCAGCAAATGCTTGGCCATTACAGAACCTTTAATACCTTGAACTGGAGAAACACAAACCAAGGACATCTTCCTGGTGATGTGGCTGGCACCCTCCTGAGGCAGGAGGGTTGTGTGCCCAAGAGCTGGCCTTTTCCATCTCACTTTATGGCTGTAGCTCTAACCAGATCTGTTACCTCTCCAAAATGTTTACTTTCTCTTACAGACTTTCTCTACTTAAAATGAGCATCACAATTTCAGCTGCCAGCCTGTTAACAATTCCCTGCAGAGATGCTGCTCTACCTGCAGCTCTCACCACCCACTCCAAGCCCTTGTCTCCCAAGTAAATAATTTCTACTCACAGTCCCACTCTCATCTCAAGCTGTGTGTACTTTACAGGGGCTGCTTTCCAGCCAGGCACACACAGCAAATCAGCCTCAGAAATCCACAGGGTTGTTGTACACATGAGTTAGATGTACCCACATTCCCACAGGCTTTAGGAGACAAGGTGAAAATGAAAGTTTGCAATGGGGAAAAAAAAATGAACTATCTGATGAGGTTTTCTGAGCAACAGTCACTTTTTGCACTTGGAAGTTAATTTAAAAGAAGTCATTGATGAGTACATTGGTGAAATGAAAGCCTCCACCTTTAACATCACTGAGCAAGGTGCAGTCTATCCCAAAACCAAATAATAATAAAAAAGTCACCACTGATACATTCAATAAGTCAGGGTTTAACTCAGCTGTTTAGTCATATCAGCCAGCTGGGACAGCACGGAGGAGCAATGGCAGAACATTACCTTGCCAAACACACCGACTCTCGTTTTATCAATGAAATGCTCCTGCAGCATTGTCCTAGAACATGAGAGAGGAAAAGCAGGGGATTAAAAATATTTTTCCCTTCAAGAGCAAAACCAGTGTGATTTTCATCAGCTTTAAATTAAACTAGCCCCAGAAAAAAATTCATAGAATGGTTTGAGTTGAAGGGGACCTTAAAGCTCATCCAGTTCTAACTTCTCTGCCCTGGGCGGGGACACCTTCGACTATCCCAGGTCCCTCCAAGCCCCATCCAAGCTGGCCTTGGACAGGGATGGGCCATCCACAGCTTCTCTCGGCAGCCTGTGCCAGTCCTCACACCCTCTCAGTTAAGAATTTCTTCCCAATATCTAATCTAAACCTCCCCCTTTTCAGTTTAAAGCCCTTCCCCTTGACGCAGACAATCTAAATCACGCCAAGCTGCTTTCACATGGATCTCTCTGATTTAATCTTGCAACGTCATGTGTTGGATTTGACCAAGCAGTGGCAACAAATAACTTGGGCTACTTCTGGAGGCCATAATAAGCTATTGCACAGCTATTGCAATACTCTGATAGCGGTTTTAACATGATTATGAGCAGAATAAATCTAACAATATGACAGGACTTGACATTTAGGGTTTTGCCCTGGTTATTCTGTTTAAAAAGTTTAAGGATTTAAAGATGGATTTTTTCCAACTACCAAGCAAGCAGAAGATTAATGTAGGAACAGATATCCAAGCTTACTTGTTTGTAGCTGTATGACTGTACAGAGCTAAAAATAAATAGGCTTTGAACATGTGATACAGATAAGTGTGCTCCAATTTAGCTCTGTTTCAGGCTAGTTGTTCTCCCTCTGCTCTGGTTGACATGATCTCCCTCTCACGTGCAGTTGTGATTGTAGAACATCGTCCCTCCCTCCCACCTCCTGCTCTACCCTACACACCATTAAAGCAACCAGCACTAATGAGCCTTGGGTTAATTATCATAACGAATTAATTCCTTCAATAACAGTGCCATTCACCGGACAGCTTCCAGCTGATCCTTCTCTTCCAGAAGGCCCAGCCTCCTCTTGACCTCGTGCAGTAGCTTGGCGCCCTGGAAGCCACTGCCGCGGCCGTCGAACTTGAGCACGATGGCGTTGTGGGAGCTGACCATGACGCTCTCCCACGTCACCTCAAACCTCTCCGTGACGATCTGGCTGCCAGGGGTGCCATCTCTGGAACAGAAATGGGCATCAAGGAAAGGCAACGGCACCAAACGCTCTCCCCAGGGCTGTGGGATTGCCGTGGGATGGGCACCCACAGCCCCGTTGGGCAGGGTAAGGGAACACAGGTTTCTGCAAGGATGGTGTGCAGGAGGATGTTTGTGTGGGGTGGGTTTTGAGGCTGGGTGGAAGCTGTGGGTTGGATCTGCCTCCCTTTGTGCACAGCAGCCTCTGTGTTGGGATTCAGAGGTTGAGATGACCCTGAGGTAGCAGAAAGTCTTTTTTCTCCCAGCCCCTCAACCAAAGAAGTCGAGATTCATTGGTTCTGCTCTTTAAGGTTGTTTATTTTTTCTTATCTATAACATTCTTTTCCTGACCTGCTGAGATCTGTCCAGCAGGTTGGGTTGCAGCACACTGTCTGCAACCACCTTGCATAAAATAAAATGTATAGTATAAAATAATATGTATAGTATAAAATGTTAACACCACCCTTGGGGTGGTGTTAACATTTTATACTAAGAACTGTCTGTACTTTATTTACAATAATTTTTCAATATTTATCACCTATGTTAGACAGTCTCTCTCTACTCTCATCCAATCCAAATGTGCCACCATCACAGCAGAAGATGGAGGACAAGAAGAGGAGAAGGATAGGACATGCCCAGATTCCTCCATCTTGCCTCTTGAACCCCCATTCTAAAACCCCAAAATTCTACTTTTTCACCCTGTGACAAGTTAACTATCATTCTACTCAAACTCTTGTGGCTTGTAAATCTTCACACAAGGCTGGTAATTTCCCCCATGGGCTAAAATCAAAGGCACAGGTGTTTTTGACTCCATGCCAATGTCTCTGATCCCCATGCCAGTGTCTCAAATCATCCAGGGCAGTCAGAGGAATGTCCTGGGTTCCGACACCTCTAAGCTGAAGCACACCTGCGAGCACATCTCTAACTGGTCGGATTCCTCCTGTGAGTAACCAGGTATCAGTTGAATTTTCCTTTTATTATGCCTGGTCTAATGTCTGTTTTCTTCATTCCTCAAAGCTCTTTTTTAATTTCTGCTGAAGTGGTTCTGTCATTACTGCTTCACACAACTACAGAGGGAAAGGACTTCTCTGAAGTTATAAAAAACAGCTTAATAATGCCCAGTTTGGCTCAAAATTGAGAAGGGAAAAGGAGTGGGCAAGACCTCCTCTCCACCCTTCTGCTTAGGTTCTGATCCTGTACAGGGGAACTGTCTTGAGAAATACAGACCCTACTTCAGCCAGGCAACTCAGAAAAAGCAAGGGATTACAATGATGATGATGACTTTAAGCAATAATTTTAGGCTGGGACTACTGTAAATCCACTGGCATTTTTATCCACTTTTTTGTCATTTTTGGGTTTCTCAGATACATCAGGCACTTCACTGCAGGACTTTAATGCACATGTGACTCCAGTCATTTGCATTTACCCAAGTGAGACCCCGGCCCACCCAGCTCCAGGGGCAGCCTAATCAAGTGCTGGGTGCTTGATGAGAGCCAATCTTGCTCGAGCACTTTGGTAATGAAGCGCGTTTTCTCCACAGTAATTTAACGATTTAACGACACGCTCCCTGCAGTGGCTTTGTCCTTCACGGAGAGTTGTGCAGGGTGGCACGGGCATTCACCAGGCATTCATCCCTCCTGAACGAGGCTTTTCTCTCATGGTGTGTTCCCTGGCAGGCAGCAAGTGATGCACTGGGATGCAGCCAGGGCCAAACAGGTTCTTCCAAGGTCAGTGAATTCCCTCCCGCAGTTTCTTTCCAAATTGCCAAAAAAACCCCACTCAGTAATGTGTGTTATTGTTACTAAATGTTGCATAAAGAAATACCCATCTGCTCTGCCTGCCAGGAGGAAAACCTACCTATTTAATATAAATGCTAACTTTGTGGAGATATTCAAAGGTTTCCAGCTCTCTCCTTACTGTCACTTCAGCGAATACCAGCACTTAAAAGGGAATGATTTCTGCATGAGGGCACCTAAAATTTAAGCTGTAGTAAGGCTGACTGAATTCCACTCTAAAATTACCTGTTAATCACAAGGTGGGTGCCCTAAGCACTGGGACAGGAAGCCAAAATACATCTTGTATTCCTCCTTCTCCCATTTCTGCCCCACAAGTGATTGAAGTGTGCATGAAATGCCTTCACAAAATCCCAAATTTACTCTGCAGGATTTCAACAGGGTGCCCTTCTGAGAGCTGAAAACCTTGGCTCAGACATGGGAAAGAAGGGATGTACATCTGGCCTTTCCCAGCTGTGAAGTGAGATGGGGCAGGAACCAGTGTGCTGGACTCTGACATTCCTTGCACAAAACATATCTTAAAGGTTTCTGATCATGGCCAAGGTTTGCAATGTGATAATGTGAACAGAAAGAAAGAACAAGAGAGAACTTACACAACCAACAGCAAGGGGTAGTGAGCGGTGTCTGCAAAGGTTGCTGGCTTTAAAATCTGCATTGGCAATCCTAAGCAAAAAGGAACAAATAACAACATATCTTCAATGTGGAAATGCTGACATGATTCCAATAGATTTTTCTGGTGTTCTGGCCACAGATAAGTAGGAGCAAAATGGCATTTCTTCAGAGGCTGTGGCAAATATCACCTTAGAAACACAGATGTTGCCAAAGAAAAGACCCATATTGTGATAGCTGAGGTGACAAGAAATGTAAATGGGGAGTACAGTGCGAGCTGCTCAGTCATGCATCACTTTTACAGCATTCAATTAACATCTGTCAATAGCTACAATTTTCCTTTTTTGGCAGCTGGATGAGTGACTGGGACAGAAATCAATATTTCAGGGCAGCAGAGAAGGAGGAAAATTGGCAATGAAAATGGTAATTTAAAACCCAGTTAAGTATGGTGGCTGGGGGAGAGAAAGAGAATTATTTTGCTCTAATGGTATGAAGACAGAGGAAGAAACAAGTATTTTAATCTCAACTTCCAAAGGGCTAAATTTTGTTGCAAACAGGAGGCAAAGGTGCTGAAGCCCATGTTATACTGGTACAGAACCAATGTAAAAGAGGGATGTGATCAATAAAGCTTCTTTTAACTGAATGTCATTTTGTGGCTTTGTATCAGCAGCCAAAACTGCCTCCATAAAAATCCTCTCTGCATCAACGACAGCACATTTATTTTTGAAATGTTAACTACAATCTAGATTAGCAAAGGCTCAGCAATTAAATCGGTATTAGGAGCATTTTCAGTAGATTAATACACAGATTAGCAGCACGGTTTAAGTGGTTTGCTTTGCAATCGTTGCCTGACACTCTGCCTAATTAGTTATTCCATCTGAATGCTAATAGCTGCAAATTGGATCAATGGCCCAGGGACAGCCAAAAAGGCCATGGCTTGATTTTAAATATTACAAAGTGCTACGTGCAGCGTTCCCAAGGCTGCTCAGCCCAAAGATTTGGAAACGCAGGGGTGGCACAGCAGAATGGCCAGTTTGTATTTAATACACACAAGTATATTTGTGGTTAAATGAGAAGAATTGCAATGAGGCCTGCATTAAAAAAATTTAGTATCAAGATGAGTTATCCCTAATAAACTGCCAGTCTCACATGAGCTGGCTCATGGGGGAAATACAGGTTCTTTATCCATGCTTTCCTGTCCATAAAACTCGGAAGTGCACATTCTGTTCCTGTTATTTCATGCACTGGTTTATGTTCCTTATGCCCATGTGGCACACAGAACATTTTAGGGCCATTGTTATCCTTTTCGAATGGCAACCATCTCTCAGCCTTTGCTTCACATTTTATAACATCTGGAAATGGCTGAAATCAGTAACCTGCCCCCAGCACAGCTTGCTGCTTTCACTTCACTGCCTGTGGCCTGAGAAATGCATTCCTTCTGGCAGGGGAATCATTATGGAACACACTTTGAACCCAAAGTCTTTGGGGTTTTGTTCCAGAGTTGCCGCCATAAGTGCAGGCTGGGATTTCGGGGAGCCTTTGTGCATCTCTGAGTATGTGGATTGTTCCCATATGGGGAAGGTATTGCTTACAGCCAGAGGAGTATTTTTAGGTTGTTTCAGGTACAACTACAGAGACAGGCTTACATTTTGGCTGTTTGCCACCAGGCTTTTCTCTCCCTCTTTGGGATTTACATATATATGTGGGGAATGATTATACAAGTGGTAGAAATAACACACCAGCTGCAGGTGCAAACTGCTCTAAGTCTCTGCTTTCTTTACTTCAGGTAAAATCTCCTTTGTCTTTCCTCATAAAGCTTTTGGTTTTTGTTTTTTTTTAAACCCTCCCAAATCATGGATTTGTCAAAGAATCCTGAGTGACTCCAAAGGGCATTCATGCAAGAGTCATCTTCATTCACTGCAGCTCATATTGTGTACTGAGAGGCAGCCACAGCAAGCACACACATTATCCTACTCCAAACCATTTCAAATGACACACACACACTCAGGGCAAAAGCTTCCAACAATGGGGCACCCCACCATGTCATTTCCTAGAGTGGCTTTTTCTTCTCAGAGAAAGTTTTAAGAGGAACAAAAAAATCCAACTCTATAATTTTGCCTTTCTTCATCTGAATTCTCATCAAATTTTGCCTCTGTAATAAACTATGTAGCACATTCCAAGAGAGTGCTTTGCAAACTGTGTGAGTTTATTGAGAGTCAAAGTCATTTTTCCTCCTGCCAGTCTAGTCAGGATGGCTGTTTCATTTCACAGCTACAGCAGTGAAAGAGAAAAATAAGTGAGAAGAAAGGTGCTACTTACTGTAATCATCTATCTTGATTTCCATGTATTCTACCTTAGGCATTTGCCTGTCATTTACAGCCAGCTGCACATTTTCATTTACCTCCAGCTCAAAAATTTCTGAAAGAAGAAGGACAAGATCACAAAAATGTTGGCAGTCTGTGAAAATGCACTTTAACATTTCATAGTCACCTTGATATATATAAAACAAGTTTCCTTACAAACAGTTTTTCTTCTAGTCCTCACAGATCTAATTTAGATTTAATTCAGTTAAATCTTTGAAACCCCTTCCAAGTTCTGCATTGGCAAAAAGCTAAAGTCCTGAAATCAGGGACATTCAGCTGATTTGCAGGAGGTGGGAAGGTGACCTGCTGTGTTGGGACACTACCACGGGTTCCAGTCAGACATCCACCCAGCATGCCAAGACAGATCTCAAGTGAAGAGGTCCTCAAGGCTGTGTCCAAATTATACACAATAAATAGGAAGGGGAGGAGACTATGGAGGGCTTCAGGCAAAGTTGTACTGCTGTGCAAGATAAAATCCATGGGAAGGAAAGCCATGGGGACAGGAGGGTGGACAAAGTCCATACAAACCTTCAAGGTCAGGTTTTGCAGCAGGTTTTTGCACGTTTTTGACTTTTGGAGAGTTTCAAAAATTTTTCATTTTGCTTGTGTGTCTGACCCAAGGGCCCTCTGGTTCACAAACAGAGGATTCCTTCCTCCTTCCTGGGATTTTTTATCCCCTCATCCTGGCCATGTGCTCTACCTGCTGAACCTGTTCTAGAAAAAGCAGCCTCCTCCAGCCCCAGAAAGAAAAAAATCCTTCCCAGCTGGCAGGGAAAGGGCCCCTCTTTAGGGGACACCTCAGGTTGTGTGTCTTACATGGTGGGAAACGTCTCCGTGTGTGGGCAAAGCTCCTGAGCCCCATGGAGAGGGTTGGGATGAGGGAATCCTGGTCTAGGGAGTGCTTCATTCCCTGGCATCAGTCTGGGTGTGAACCAGGGGGATCCAGGGCATTATCTCTGCCACTTGAACCCACAGAGGGCATGACATTTCACACCACACTTTGTGCATGTCACTGACTGTAATTTCCCTTTTGAGACATCCTGATAAATTTATGTGTAACCCCAGCTCCTCAAATAACCTTTCTGGTACCTGATCATCCCGCTCTCACTGCCCATCTCTGCTGGGCAGGCAGACAAAACCTTGCCCTTCCCAGTTCATATATTTCAGAGATCTTTCAGCAGTAGTGTATTGGTTCAGTGACTGTTCACCCTGCTTCTGCAAAGCCTGGCTCTTTATCAAAGCCACAGCCCCCACAAAAGTGGCAAAGCAACAGCCTATTACGTTTAGTTAAATATTAAGATTCTCATTTAATTATGGCACACACAAGTAGCTTTATCAGCAGAAAGGGGCTTGCCACGTAGGGGAATTTAGTCAAGCCCTTTTATTTGTTCATATAATTGCATTCACAGAAAGCCAGGAAGACTGTGGAGGAAATAAAAAGATTGGCATATCTCCTAAAGGACTTTCCTTTTTGCTTTAGGACCACAGGGAGCTTCAGTCTGTGGAGTACAAATGGTCATTGCTTAATTAAATGTAAGCATTCTCTAATATTCAGTGCAACTCACTATTATCAGATTATTGCTGAATACAGAGGCAGACTCCCTTTTATAGAGTAATGGGCTCATATTAAATAAGTAAATTCAGTAACATGCAACTGTCAGTTGCCCTTTATTCAAAAGCAAAAGAATGAGGGGGGAAAAAAAAGAAAAGAACCAGGGAGAATGGTAATTATATGCAGAAGATCATGAATTTCAGTAGAGGATGTGTTCTGCACACGAGTAGACTGAATTTTCTGTGTAATAGATGCTACCCATATGCACCTGTCAAAGGAAAACTAGTCCTGGTGTGTTTTGTTTTGGTTTTCAAAGCCCTTCATTTACTGTTTCTGTTTTATATTGCCATTTTGTTCACCTAAAAGTATTTTATAAAACTGTACAGGAGAATATAAATAACATCACTCATGAGAGCACTATCCCATGCTGGCATAGCCACTCAGAGACCTCGGTGTCTATGGCAAAATTAAGGTGTTTTATTTAAAGTGGGGGAGAAAGAAAGTGACTTTGGAGATGCAGGTCAGGGTGAAGAAACTCTCCTGGCTGAAGAGCCTTGTGGGCATCAGCTGGGCTGCTCTGGGGTTATCCTTGGGGAGGGCACTGCCAGCCTCAGGCTCTGCTGGGAAGAAGGACCTGACACTCCCTGGTGCCAAAAACCTTTCCTGTGACCCTCACTACCTTCAGGGGGAAATGAAGCAGGTCAGCATTTCACAGTAAATCTTTAGTATGAGTGCTTGCTCTCTTTTTTTTTTTTTTTCTTTTGAGACAAGAGCAGTGAGTTGCTGTAAATCCAGATAAGTAAAACTTACACTTGACAAACTGGTATTGACTGTGTATAAAGCAGACAGAATTAGAATAAAGGTGTTGCTTTATACTTGGGTCGCATCAGTGCCTGAAGTCCCTAACTGAAGTTAAGGCTGGGCTAAATTCTTTGTTAAAATGAAAGATGGTGTTTTCCCATCAAAATGATGGGAGCAGATAAATCCTGGTTTCATGTGAGACTCAGTGCCCCACTCTGCCAGAGTGGAACCCCAGATGCTCTGTGGCTTTTTGGACTCTGCATTGCCAGTCTGCTAATGGCTACAGAGAGTGCCACATATTTTGAGGGAAGAAACCTGTTTTTGGAATAATTCCAGCTTTGCCCTGATGTAGATGCAAATCATTAGCATGACAAAGCTTTACCAAACAATAAGTGCTACAATCTCCATGGACAGATCAGGGAACCAGGCAGAGGCACCACTTGTGGGGCTCCCTCCTCTGCATTATCTCTGATAATTCATATCAGAGTAATTTTATTAAAACCACAGATTAGGCTAAGTATTTCTTATATTTATCTTATCTTATTTCATATATATGGGATGCAAAACAAAATCAGAGGAAGACTAACAAAAAGAGAGATTTGAATTATGCATTTTTTTTTGAGAAAGAGGATAACAAACATGCCCCAACCAGTCTTTTCACCCAAACAGCAGCTGTTGTGATGGCAACACAACAGCTCTGCAAGTCCCTCTGCCTTGCAGAAAACTTGCATTTAGGCAGAGTCTGGGGTCCCCAGGAGTGTAAGTTTAGCAAAGAGCAGCTACATCTCACTGTCCTGCCTGGCTGCTTTTCTCTGAAGAGTTGCAAAGCTCAAGCCCATCCTTACTCTGTGCATCTGTTGTGTTGTGAACAGTCACCATCGGGACACGGGGACCTTGAAAAGAAGAAGAAAAGAACTTGGTTAAATTTCTGTCAAAACACACACAGACACACGTGAACCTGGTTTTGAATTCCATGGAGCTGAAGGCTCTTGAGACACGCTTTTCATGCAAGAGTAATCTAAAAAGCAAATCACATTGGTGTTAGGAAGAGTTTATGACTAGATGACAGTATTGTAGAGTCAAAGACATGTGAGGTTTCAAAGCTCCTTCCCAACAGACCACTAAATGCATCTTTCCCTAATTTGTAAACATTATAATTAGCACAAACACAATTAAATCACTTGCCTTTAAAATTATTCTAATGACACCCAAACATCACAGCACAAAGCATTTACATTTTGTGTGCTATGGATAAATATTGCTGTCTTGCGTATTATTTTCTCTTAATGAATTAAACACCAGCTTGGCTCTCACACTAAAAGGGGCCATCATATTCTGTCTTAAAATGCAGCATTTGGGTATTGAAATCAGTCAGTGTTATACAAAGAGGATTATCATTACTATGAGTGAACCCACAATTCACTGCCACAGGATGCTGCAGCACTCAGGATGCCACAATTTTAACCACAGGGTGCTGTAGGGTGTTTTGTCCTTAGCATAGTGATCTGGGTCATCTTCTTGTTCAGAAAGACATCAAGTGGCTGATTGAAAGAAAAATGGGATAGTACATGAGATCTAGCTCATATTATGGTTGTCAGCTTCCTTCTCCCTGTTTTCCAGTTGTCATCTGGTGACTGCTCTTGGAGACAGGACACTGGGCCAAGCTGGGCAGACCCAGGACAGCCACTCACATGTTGCTCCCATACCTGTGTGTAGATTTCTCCTTGAGCCTGACAGTACTGCTCAGGATGGTGAAAGTGGCCCTGCAGTGATGAAATGGTGAATTCTCCACCTCAGGGACAGTGGATATCTCACTTTCCTTCCATTTCCCCACAACGTAACGTGGTACAACAGCAGCAAGTGTGAGCAGCTGGGCAAATCTGTGTGCCCAGCAAAGATTTGTTTGTAGATTGGAATCACCATGGGTCTTAGAGGTGCTGGAAAACACCTCTAAGATGATCAAGTCCAGCCATTAACCCAGCACTGCCAAGCCCACCACTAAACCCTGTCCCTCAGTGCCACATTAACTTGTCTTTTAAATAGCTCCAGGAGTGGTGGCTCCATCACTTCCCTGGCCACACTGTTCTGATGCCTGGGAAACCTCTTCCAGAAACAATTTTTCATAATACCCAATCTAAACCTCCCCTGATGAAACTTGAGGCCATTTCCTCTTGCCCTATCACTTATTCCTTGGGAGGAGAGATCAACTCCACCTGGCTGCACCAGCTTTTCAGGAGGCTGTAGAGAGTGATAAGATCTCCCTGAATTTTTTCTTCTCCCAAACACCCCCAGCTCACTGGACTTGTGCTCCAGACGCATCCCTGCCTCTGTTGCTCTTCCCTGGACAGGTCCCAGCACCTCAATGTCTTTCTTGTTGTGAGGATTCCAAAACAGAACACTGAATATCAAAAAACCTAACGTTCTTTAAGCTTCAAAAGTAAGACAGCTTTAAGAGACTGATATTCCCTGAAATTTTAACCCTTTTAAGTTGCCTTCTTAGGCTTTTCAATCTACAAACAAATCCTGTGGGATCATCATTTGTGCAATGGCAAAAGGGCTGGCTGAGAAAATTCCCCTGAAATACTGTAACTGGGAGTGTGCACACAAATGGCAACAAAAGCAGGTTCCTGTGACCCATTCACACTGATTTGATAGATAAATAAGTTATTGAGAGAAAGAAAAGCTTTAAGGTCCTGTAATTGTGTTAGTGGTTTTCGCTGTGCTGCCAAGAACCTACATCCCCTTGTGGGCACCAGTTTCATCCAGACCATACCTATACAGAGAAAAGGCAGAAAATTATTTTATTTATAATTAAGCTGACTAATATGGCAACCTGATTTTATTTCCTTGGAATCAAGAATCTCCTCCTGCGACAATCCAGTTCTTTTGTTAACATCATCTTTTAGAATGCAGGAAGGTAAATTATAATGCACTAAGGAAAACAGGTTTAGTCACCAGGATTTAGCTGAATTTACCTTTCTCCTGCTGATATACATTGATATGCTGACAATATTTATTTATAAATCTGCCCTGCTTTTTCCCTGCAGTCCCAGAAGCCAGACTGTTGGAAAAGCAGCAAACCTAATAAACATGGGCATGATAAAATCACCACTGAAAAGAAAAGGAATCCTCCCAAATGGCTTCAGTTGAAGCTAGAGCAGTCCTTTAATTAACACCGAAATGCCAACAAAAAGAAAGGGATAAAGAGAGAAATACAATGCATATAATCCTTTTATTTTCTAATTTTTTTTTTTTTTTTTTTTTTTTTTTTTTTTTTTTTTTTTGTTGGCACTGAAAAGGCTGTGAGAAACTAATAAATGAAGAGAAACTCTAGTGTGTAGTTTAGAAAGTTACATGTATTATATATTGTGTTATATATATATTGTCTTTCTCTACTAACTAATGCCACTGCTACTGTGTCATCTCCCCAAATCAATGTTCTTAAGCAAAGTCCTACATAAAGATATTCAGTTTGCGGTAATATGAAATTTTAAAAAATAATAAAAAATTAACAAGTTTACTTGAAGAAGTAAATTTTTGACTTGCCTAATTTTTATTTTTTAGCAAACAAGGAAAAACAATAAAGACAGAAAACTACAGAGAAGAATAATCTCTGTGAGAAGGATTACTTTTAATATTAAATATTCTCAGTGATAACACTCCAGCTAGAGAGTGCATTTCACTTGTGAGCAGGCTGAAAGCCATCAAGAAGAAAAAGTCACATTTTCAGGAATGACATAAATTGCTTATCTCAATGCAAATTTTTAAAGTAAAACAACCCAGTTACATGCTAGACTGTCTTTTAATGCACACACATCAGAAGTCTTTCAACACTCACAAGTTGAGTGCCTAATGCCTGACAGGGACAGAAAGAATTCCTTCAAAGGAGAATTCATTAACTGCCTCCCCAGCTTTATTTTTAAACCTGTGTTGGTGTGACAGTCCCATTACACATGCCATCTGCTAAATGCCATCCACTGTCATGTGTGGATCTTGAGAGGGAAACCTAATTTGTTCACTGAGCTGCTGGGAGCTGACAGAAGCAGAGTGAGGACATCCCGTGCTCCGTGTCTCCTTCCTCCAGAGCCCATCCAAGGGGGCTTTGATGGGGACTCCTGAGCCCCAGCACATTCTGCTGCTTCTGCTCTTTAATGTGCACTGATGATCCATCCCCCTGTGTCTACCTGCCCTCCTCAGAAACCTTGTGACTGCTCTGCCTCTTGCTCACAGGGGCCCTGAGAGCGTGGGAGTGGTGGGATCCCATCAGTGGCAGGGATCCCATCAAAGATCAAGGGAAGTCCCTGCAGGATCCTTGAAGGGTAAAACTCACTTGTGCTCCTGGAAGGATAAAACACAAAGTTCTCCCTCCACTTTAAGAAAGTAAAGCAGATACTGAGCTGCTTTGCCCTGATTTGCAAAGGTAAGAGAGACCCAGCTCATACCTTATAACCTCATGACTGTTCCCAAAATCAGGGGCAGGCCACTTTCTCCATGACACAGAGAAGATGATGCTATTGGATTTCTTGCCCCAGAGGTGAGGGTACAAGCAGGCTGTGACACTCCCCAAGGTGTGGGACCTGGCACTGATATACCCTGCCACCTCCATCAAAATTTTTAGAGGTGGCACCATACAGGCTCCTGTTATCCTTCTCTGCATCCTTGTGCCGAGTGGGATGGGGTGTGCTTGAATGCCATTGCAGGCTCCACGCCCCTCTCCTGCCTCCAGCATCCTGACAGAAGCTTAAATGATGTTTCTTTATTTATATCTTAAGAGAAAGGAGAAAAACCATTGACAGAACTTCTGTGTACATCACACTCTGTACATCACAGACAGCTGCATGGTTAATAATGCTGCACAAGAATCTAGTTACATGAATTAGATTTTCAATTAATGGAGGTGAAAGTCTGAGTTTATCACAAGGCCTTTGACTTTAAAACCATTACTGTAATTATCCATGCAAGAAGTAAATTAAGCTATATTGCTGTAATGACAACAGGCAAATTTATCACCCAGGAAGAGCTACCCATCATGATCTGAATGGGCACAGAAACTCAGTGCCTCAGTAATTTGATAAGAAAAAACACTGGCCATGGTTTTTCATCAATTTTTAGGCATCTGTTATTATTATTTCTAAGAGGATTTAAACATGAAAGGAAAGAAGCAACTTTAGATATAAGGTAAGGTATAGATTCCTAAAATAAAAATGTAAAATCATTTTACAGCCTTGAAGAAAATATTTACAAGACACTTGTTTCGTAATACTTTTTAGACTCCAGAGTATTCCTGATGTCTTCATGATCTAAACAGCATAGGGAATTATATCAGCTAATATAACTTTAAAATGAAAGTAGCGATTATGAAAAGAATATGAAGTAAAATTGAAGAAAAATTAATCAAAATTATAGAAGTGTTTAAAAAGGATAAAAAGAGGAATTGTCTTATTCTTCTCATCTATATTTTCAAAGGCTTCAATGTTGCAGATAATTTCAGACCAGAAGCTAAATTCACAGTGTGTAAACAATGAAAATTCAAATACTCTCTGCCAGCGCCACCAGCATATCTCTTAAGCACTGATGAATGATTTAAAAGAGCAGCTGCAAGCGATGGGAGCTGAAAAGGTCTGGCTCTGCACAAGTGAGATAATTGGCAACAGCCATCTCTGTGTACAGATTCCAGATCTCTTTATTTGCTAATCCATGAATTATTTATATGTGCCGCATAAAGTTCATATGTTGGGGTGATATTATCAGCCTAATAAATAAAGACATGGGGAGTTCCGTGAACCACTGCTCACAATTAAAATATTTCCCCAATCTGCAGTATTTTCCAGCTGATGCTATGGACAGATGTTTGTGCTGTTTGCTTTGGCAACCTTGCTGACATAAACATCAAACAGATTTATGCTGCTATTCACCCTCCCCAAGGCATTTAATTTTTTAATCAAATCTTCACTTTCTCAAATGTAACTTGTCTTGTAAAATAATCAATCCTGGCTTGTTATTGGGCAACCACTCTGATGGTACTACTTGTCTCTGCTCTGTGTGATACTGGTAATAAATTTCATGCTTACTTTACGTGGAGCAGAAATAAATCTGGGTGCTCTGAGGCGGCATCACTTAGCAGTGACAAGAGGGAAAATGAACAAGAGATTTGCTCTTAATTCCACTACACAGAACAGGCATGATGGGTTCTTCAAAGGGTTGCTGGAACGAATAAACATGGTCAGGTCCATTCCATGGGATTTTGAGAGGTGCCTGCAAACAGCATTGGGAAGCTGGGCTGGCACTGACCAGCCCATCCCACTCTCTGCCCTATGGCCACTGAAGGACACGGGGACTTTGGGTCAGAGAAGATCCTCCCTTGCTGCTCCAGGAAACTTTGTGTTACAAAATATTGACAAGCACCCTCTAGATATAATTTGGTTTGCTGATGTAATTTGTTCTGGTGTCTTGCTCTTCTGGTAGAAGCTGCTTCCCACTTGAAGCTGTACTGGCTGCAACTCCTGTTTACATCTTTTTGGGGTTGTTCCAATAATCTGTTTTCTACTAATCATGAGTATTTCCATTTTAGTCAGAGCAGTCATGTCTCCCCAAAAGCTCTCATCCTGTGAGATAAACTAGATTATTTTAACTCCCTTTTGTAGGACAAAGTTGCTTTTCATCTTATTCTTTGATGTAAGAGTGTTTTACATTCAGTTCCTCCTTCCTGGACAGAAATGACCAGAACTCTACCCCTGCTGTTGAGGATGTCCTAATTGGTTTTTATAGTGAAACTGCTACCTGCCCATTCTATGGAAAATTCCTTGCCTGATCCATCCTAAAATGATCCATCCTGATCCATTCACCTTTTCCATGACCCCACAGCAGGTAGGCAGTCTGCAGACATCCAGTACTCAGCATTGCATGCCCAGGCATCCATCTGCTCTGCTGAGGCATTTGTAACTTTTGAACTTCAAACATACATGAAAAATTCTTACCCTGAGTCATCACATGCCTAATTTTGCTCTTTTTACTATTAATTTCTCCCAGTCCAGCCCTGCAAGACATCCAGCTTCTCTAGTATTTATCTCTGCCTTCTGATGATGCTTATCAGCTTTGTGTCTTAACAAATTGCACCAGCTTCATCCAGCTTTGAGTTCTCAGGCTGCCAGGGAACAATCTGGGCAAGGTCATTTCCCACACCAGCTCCTAATGAACCCTGCTGCTGATCTCCAATTAGCCTCTTATTCCTCCTCATCATAATCTACTTCCTGCTCCTTTTGCTGGCACTTAACCTTCGCTCACAACTCTTTCACTAATCTCCCTCTTCTCCTTCTTAATTAATATCAGCCAATGAAGTGTCACACTGAGTGGGCTGAGCATTTCCTCCCTTTCATGAGGCCTTGGCTGAGGTTTTAAGCAGCATAATGCAATAATGCATGTGGATGGATCCCAAGAGGAACGTGGAAAGCACACAAACTCCACGGCATGGAGCAGGTACTTGCCACTGCAGTGACAAGATCAGCTCTGAAAAGGAGGTGGGTTAGGAGAATTGTTTGCAGAGTTCATGAACCTGACAGTGCCCCCCTGGAGCTGCAAGTACCAGAGGTACAAGGGAAAAACTCCAGTTCACATGGGGGTAACTGACTTCCCAAAATCCCAGGCTATTTTGTTCTAGTGTTCTGGTCCAACCTATGGAATCTGAACAGAAAAATCCCAACACTCAACTCCCTGTTTTTTCCAGTTTCTGTTCTATTTGAATACCTCAATTTAACCTCTTTCAATTCAGTTTTAATCCAGACTTTCTGCAAACTCTGGAAAGAGGTGAAACCAAAAGTTTACACTTGTCCCTGTTTTTAAAGTCCAGGTTTCTTATTGGATTAGTACATGCTGGTCCTTTCCAATCCAAACCATCCCACGATTCTATGATATTCAAGGAAAAAAAGATAATTCCTTATAATCTCAGCATGAAATAAAATACTCTGTCTCAGTGCCATTTACACCTCATTAACAGATTGAATAAAAACCCATTTAATATTTTCTGTTTATTTCATTAAAAACCTAGTATAAATTGATTTAGATAATCTTAATTTATTCTTTTCCATAAGTAAAATTCTCTTGCAACAAAATAATGGCTTCCTAGATAATTAAGTAACAACTGGTGCTGGATATTAACTTAAAAAAACACCACCAACAACCCATCAATACCATTGCTTCACATTGTCTGGTTATTAAGCTGTTTTCCTTCTCATGAGTTCTCAGGTTTTAATACACCCTTAAAGTACTGACTGCATTAATAAAGGGCTTAGCAACTACCATGCAAGCAGGAAACAAAAGCCAGCAATAAACCTTACAGCTGGTCCAGCTGGCAACCAAGGTGAAAGAAGCAGTTTTCCTCAGAGGAAGCATTAAATCTTGTGGGATGGCAACATCTGTACTACCCACTGCAGAA
Organism: Onychostruthus taczanowskii; assembly: GCF_017590055.1. NCBI lineage: Eukaryota > Metazoa > Chordata > Aves > Passeriformes > Passeridae > Onychostruthus > Onychostruthus taczanowskii. The sequence goes on from NW_024500349.1 coordinate 18,478,551, forward strand.
TAATGAGTTCATCCAAGGTTGCTCATATAGCTGGAAATAACGCACATGCACCCTGGTCTTGACATGCAGGAGGCTTCTGCCTGATTTGTGAGGCTTCATTATTTGAGGCATCAGAGGAAGCCTGTTGTCATGGTCATTTATCTCCTGCGAGTGGAGCTCAGATAAAATTTTATATTTATGGAATGACCAAGTGACAAGAGTCCTGGCTGGAAGCAGTTGATAGATCACCTTCCTCTGGGCAATGCCAGGCAGCTCATATTTACAAGCAAGAGTCAAGTGGAAACAGGATCAAAACATGTAAAAGCAAAGAACACATAGGGCTTTGCAGAATGGGGCCATTACAAAGGGGAGAGGAGTTTTGCTTTAATTCTACAATATCTTTTCAGGCACCGAAAATCACAGACATTTTCTATTCATTTTCTTGTTAAATATTCATGCATATTAGTTTGGGGTTTTTTCACCTGTTTTTATGTCACTGAGTGTTTATGGGGAATTTACAAGGTATTAAAGATGTATAAGACTAGAGTGAGATAGTTTATAACAAAAATGAGAGATCTGCTTAAAGGAAGAAAAAATATTCTGGAATATCCACAAAAGTCTCCATTTTAATTAATCTCAGACTATAAAAATAACTAAAGCCATCACTTTAATTAGTCTCAAACTATAGTCATAACAGTGTTGTTAACAGGAGGTAGAAAAGAAGTTCTCACCCAACTCCCAAACCAAGAATACCATCCTCTCTTTTCCTGCAGAAAAAGCTCCGGTGGTATCTTCTGTTGTGAAAAAGGGGGTTTTGATGCCAGCCTGCTGTTTTGCAGTTGCACAGCATGTGAGAGAGTGAGAATGAGTATCCCCCACCCTGCCTTCACCCACAGGATTTGTGACCCATGAACTGCGCACAAAGGACCTGAGGAGCGAGAGCCAACCTCGGCTGTTAAGTAAGAAAAGGAGTCAAGTGAATGCAAATGTGAATTATATAGTAATTATAATATAAATAGGGCCCAGAGATTAAGCCTGTGCATGCTTTCAAACAGCAAAACTAATTTAGGCTCCATAAGCCTCAGGAAAAGTTCCAAAAGGTCACAGTTTGCCTGGAAGCGCTAATTACAGCCTCCCGCTACCGCATACACAACAACCCGAGGTGGTGGCAATCATCCTTGTGTGGGAAACCGTTCTGGTCACAACAGATAACACTCACCTAGTGACCTGGGATGTGAGGAAGCCCTGGGAATGCCTCCCAGGCCCCAGCACGCTGCTGTGCCCGTTTAGCATCCCGCTGGGTGGCAACCTGCAGGCACATGGCCGAGACACGCCCGGTTCCTGCAGGCCCTGAGCACATTGCAGGACATTCAGCTGTGCTTGAACGTTGACTCTGTGATTCTGATGCATCCTGGGTTTTGTTAGACAGGTATTTTGGGTGTTTTGGGGTAGAACCCAAGCCAGGATACCTGACTTGTGTGGTCACACAAGGATAGAACCACTTGGGTTCAACCCCAAGATAGATCTTGGGATTCTCGGGTGCCCTGCTCTACCTAGAGAGACCCTACAGTGTTCAGACCCCTAGAGCACACACTGCCAAATATTGGCTTTCTGCCCTTTGCTAGAGACTCAGCCAAGGACAGCTCAGGATGTTCAGAAAACACAAACCCTCAAGACCTGCACATCAAGAATCAAGTAGCAAAAATTTATATTGAAGAATACTATAGCACTTGGTGAGATTTAAAAAAACCAGTACATCTGGGTGGACTGAAGAAAACCATATTTTATTTTTGAATGATATAGAATATAGATACTATTCTACTCTAGAGTGTAGCAGTAAGAGGCCGCAGTCATTAGGTGGCCCATAAAAAATTTCCAAATGATGCTTGGGGTGGTCCTGTGCAGGGACAGGGTTTGACTTTGATGATCCTTGTGAGACCCTTCCAACTCAGGGTATCCCACGTTTCTATGATGATGAAATACTCACTGAGGTGCCCTAAGACACTGAATTTAGATTTGTCCATTCCCATCCCCACCTCAGCACCTTGGTCCCATGCCAGCATGTCCCACTCCCTTGCAATATCAGAAATGTTTGTGAAATCATCCAGTAAAGCAGCAGAACAGCTTCTAGAACTTCTGATCCCAGCAGGAAAAAAACAAAACCAAACAAAACAAAAACAAACATCAATTTAATTTTCATTTAGTTCAGTTCCTGGGCCCAGCTCAGAGTGAGCCTGTTTTGGCACAGGCAGCAGATTGGTGAAAAAGCCCCTGAGGTGGATAGAGAATGGATCTGCACTGACTTTGCCTTCCAGTCCTTGTGGACAGGCAGTGCTGTGCTCCTCTGAGATGTACTGAGGAAAAATACAATAAGGAGCTTAACAGGAGGTTATTGCATTTCACAGTAAGGTGAGGTGGGGCCCAGGGAGGCACAGCCTGTCAGGACAGCAGTAGAAACAACCTTCCCCTGGGTTTCCTCCTCCCAGCCACCACCTGGAAGTTATTGCTTATGGTGTCAGCAGTAAAAAAAATATTTAAAGCGGGCTCTCAGCCTTGCCTGAGGTCTTCAGAGCTCCTGGCATGGCTACATGGAGCTGTAGCCTCCAGCTGGTGCATATCCCAGCAATAAAATCCAGGTATCAGCTTTTCACATTTGTTTAAACCTAGGTGTGCCTTGTGCACTTTTATATCCATAGGCTCTTGGTTAATAAAATCCATTTTCAGTGCTAATAGTTACTTCAGCATCCAATTAAGTCTCTTTAGATCTCAATAACTTAATTTATCATTATATTTGCCAAAGGTCACCTGCCAAGCTCTGGCCCTCTTAGCAGGACCAGCTGCACTTGGAAAGCATTTGCTTGAATTCCAGTAGGAAGTAAGCCTTTCTAAGATGCTTTGCCTTTACCATGATGGGCAGTTTTATGACCATTTTTAGTTGGCACTAAATCCATATGCTTCAGAAATCTTGCCAGGCAGCAGGCTTTCTACCTAACTAAATTTAAGTAGGGATTAAATGAAGATATCTCCTCCCTGTGCATTTAATATTGTTTTCGGGCCCTGGACTGAGATATTTGTACCCACAACCACGAGCTTACCCTTGTTATCTGCCAGAGATACCCTGAGTCACCATGGACTTACATGGGGAGGTTAAATAGGACCTTCAGCTTCTCCATCTCACAAAAGTAAGAAAAAGAGTTTCTATTATTTTAATTTGGGCATTACCAATTGAAAGCTCTCCTAATGAAATATTACCCCAGTAGCATTTGAGAAGCAAATTGTTTGTTCAAATCCTTCTAAGAAGCTCCATAACCCCATATCACCCACAAGAAGAAACTAGCACACACATGCATGTCTGAGGACCCTCCAAGTGAAAAAAAGCCACAGGAAAATATTCCCCCTTGCAGCTACATTGGACCTCCCAGCTCCTCATGCACTCCCAGTGCTATGAAAACACATAATGACGTGCTTTAAGCCAAAATGGGTTGTTACATTTTCCATATATGCTTTAGCACTGCTACAACTCAAACCCCAATCCCTGGTTCGAGATCCCTGCCTGTCCTGAGTGCTGCTATGGGGGCACGGGAGGCTGGGCTTGCTGGAGCCCTGTCCTGTGACACACCGAGGGCTGCTCTGCTGCTCTGGGGGAGTTAGGAGCACCCAGCACCTGGGAGGACTGGTCCTGCACTTATTGAGGCCTGTGGTGTAATTACAGGCTCGTTATTGGGTTGCTGTTGGGATGAGGCAGCGCGGAGCGTCTGCGGCCATGCCTTGTTGGCTCCTCACTCCAGAGCCATTTAACCACTCTACATGCTGGCTCTGTCACAGGAGTGCTCTCCTGCATACTGATGGCTGGGCTGCTGTGTCAGGAAGGTTTCTCTGCAGTGAATAGACTGAAGATTCACTGAAGCTTTCAGAACCATTCTGGAAATTTATCTGTCTAGGAGCCTCTATGCCCCTTATTGTCATTGCACGTCTGAGCATTGCAGTCGGTAATGGACTTCATTTTCACAACACCTCTAGGAAGCTGGAATTACAAGTCCTGCTTGAGTTCTCTAAAGGAGCTCATGACAGCAGAAAAAAAGCCAAATCCATGTGTCCTAACCAGTGTTTGGCAGCTGGTTAGGATTCTCAGAGCACTGTTAGCAGATGTGTCTTTAAATTCTCCATGTTTGGATGCAGGTCAACAAATTAAAGCAACTGTTGTAAAAAACACCTGTTTGTAAGTGTGTGTATCATAGGGATCCACATCCAACTCAAGATTTATAGAATCCAACAGCACTGTCCAAAAAACATGATTATTTTGTAAAAAAAAGGGGAACAAAGATGCAATCCACCTGCTTTTTGCTGATCTATTTGCCTAAATATGGAGCAGTTTTACAGCTCATAAATAGCCCAGTACATTCAGGGAAGAGCCAATGTGTACTTCCATTATGGCTGGCACTGATGTTTACCTGAGCATAACAACTGCTAATTACAGTCTGGTTCCAGGGATTTTATTGATGAGACTGTGACATGCAACACTTCTACGTGATATTTAAGGCAACACATGGGCAACGTAGAGAGGTTTAAAACACTGCTTTATGCACTTGTGATTTGTGGATCATTGATCCACAAGCAGATTTGCATTCTGCTTGTCCATGGTTAGTAAAAATATCCTTGTCTCCAGATTTTCCATTGCTTTCCTGGGATGGTAGGTCTGGCCCAAATGGCACAGGTTAAAAGGTCTGATTAAATGAAGGAACTGAGGGAGATGTAGAGAGAGGTTCATTATTCTCCTGCCTGAAGGCACGAACCAACCTCTTATTGCAGGAGCTGGGCAGACACATCCCTGATGGGTACATTATTACAAAAATCCTGAAGAGGGTTAATTATCCACCATCCACAATGGAGACAGGCTGCAGAAGGAGTCATATTTCTGGTCTGTTCCAGGAGTCAGTGCTGCTTTTCCTTGGAGTACTGTCTTGCAATATGAAGATGGAAATGGGGGTCATGATACTTGACTCCAGATGTGTCCATAGGCAAGCCCTTAATTCTCTCTGTGCCTCTGCTCCTCACTTGGTAAGAGCAGGAAAATGGTCATCTGGAGAAAGGTTGCAAAAGGATTTTCATACTTTTCCATAATTCAAATTAAAAACTTAGTGCAGTATTTATTTTGCCAACAATAACATTTCTACTCCTTGTATCCTGATAAATATCAGTATAGGATTTTCCTGAGATATTAAATAATATGAAGCTCTTTCTATTGTAGGAGACATAAATGTAAAAATTGCTGCCAAAAATATCTCTGTGACATGGTCACCTGATTTTGATGGAGTAACTGAAGAAAAATATGATTTGATTCATTCACAGTGACAGACAAATGTCACGATCTTCTGTCCTGAGGCAGAAAAGATTCAGACACTTTTATTCATAAAGTAAGTATTTATGAGTAGAACCCCTGGTTTTTTGATGAATGTTTCATTCAAAATTTTCACAAGAGTGGTATTTTAAGCAATTTTCATGTAAAAAAATTCCCCAAAGCCACTTACAAGAAGTGCAGATGAAACAGACTGAATCCATAAGTCAATGGGCAAAACAAAGCAAAATGTTACTTTGTTAGTAAAATTCATCAACAAATCCATGTGATTTATTGATTTTAATTTAGCTTTTCTATGACACACATTAATTTCTGTCTAAATCAGCTGGCAATCCCATGAGAGAATAAAATACTAGGAAGTTTTCCAAAATATGAATCTCCTCAAAAAAGATAAATGTCTTTATGCAGTAATGACATGAAGTATAGCCACAATACTAGAAACATTGCTCAGAATTTTATGTTTGCTGACATTAAGAGAAAAAAATAAAAATCCTGGGGTTTAAATCTTGAGCTGAGCTATGCCAGTGATGCTGGATGCTGAAGCTGGTGCTTCAAAGCTTTTCCCACCCACCCACCCAGCTGCTGGCTGAGCTTATCTCACACTCTTCATGGTGCAGCAATGAGGCAGCATGAATGACCCAGTTTTCCCACTTTTCTGACCACCTCCATCGTCCATTAAAAGCTCCACTTATCTCACACTCTTCATGGGATATGCAGCACGTGAGGCAGCATGAATGACCCAGTTTTCCCACTTTTCTGACCACCTCCATCGTCCATTAAAAGCTCCCTTGCCCAGGAGTGCTGGTCTGTGATTTTCAGTAAAAACCCTTCTCATGCCATTAAAAGAAAGCAGGATAAATGCTGGTGGGCAGCCACTGACTGGTTTTAGAGAGATGGCACTGGCCAAGGACACCAGCCTGGGTTTGGATCCTGGCCCCAACAAGCACAAATGCTTCTTCTAAAGCAGCCCTCATCAGAAAATACTGATTTCACTCAAAGGATTTAATGAGTCAGACTCACCCACACTAAAAATTTCTCTATGGTGATCTCCAGAAGCACCAAACATTTCAGACTTCTGCCATCTTTTGTTGTGTCCACATCAGTGGGCAGAACAACCTGGATAGCTAAAAGGATTCCAAACCAGGGGGTTTAGACCTCCCCACAGTGGAAGGCTGAACCTGAAATCATTCTCTGGGCTCTTTGGTGCTAAAATGTGTTTAAAAGCAAAGTCAGGACAACCAGCCACAAAGCAGAGCCAGATCATTTGATGAAACTTGGTAGTGAAAATCTTTACTGACCCCAGCAAAATTCTGGAAAAAGAAAACAAATGTGGAACAAGAAAAGGACTTTTCAAGGCTCAGCATAAACCCATTAAGTGAAAGCAGCAAGTGCTGCTCCTAAGTGCCCCCATCTCCAGCTGGTGTTTCCAAGTTTCACCAAGAGGGAGGAAAGAAGATCATTAAATTCTCAAGAAACTGTTTAAGGAGCTGAGAAGTTTATAGCTACCTGCTGCTTCTATAAAGAAAAAAACTCGCAGCACTTGTCTTTAAAACTCATAAAAGCAGAATGAAAGAATGTCCAATGGCATTGAGAAACTTGACTCAGATCATCACTGATTTGGTTTGCTCCTTCATTAGCATGAATCACTCTCAGAGGAAATCCTTAAATTGCAGAGTTTTTTCTAATCAGTGCTTTTGTACCACTTGTAATCTGTGAATGGGATTGAAACACGGTTTTGTCTGGCAACATGTAAAAGCAACAAATCCTATTTTTAAAGATTTCCCAGGCCTATAGGCACCCCTCAGTGCCTCAGGGCCAGCAGTGCAGTTACAGAGCTGCTGTCATCACTGGCTTGGAGGACACACATGGGGAAAAGCAGATAAATTCCTTTTGTACTTGTTCTTTAGGTATTTTATTAAGCACAGCTCAGTTACAACATAACATTTGGCTCCACAGCTGCAGAGTTGCCTGCTAGGAAAGGCAGAAATGACTTCATTTCTGTTACCTGTCATTACTGATCTACAGCATCTAGGCTAAGCTGCTGAGAACCACCGTGCCAGAGAGGAGCCAAATCAGGTGACAATATTTTAACGTTTTTCTTACAAAAATCTGTTTTCTTCTTTCCAGAGAGAGAGAAAGCTTTAAAGTCATTTGGCCTGCACAAGACTGACAATAAAGGCTGCCAGTCAGCCACAGACACAGCTTTCAGCAGAGATATTATTCAAAGAGACAGGATAAATAATAGCGGTTTAACAGCATTTTGGAAAAAAAAAAACAAACAATCTCACTGTATCTGGAAGAGGAGGAAGGACTGTAGAAGAAGATAGTTCCATGTTCAGTTACACTGCTGTCCCTCCTCGAAGTGAAAGCTGTTTCTTCCCTAATTGGTCACTGGTTGAAGAATAACACACACTGTAGTGGCCATGACAATTCTCTATCCCCAGCAACCATGCCAAGTCTGAGACAAATCTTCCCCTAGCCCTGGTTACAGTCCTCTCCCTCCCAATTTTCTTCGTGACATCCCTAAAAATTATTAATCCTTCTTGATAATGCATGATTACAGAGAACTTTAATTAGCAGACTGGTAGGCATCCCAAGAACAATTCTGCCCTCCCCCCATCATATTCATTGTGTATTAAATGTCATTAATTGCAGAGATCTATGCACAGGCCAGGGTCTTCCCCTCTAGTCCTCTTGTCTCAGAAGTCATTAACCCTTTGTGGGGAAAACCACACCTCCCTATGGTCAGGATGAGGATGGATGAGGTCAGTTGATGGAGAAAGACCAACTGATGTAAAGGATGCTATGATGCCACAGTCTGCCACATCAGGCACTTGAATTCCAAGCTCCAGGAAACATTTGCCAGCTCTGTGAGTCCAACTGAAAGTCTCTGTGATCTCACACATTTTTTTAATGATAGTGAAAACTATCATAAAAATATATTTGACTGCAGGCAAAACACCTGAGTGCCAGGGTACCAATTGTACTGTGGCAGAAACGGCTGATTCCTTTGCTTTTCCCATGAACAGCCTCATTAGGAGTTGAGTTTTATTGGCGCTGGCTGGTTACTCTGGGGAGAGACAGAAGGAGCCACTGAAGACCAAGTGTCCCTGTGTACAGTGGAAATACTAAAACACTGCACAGTTGACTACAGGGGTAGTAACTGATAGGGCTTCGTCCTCCAGAGAAGGAGCTATCACCTAAAAATGAGCTTTAGTGCTTTATTGGGTGGTGTCATTCAGACTTGCACCCTACCTGTCTGAGTCCCACTCAAGAAACAGGAATAAATTTCTTCCTGTAACCAAAACTTGCAGTTTCTTATCATTTTCTCAATGAAATTAAAATTTACATCCCATTTCAGATGAGAAAAATCCAACCTCAATCAAATCTAGGTAAAAAATAGCAAATCACTTCCATCCAGATTTTATTTCTGTTTATCTTAGAAGGAATCAGCCTGTGCTGGTTTATGAGAAGAGGCAGAAGTGTAAACCCATATTTTATGGTGAAAATGGCAGTAGGAGTGACCTTGGTCAAGATATTGCTTTTTCAACCATGTCTAGAGGAGATAATCAAACAGCAGTCTGCAAAGCATCGTGTTTCCTTAGATCCTGCTACAGTAATTGAATCATGAGCATATAAAATTAGATGAAAAATAAGGTAACTAGCCTTCTGGGACTGACTGATTGCAATAAATGTTGCCTCCTGACAGCAAGCATTACACTGTCCTCTTTCAAGAGAGGTTAGCTTCTATCACAGCAGCTGCTCTCATTTCAGCCTGTGCCAGGTAGCAAGGCTGCTAAATGTATTCTGCAGGACAGCAAAAAATCTTTTAAGGAAATTATATGTTGCCTTTAAAGTACCAAAAGAGCAAGAAGAAAACTTCCAGCTCTTGACCTTTGGAATCAAATGAGTGATGCCAGACCTTCTTGGGCATTTTGGGTCCTTTCAGGGAAGCCATTTTCCCTTAACTTTGCCTTTCATTTAAGTATCACAAAGTATTTTATAAGCACTGATTGATTGCTCAAGTTTTACAAACCTTGCCACCCATTGTAGAGAAGCTCAGCTGAGCCACAGTCATGTCTGTGGCTCTAAACTCAAAGGAATTTGCAACAAAAGGTCACAAAGGAAGGGACAGAGTGAAACTGAAGTATGGTGGAGGTTATTCTCTGCCAGTACAGGAATTGTTTTCAAGCCATAAATATTTGCCCATGTGTTTGTCCTGCGGACAGCTGAGAAAATACAAATTTTTAAGCTATTATAGGAAAATAATTTAATTTAGCTACCTCCAAAGATACATATGGGGCTGACATTGGGTGCACCAGTGATCACTATGAACACACATTTTCATGTCACAGTCAGAGAGCAGACAGCAAGACCTGAGCTCTGGGTGCTTTTATACATACTGATGCATTTTATACATATTATGGAGATTTATGTATGGATACATATTTAAATACAAATTTATGCATGTTAGACATGTTATGGAGAAGAAAACACTAAACAGGCTCAGGTACTGCCACTGTCTGGTCTTGAACATGGACTCCAGCTGTGGGGATTTTTTGGGGGGAAGCAGAGATGGGAACTCCTGGCAGAAGCTCTTGGGGAACAAGACAAACTCTTGTTCACCCTGGTGGGCTTGCTCTGTCTGCTGGATCAACTGCAGGATCTGCAGGGTCCCCTGATATGTGCTCATTCATAGAAGCTCCTCATTCAAGGAGCTTTTCCTTTATTGTGTTATATGTTCATATGAACAAATAAGATTTTCTGTTAATCTAAACTAGACTAGAGCATGAATGCTGGTGAGCAATAACCCAACACCCTGGGGAGCTGAGGCATGGCCAAGCTGTGGCTAAGCACCCTGAGGAGCTGTGGAAAAGGAATTGTCCTCTTAGTGAATCCGGGTGACTCTCCATGAAACCACAACACCTATTTGTATCACCAAAGTCTGACAGGATGATATTTTTATCCAGAAATCTGTACTTCATCCAGAGCAGAGGCTTCCACTGACCTGGCTCACATCAGCTGCATCAGGAGCCAAAGGGAGCTGTCCCTGCTGCAAGTGCCCCCATAGCACACATCTGAATTAGATGGATCCTACATCAAAAACGCCAAAAAGAAATGGTTCCTGCAAACTTAAAAGCAAATAGGTTGAAAGGCCTCTCACTTTCAGTCATGTAAATAAGGAATAGCCCCACCAAATGCAATAAACTGATATTTTTATAGAATCAGTGAAAATGGAAATTCTACCAAGATTTCTGTATTTTCTCACGTTTTCTGAATGGAGACACTGAGATGAGCTCCACAGAAGAAGCTGTGCTGTATTTGAGGATTTGAGGATTTAGTTCTGAATAACTAAAATTCAGACAAAGATATATTCAGCAGATGTAAATATATCTAACCCTAATGACCTTTTAATTGAGTTATTCTTTACAGCAGACCGATAGTTTATTATGCAAAATCGTTATCTTGTGTACTGGATTAATGTACACACTAATAAAACTCATTAATCTCTTTAGGTATCACTGTAGGTTTTTGTGGATGAGATATAATGTAATCAAAACCAAATCACCTCACAACTGTTGATAAGGCCTTTAGAAACCTTAATCTTGTTCACAAATGCTTCTAATTACAGTAAAACAATTATCTTGGCGCAAAGGAAATGGACATTGTCTCTGGTACCTCCTGACAGCTGTTCTTGAAATGAAAACAAGAAAAATAAATAAGGTTTTTATTTTAAAGGGAGGAACTTTGTAAACATAATATTTACTACAGAAGTGAATGTTTGTTGACAAATGACACTTCTCTGCATATGTCTGCCATAACTACAAATTCAGATTTACAGGTAAGTCCATTAAGTTAATTAGTCTATTAAATCAATTAATGTATTGCCCTGTTAATGATATTTTTCTGTACTGTGTTGCCAGATATTTTTTTAATACCTCTAAATGCCTCTGACATGCAACCTATCATTCCCTTCCAGGGGAGAAACATGTTTTTACAATTGTCCTAATCCAGGTATTTTACTTTATACAAACCATTCTACTTCTCCACTTCATCTTGATTATTTCCCATTTTACCATCTCAAATATTCCTTCTTTACCTTGGTGCTCCCCACAAACAGTGACAGCAGTGGATACTTGGCAGTCAGAGAAGGGGCAGCCCCTGCATCACCACAGAGACCCCTGATGTCTCCTTGCCATGGGCACCACCATCCCACACTGCTCAGAGCCCCATCCAACCTGGCCTTGAACACTTCCAGGGATGGGGCATCCATGACTTTTCTGGGCAACCTGTGCCAGGGCATCATCTTGCTCACAGCAAAGAATTCCTTCCTAATATCCCTTCAAAACCTACTCACTTCTCTCCTGAGCTGTTGAAAATAAGGAATTTCTTTGCTTTTCAAGCCTTTTTTCAGAGGACATGCAGCCATCTGAGCAGCTTCAATCCCAGGAGCAGGTGACTGGTGTGCATGCATTTTGTGTGCAATTTTGGATAATCAAACAGAATTAAATTATATAGGACTAAGTTTAGTGGAGTTCTGCATTTAGTCTTAACAGAGCTGGAGAAATCTTCAATGACTCTTCTCCTGAAATGCACCCTTAGACTCTTGGATACTCTCATGCATTTTCCAAGCAGGAAATCTCTGTTGGACCTGCAGATTATGCCAAGTTGAAGCAGATCTATGATGCATGAGCAGGGAAGATACACCAGATATTCTGTACTCACACTGTCCATCAGGAACATTTCTGTAAGCTGCCATTTTGGCGAATTGTCTTCTTGTTGCAACTTATTTTAACTCCCTCTGTTTCTCAGCATTGGTTGATGTATCTGGAACTTAGTCCCAGTCACCCACAGTCAACCCCACCTTGCTGGCTTCTCCCTCATAAATTTTCTGATGTTTTATATCCTCCAGGTTTTGTTGTTGCTTTCCTTTAAGGATGCTTGTTGTGGCTGGGGGAATCCACCTCTACCTTCTGTGCATGTATGCACAGAAAAAAAGTTGTAAATATTTGCTTTCTAGCTATAAGTAAAAACACAAAAGAAAAGAAAAGAAAAATGTCAAGTGTAAAGTCTTAAAAGCAAGGTATTCATGGCCAGTCTTTCAAAGCTGACCTCAGGTACACAGAGTGTCTGAAGATGTCAGTGCTGACTCTAAATCCTGCCCCTGAGGCACAACAACTGCAGTGACAGAACCCAGCACATACCTTCACATGTCAGCAGGAAGTATTCCAGATTGTGGCTGAAGGTTGCACTGAAATAAGTGCAATTTTCAATCAGATCACAGGACAGGCACCTCCTGTTGAAGTTCCCATTTGTGCTTGCACTGAAAAAGTTAATACAATTCCATGAAGGTCACTGAGCAAATGTTATTTGAAAGCAACATTACTTGAACCTTTCTTTAGAACAAGAATATAAATCTAATGTGTCCAACATTAGTAAGAGACAAAGTATTTCCATTTGGTTGAGTTTAAATAGCAATAATGGATTTTTTTTCCCTCCTGCTTGAATAGAGAATATATAAATGGATACTGATGTCATTTTGCAAGGTCAGGTGGTTATGAAGGAAGGCACAGATTTTAAAACAAAATGATTGTTGCAATTTCACAAGAGGAAGTAATAATTTGGTGGATGAAGACATGAAACAAAGCAGCAACACTTCAACACTTATTTATATTATAACAGACAGTAAAGAGCTCAGTGGACTCTTAGCAGCAAACTTGTGAGCAAACGGACAGTCCACTGAATGTTCAAGAATATTATTAGCAAATATTAATAGATAGTATTTTGAAACTTCAAGAATATTAACCAAGAGATATTTCCAGTATTACTGTAATGCAGATGAGTGTTTTTTGCTACCATTTCAAGAGATGAGGCTGAGCAACTTTAGGATCGCAGAGACTGAAATGAGTAATCGTGGGCTCTTGTTTGGGCTCAGATTTTATCTCTGACTACAATCCTAATTAAATCTACTAAATCAAGCACAAAAAAAGGAGAGGGAAAAACCCTGAACAGGTCTTCATCTGCTCCTTCTCTGTTGTCTGTGTGGGGAGATGAGGCACCAGGGTGAGATGGATGTTGACAAGGAAGAGTGGGGAGTGCTTTCACTCATGCCAGCAGCTCTTGAACTCTGCCTGGACTCTGTTTTTAAAGTGAGGTTTTTCTTCTTCATTTATATTGTTTCAATATAAATGAAGGGTTAATATAATTTTTAAAATTTTCTTCAGGAAAATAAAAACCCTCAAAAAACTGTGGAGTGCAGTGAACAGGCATATAGGTCTCAAAAGGAAAAATAAATTATTAAATCACAGATAATTTACTTTGCTCTAGTTTCCTTCCCACTGAGGGAAAAAAAGATATGATGTCATGTGAGAGAAGGAAAATGTGCTGGCTGTCCCTTTTCCACTGATGCCTTCACCAGCTCTGTTGTGATAAGGCACGAAATGATGACACAGACACTGCTGCTCTCGAGGGGAACAAAAAAGAAGAAGAAGAACTTTATTTTCTGACTCCAACATTTATAGTTTTCCAAAGGTGACAGTGGATTGGAGGGGGACAGTGCCACCTCTCCAATGCCACTGGACAGACCAAGGGTCCATCAATTCTCTCCACCTCCATGAAAGAATGCAAAACATAGGTTATTTACAGAACTGTGTGTGAGAAAGTTTGTTGAAAGAATGTAAACATCAGAAGGCTTAACAAAGTCTTACAAAATCAGGGCGACACAGCTCTGCCCTTCATGGCAGATGTGATGGCAGCAGAGTGACTGAGAAGAAAAACAGGACAAATGGAATAATGATTCTAAAATATATTTAAAAATTTGTGTTTCCTCCACTCTGTAATCTGCTTCCACAATATTTCACAATGGCAACACTACCAACAGCTTGCTGTAAAACCAGGTTTTTACTCATCATATACTTAGGGACAATGCTAAAATCTTCTGGAACTGCAGAAAAAGGTTTGTAAACATAAAATATTGTTAATTCTTTTCAGTTTCATGAAGAGGTGAGCTACTACAAAATTTCTGAAAACCTCTATTGGAAAGTATAAAGACAGTTTATTCCATTATTTTATGTATTTCTGAATTCCTTTAAGTGCTAAGCAGTTCTGTTGTGAACAGACTATCTATTTGTGATAGTCAATCTTGACACCAATTTAAAATTTGCATTGATATGAGAATATTGCTAAATGTAAAACATTTCCAAGTGTCAAGCATTTTGTTTGCTATGGTTACACTGTTTCTTCCAGTGACATACTGAAAGATCTTCCAATTCCATTAAAGAAAAAAACTTAAGAAACTGCTTCTACTGCAATTGCTTATGACTCGTGTAAAACTAAAGAAATTGGAAATTCTGAATATGAAGTTACTAAAGAATATACCTGTATAAATGTCTCCTTCTTGGTGAATCTTCTGTGCTGTGGAAATAACTGGAGAGGAAAAATAAAAGTGAATTGCACCATTAGAAGGGTTTAGAAATGTCTCATGCAACATCTTCACTCATATTACCATTTTCATGATCTTGTGAAAACAAGGGGAGTTTAAATTGAACAAGGAGAAGATACAGAGAGACATCACTGAGAGGCTGAAGAAAGTACATGGCAGACTGCACTGCAATTAAAACAAGCATGGAAAACTTTGGGTCCTACACTTGTCATGTCAGTGGATCAAAAAAGGATCAAGTGATTAAGTGGAAGACATCCACCTTTTACCTCAGGACTCATGGCTCAGAATTTCTTTTAAAGACCTTTCTTCTCTCTCTAGAGGAAGTTTTTACTTCTCTGCCCATATTATTTTCTCTGCCCAGTTAATCTTTGTCAGCTAATCAGGGTTTGATGGGAAGCAGAGCATGAAGCTGAAGAACACTTTGCTGTCCTTGTTCTGTGCTGAGCTCCTCTCTGGATAAACAACACCAGCTCTGCTGTGCAGTGGCAGCTTCTGGAGGTAAAAGAGTGATGCTGCAGGGGGTGGCCAACCTCAGTCCCACCTGTGAAATCTGAATTAAACCCCGAGATGCGTTTTGTGTGGATAATTCTAGAGCACAGGAGAAAATGTAGCATCCATGGGGTGAACAATGCCAGGAAGGGTTTTCATCCCTGCTGATCTGATTCCAACAAGCTGCACTTGCCTAGGCACACATCTTGATTGTACAAATTGTGTGTGGCATTTTCTGCTTGACTGGCCACTTAAAATGCCAATAAGACTCTGGTGCTAGTTTGCTACTTAGGCCACCCCTGGAAGTGCTCAAGGCCAGGTTTGAGGGGAGCCTGGTCCAGTGAAAGGTGTCCCTGCCCACAGCAGGGAGCTGGAACTGGATGCTCTTTCTCATCCAGCCCAAGCCATTCTGTGATTCTACATTTCTATGATTTTATATTGTTCTGAAGTTATTGGTAATTAAGAACATTCAAAATCTTGGAGAATCACTGTGCTCTTAATGATCACTCAAAGTTTATTATATTCCAGAGATTATTTGCTCAACTGTTCAGTGCCCTTGAATAACTAAGAGGTGAGAACCTTGTATCCATCCAAAAGTTTTTCTGGAAAGGCATCTGTTATTTGACTCCAGAAGCTGTCTAAATATTTTCTTATGTAATTTCTTGAAGTGTACTTGAAAAAGTGAATGTTTACAGAACTTATTTTAAAAGCATAGAGAACAAGTGTGAAGAAGGGTGGGTTTGTTTTTCTTGTTTTTGTTTTTTATTTTTTCCCCTAATTCTAACTAAATAATTTTTTTTTTTTTTTTTTTTCCCTACTGCATTGGTATTTTTGCAGGTCAACAAAAGATTCTAAAACTGACTAAGTAGTTGATGAAAACAAGCTTCTTTCCTACAGAGGGTAATATCAGAAGTTACAGCAGGAGAAATTACTCGTCTGCACAAATATATTTAACAGTCATAGAAATAGAGGTTTGAACTGTACAGATTATTCCAAATAACACAAGATATGTGTAATGGTGTGAGAGGTTAGGCCAAAATTGAGACAACTTTTCCTACTTTCTTATCCCCAGCTCCTCATGTTCACAGGTTTCAGTGCATACACAACACCTTCGTAACCAACCCAGAGCCCAGGGCTAAACAAAGGAAGTCTGATTTGTCAGGCCAAAGTTTACTTACATTTTCTGCCTCTTTTCATCATATGCCAGTATCTTTGTCACGTCCCAGTCTCCAGATGTAATAGCCTGTAAGTCATCATTGCTACTGTTGGGCTGCCAGAAAGAAAAGAGAATGAGATTTCTTTATTGCTAAAACTTCTGAAACAGGCAGCTCTTCTGGCTCTATTGCCCATGAAAAATAAACCAAACATCTGCAATTTCCACCACTACACCTGCCATTTCTGTGAATCTGCAGGTATAACAGAGTCAGAATCATTCTAACCATGTCTCCACTGAAGATGATGAGGTGAATTCAGCACAGAACAACTTCAAACCCCTTCCTCTAATACAGGTGCCCACATGCTTCTGTTTAGTCCTTTATGGCAGGGTGGAAATTTACTTATCTATGACTAAGGTGACATCACAAAACCAAAACCAATAATAATTGTTTGGAAAGAGACAATCCACTGAACTTTCTCTTTGGACATTCACATTATCTTATGCCCAAATAAAGCATCATTGGAAGTTTCCTTGTATGCACAAGACTTTTTGACATCTGCACCTCCCCATCTCGTTGCTACAAGCACAGATACCACTTTTTATTGCTGTCTGTCTCAGGTGAGACCCAGAGCAGCAGCAGTGAGTCACCTGTGAGGATGACATGGCGATGTGGTAGAAATGCCCACGTCCTCCCTGGGGAATGGCCCGGACAAAGAAAAACTTCCGCCCATCCCTGGAAAAAACGGGCTCTTCATTCTGTAAAAGCAGCAAAATTAAGGGGTGAATTAGCGTTAATTGAATTTAGAATTGCTAATTGTTAATCATATTTAGAATTGCTCAGCACTCCAACACCCTGTAAAACTAATTCACAGCAAAATAGAAAGTGGTCTTTGATAGCAAGCTGAGGCAAAGAGCCCACTGAAAACTGGAGGAAATTTTGAGGTTTGCTTCTTGCCCTTGGGAAAGCAGACACCTTTCATCTGGGGGAGGACAGGCAGCAAGGAGAGTTCCTTGGCTATAAAGTCAATTCCCATTTGCAAAGCCAAAATGCACATTCTCAGCTGGCTGCTCGGGGCACTTGGAGCCTTTAGAACTGCTGTGACAAACCCTGATTACCCTGCTGGAAGAACCTCTCTGTTCTTCCAGAGGAAACACAACTGAACAGCATCTAACTGCTGTCTTTTTCTACTGCCTTACAAATGCTTATCTCACTGAATTATTTATGAAGGAGAGGATCTCCTGCAGCACTCTTTGACACAGAGCTCCCCGGTGAACATGGTGATTGAATTTATTGGGTGACTGGAACTTCCACTCAGAGATAGAAGAGACTCAGCAGAAGGAAAATCAAACACCACATGTGGCGAGCAAGCATCTCTTGGAAAGGAATATTCTTTCTTTGAACAAGAGCCCTGAGGCACATGAGAAGTCTCCACTACATGAAAAGGTTGAACAGCAGATTACCAGGGAAGGCAGAAAGATGGTCCATGTGGTGGGACTCAGGACTCTGTACCAACAGGACTGGCTACGTGAAGCTAACTCTGTGTCAGCTAGTTGGGAGTCAATAACAAGCTGAACCTTTGCTGAAGCTTCCTGTGATATCAGGATTTTCTGTGCCTGGATGAGCCCTTCTTTGGCTGGGTTTTGTGAACCCTTCTTTATCCAGGAGAACCAACAAAGAGATGTTGCCAGCCTCTTCTGGGTCCTCTGCAGTTCAGTGTTAATCAAACCCCTTGACTTTCTGCTTGGCACATGCCAAGACACCACACTGAACCAGCAGGAACCGGATTGTACATGGAGACTTATGGCACAGCAAAGGAATAAACATTTTTATTTCCCATAAGCTAACACATTATTCTTACTCTGTGTTCCTTTGCTCCTTTGTTCTTTACTGATTAATTCTTTTCTGCTATTCATCAGATTTGTCAGCGCTCTATTAGGTGTTCAAACTGTTCTTTTTGCCTTTTATTTTCCCCTGCTTAGGTTTTCAGTGTATTTTAAAATGTGCCCATTTGCAGCTTGTTGCAGCTCAATGAAATAATGGTTTCATTTATTTCTGACATTGTTCTGGAACCTGAAACACGAAACTCTATATTATTTCCAAATGTCTTTCATGACAGGTGAAACCTCATTGAATAATGACCGTGATAGCTCAGGCAAACCTTCTGCTCGACAGGTTTTCCTTTCCTGAGGTAGGTAGCAATGAGTTCACCCTCCATTTCTATATCTGTGCCTCCTGCATTATGTATTCCTGCAATATGTCTCTGCCAGTGAAAGCAGGCATTGTGTTGATGAGTTTGAGGCTCATTCAGAGCTACAGGGGAAGGAGGTCCACAGCACAGGTGACAGATGTGAGGATTTAGCACTGGGCTGGTGATACAGGACAGTCTGTTTGCATGTTTCATTGCTGGAAAGGCAGCACATGAATGAGGCAGAACTTTGTGACAGAGATGATGACTTACCCAGGGGGGTAAATGGAGAGACAGACTGAAATTCTCTTGGAACAGGATTTTATAATTTAGGGAGCTACACTGGGCACATAATTATCAAATGTTGGCCCAAAGACAAAGGATGCAGCAGAAATAGGACCCAGAGTTCCATAACAGAAATACTTAAATTCATCCACCAGAGATAAAAAAGCAGCTTCCGGCTACAAACAAGAAAATATTCTGCATGTGATATGAACTGTCAGAACCTTTTGTCAACTATTGTTGATTGAATCCCACAATAATAGAACAGAACAGCCCTCCTTGAAAATAATAGATCAGTTTAGTGCTAGTAAAAGACAATACTTTTACTATGCAGCAGGTATGGAATGTTTGGAAGTTTTTGCCATGGGAGGATTATAGCCACAGGTGGAATCAGTAGGTAAAAAAAGGTATTGAACAAATCCATGTTTCATTAATACATTTTAAAGGATAAGGGTATAATCTCAAATGTCTGTAATCTTTTTGTTGTAGATGATAGTGAAATATGAGAAAATTATGCCACCAAATACTTCAGGTTTTTTGGAAAAGAGAACGCAATGGGAGGATGCTGGAGGGCTCAGAACCTCCTGGAGAGTTCAGTATTGGAGCTCAGAGCTGCACAACTCAACTCAGTGTACCTGCAAAAGGTCAGGATTAAAAAACGAGTGCCCCAGGGCTTATCCCAAGCTTGGTAGAATCAGGATGGGTGAGGGGACAATGCCAAATGCGGTCTGTAGATCCTAGAGAGGAGCACAAAGTCCTGGTGTAAAGAATAACAATTAAAAAGGTTGAGTGTATTCAATTGTGTTTGGAGAGGGATCACTGAGCATCACTGGATCTGCAGCCACCTGAGGAGACTCCTCTGGCAAAACAAGGGAAGATAAGGTGTGAACAGCAGGGTGGGGAGTGCACAGGTGCCTCTAACCTTGAGGATTTGCATGATCAAACACACACCAGGACAAATATTTGAAAGAGAACTGATCTGGTTTATGGTGAGCTGGAATTTATAAAAGATTAGTGGACACAGAAATCCAGCTCTACCAAACCCACCCACACACTAACATGGGGCAAACAATCATCATATTTCAGCAGCACATGTTGCAGCTCCAAACTGGTTTGTCTGTGATCAACACAGTCCCAGCCCCCAGTTCTTCTACAGCGCCTCACATGCTCTTGGACATTTCCTCACAGAAATTAGTGGTAAAGCAGATTCTTTGCATGTTGGTTTTATTACTGACTGAGAGTTATACTTCCATAAGAATTATGATTTTCTGGTTCATCCTCAGGTTTTAAAAAGGAAACAAATTAATCTGAATAACTGGATCCTTTCCAATTTATTCTCTGATGTATTTTCCCTTTGTCAGCAGTCTCCTGCCCTCTGTGTCTGATCCATCTTTGCCCAGATCCCAGAATTAAAGATTTAGCTGTGTTGGCAATTATTATTTCAGTGAAATGCCCCAATACTTTCTGTGTCACAGGCCCCTAGCTCTGATAAACAGATAGGTGTGACATGAATTCTTTTAATCCCTTGCATATTGATAAACTCTTTGTTTAAATCCAACAGAGAAAACACCCAATGTGCACTGACTCTAATGGGACAATACAGACACCTCTTTAGGGCAGGGGGAAGATCTCTTTCCATCTCCTGACACACTCAGCCCCTGGGGCAATGCTGAGCTTCATCCTCACCCTTATCCTCATCCTCTTCTGTGGCTGGGTGCACCACACCTTTGGCCATCTCTGAAGCCATGGCAGCTGCACCAAAATCAGAGTCAACAACTGGAAAAGATCCCATGTCTCTGGGTAGAGATCCCCCCCACTGGGTGAAATGGCAACTCTTCATTTAAGCACCAAAAAGATTGTTTGTAGCCAGGAGCTGCTTTTTTATTTCTGGTAGATGAATTTCAGTATTTGAGTTATGCAACTCTGGGCTCTATCTCTGCTGCATCCTTTGTCATTAGGCCAAAATTAGGTCAGTTATGGGATAATTGCATGGCAAAAGGGCTTTACAGGGTGAAAAAGTGGGTCCTGTTTGTAAGTTCCTCTGAACTCTGTTTTTGTTTTAAAAATCTCTTCTCATACCTCATGTTGACTACATGTAAGAATCATTACTAGGTTATCATGCAGGATTAAAGCAAGGGAATAGTAAAAGAAAAATTGTGCCAGGTTTTCATCATCTCTACCTTCTAACACTTTAGCTTCAGAATGATACCATCTAAAACAATGGGCAAATAGAACTGGATAGAAAATGCAACCCAAAGAAGATGTTATCAGGGGAGGGCAGCCAGCCCATGCAGGCAGTTTTGGAGGTTATAGGTCTCTCAACAATTTTATGGTCTCTTAGTCCTGCCAACATCAGTGCCAAAGACTGCAGCCTTTGGTGGAGTTGCAATTGCACCCTGGTTTCTAATTAAATCTTTTTTTTTCAGGCCACATTCACAATTAAATAAATAAAACTATTAAAATGCCAGTAAAGTTTATCATCAGCAGGTGCTCAGAAATTGCCTGATCTCTCCCTTGTTGACTCATAGCCTGTACATGACCATCCCCAGTACCACTGGAAAATGGCTTACAGCTATAATTAGTGTTCCAAACAGTTTGTGTATTTAAGCAAAAGTATGAGTGAAGTTCAGTCTGGCTCTTGTGCTCAGAAGTGCACAAGCAAGTATATAAATAAAAGAAGTATAAACTTGCAGAGTCCCTGGACAGTTTTAGAGAATATGTGCCACCTCATCTGATAAAGAGTGACAGATACTTTCTAGCAATTCCTGTGTAAATACTGTGTATTCCTCATTATACTTTAAGTAGTTTACCCTATTTTTTAGCTGCACAGGGAGTAGCTGCATTATTTCTCTTTACCTGTGTTGGAGAGAGGCTCTCCAAAGATTTTGGACTTGCATAAAATATATTCATGAACTTGAGCCCAGAAGGAAACATGAGATTGTTTACTATGACCTTCCACACACAGACTTCTAAATGCTGCTGAGTCACCAAACTACTAAAGAACAAAATTCAAATTCATGGCTTGTATGCTTTATCTCAGAACTCCCAGGATTTCAGACAGCTGAAAAAAGCCAGCCCTGCCATCCTTGGAGACTTCCTCTTGTCCCTGGTGAGTGTCTTCTTGTCCCCTGCTCCCAGCTGACTGTTTGTCCCTATTCAAGGATGCACCTAAATTCCCAGGAAAAACGTAAAACCTGTGCATGCCTTTCAAACCAGGCATACAGGGAATTTTTAAAGGAGTATTTTAAAGAACAGGGTAAGCAGTTGGATTCCTTGGTCCTACTGATTTAAAACTGGGCCACTTCTGACAGGAGATCTTAGGGGTGGGCTGAACCCTGCCCGGGGTCCCTTGACTGTGTGACCCCACTGCCACCAACCTGGCTGTCTCCAGAGGGGACAGGGCACCTGGCTCCTTTGCAAACACTTATATTAAAATGTCTCAACCAAGGAGTCCTCATCCTGAGCCAAGCCACACTCCTGAGCTCCTTCAGCAGCTGCCTGATGTGCAATTAATCTCCTTCTTGAAGAGGTTAGTGGACTAAAACTAGCATTTAACATTTTCACATCATTCTCATAGTCTGGCACTCATGCCATGAAAATACCTTTCCAGTTATCTGGATTAATGTGTCATAGAATAAAAGGCAAATATAGAAAATACAATTATCCCAGTAATCATATTCAGTCAAAACTAGAATTTTAAGTAATTTTGTTGTCAGAAATACTGACAAAAGAGCTATATGATTCTTCAGACTCCTACAAAAGCTTTTGAAGGATGCCATTAAATGTCTCCAAAGTCCATAGAAAATGTTATTTTAGTTTAGCACTGAGATGTCTGACTCATTTGGCTGTAATGAACACCCTTCTCTAACATTAAACTAAGTGTGTGCTCTCAAACTAAGCACATGCTTTTGGAGATGTAGTAAAACAAAATGTATTTCTCTGGAGCAGGTCCATTAGTGACTGACAGATCATTTACTTCAGATTTGAGGATAAAGCACCATCTTTTAATGCCTGTCCACATGGTAGGTGACTAAATAACCACAGCAGTGTAAAAACACAAGTTGTACTATACTGTGTTAATAAAATACAACTTCTACTGAACTGCAGTAAATATCAATGAAAGGATTATTTTACTGCTATTGCCTTCAAACTTATAAAATAAATAATGCCAGTTAAGGGTGGTGTTTTTTGTGGTTTTTTTTAAATTTTTTTTTAATGTACAAGTTATGGACAATTTAATTTTCCCTTGATTTGGCTTGTCTTTTAAGCTTTTGTTTCCTACTCAAGCCAATAGAGTCCTTATGAATGCAAAGAATATTTCAACACCATTTTTACTCTATATCAGCAAAAGATTATTTGAAATGCTTGGAGCACAAAATCTATTTCCC
The DNA here is from genome assembly GCF_017590055.1 of Onychostruthus taczanowskii. NCBI lineage: Eukaryota > Metazoa > Chordata > Aves > Passeriformes > Passeridae > Onychostruthus > Onychostruthus taczanowskii. The sequence continues at coordinate 18,501,829 of NW_024500349.1, forward strand.
CATAAAATCAATTTTCATGTGGATCACACACAGCCCATTGCTGCAGGACAGCCACTGGAACAGAGGAGAGCATTGTTCTTGCTGTGAACTGATGAAATGCCATTTCTACAGGGTCTTGGCTCCTCTGAGCAGGCTGTGACAAAAATTTGAAATGCTTTAAATCTGGACTTGGAAAAATATATCAAACAAGATATTTTGTGACATGCTGCTCCTTGTCTGGCATTCACACAGAGCTTGAAAAGCAGTTTGGTGTTGTGGCTGAATGGAGATCACAGCTTCTCTCTCAAAACCAGCTTCATTTAATCTGAGGTCCCTTCACACACTGACTCCTGGGCAAGTGTTATATATGATATTTATCTGACTCAACACACTATCTGCATGATGTTGTCTCTGAATGGACAGAGAACCTCTCAATAAAATGACCAGAAAACAACAACCATAGTATTTAAACTGTGATGATCAGTGTCGGGCAGGGTGTGAAGGATTGCCTCTGAGGCTGATGAGTCCTATACAGATACTGCCAGTGAGTGATTTCCCTCCCACATCAGCTTTTCATCTCTTTTAAGTACAAGGAAATTGCAGGCTGAGGACTATGGGACCTACCAGAGTGGATGGCATCTTTACTGAGAACTTGTTTGTTACTGAGAAGCTCTTTTCTGTTACACAGATCATGCTGTCTTCCAAGTCGCTCTCTCAAATCTGGAAATCACTTTTTTCTCTTTGGGGAAAAACTCAATGAAGCAATTATCCTAACAAAAACTTGACTACAAGGAGAAGATCACTCTTACCTGTCTGTGCAGCCAGGCATCGCTCTCATCTTCATGTTTCTAAAACACAAAAAGATCATTAATACCATACTTGTCATATATCATATTTTGCCTATCAATGCAAGAAGCTGTTGGATTAGAGTTGAAAGGTTGCTCAGAAATACAGAGAAACTGTTTAAATATGTGTTTCTGAAGTGGAATCCAGTGGCTGCTTTTCTTGACTTTCCTTCCTGTTGGACAAGCATTCACTAGATCAAGAAAGCATTTTATACATACAGACAAAACACATAAATCTACAAGCTGTATTATTCCTCAAAGAAATAAACCTTCTTAAGAAATAAATAGAGGCTGAAATTAAAGTTATTAAGAAAAAAACTTCTCACCATGCTCTATGCACAGAATTGCATGATCATTTTCAAGGGATGGGTGTATTAGAACAATTTTATACAGTAGAAACACATGTCAATTTAAATGATGGAATCTGCTAATGGAATCTGCTGATCTTCTATCAATACACCATTTGAATTAGTGCATTTATAGAAGGGATTAATTAACCACAACTAAGATAAGCATGAGCTGGTTTTAATGCCATTAAATACATATAATTCAGCTAGAATGTTGCAAGGGTATTTAGGCTGCAAATTGTTGAGGTGTGCAAGCTTGTGTGTGGGTAAAAGTGATCAAGACAGGTAATCACTCTCCCTCAAAACATGCAGAGTGCTCTTGGATTACTGGATGTTTAAAAAAAAAGAAAATTGTGAACATTGTTTATGTTCTGTCTGCCTAAATTAATTGTGTTCCAGCTGGCTTTTCACCACGTAAAATAAGTTAAATAGTTTCTCTTTGCTTGGGTTATGGATACTGATGGCAAGTGACCGCTGTGCAAACCTCTCCTACCTTGGTGCAGACCCCCGTGGTGGCGTCGCAGAGCGTCAGGATGGACACGTTCTGGGCCCTGTTCAGCCAGTTCACTGCCACCTTGGTGCTGGTGGCCCATTTCACCATGGTGATGTAGTAGTCCCTGCAAACACACACACACACAGAGCAGGTCGCAACGCTGCCATCCTGAACTGCCAGGCGGCAGAGCAAGGGCTGCTGCGGGCAAACAGGCCAGGAGAGAGCTGTGGTTTTAAAGAACATCGTGTCCTGATGTCTCTAGACTGCTTTATGTATGGATTTCAACCCCTAAAAATGACATTTTTAGGGCTGAGCAGGTGTTTTATCTGCCACTTCTGGAAGTTATTTTCAAAGAAGAGACGAATACAGAGATAAAGACTCTTTCAAGCTGTTCTGTCTTCCGAGAAGGATTGAACTGCCTGGAGCTACAAATTTATGCACAGGTGGAAAAGAAATTGCAAACCGTTTCCATTCTGAGCTAAACTAAACTGAGCTGACTCAGACCCATCACTATCAATGGTTGGGTTCTTGATGCTTATGAAAAGTTGATGGCCTCTGGGCATGCTGGCTAAACACCAAAGTATCCAGGAGTGTTGTATTAAAAAGACAAATAGTAAGAAGGATTTTGGAGCAACACAGGGTTTCTGTAAAGCAGATGCAGCTGGTTGCTATAAAGACATCGGCAGAGATAGTTTACAGGAGCAAAACCACTCTCCTACACTCCCTGCACCATCTTATTGCTGGACATTTTCAGGTTGTGATGATACTTGGAGTAAACCATGGGTGTGGGCTGCACAGTCCTGTAATTGATACCTTCAGGAAAAGTCCCATGCAATAGTGAGGACTGCAACCACCTAGGCTGGGCTGGAAAACACAGGAATAAATCCAGTGATGGTTGCCTTCTCAGAGCCAGGACATGGTGCTAGAGATGCCCACCTCTGCAGCAATTCAGGGCTCCAGCACTTCATTTGCAGGGCACAACTCTGGCTGAACTGCCAAAGCTGGTGATGTTATAATATACTGCTGGGCCATGTGGGCCAAGAGATCCTTAAAGTATAATAAGACTTTTTACAGCATACAGTCTATAAAAAATTTATTAGTTCATTTGTTTGCTATAAAATATGTATAAGGAATTGTTGCTCTCGTTGGAAATAATGTGCTGTGTCACTGGAGAGCCCTTTGTGTTCTGGCAAGAGCTCCTGCATATACTGAAGAGAAAGTGCAAAAGCACAAAGGTCTGTTTGTCTAGAAAAATAACAAGCTGGAAATTGATTTTGTACTTTTCAGTAATATTTAGTGCCTGAAATTGGCTGCAGGGAAAAGGAACAAAAAGCCTCAATGCTTGCATCCACTGCACTGGGGGGAAGGATATGCCCAGGTGAGACAACAGCAGTCTGAAAATTTAGAGCCTGAAATAAAACTGTAATTTTACTCTTCATCAGCAACAGTGTAGGCCCTAAGAGGAAAAAAAAACAAAAAAACCAAAACAACACAGCAAAATTAAACTGTATAACTGTCTCTTCTTTCTCTCCAAAATGAACTGAGCAGATTCAGTCTCCCCAGAAAAAGGAATATGATTTTAGTACTTATTGTAGCTTGGAGCATTTTTTCTATAAATCCAATTTAAAGGTTCAAGGACATATATTCAATTTTTACATTCTTCCCGCTGTTTGAACACAGGAGTCACAGTTCTTTCTCAGGAACTTATGATTATTATTTTAGGTAAATCATGGTCTTCCCTACCACCCCAGAGAAGGGCATGGAGTCTCAATTCCCCTCTGAACCCTCTTCCAGTTATCAAGACCACGGATAACCCAGCCCACAAATAACTGCAGGTACCTGGTAGTCATTATTCTAGTTTTTGAGTAGTGTGGAGTCTTTAACTTCATTTACTTCCCTTCATGTCTCTTCTATAGGACACCCAAGTTTTATGGTTCTCATTTTCCAGAGGAAAATGAGACAAGAAGGTGTGATTCATCTCAGCTAATTTTCAACATCTGCTGCTCCTGCAGCTGCACTGGTTGAGCAGCCAGTGGAGAGAAATGGGAAATCAGTGCAATTCCCAGGCCTCTCTGCCTGACCTGTCCCACATTTTATGTGGAGCTGATCAAAGGGAGAACCTGTTTCTTCCACAGAATGAAATCCATACCAGCAGGTCCTTGACCACTGCATTTACAGTCATCCACACCAGAGCAAAAGGGAAGGGACACCTTGTTTGAGACCTGTCAGGAAGGGTGGAGCCATCCTGAGTTTTGCAATGGATTTCCACACCCCAATAAAGACATTTTTGGTTCAGTTTGAATCATCTAAGACTGAGGTTATTGGGCAGACCCTTGTTCATGCCCCAGCTTTCCACGGCTGCTTCCTGGAGGCAGGAATCCCAAACACGAGGTGTGACCCTACAGTATGAATACCTGCAGTATGGCCACGGCGACAAAGGCACAAACAGCACAAAGAACAGACAGTGATTTATTACAGACCAAGGGACAGGCAGCAGCACAGCCCATGGTCCCTGGGCACAGACAGTGCCTCGGATCCAGACTGGAATTGTCTGACTTTTTCCATTATTTATTTGTTTCTGGCCCATGCAAGGGCCAGTGATGATTTCTGCACTTGAGGGAGATAACACCATCTCTCAGTTTGCCATGTGAGATGCAAATATGAGAAATAAGCTGGGTGATGATCGAATTCTGACCAACTGCAGATGAAACTCTTGAGGTCCAGTGGTTTTTGTCAAAATAAAAAAATGCTTGTCAGGCATTAAATGTTATAGTACTACTTTTCACCCTTCAATTTCAACCCCTTCCCTTCACTTTCTTTTTTTCACAGAAGAGCATGACATTGGAGAAAACCTGACAAAAATGTTCAGAATGAAAGATATTTAAAAAGTGATCAATATTGTGCATTTCACCCCAAATATTTTTTCCCATCATCAGCTTTGCTTTGTTTTTTGTTTTTGTATTTTTTTTTTGTTTGTTTGTTTGTTTTGTTTGGTTTGGTTTTGTCTGGTTTTTGTTCCCTTGGGTTTTTTTCCTTTTTTTTTTTTTTAATTTGTTTTATTTTGTTTTGTTTCAACTTAAAAATATCCAATTTCTCTGGAAAATTTCTGGCTTGTTTCAGTTTTGAAAGCAAAAAGGCCATGGCATATCTCCACTTTATTCTCAGCTTTATTAATTATACTAAATCACTTTGCTCCAGATAAAAAGAACATGAAATACCACTCTGTCCATATATCATCTGCACTGAGTACACTGAAATGTTTCAGATAGGATGTGTTTGCTGGAAGATCCTTATCACCAGCTTCCCCTGCTTTCTTGAGACTCCCTTCTGTAAATGCATGTACAGTACATCCCTCTTGCCTATTTTAATAACATTTTATCATACTAATCTTCTCATTTCAGAAAACATATGCATAATGAAAATACACCCCTATTGCTCTGGCAGCACTACTTCTATCATCCCTACAGATAGCAATTGCCATGGTTTTGATGAAATATACAGGCACAAATTAATTATGGTGTATTTTGCATCATTTTGCAATATTGATTGCAACCAAATAATTTATGGCCACCCATAACCATATAGAACAAATTTATGAACAACACTTGGATCCTGCAGTTGGAAGTTATTGCTGTAATTAAAACCTTTCTGAGTCTCTCTGTTTACAGAGAATGCTACCAAAAGAGAAATGATATTGTTCAGGAGCCACCATTCTGTTACTGTGATGGGGATGCTGGGATCCTGAATTTCCACCTGCTGTACATAGGTCTGAAGTTGTATTTTTGAAAGGCAAATACCCATTTGGTTTGGCCAGAGCTCATATATCTTCTTTTGCATAAATGTGTTTGGATTGTTTTAAAGTTATTCAGTGTAAACCTGTTCTAATATAATGTTCCATAAAATACATGCAAAAAGATGAGTAATTTGAAAAAAATAAGCAGATTTACACAAAATGAAACTTTTTGATAGAAGCAGAGAAAGGTCCAATGTTAAAAACTGTAAAATTATCTTGGAAAAAAAACCCATGGGAACTGGGGTCAGCATTCAAGGGTGAGAAATCACCTACCTCATTCTCTGATCATCTGGGGGAGTCATTTCCAGGTCATGAGTGGGTCCATTCAGACCAATCACATGCAAAGAAATAGTTGGATTTTCCATTCCAGCCTGGATTTTAGAAAAGAATAAATTACCATATCATATACAACACAGAATGGTTTTGGTTTATTGTATACCCATGGATTATGAAAAGCATTCCCATTGAACAGGATATGGATTGGACTGCTGTGGTCTTTCACAGGGAGGCTGCTCAAATCTAGGGATGTGGCACAGAGGTGTGGAGAGGTTGGCAGGCACAAAAAAAGGGTAATTTTACTCAGGACACTTCTAACCTTAGTAAAAATTCCTCCTTTTCATGGCAACTAGAAATTTTGCTATTTCCTGCACCTTTTGACAAAAGATTTTCTAACAGGATGATGGTTGATATAGTGAAATACTGATTCATTTTGCACTGGGAGAAAGGGCATCTCCTGCTGAACCACTGATTCCCACAAAACCTGCATATTTGTGGGTGTCTCTCCTGTTAAATTATGCTCCAATTTGAACCAGCATGTGAGGTTTTAGGCAACCAGTGCTTAAAGCAAGAAACCCAGAAGGAACGACTGCAGCAGACAGCCCTGTGCTGCTTTAGAGCAGGAAATGCCAGCAGTAACAGCAGCAGTGAGTCTGTGCTGCTGGGGAGCTGTGTCAGTGCTGTGCACTCCCTGCAGGGCTGCAGTCAAGGGGAGATTGGCTCTTAAGTCTTTTCAGTCTTTCAGGCACAGCAAACCTCTTAAACCAATGTCTCCTCTGACATTAGGCCACCCTGGATATTCTAAGGAAGACCAAATACTGCATATATCCATCTATCTCTTATCTATCCATCTATCTATCCATCTATCTGTCTATCTATCTATCTATCTATCTCTTAGCTATCTATCCATTATCTATCTATCCATCAAATAAAAAAGTCTAAATATAGAAATGTATCTAAATATAGAAACATGTCTAGACATAGAAACATATCCAAACACAGAAATAAAGAAATTCCAAACCCGCAGACACCAACAAGCCCATCCTGGAGGCAAACCCACAGATAACATCCAACTTCCATCTGTTCCAGCAGGGAAGCACAATTGCTTTTGTGTGTGTAAAAAGCAAGGATTTGTAAATTTTATTTTCATTGTATATAGAGTTACTAATTCTCATAGAAGCAGAAAAGTGCAATTTTACAAATGCAGCTAAAGGGTGTGCTAAATGCACATTTACTGAGGAACAGCTGATCTGTTTATTTTCATTGCTTATGAGTGTGCATTATTAGTCTCCTGTCTGAGCCCACTGGAAATAAACAATTATTTATTTCTGATAGAGCAGCAGGACTGATTTTTAAATTTCCCCTTACCTTTGGATAATGGTAAGTTTTAACAGTAGGGTAAAGGATGCCTGTATATATTGGGATCTCCATGGTGGGGACTCTGGAGGCATTAATTGTTGCATATGCCAGCCTGGTGCCATCAGGAGACCACCAATGAGCAATGTGAGTCTTCAAGATCTCCTCTAATTAAAAAAAAGAGAGATAGGACAGAAAAGAAAAGGCTATTAGAGGTAAATTACTAGTTAGCAATAAATGAAAGAGTGAAGATATGAAAATCCCAGTCTAATCTCAGCACAGGGAGGATGCCACAGGAATATCAATCAAAAATACTAATCAAATTATGCCATATACACAAATGAGCACAATTGATAACAATTACTCTGTATTTATAGGTTATTAGGCTTAATTACCTTTGCTGAAGAAACATCAAATTATTCATATTAGTACACACATTCATGACAACATAAAAGGCACTGCTTCTCCTGCCATGCATCCTGCATGATTAGGGTTCACAACATCAGCCTAGACACATACCAATCAATTTAAACAATGTTTACACAAGTGCTTCAGCAACAATTTAAATATTCCTAAGTTCTTTTGTCAGTTGGGAATAAATAAATATAGAAATTTTCTGTAACTTATGAAAGGCTGGAACTTCAAAACAAGATACTAGGCCATAGAGCCTATGCCTTGGATACCATCTTGACTTTTATCCCTATTTCATTTTTAAAATCACTTTTGCAAGGCAATTTGCCATAAGTAGCCAGGGTTAGAGTCTGATCCTTTATACCACTGAATTTTGGGATTTATGAGATTTCAGTAATATAATTACCAATGAAAAGGTGCTTAGAAAAATGCCAATGCAAACATGTCAGAGTTCAAATATGGAAGAAGAAAACATTATTGCCATAATGTGAAATTATTTTTAATACTGGCAGAACCCAGTTCTTATTAAATGCAAATTTAAATAACTTCTAATTTCTAATACTTTTCATATAATCCAATGTCCTTCATTGTAAAGATGAGTTCATCTTACAGATCTGTAGAAAAGCTATAAAATCACTCTTGGTCCAAAGTGTCTGCAGTTACTGACATTTGGAAGACATTAACTTGGCTTTTTAAACCTCCCATTTTGTGAAAGACAATAATGTAATACATTTTCATTAAGAGCCTTAATATCATGTGAGTCATTCCTATTTAAGCCACCAGAAGGGCTTGCATATGCTGCACAGATTGATGGGCAGGAAGATGGGTCCCATTACTTTAATGTGAGAATAAAAATTAGAGAGGCTACAGAGTGTTTCTAAGCCTTCACCATGAAGTCCTGCTACACAGGTCCAAGCAGCTCCAATATCTGCTGCCACCACTGGTTATTGGAAAAAGGGGTGAGGATTTTCTCAGTTCAGACCCACCAGGTTTGTACACCACCCTCTGATGACCCCCCAGTCCAACCAGGACATCCCTCTGGTCTGAAGAGTAAAAACTTACCAGACACTGTTTAATTAAAAAAAAATTGGATGAGCGATCCTTGGAGAACAGAGAATTATATTCTTCACAGGGTAAATAAACACTTTGTTAATCAAGACTTGCATATGGCTTGGAATAAAACTCAAGGTAACATCAGAAAGGGTGCAAGGGAAAATTCATCCTCAATGCATATGGTTTTCAGAAATAACAAATTAATTAATCAATTCTTAATGGCAGCATGTAAGTGGGGTTTTTGGAAGATATTTAGAAAGCTACAAATGTTTCATGGGAAAGCACATCTGGCAAATTTGCTTTGCTGCATTGTCCCACCTGTTACATGTACATTTAAAAGATTCTGCTTTTGACTTTTATACTGGTTGCCCATTAAAGAGATAATGAAGAGCATAAAGGAAAAGGAGTAAAGATGGATGGCACATGAATCATTGACATTTTAACATTAATTAGGAATGACTTTATTCAGCAAACATTTTCTCCAGGATCTCAGACTTAATGAAGCAGTTCTGCTGAAGGTCACATACCCAGAAAGGTTTTAGTGCAGGTTTTGTGGTCCTCTGTTAATGAGATTTAATTGAGTGAACCTTTTCCTTGAAACAAAGCCAGGACCTTGCTGTTATTAGAGAGATCAGTTAGTTTTAGCAAACCAGAGAACATTCTCATGGACTATAGAATGGATTAGTACCACAAAGTTCTTTCAGCTCAAAGAAAAAATTATTTGCAATTTGCTCCTGTAGACAGTTTATTCATTGTGTTTGTATTTAGCACATGCTCTGAAAAATCAGTTTCATTCAAAACTGCTGAGTTTTTGTAAAGTTAGTTCAGATCCTGCCTCATGTGTGAAAAAACAGATTCTCCTTATAGACTTCATTCAAAACTGCTGAGTTTTTGTGAAAAAAAACACAGAGATCCTGCCTCATGTGTGAAAAAACAGATTCTCCTTATAGACTAAAGCCCCCCTATATATTTGGATCATGATCTCCTGGCTAAGAGCATGAAGTGACAATTGATTAAAACTTTTGCCCTCTTCCCCAGAGCTTGCAGTCACTGAGTGCCTCATGATGCCAGGATGCTGTGAGTGAGCTGCTGAGATTCCTCACAGTCAGATCCTGCTGGCTTTGTGCTCTTTCTTTCTCCACAGTTTTGCCTGCCAGCCCCAACAGGGCATGCAAACTTGAAAAATAGTGAGACTAAAGTGTGTGGCTGCCTTAGCTGAACAAGGGCTGTTCAGACCAGCTGGCTGGGTTCAAGCACAGGGTTTGAGACAAGTTATTCCATCTCAGCACATTTAGTAATGAATCTCTCTGAAACAGCTGGATGACCCTGCTCATGAGTAGTGACTCTTCAGTGGGGACATGTATTAGCCAGTGATGTGTTTGTGCTCAGGAATGTTACAGGATGTGTATTTTAATCCTTTTTTCTAGTTGACTGAGGCCCAACTGAATGATCATTTCAAAGCTGTGTGAAACAAAGAGTCTTTTAAGTTAACAGAACCTCAGGAAGAGAATTTGAAGAACTAGGTCAGAATATATTCAGTGACAACTGGGTATACATCCCTCTTAGAGACTTCAATATCATTGGAGGAGAAAAGCAGCTGGAGGAAATAACAGAGGTGTTATTGAGCTGAATTCATGGCTGCTGCACTTGTGCATTATATCTGTGGCTGTCTTTGGAATTAGGACCAGAGCAATACCCAGAGTGAACCAGGCTGCCCAAAATGGGAATGCCATATCTTCTGAAGGATGTGTTTCCTGGTGGAAGCTCCCCTGCTCACCATAGGGAGCAGAAGGAGAAGTCCCTTGTGGTGGTTCTCAGATGCCAAGTAACAGGCTGTGGTTAATAAGGGACTGGATGTAGCATTTGGCTATGATACCATGTGGGTAATCCCTGGAAAGACTGAACAGCGGATCAGAGGTTGGGTGGACATTTCTAGCAGGTCTGTCATCAAAAATTAGCCCAGCATGTGTAAAGTTAAATCAGCCCAGCATGTGTAAAGTTAAATCAGATTATTGCAAACTGCAATTTAATTCCAGCAGCACTTGCAAGAGCAGTGAAAAGAGAGACTTTTATCTCACTTCAGGTAACAAGCTTCTCCAGGAATCACAGCAAATGAATCTGGAAGAGACCCCAGAAATCTTCTGGCTTGTTCCTCCATGGATAATATCCACCCCAATCCTGTAAGGATCTCCACAAGTAGATTTTGCTATTCCTTTTGATATTTGTATAGCAACTTTAGCCATAGAACTCAAAAATTTATAATTATCATGTCCACCTCTGTCTAAGCACTGAACAGTCCAGTGAAGTGCATTCAGACCTCTGAATTCCTTGATAGACTCAATGCAGGGAAAAGCACCAGGCCTTAATCTTATGCCAGCTCTGCGGCAACCAGCAGGTTCTGGAAAAAAACCCCTGCTGTATGCACCACATTTGTAAATCCACAGAGATGGTTTTAATGTTCTGAACCATAATCTGCCACTGGGGCATTTCTAAAGACAATTCCATGACAAATCCACTTCCCAGGCTTGCACAGAGCTCCAGACTGGCAGAGTTCCTCTTTGCTAATAAACACATACATGTAAATGACCATGGAGGTTTCTTCATGCTTTTCTAAAATCCAGCTAGTTCTGCAGCCTTTGTCCATCCTGAGTCATATTTATGATATTTTCCTTTCTGCTGAAGGTGGCAAAGTTCTGGCTTGCTGTTTGGAAGAAAAATGAAGCCTTCACCAGTGACAGACTGAGAAATCCATTAGAGATTGCTTCCAATGATATCAGGAGAAAAAACTGAGAAAAAAGATAATTTACAAGTAAAAAAACCCACCTTTTCCTGAGCCTTCTTGTTAGAAGTAAAAAATAACTTGTAATTTTTAAGTGTGAGTTAACAAAAAGAGAGACTTGCACAAGAAGGCAAAGATGCTTGGACAGGCCAATCCTCTGACAGTCTGACCTGTACAACTGCCACTCCTTTCTATCACTAAAAATAAAATAAATTAAAAAAATTCGAAGACATCAGTATTTTAAGGCTCAAAAGCTCCCAGGGCCAGTGTTATTTATTGCTGATTTGGTAAATTACAGCAGTTCTGGGGAACATAACCAATGGTTCTGTTTGTGTGATGAATTGTAGCTGATGCTAGATCATGAAGTATTTGGTGTGCTGAAGACTTTTTGCTGTTTTATTAAAACTGTTAATAGAAAGGAATTTCAAGCAAAATGAAATTAAAGCCTGACATAAAGGCCATGGTTTATGTTGGGAAAGAAAGCTCAAAAGAAATTGTCAGTAGGATGCATCAAAAGAACATGAGAGGAAGAGAGATCAGAGAACAGCAAGAGGGTCTAGGAAAGCAGAAAACAAAGAGTACTGAGAGAGTGAAACCCCAAGGGTTCTCATAGAAACATCAAATAAATACAAATGCTTATTTGACAGCTGCCATCTGTTTTAAAATCAATTACTAGATCATCTCAAAGCACCAACCACATGTCCAAATCGATTACTATTGTAGAGTGTGAAAGCAAGTATTTTTAGCCAGTTAGGGAAAACTCATTGTTCATATTCTCCTTTACTGACATGTGTTTCAGGGATGGCTGTGGAAAATGTCCTTTTATTCTATGCAACCAAATTTTTCTCTCAGTTGCTGTAGTGTATGTCTACACTGACTTCCATTAAATCATTGTAATAGATATAAAATGAGTGTAAAAAAGTAGTTATGTGTATGCAAATAGTATAAAACTGTTCTAGATTACCATACCCAATCTACATTTTCCTGTGTTGACATTATTTTGTGCTGATGTCAGCACTGCTGCACTGCTGCACTATTGATTTCAGAGCAATTAATCCTCTTTCACAGTTGTCTAATTGAGCCAGGTGGAAAAAAAATGCAATTTTGCAGGGTTGCTGAACAATTCAACACCCTTTTGTAGAAAACATAAAAATTTATGTGGCTGAGGTCAAACTATGAGCTCAGCCCAATTCCACAGTTCCTGACACCGAGATTAGTTTATCATGGTGCTGATATCACCAAGGGGGTGGGTTTGATCCCTGTGCAGGCCATTCTGAACTCAATGATCCTTGTGGGTCCCTTCCAACTCAGAATATTCTGTGAATCTCTATGCAGACAACAACCCTCCTCAAGCTGCTTGTGCTCTTGTCCAAGAGATCCTTAAGAAAAATGAGCTGCAATGCTCTCAGAGATCTTCAGGACAAACAAACTGCAGTGCTCACCCCTGTGACCCTTTATTCCTAACCAGAACACAGAGTCTCCTCTGCCACTGACAGGCTACAAGCTTAGGAAGAATAAACCACTACTTGCTTTTATGGCATTCTTGAGGATGTGCTTTAGAGAGCACTTGATAAACATCAAACTCTTGATCCAAAATCTCATTGTGGAGGGCGAGCAGCTCCCGTGTGTTTGGCAGCCAGGAGAAAGTGGCAGCCCCTCATCTCAGGGAAAGGAGCCCAGCCAGGAGTCCTGCATCTCCTCAAGCACAGGGAAGGTGAGGGCTGCAAGTGTCATTAGCTCCTCTAAGTCAACACCTGAGTTAATTGCTTGGACACAGGTTGTTTTCTGCTCAGAATGTCGTGTTGAGACAGCAGGAGAGGGTTTGGCCACTGCTTTTGCCTCCCTGTTGTCAGACACTGAGGGCCAGGAGAGAGGCTCATTTCAGCAGGGTGGTTCATGCTGGGCACTGGGGAAAACCACTCTTCATGTGATCTGTGTGGTCAGCAGGATCACGTTTTGCCTCCACGTCTCTAAAGGGTCCCAGAGCTGCTGTGCAGCCTGAGCCAAGCCCAGGCTTGGCAAAGAGGCAAACCCCACTAAATGTGGGCACAAACGGGCTGTGGTCCACCTTCAGTGCTGTGAGCAGCCTCTGGGGGACAACACCACGAGCTGCAGTGCTCTGGAGGCAGACAAGTCACTGTGAGATGCTCGCTGGTACCTGGCCAGGATCCCTGAGGGAACACACGGGAATGAAGAGCAAACAGTGTCCAGCCAAGCCAGAGTGTGCACATCAGAGGCAAATCTGGCAGGCAGCCTGGCCAAATCCTGACCACTCCAACCTGGCCTCCTCATCCATACTCCAACTGCCAGCAGTAAGCACCAGTGTTTCTCTAGGTCAATCTTTAGGACACTAATCCTCAAGAGGCAGGATGAGATCCTGTTAGCATGGGACAGGCTCCTGACAGACAGAAGAGATTTTCTGAGGCTATTAAATTCACTTTATTTCAAAACTGTTGCTTCAATGTGGATTGCTTGTTGGTTTTTTTTTTTTTTTTTTGTTTTTTTTTTTTTTTTTTTTTTTTTTTTTTTTTTTTTTTTTTTTCCCCCTGACCCATTGATTCTTCTAATTTGTTGTGTTTCCAACACTAAAGGATTCTGTGCTTGCCATATGAGTCAGGGCATTAGGAATGTTGTTTATAAGGTTATTGGCAAGTAGCTGCCAGACCTTCTTGACTGTTTGATTTGCTTGGGGTCTTCAAAAGCTGGATTTATTGAACACCTGCCTGATCCTATCTTCAGGTACACCTCTACAGCCCCTACAGAATACATACCAAGCCAAGCTCAGACTGTAATAACTAAGAAATCATGAATGTTTAAAATCTCCCCCAATCATGCAAATGCATTTGTTGGAAAAAAGCCCAAATCAACCACCTAACAAAACAGATACACACAAGTATGAGATGTCATCTGAGACATACAGGTGGATTTTTACAAGTAAGAGAAGAATTCAGCTACTTAAAAATAGTCAAGAGTGTCACCTCCAGACCAGCTTCACACTGTGACACACTAATGCACCCAGCTCTGCAAATCCCACTTGAGGAGCAAAAAGCCATGGAGAGGAGCTGTCCTACAGATTTCACATGGATCCTGGGTACCCTGCAGGAGAAATAAGCAACTCCCCAGGAGTTTTGACACCCCTCCAGAGCCATCACAGCAACCAGGCAGGGTACCAGGTGTCATAAACAAAGCCATACTGCCCTGTTGCACATCAGTATTTTGGGCTGTCCTCTTTCAAATAAATGCACCAGAAAAATGTTGAGTTGCCTCCACATCCTCCTTCTCCTCTTTTAGATGTTCCTTTCTTTGTGCTTCTGAGTTTTTGTCACCTGTACCCCATCCTTCAGAATCCTTAATTTCCAAAAGCATTAATGATTAATGCTCACAACTGCTCCTAACAATTAGTGAGTGTCCTTTGGTTGTGTGAGTCACTCTCAGTGTCAGTAACAACCTTTGCACCACGGTGACAAGACTGACGTGCAGATGCTGGCAAGTCTGTGATCTGTCAGGATGTCCAGAGGTAATAATGAAAATGAGGTTTGAATTATGAGAATAGAAATATTAACCATCCTACCCTCAGCTATTCCTATTTCCTGCACTCACTCTAAAGAGCAAATGCATTTAGGAAGCCCCATCTGCAGTGTCAGCCCCAAACTGCAGTCTGCCACTAATGTAAAATAAGAATGTGTTTTTCCACCACCTGGCACAAAACTTAAACCCACAGGCTGTTGTCAGCTCTCCATGAAAGTCTGTTACTAAAGGCACTAAATCTGTAGAAACATTTCCTGGCAGAAGTCTTCTGAGCAATTTGCAGTGCAGGTTACTGATGTGAGTGAACACTCCCTGCAAGGTCCTGCTGTACCTTCTCAGCTGCTAAGGACCCAGAGCAGACAGAGTTCACATGGCCCAAATGAAGTAGGGTCCCTTACAGACAATCCTTTTCTTCTTTACCCCTCTGGTGCCACTGAGCAGGTTGCTATGGCTTGAAATGTAATTTGCTTATCTGTGCAATGCAGTGAGACAAATCAGGGCTTTCATGATATGCTGAATATTTCTCTATTCAGACATGCTCAAGCAGCTTCAACTTCACCTTTCCTTTAAATTAAAAGTTGCAGGTTCTGTCTAACAAATCTGTGGGGTTTATGATAGGAGGAAGATGGACAGCCAGCCTTGACACAGGGGATCCATTTCAACAGCTACAGATGTATCAAGAAAGTTAGCATTCACAAAACCCTCTGAATCAAAAATTCATTAGACGATTGCAATAGTTCAAGAACACAAGTGCCCAAAAGCAATCTCTTTTAATGTTTCATAAAGAAATATGAGAGATAAGAAGACGGAACAGCCTGACATTGCTATTAAAGAACTTGATTCTTCAACCCCATGGATTTTTATCAGCACTTGCACAAGCTGTCTTTCATGTGAATTGCTTGCATGATTTATTCACCCTGAGCAGCACCTGCTAGTCACCTAGTCTGACTGCTAATAAATGTCAGTTAATATTGCAAGATACAGCCCTGCTTTATGAAATGGGAACTGGAGCACATTGGCTGAATTTAGTCAAGCTCCTAATTCCTTACCCAGTTTAAACAGTTGAAGGCATTGAACAGCCATTAAAAAACCACTCAGGATATATATTGCCCTGTTATGGCAATATTCCCAGAGGTTTCAACTTGAACAGTGACTCAGGACCTGGCTAACTGAGAGATTTAGCTCAATAATGACTCAGAGGGTGAATCTGATTTTACAGGACTGAATAATCAGAGGACTACTGAGATCAATAGAATCACCAAGGAATAATAAAACAAGAGAGCTGGATAAAAACAGAATTCAAATTAGCGTACAGCAGTATTTCAGAAAAAAATGTTCTTATCAAATAAGAGGAACATTTATTATTAATGAAGGTAATGGTATGTAATCAGGTTATGCCACTGATAGATCAGTGGGGTTTGATGACTCTATTTGTCAGAGTTGTGGCACTTGCATGTTGAGCACAATTCTGCTCTTTCCTAGGCGTGTGTTTTGAAGGTCATCCACTCTGGACCCAGGTAAGAATAAAGAAAAGACAAACATCCCTGCAGGATAATGTCCATGCATCAAAATCTCTTTTATCCCTGCTACCAGGAAATACCAATTTCTTTTACCAATATTTTTGATCCGTAGACTCCAGTGCAGCAATCCTAAATCTACTGACAAAATAAGAGGAAAGCTGTGCCCCTCGGGCAGGGCCACCAACCAGGTCTGTGCAGCTCTGGTTGTCAGTGACAGCCTAGAAACTCTCATAAGTGAGAGAGGAAATAAACCCCAGTGGGGTTGGTGTGCAGAATGCCCAGTGGGGAATTTCCAGTGGGTCCAGAGGAGTCCAGGAGGAGGATCAGAGGGCTGGAGCACCTCTGCCATGGAGGCTGAGAGCTGGGATTGTTCAGCCTTGAGAACAAAAGGCTCCAGGCAGAATTTACTGCAGCCTTTCAGTACTTGGAGGAAGCCTGTAAGAAAGATGGGGACAAACTTTTTAGAAAGTCAGTTGTGATAGGAAAAGGGGTGATGATTTTAAATTGAAGAAGGGTAGATTAGGTATATGAAAGAAGTTTTTACAATGAGGTGTTGGACACCTCACTCTGGTCGTTCAAGGTCAGGCTGGACAGGGCTGGGCTTGGTCAGCCATGGGGAGCTCGTGGCATATTTCCCATCACAGGCACCACTCCCATGTACGTCTGTATTCACTAATATCATTATTTTTGAATTTATGACCATCTGAGTTGCCTCAGAGAGCCCAAAGTTTGTATCTCTAATGATGGCTGTTTTCACTTTAAAGCTACAACATTTAGAGTCTTCTACAGAGAGTTTTAATTGGTTAGTGAATTAAATACCAAATGAGTTTGACATGGAATTCCAGGTATTTAAATGTGGCAATGGAATTACAGATATTTCAAATTCTTCTAAAATTTTATTGTATTGATTTGAGTTTTCTATTCCCTGTTGTACCTTGTTTCTCTTGGCTGCACATTGATTCCATTATTTTCAACTTTTTAATTTCAGTCAACAAAAACTCTATCCATAAACCAGCATACAAAAGTTTCTGAAAAAACTATCCCAAAATATATGGAAATGTACATATAAATACACACACAGGGCTATGTAACAGTGACAAGAAATTGCCTGTATAATTGGAACTAAAACTAGTAGGAGTAAAACTTATTAAAAATCAATATAATAGAAAGGCAATTAAGAATTTTAAGAAAAAAAAAGGCCCTGATTAATTAACTGCAAATTATAAGTATTACTTTGAATTGCATTGTACAGAACAGGCTCAAATTACCAATTATCCCTGCCCTCTTTGTTCAAAGATCATGAATGTGCATTTTAATTTACACTGGAGAAAGCTAAATATGCTGAGAACCAGCATGCAGAATTTTGCAGAAATCACTGGGGATGAGGGCAAACTCCCCCATTACCATATAAATGACATGCACAGGCTTACAAATGACATGCAGTGGATCCAGCTTGTATTGTTCCTTCAGATGTAGCAGGAAAATACCGGAAATTAAAATACAGCTTATAACCTGCCAGATAATAAATGTAACCCACACTGCACAAATCCCCATCTACCAAAGATAATTTTGTCTGCTGTTTTTTGCTGATTAAGGGTGGCTTTGGAAAGAAATACCCTCCTTTCCCCTCTTTATCTGTTGCACTTATTGGCAGGATGGAGATGGCTCCATTTTTATCTACCCAACAGATCACAATGCCTAACGTAGCATAATCTTAATTTCCAAGGTCAGCATAGCCTGCTCTACCCTTAAAAAACTTCCCATTTAGTATTGAGGACAATTCCCACATTAAAAATAATGAAACAAAACAAAACAAACAAACAAAACCCCCCACAAACATTTAAAATACTGATTACAGCAGCTCCTTTTCTACCATTATATTTTTACCTTGACATTCATGACATTCATGACATTAGATTAGCAGGGTTGCTGTGTTGAGGTCATGGCTGAGCCATATTTCGTTATTCCCTGCAGTGTTCTGGGGACTGGCTCTGGTTTTGTGGGGTGTTTGTTGAGCACGAAGCTCAGCCAGACCACAGGACAAGCTGGTGAGAACTTTCCCACTGCCAGAATATGAAATCAAGGTCTTGAAATGCCTCAAAATGTTCTGATTGCAAACATCATGAAACAGCAAAGAAAATGCCCTTGCTGAGTAGGACCAGAAATAGTGATTTGTACTCTTTGCCATTTATTACTTATCACTAAAACCCAGTTTTCAAAGTCAGGTTATTCCTGGAACATTTGGATGCGGGTTACACTCAGAGGTGCCAATTTTAATACATATATTTTCCTTTCTTTCTAAGACTTCCTTGGCTGCCTTTCATCTTTTCTTGGTAACTTTCCTCCTGGAAAGCCCATTAGCTCTGGGCTGGCTGAACACCCTCCTGCTGATGCCATGGGCAGTGCCCGAGGTGGGTGCTCAGCCCTGCTCCTGCAGGCACAAACCCTCCTGTGTGGGAGGGTTTGCAGGGGAGGGAGGCTGTGCCTTGCTCCTCAGGCTGCTTCCAAGAGATATTTCTCTGTCATGCCCTCCAGTCCCTAAAGACTGTGTGCTCCAGCCTGCAGCTATAAATCCCAATTATGTTGTTGGCATGTTGGGTGCAAGGTTTCATCTTCATCAGGCTTAGCAGGATTCCACCAGGTTATGAAAATACTCAAGGCATGGTTACACCATGATTACACAGATTTTTATCATTATCTTTTTTCTTTAGTGTAAAGAACTTTTCTTTAAGGAATGCTAACAGGGTATCTGGTTTCTCTTTTGCAGATTTATGTTTCCAGACTGAAAATGTGACCATGATACACTGCTACAAACACAACCACCTGGCTGACTAATTGCCTGTAAATTACCTTTCTGTGCCTCTTGTACTCAGACAGATGGTTTAATGTGGTTTTAAATCCAAATTCATAACTGGTATAAATAGTAATACATACTTACTAAGGATGTAGTTCTTATTTTATAATTTCTTTATCAAATGTATAAAGGAAAATAGCTGTCAAGTTTGTCCATTAAGGACTCATGTGTTTGAAAAAGCCAAATCCACTCCTTTAATTTCTGTGAATGCACTTGTGGTACATTTTTTTTCTTGTAATTAAAAACCAGACATTTACTTAGGAAAACTGTGCAGCAAGCAATGATTTTATACTTTGTTTTCTTTTTCAAGTGGTCAGCAAAGTACACAGTCTTTCCATTAACTTAAGCTAAAATTTTGGAAAGAAATTAAGTCAGACTGGGGAAGTCACTCCATCTTTAGGCACAATCTAGCTGTTGTGTAGAAGGCAAAGGGCTGTTTCCCCTCTAAACCCTATCCCAGCTGTGCTGTCAAATGTGTGTTTTCACCTAAGGAAAGGACAGCTCAGGAACCCTCTCTGGATGTCCCAGGAAAGTTGTTTTGCTGGAACCAAAGCCAAATTCTTTGTGATCTGGTGTTTGCTGTACTCAGTGGACTTGCATTTGCAATTTCTATGAAGTCCAAACAAGTAATTCATGCAGGTCATCATCAGTTCTGGGAGGGAACAGAATGTTCTGGTTCTGGAAGGTTCTGGAAGCTGGTTTAAACCTAATTTGCTCAGTCAGGGACAAGCCTGGGCTCCAAGCAACATGGCTAGATCCATCATGTTGCTGCCTTTTTGCTCTTCCAGGGAAAGAAGCTCTGCCAGGATGAAGGCAAACACACCTCTTGGCTTCTCCACTCTTCCTGCAGCTCCCTGCAGCTGCAGTGCCATTCTGCAGGGCTGAGCTGTGAGATCTCCTCATTAAGCATAAACTTCGACTTCAGTAATTGGGAGATCCTGTACTACAACCCTTCCAAATGGCAGCTCAGTTGTTTTTAGGACTGCACTTCTGTCGTGCTACTCCCACCTCTCTCCTGGAGCTGCAGGATCTCTGCTAACATAGCCAGAACAACTCCACTAAAAGTTACTATTTCTAAAGTTACCATTTCTCCTTTTTTGGTTTATTTTTCTGTCTTGAGTAATTTTAAGTCTCACAAAAGCAATGAAACATTCCTCATGCATGCCCAGCTTTCCTGGCTCACTACTTGCCAGGTCAGCCTCAAGTTCAAATTACTCTCAGTTGCAAGGTCAAAATCAGACGCCCAAAATTCACAGGCAAGCTCTTGAACAAGAGGTGTCCCATTAGCAGCCTTGTGTTGCTGTTTCTCAAACAACATAGTATTTTAGCTGGGTCATTCCCCAGAGAGAGTTTTTTAAAGGATCCCTGAGTGGGCAGAAAGGAGATGCTCCTTTGCCCCAGTGTGTTGGCACTGGGGCCATAGCAGCAGGGTGACAGCTTCTCCCACCATGGCTCAGAGTCTGGTGTTTATCAGCAGTGCTCACAAGCCAGATTCACAGCTCCACTGCCTCTGCTGAAATGGGGAAACTTACAGGGAAGGAAATCCCCAAATCTACTCCCTGCTCCACAGATGCAGACAGTAATCACATCAGCTCCCTGCACCTCCTGGCCCTCCCTTCCCACCACTGCTCATCCTCTATAATTGCTGAGATATTCACAGTTGTAGCACATATGGGAAAAGGAATGAGGAGCACAAAAGGATTCTAAAAGACCAACATTTAACTGGAAAGTGATTTATCCAGTGCATCATCACACACACAATACAATGTGGGCAAGGAGTGCCTTCAGACATGCAGCCCTTTGGACATTGGGGGACAAGGGTAGAGAGGAGGCAGAGTTAAAAAAACAAGATAATTTCAAAACACCATCACTAACCATGGATTTATGCAACTTTGTGCTGTGCCTCCAAGGGGCAGCACAGCCTCAGCTATTGCATTTGAAACCC
Organism: Onychostruthus taczanowskii; assembly: GCF_017590055.1. NCBI lineage: Eukaryota > Metazoa > Chordata > Aves > Passeriformes > Passeridae > Onychostruthus > Onychostruthus taczanowskii. Next base: position 18,523,008 of record NW_024500349.1, read on the forward strand.
ATCAGCTGCTGGGGACACAATTCTTGCCTCCTGTCCTATTCTCACCATTTCCAGCCTGCTGGTGATACTCCAAAATACATGAAAATGTAAGGGTTAGGACGGGTCAGTTCAATAATCAAGTGAAGTTTAATTTTTTAAATGAGGTATTGAATCTTTTAAGTCATGCCCATGACTACAGTCTGAGGCAAAGGCTGGAAAATCAAAACAAATGCAATAAATACAATGATCTCCAGTAATTCCCTTCAAGTAAGATTTATTTTGATGCTTGTTTTCAGACTGTTGCCTTCAATTTTAAAAGCACAATAGCATGAAAACATAATGCTTTGGTTTTAGGACCTGTTTTTCTTCAGCTCTATTTCTTAACAGTTTCTCAAATATTTAATCTAGCTATCATGAAAGCCTCCTTTAAGGAATTGCTTTTGATCTACTCTTATGCAGTAGCTACTGATGGCTATTTTTTTTTCTCTTGCTATTGTTAAATCAAATACAAGACAATGACTCAACTTTGAGCAAAAGCAAAACTAATGTAGGAGGCAAATGCTTATGAGTCATTTGTGTAAAAAGGGAAGTGATTTGCTCCTTTTTTATGGGATTTGAAAGGCAGGTAAGAGTCCATCATTCCCTTTGGGATGCAGAACAGTCTGGCAGAGCTGGGGCAGCTTTAAAAACAGGCTTTTGCCTTCTGCTCACAGGGTGCCCTGTGGGTTGAAAAGGTTCTTATTCCTGTGGAAACCACCAGGAACTAGCCCAGGCTTCCTGCAGGGTGACTTGCATCTCTCCAGCTGTGCATCCCTCCTGTCCTGTGACCACAACTGAAGGGGGTCTGTGCTGCAGGTGAGCCCAGGGCCACGCTGAAAACAGCCACACCTGAGTTTTCACACGATGCTCTGCACTTTATTTGGGTTCTAGGGTGAAACTCTGACTTCAGTTTTGTGTCCTAATTTCTCTCATTTCAACTAAAACCGGGTCAATAATTGTGCCTCAGTTTGCCTGTTTCTAAAAAGATGTTAATAATTCCTGTTCTACCAGGACATTATGTGAAGTTTTATTAATTGATGCTTGCAAAAGGCATTAAGATCAAGACAGAATAATTGCCTCAGTGGAGGTCATAATTAAACTTGTACCAAGAGCTACCTCTGAGCCTCAGCTGTGATGGTCATTTCATCTTTTTCTTGCACTTCAGCTACAAGTGTGGGGATGCTGAGGAGGGGAGCTGATCTTAAATACAGAGGCAGCCACTGTATTCAGCATCAATTCAAGCCCTCTATAAACCCAATGGATGTTGTGCACAGACCAGGGAAAGGTTCAGGCTGCAGGGAAGACGGGAAGCAGAGCTTGCAGTGGAGCAGGACAGAGCTGTCCAGAGGGATCAGCAGCAATCCCTGCCTTGGGAGCACCCGGCTCCCCTCGGCTGAGGGTCAGCTCAGGGGTCAGCACTAATCTGATCAAAAAGGGGATTGTGAAAAGCTCATCCGACTCAGACTGTGAAATCATGCTCTTGAATCCTAATAATTTCTGCAGCAACCAGTTGTCACGCCACGAGGAATTGCAAGCTGAAGTTGAGGAGGGGGGGGAGAGCAAGCTGACGCATTTTTGTGAGTCCCAAATCCTGCTGTAGGCTGAACTTCCATAAAAAAATTACATTTCCATATAGTTTGCTTTTAAAAGTACCTTGTGAAACACTGAGGTTCATATTTCTAAATATTATAGAACTGGGAAGTATCACAGGGTTATCAGAAGAATTTGAAAAAATCAAAATTCATGCAGAAACTTTGGAGATGATTTCAAGAAGACATGCAAGAGAATGATGGATTTTTGTACTCAAAAAAGCTTATAAATGACATCATTTTAAAAAGAGAACTTTCTTTTTCTATCCTTTTCTGCACTCTGCTCACTTTTCCACTGAATATTTTATGTAACAGCATTTTGTATTAAAATTCAAGTCAAAACCCCCACAAACACACCACCAGAAACCCAACCGCACAGGCTAATCAAAAGCAAAATAGGATTTAATCTCAAATTGCTTCTTTCCAATCAGGATGCCATTTGCATACTACATTTTTTTTCCAGCAAATCATGCAGATTTCTGGCTGTTTGCAGCTCTCCTCTCGAATCCTGATGGAGAGAGGAGCTGCTCCAGATCTCCACAGTTTTACCACATGGTGGCAATGTAACCTCCACCTTCCTGCTCAGGAGGTGAGTTGCCTCTGATTTCCTCCTTCATTACTTCTTATTCACTCTAATTATCATATTTGTAGGTGGCAATTACAGTCTTCTGAGTTTCTGCTTTCCATTTCCTCAATAAATTTAATAGAGGCTTGTTGGGTTTATTTTTCAAATAAACTCTGCAACATTTCTAAGGACATTAACCCTGTAATAGAAGAGTTTTTCTTCCAGTTAATGCAATATTTTTCTGATCACTAATGAAGTTTCGAGGACCACTCTGGAACTGTTCCATTTTGCCAACAAACATTCATGTGGCCTTCAGTATTAACCCTTTGTTTTCAAGATAGGAGTTCTCTTTAGACTATACTGCTTTTATTGCCTCATTGGAATTAAGAAAAGTCTCAAATTATTTAAAAGCAGCTTAAAAAGAATGCATGAAACACAAAAAAGAAAAATCAGGAATATGTAAAAAAGAACAACAACAACAGAAAACAGTAAAATATTCAGCCTGGAAAGGAATTACAGGTTCAGGAGAAAAGGTGATCCATGAGAAAACATGCTTTTAAAATCACACTAAGGAGCAAACTTGTAATCTTCATTTTAAATGACTGTGATACTGAGAAAATGAAAAAAACAAGATCTATTTGTTACTACTTTTAAAATCAGTATGCAGCCAAAGTCTACATCCAAACTATAATGTAAACATTTCTTTCTGCGCTTTTGAAAAGTGGATACTTCTCATATATAAATATAATATAGAACTATACCAGGTCTCAGAAGAAATGTTTTATTCTCTGGTTCACAGACCAGGCACCACAGATTTAAGGCTTAATCAAAGAACACAACACTATATCAGTAGTGAAAACACTCAAAAAATCTTGAAGCAAAACTCAGAGAACTTTAAGGAATATGTACATTTGTTAGAGGTATCAGCTTCTGCTTAGCTGTATAATTCTGGTCTGGATCTAATGTATGAATCAGGGCATTGTACATACTGAATGAGATTGTAATTGGGAATTTTACGTCTAAATTTCTGGCAAATTTACCTGAACTGTGGGAAGTATTTCTCAGCTAAGAGTTTGAAATTTGAATAATGTGCCCAACAGAGTATTTGGCGTGGTCATCCTCTGCTGTATAATCTGGTGAGATGAAGACTAAAAAATGTCTTGGTGTAACTGATATCCATATGGCCAATAAAGTTGCAAAACCATCTAGGACACCTCACTACACCACAGGAAATTTAATGAATAAAAACACAGAGCACTTAATAGTTTGCTTTGGTACTATATGATACTTCCACTCATTAAAATCTGAAAAAACTTTAAAAGTGAAAAGACATCTCTTCAAAATCCACAGTTATGGAGCTTGTTAAGAAGAAGTATTTTAAATAACTATAAATAAAACACAGTGTTTAGCTCTTAGCAGCATTTTGTGTTCCTGTGCTGTTTGATGTGACTCAAAGCAATAGAATAAATTTTTCCAGTGCAGAGGAACATACACGGACTTTCATGCAAGGTCTTAAAACTTCTTAGGGTTGGATAATACAGCACAGCAGCTTTTTCATCATTAAAAATAAAATAATAAGAAGTAAAATAAATAAGGTATTCTAATCATGATTTTCTGGTATGCAAACTGGGTGAGAGAGGGTTCATTCAGCACCAGAATGACACAGGCAAACACAGGAATGACCACAATCCCTTTAGGAGAAAAGAACTGGGAAGAATGGCAGCAAATCCAGCTCTACAAGGCTCAGCTGTGCTGTGGAGCTAGTTCTCAAAGTAAGAAACTCTGTTTTCAGTGGAAGGAGAAGAAAGCAGGCAAAGAGGCTGGGCAACACAGAAGTGGTTGGGGCTGCTCTTGCTGGAGGCTGCAGAGCTGAACAGACATCTCAACATGGGATTATTTTGGTCTTTTCCCCCCTGCAGGGTCTGGCTCTGCCTTGGTGGGCCATGAAACCTGGCTCAATATGTATCCCCCACCTCCAGACTCTGAGAAATCCTGATGGATGTGGTCAAGGGCTGCAGGAAGCCAGAGAAATGTGCAGGTCTGAGAAGTGCCTGCTGCTGTTTGCCATGGATTTGGAGGAAAGAATCTCCTACATGTCACTGCATTGCTTGGTCTCTGCAGTCCTCATCCCAGGAGAGGACTGAAGGTTTCTGCCATCCTTCTGGAGTTGGTCCCTGCTGTCCCACACGGGCTGCTGTGCACCTGTGTGTGGTGTTTGCAGGGACTTGGAGTCCCCAGCCTGGCACACAGCAGCCAATGCATCCTTGGCCATTTATATTTTACTGCTTAACCCATCCAAAAGCTTTAGGATCATCTTTAAAACCTGCTATTTCCCCTTGCTTTTCTAATTGCTGTTAACTCTGTGGTATAGTTTCCCCTCAGACCTGTGCTTGTTGAAGACTGGAGAGCAGCTGGTGCAGAAGCTGCACCATATGGTAGTTACTTATAGCAATGTAAACTAATTGAGTGTTGAGGGTGAAATAATCCCTGGATGCTTTATCTTTCAGGAACTGCTGGAGTGTCAACTGATAGCCTTAAAGATCTGCTCTAGCCCTTCAGCTCTCCTGACACAGAGCAGAATCCAGCCAGAGGCAGCTCCATGTCCTCACTGGCGTCAGCACTGCAGTCACCACGGGGCTTCTTTGGCACAATCTGAAGAATTCCCTGCACTGTATCACCCACATCCCTCTTGTCTTCAGGGGCTGAGGTCCTGTGGAGAGCTGGTACTGGGAACACTGCTGGAAAAATCAGTCTTGTACTCCCAGCACCAGGATCTGAGCATGTTGGTCATCATGCCACCCACGGGGCCAAGCACAGGCAGCACAGACAGGGATATGGAAAGGTGTTTTTCACATACGAATATTTGACCTCTTGCTTATTTCACATACAAAGATTTAATCTCTACTGGAGGAAACCATGGACTTGAGCTCTATGGGGGTCTCCCAGGTGCCCTGCCAGCCCTTAGCAGTGATGCACCCCTTGCATTTCGCATCATTACCCCTCTGCTCTTCTAGTCACAGACCCAATCTGACTCTGATTGCTTCCACATGGCATTAGGATTTGGAGTTGTGTATTTTAGACTGTATTTCAATTTGGTTATTTGTCTTTTTTTTTCCCCCCTTCAAATTAGGGAAGCTGATGTACACAAATTATCAGATGATTTATGTCATAATTTTGGATATTCTCTTGATTTCCCTGCTATTATACAACAACAGACAGGCCAGCTCTCTAGTGAGAATCACAAATCACAGCAGAATTTTCATCCTTTTCATTTAGCTTACACTCATTGTAATTTGGACAGAGTACATTCATTTTTGCATTTCTTATTTCTTAAGGCACATACTCTTTATTCAGGCCAGGGAGCAGTGAAACAAATAGGAAAGCTATTTAAACAGCCTGTAGATTTTGCACTGGCCTCTTAATTTCCACAAGGCTGTACCAAGAATAAAAACCTACAGGAAATTACTTTTTAGGTCAAATTGATGGAATTACACACTAACATAAAATTTCTATGACTATCTTTCAATTTCTTTGTTCTTTCTGTAATCACTTCTTGATCGCAGCACTTTAAAAACATTAAGCTTTCTTTCTTTCTTTCTAACATGTTTTTCAAATAAAAGTTCATGGACACCCTCAGAAGAAGAAAATGACCAATTTTCCTCAGGGAAATAATGAGACACATATAAATTTATCGTGATAAAGAGCTCCATTCCCTACAGCTATCATGTACAAGCAGTTTATGTGTATTTACTCTGCTGTCTATAAAACCAGGCATTCTTTGTAATTGCAGAGGCAAAATGTCTAACTGCAAAGATATGAGAAAAAGACATCAAAACTATACACAAGATCATAAAATTGTAGCTCCAGAAGAAGCCCAAAGAAGTCTTAATCCCCTCCTTGCACTGAAATAGGATTGATGTTTATCTCAACAACCCATGACAAAAATCTGTTTAATTCACTCTTAAAAATCCCCCAGGACAGAGATCCCTGCAGTATCCCTGGGAAACATGCCCTAACAGCTATATTTCCACCCTATAATACTGTACATCAGTTTGTACAATTTAATTAAATTCTTTTAATCTGTTACAACATTCTACAGCCTGAAAGACTCTTATATGTGTCACAGCCCTCCAGCTCAATTCCACCAACATAGAAATGATGCATTTTTCTTTTAAATGCAGTGAACCTGATCACCCAAATATATTTTTTTATGTTTTATACTATCAAACCACAGAAATTATTCTAAGGAGGAAAAGCATGGCTTTTAAATTTGGCTGGATTTGAAAATAGTCTCTAACATGCCACTCCTTATTTTCTGGGAATAATAGTGTTTTAAGATATTTCCTCTGAAACCCTGAAAGTGGACATAAAACATGAATATTACAGCAAGACCCTCTCATTCAGCATCCTGGTGCAGATCCAGGGCATCACCATTATCTCCATGGAGTTATTCCAGACTTCAGCTTAGCGTGGCATAGGTCAAAATCTGTTCTGTAATATCCAAAGTGCTGGTATACTAATTAGTTATTAAAAATACCAGCATAATCAGAAAATGAGGACACAGCCTCCAACAGGCAATTTAACCCAAGGCCACTGTAATAAAATTGGTGCAGAGAAACAGAACTTGTGTGCAAGCAGAAAACCACAACGGCTCTGTTATACAATCCACAATACACCTTTTTTTTTTGGAAATATTTGACTCTAGTGATACAACATCTATTTTGTGATACCTACCAGGGCTTCAGGGCAAACAAAAACAACTTCACTCACTGAACACCTCTTAAGGCACTGGCAACTGCTGGCTGCACTGCGACATCAGGATGAACAGCTGGCTTCCTTCCACTGCCCCAAGGAGCTCTCTGGCCACGGTAAATAATATTCTCTTTTCCTTCCAAAAGCCATCCTGAAGCCTGAATGATGCTGATCCAGAAATTAGAGGATGACAGGTGTTGGTTTTGGCATCCTCCTTCCAAACAACCTTCTGCAGCAAGGGAAGGTTAAGGACTGGGCTAGAGCTGGCAGGGTTTCTCGTGGTGCGGTGCTGGATTTTGAAGCCAGTCCAGGTAACAGCACATTTTAAAGTTTTCAGGAGTTTGCTGGTTTCTAGGCAGGCATTCACAATGTGCACTGTAAATGGTTCAATTTTCCATGACCTTTGCCAGCTGAGAAGGGCCAGAAGCCTATCCTGGTGATGAAATCTGTAATGGGAGCTTACCTGGGACAGGGGAACCTCCACCAAAGCCAGGAGGTGATGGAGCTTCTACAGAACCTTTCATGACATCATCTGGTGAAATTTATGACTCTCTTTTCTTCTGCTTTAACATGCAAAAGGCAAAATAATCTTGCATCTAGTTCATCTTCTTTGCAATGAAATTTTATATGGTAGAAATATTCACTTCAAACAAAGAGCTGCTCTTCATCCTTTGAATGCAACTGAACTGGGCAGATTTTATGCACATTTGGTATAAGTCAGTGTGCACATAACAGTTCACAGAAATCTAGTCACCTTCAATGAGCTAAATAATGGCTAACTGAGACTTGGATGGCTACAAATGCTGCACAGCAGCTGCATGAACTGAATGGGCAACACTCAATGATGTCCAAAGCAAAACAGAGGGAAACTTCCTATTTTACTATGGGGACAACGCCACCAAAGCATCACTCTGCTTTTGCTACCTCACCTGAGCAAACACACAAATGAGGGAACAAATTCCATGCAGCTTCCCCCAAAACCCCTGAAAAAATACCAGCACATACTTAAGAGGAAACTAAGTTTTTAGACTTGAGTTTCTGGCACTACCTGCTGTTATTTCCCAGTTCCATATCTTTCCCAAATTTCCTTTACCCCATAGCAGCTGTGTAGAACTGCAAATTTACCCATGTTCATGGAATATTTTCTTTGTGCCTGAAAATATGAAAGTTCTTAAAGTAAAATCTAGATTCTCTGTTCCAGTGATTATTCACATATCTTGTCAAAATAGAATAATTTGTAGTCCCATTAAGGCTGGTTTCTTTCACTGTCTGCAGCAATGACTTTAGTATGGCAAGAGATTTATTTTTCCAGACTATCTTAAAAATTGCAGTGATGAGTCAGTCTAATTCTTCATCTCATTCTCCCCAACCAGGTTTTGGAGCTTCTAATTACTGGGAAAGGTTAGCCCTGCCTGTGAAATATGAGGAGATGTCATCTCCTTCTCTGGTGGCACTAAACAGGAACTTTAGGACATACTTGCTTCCAGGCTAATTATGAACGTTCCTTTTCACATTCAGGCATAATTTGATCATCAAAGTTCCTGCTTCCTAGCAGAAGTTCAGCATTCTCATGTTGTACAATGAAAAATTGAGCACACAGACGAATTAGGTAAGGCACTGCTTCAGCAGACTTGCTAACTGGTTTCCCAGTACTAAGACCACTTCCAGAGTCTCAGAATTAATATTTCTAAATGTAAGAAATATGTCTACTTCACTTGCTTGAAATGCTATAGGCATAAGAGATACAGCTCAAAATAGCTGATATTTGATTTGGCAGCTCCTGCCAGGCGCTGCACTTCCGAGACCAGTCATACATGTTCTAAATTTACCCTCTGATATTTTTTGTGAGATGCTGATTAAATTATGGAAAAGATTTTTCTCTATTACTGTGTTCTCTTTCCTCTCTTTATAAAGTGTACAAAAGAACAGAAGCACTATTAGCATGAATCAGCCAGCAGCTTTGGATGTGTAGTTCCCATAAGCTCCGAGAGAGTTTCAGGGAAATGTATGTGAGGGGAAATTGGGAGCCTTTCCTAGATCTTGCAGCAAAAAATTCTGCAGTTTCATTGTCTTAATGACGATGACATCCTGGCCTCTCCCGCCAGGTGTCACTGCGAAGTCACACAAGAGGATCTGCTGGTGATCACGCAAAATGCAGACAAAATGAAGATTAATAAGGCACAGGAGTCATCTCTGAAAAAGAGGCTTTTTCCCCCTCCTCCTCCTGGTTCTTAGCCAAAAAGGAAACACAGCAACACCACTGTGTGTTAAGCTCCACAAAGCAGAGTATCAGCTTTAAAGGATGTCTGTGTGAAGCTCATACTACTCAAGAGATTTAAATGTGTGTCGTGGGAGCTGGGGCTGGGGCTTGGCTGCCAGGAGTGTTTCCCTCTTGATGTCTGAGGATGAGGAGATGTCCAGATGAGACATCCTAACCACGGTGTCAGCACAAAGTCTGGAATAGGGATTCTCAATTTGAGATGATCTTGAGATTTAGAGACTTCCAAATTTAGAGACTACCTCTGATCCTCTGATCCTCTGATCCTCTGAACACGACACGAGATAAGGGAGTAACTCACATGCAATTCTTACTTTTTAAACTCACTTCTTACTTTTTAACTCACATGCTATTCCTACCAAATTCCCTAATAGCCACAGTATGTCCCACAGCTACAAAACTGTTCCTTTGTTTTCCTACTTTCTACTCTAATATCAGAGGACATGCAGCAAACTCCTCATGTCACACTTTATGCATGCCATAGGACCATCTATAGGTTAAAATCCTTCCTTCCCCTCCCAGCAGTGACAGAAGCACACACCACTGTGTCACATCCTTGATTTCCAAGCATGCACTCAGAACACCAGAAGTTATCCAGCTTTGTCTGTGACTTGCTCAAGGAGACCACACCAGGACTTTCTAGCAGTGCAGCCCAGAGGAGACAGGGACCCTGCTCACCCTGCTGGGCTGCTCCTGATCTAGCAGCAACCTGCCAGTTTTGAGGGAAGTTCTCCTGCCCCATTCTTCATGATTCAGCATCACAAAATCCCAAAATCAACAAATTTCCAAATGCAGCACAGGGACATCTCAACCTTCTTTTGTCACTTAACAGAATGATGGAGGTGACCTCCATGAGAGTGCCTTGCTGCCACCCCTCCTCACAACAGCTGAACAGCCTTTCCAAGTGCTTGGTAGCAAATTAAGACACTTTAATTACACCATGACAGAATTAAACTCTCTGGAAGAGTGCTCTAAAAAAAGCATATAAATGAAATTAATTTTACCTGCAATTTACTTTTTAAATGCATGTTATTTTTAAGATATTACTACTTCTATACAGAACATATAAATACTCTTATCTTATTGCTTTGGAAGTCCTTTTTGCTACACCAGCACTTGCTTTAAAATTATCTGTAAGACTTATCATTGCTAAAACATATTCTCAAACCAACAATGATCGTACAGCAAACTGAAATAAAAACCACTCTTTGCTGCTGCTATGCATTTAAATGTGTAGCTGATTTCAGTGGCGGAACTTTAAACTCTGTTTTATAGGGAATCACTCGATTTTAGTACAAGCATTTATCAGGCACGGCTCTGAAAATGTTAAGTCAGACTATGAAAACATTGTCAATGCTTATTTTAGTAATAAACCCCATGCTTAATCTATGTTTTCATGTTACAGTAATCTATGTATCAATCTATAACCTTCCAGCTAAATGCACTAAGTAGATTAAGCTCTGATTGATTTGAAATGTTTTTCACTATATTATCAAAAGTATACAGATCAGCATAAATACCTCTAAGAAAATTTTTCTCCTTTGGCAGATTTACAAAAGCAGAGCTTAACTTGAATTGCAATGAACTTCTGCATTTTTCCAGGGCAAAAAGCCTGTCAAATTTACTCTAGATCTGCTGTGCTTGTGGACTCAGGAAAGACCTGTGATTAATAGCATGGCACAGCTATTCTGTTGTGACAAGAGTGATGACATTGTGAAGAAAAGTGTCCCCCCGGGTCTGCCATGCATGTGAAGAGCCAGGAGCCCCCCCAAAGGGTGGCACTGCTGGGTTGCCATCTGCAGAGCTCACTGTGCAATCAGCTCTCACAAAGGGGAGGGGACAGTGCTGTTGGGGTGCTCTTGCTGCGTAGATAAAAGTTGTTAAAAGTCATCTTCCTCAAATAGAACACCCCGAGTTTTATTTTCTGTGCTGCACTTAGGGAAAGTGAGAAGCAGGTTGTGAGCTGTCACAGAAACCCAGTGGGCGCTGCAAGGCGGCTCTGCTGTTGCTGCCAGGGGTCACAGAACTCCAGCAACAAAAAGAGCATGGAAGGGAAGAGGAGTGTGCTGAACTCTCCGTGATCCTGATTCTCACAGCTCCTCTGCAGAATGTCTGCCAGAGCTGGCTGCACAGATGGAGGGAGAGTTCTGCATATGCTCAGCACTCATCCTGGTAGCTCACAGTGCAAACAAACACGGGCCTGAGCATCCCACCCAGCTCGGCTGGGAGGTGGGGAAGGCACGGCTACAAACCACAGCAGCAATGGGAGAACAGCAAAAGAAGTACTGAGGTGGCACAGTTCAGTCTTTGCCAGGTTTTCAAGCATTTCCAGTCAGGTAAGTTTGGATTTAAAATGTGGTCCAAGTTTATCCCATGGAAGAGGTGGCATCCAAGAAAAGGAAAGGCTTTGGAAAAACAAAGGCGATGATGTGTTGGCAGAGTATCCCAGGTTAAATCTCACTGGCAGCCACAACTCGAATCTCCTGGACCCCACTGGGGAGGTGTCTCTCATTTCTCAATTGTCCTTATCCATTTGTCCCCATGGAATATCCAGCTTCTTCTGGATCCTGCTCCATCCATCCATGCACAGCTGGTGTCTGAGTGCTGCAGACCCAATGACACCATGGCCCCACAGCTTCTTCAAGCACAAGTCCTCAGTCCTGGAACCGGTCCCAGGTTTACCTCCATAAGGATTGCACAAGTGATGACAAGAGAAGGCGCTCAGCCAACACAGTTCAGATCTGGATTTGATTTTGGATTCCCATTAGTTGGGAACATTTAAATCAGGTTTTCCTGTGGGACCTCCTACACCATGCTTATGAAAAAAGACAATTATTTAGTTCAATATAAAGTGTATTAGGACACAAAGTGACATTTCCAAATCCTAATTTCTTCCAAACATAACCCCAGTGAACAACAAGTCCAATGGTCCTAATCTGCCTTGTGCTTCACAGGTTACAGACCTGGCTTGGCATAAACAGACTGTACTCGATCACACATTCATTTCTTACCCTAGCACATTAACATAAAGTTAACAAGCAAATTCATTATAGAGGGCAAACCTGAAAGTCAATGTCAGCCAAGAAATTGCCTGAGCAATCCTGTAATTGAATAAAAATAGGTGTCAGCAAAACAAGTGTCATCATGGGCTTGCTGATGTGCTCTGGGTTCATGGGCTTGACAAACTCCTCTCAGTGTGGTGCTGTGTGTGAGACTCTGCAAGGAGACCTGATGTACTAAATGATGTTTATCAGACAAATATGGGTAGTAGTAGTGGGCACATTTGACCTCCAGAGTCAAACAGCCTGCCCAAAACTTCGCCAGCAAATTAATAAACAAAGTGAAGAAAAATTAGCATTTTGTAGCTTAGCCACTTCTCTGGTTACAAAGTGCTTTCACAGCACAAGGAGGACACTTATTAGCAAATATGTATTGCAGTAGAAACATTTTAAAGCATAAATAATAATAAACCCCTATCAGATTTTTTCATTGATGTGTTTGATGAGTTTGTACACTGATTTATGGGATCAGCATCTTTAGGAGGGGCAAACAAACTTATTCATTTTTAATTCCCTCATTTCTGAGTCTAAGGGCCTCAGTCTAGCTGTGGTACAGACCAATTTAAGTAGTGATTCCTATTTTTACACCAATTAACAGTTAATGGTATTTTGTAATCTTTTCTGGTTCTATTAAGCCTCAAGAGAACTGGAAGCTGCCAAAGGGGCACAGTTAATAGATGTATCTGGAAACTTTCTCTGTAGAAGAAAACCTTGGGACTATGCTGGGACCTGTAGGAGAAAGAGTCACTTTAGAGGGAAGTTGTGTCACAGGAAAGAGTCACTGCCAGGTCCAAAAGCCAGGATCCCTGTGAGAAGGAGCTGCTGGCAGCAGCATCAGCCAGCAGCAGAGAGAGGGATGCATGATAAGTACCTGTTATACACATACATACATATATACATATACATGTACATGTACATATACATGTGTGTGTTTATGTTTTAAAATTTTTGTTCTGATATATTACTTTAAAAGCCCACAATGCCCAAAAGAACTGGGGGTGTTGAGGATCCTCTTCCAAGCTAACGAGCAGTTGAAATCACTTTTCAAGCAGCTGCTCACACACACCAAAATGGCCATTTGCCAGCTGAAAGGATCAAAGAGAACAGTGCTCCAGAGATGACCCTCCACCCTGTCAGGCCCTTTTTCACAGGAAAGAAGCCAATTACTGGGGTCTGCTTTTAGAATTTTTTTTAGGTGGCAAGATCTGGGGAGCTTCCAAGGCCCACCTAGTTCTGTGAAAAACAGCTAATCAAGTAAAATTGTTTCCTCACTTTCTCCTTTAAGATAGAACCCCTTTCCTTCCCCATTTCTGTCCTTTTCTGTGATTTGAAAACTGGCACGTCCATGAGTGATTGCAGGTGCCATTAAATAATGAAGCAGTTCTGTTCATTAAAGCCCAGTGATTTATTACCTTTGGACTAAGAGAAAGAAAACAGCCTGAAAACAGAATTCTTACACCATTTCACATTATTTTCAGTCCAGCACATCAGGCAGCTGTTAGAATAGCAGGTTTTCAGCTCCGTGGTCCACCAGTGCCCAGAAATGCAATGTTGGATGCCCAGTTCCAGCAAGGTCTGTAATTCTAGAGTGTAACTTAAACTCATAACTAACTGCTGGCCTAAATGTCATGTCCTACCTTCATACAGCCAGTCGCTGAGCCCATTGAAAATAACACCTTCCTTTCCTGTGGAGACCACTCGGATGGCTTGTTTCCCCACATGGGCACAGTAATAGATGTTATTCTCAAAGATAAATATCTGATTTGAAGGGGAAAAAAAAAGAAAAGAAAAGAAAAAGAAAAACAGCATTAAGAAGTGGCTCTAGCATAAAATGTTGCATTTTGCTTTTACAATAATTGGCAGTACAAAATCACATATCACAGTTTTATGGCATCTTTTGTCAAAAAAAGAGGATTTCAACAGCTTGCTTCCAGTGCCATCAGCTAATAGAAAGATGCGAATTTACAACAAACTGAAGCCTTGGTGCTTTGATATAAGCTTTATTTCTCTCATTCCTGTCTTCATTTCAGAAACTGAACAGTTCAGTTAGAGGGCATGAGATGAAGAGTGCCATTGCTTAGGTTTTGAGAGTTGTTAGAGCTACTGCTGTGAAATGCTCCTGTGAATCAAGCTCTTTATTCATGTGTTTAAATGCTGATCAGGAAGTAAAGCTTTAGCCAGCCAATAATAAAAATATTGTTCCATGGCATCAGTCTTTATCATGTGTTCCTCTGTCACTGATAGCACAATTCCTGTCCCCTCACCCCAAAGTGAAACACATCTTTCTCTAAGCAGAGTCACAGAATCACAGAATCACTTGGTTGTAAAACACCCTTAAAATCCCTTCCAACCCAAACCATTCTGATTCTAAGAGCACTGAGTCCCAGCAGTAACCCAGCACTGCCAAGCCCATCACTAGAGCACGTCCCCCAGTGCCACATCTACACATCTTTTAAATACTCCCAGGGATGGTGATTCCAGCACTGCTGGTGCTATTCCAGCACTGCCTGTTCCCATGCTTGGCAACCATTTCTGTGAAGGAATTACTCTTGGAATCCAACCTAAACCTCCCTGGCATAACTTGAGGCCATTTCCTCTTGTCTTACCATTTGCTAACTCGGGAAAAAAGACAGATCCCCCCTCACTACACCCTCCTTTTCAGGTAATTGTGGAGAGTGATGAGGTCCCCTGATGCCTCAGGTTTTAGCTTTTATATTTTTAGATTATGTACTGCTTTAGTGTGTAGTTCTGAGCTTCATATTAGGGGATAGTAAGCTCTCTTCACAAAGTAGGTAGACAAAACAATTCCTTCTCTAGCTGGGGACCAAATTAAAATGATCCAAATTTCAGGCCCAAGAGCAGAAACAATGGCAGAATGAAGAGAGAAAAAAAAAGAGAAGGATGGGACTTCATGGGCTAAAGCTGTAACTGGACAATTAACTCCAATATGCAAATTGACCAGAACTTATAAAAGGGAGAGACCCCATGACCAGTCATCCATTTTGTGACCATTTTGGGTTCATCTTGGTGTAGCCCTGGCTGGGCTTTTGTACTGTCTGAGGTGGATCAATTGAGGCCTCCTCATAAATCCCTGCTTTATTCTTTAACGTGCCACATCTACACATCTTTTAAATACTCCCAGGGATGGTGATTCCAGCACTGCTGGTGCTATTCCAGCACTGCCTGTTCCCATGCTTGACAACCATTTCTGTGAAGGAATTACTCTTGGAATCCAACCTAAACCTCCCTGGCATAACTTGAGGCCATTTCCTCTTGTCTTACCATTTGCAACTCGGGAAAAAAGACAGATCCCCCCTCACTACACCCTCCTTTTCAGGTAATTGTGGAGAGTGATGAGGTCCCCTGATGCCTCAGGTTTTAGCTTTTATATTTTTAGATTATGTACTGCTTTAGTGTGTAGTTCTGAGCTTCATATTAGGGGATAGTAAGCTCTCTTCACAAAGTAGGTAGACAAAACAATTCCTTCTCTAGCTGGGGACCAAATTAAAATGATCCAAATTTCAGGCCCAAGAGCAGAAACAATGGCAGAATGAAGAGAGAAAAAAAAGAGAAGTATGGGACTGCATGGGCTAAAGCTGTAATTGGACAATTAATTCCAATATGCAAATTGACCAGAACTTATAAAAGGGAGAGACCCCATGACCAGTCATCCATTTTGTGACCATTTTGGGTTCATCTTGGTGTAGCCCTGGCTGGGCTTTTGTACTGCCTGAGGTGGATCAATTGAGGCCTCCTCATAAATCCCTGCTTTATTCTTTAACACCATCTAATCTCTGTTCTAGGTCAACCTTCACAAAGCATCACCCCCCTGAGCCTCTTTTTCTCCAGCCAAACAACCCCAGTGCCCTCCGCCACTCCTCATAAGTTTGGAGCTCCAGACCCTTATCCAGCTCCCCTGCCCTTCTCTGGACATGATCCTGCACCTCAAAGTCTTGTTGTGAGGGAACAGAGCACAGGATTCCAGGGGCAGCCTCACCAGTGCCCAGGACAGGGGGACAATCACTACCCTGGTCCTGCTGGCCCCACCATTTCTGATCCAGCCAGGATGCCTTTGGCTTTCTTGGCCACCTGGGCACACCTGGCTCGTGTTCAGCTGCTGTCAACCAGCATCCCCAGGTCCTTTCCCCCAGGGCCACTTTCCAGCCACTCTGTCCCCAGCCTGTAGCACTGCCTGGTGCTGCTGTGACCCAAAAGCAGGACTTGGCCCTGTTGAACCTCTCACCATTGGCTCTTTTTGTAGACAGGCATCACATCTGCTGACCTCCAGCCACCTGGGCCCTCCCAGTTAGCCAGGACTGCTGGTAAGTGATGGGGCAGTAGCTCAGTGAGCTCTTCTGCCAGCTCTTTGGATGGATCCTACACAGTCCCACACACACAAGTGCCATCTGAGGGATGTGGCAGGTCACTGACATTTCACCTCATGAGACTTTTATTCTGCTCCCCATCCCCATCTTTAACACGTTTTTAAACTCTTTTAAAACTGAAAAGATGGTATCAGTAAGCTATTTATACTGAAATGCAAGCTGTTAATATAATTTAGTAGACATTTTTAGATGGGTTTTTCTACAATTGAAGATATTGGAATAAATGTTATGTATTTTTACCATGATACTAGAAAGCAATTTCTCATGTTATGAAAAGACAGAATTGGGAAAAAATATTTGCTTTCGTCTTCTGTTTCACATCCTATTACGGTATATGTTTCACCCAAGGATGAGCTGGAAAGATTCCAGAAGAAAGTATAGATCTTAATTTAATTTTGGCAGGAGTTATAGCAGGTTTGCCTAAAGGTAAAAATTATTACTGAAACTGTAGCTTGCTCTTTTAAACTAGGAAGAGCTGCATTCAATGAATAGATCAGGAAAGTAAAAAATGCATTGTGGAAGATACTACATGCCCTTTCCTACCTTGAATTTTAGTAATCAGAGCAGCCAGACAAGGCACTGCAAGTAGAGAATTTTATGTATTAGCTAATCTGCATATGGGGAGGTTGTTGAAGTCTAAATGTGCATAAAAATTGTGAAGACTAAGCAGAATAAGACATTCAGGGTTCAAATAAATCCAAATCTCTGTGTCTGAGTACTAAATGTGCTAAGGGGTGCTTGGGTAAGAGCTCTTCTATGACAGGCACACAATCAAGTGGATTTATTCAAGTGATGTAACCCTTCCCTTGCCAACATTCTTCCAGCAAAATAAGGTTTGCAATATTTTGTACTATATTCAATGTTTTATGAGCTTACAGGAAAAATAAAGAAGGTGGATTGACAACCTGTTCCTACCTCCCCTTTTTAAAATATTACATTGTTTCCATCTTGACTGTTTGATCTTTCAAAGCTTCATTGCACTCATCAGGGTGTGTGAGGTATCTGGTAGCTGCAGTGGAAAAATAATATAGTGCTCTGACTTCAAACTGCCTCCCATACAATTCAGAGTCAAACTGCAGCACCTCATGGAAATTTGAAAATTATCCTCCTAACTACAGTGCCTTGTACCCTAAAAATGTCAACCATAATCAAGATAAAAGATAACTGAAGCAGCACAAGGAAGATTTCTGTGTAATGTATCTTATAAATTAAGAAAAAGATGTTGGACTTCTGTTATTCATCAAGAAAGAAATGTCTTTGGATTACCTCACATCCCATGTTAGAAACAGATCTGAAGTTATTGTGAAATACCTGTGTAACAATTTTTACTGTTTTGGTTTCATGGCATCAAAGCAGTGATTTCTATCAAATGATCAATCCTGTCAGCTAATTAGAGGATAAGAAATTTAGAAAAGAAAATTAGAAAAGAAAAATAGTAAAACTATGTTCAGACATCACTTTTACATGACTTTATGCCAGCTTTGCATAGCTCTCCTAGACAAATTTAAAATGATGACAGAAGGGAACAAGATCCCTTCTGTTTTATGCCTCTCTGTACAGGAGATAAAGAGCAGAGCCCAAATTTCTTCTCTTTTGGTGTGCATATTTGAGCAGGACTTGAAGCCAGATATTCTTGCAATACATGTGCCTTAAAATCCAACACTGAACACAACTACTGGCATGGAAAACCAAGGTGAGCTAAGCCAGGAAGAGCCCTGTGCTGAATACCATGTCCCTTTTCATCATAACACATTCAACACAGAGGAAAGAGAAGATATTCTGAAAGAAGAAGAATGGAAACATCCATACATAGGTTGAAGAAGCAGAAATTGCTAACTCTACAGAAAAAAACCAAGCAAGATGTAAGTTCTACAATATAATGAACAGACACAGAATAAAAGGAAAAATGTATTTTCACAATTTTATTTCTCAAAAATAACAGGCAAACCAATGAAACCCAGAATATTTTTCCAATGAAATCAGAATTAACCTATGGAAATTCTCACCACTGGATCTAGCAGAAGACCTCTCTTTCTGCTGGATGTTTTAACAGATGCAGTTATTTAACAAAAATAACTGCAACATCTGAGGGGATTAAGATAAAGTTTGTGGTTTTTCAAATGCATTCACTTAATCCCAGGATAATAAAAATCAATGGATTTTGCTCTTGGCTTTGTGTGGCTCAGTGTGTGACTTTCAGCTGTAACCCCTTTAGCCTCAGGTATCAGCACACCACTGACTCCTGAGGTCTGGGAAGAAATCTCTGCCTGTATGCAACTGGTGTTAGAATTGCTAACCCCAAACCATTTGACATCCTTGCCCCACACAATTAAAATTGGAGAAAAAAAATATATGAGGCTGATTGGGCCACAAGCCTGTGACAGGAAGGAAAGTCAAAGCTTAAGTATCCAGTAAGATAAATTTATACAGTAGGGTAAATATTTGATCTAACAACAAATTAAACTTAATTCACTTCAAACGTGCAAGAGCCTTAATGACACTGATTGATTCAAGGATTTATTTAAAATGCTTTTGCAACTGCTTAAGGGCTTCTAAAATAATACTCTTACCAAACTGACCCAGAGTGGTATTCAGCAATTATGCTGTATTAATTAAAATATTGGTACTTTTAAATTGATTAATTTATGAATCTTTTTAGGAACATAATTAAAATAATGTCCTTAAGACTTAAAAAGTCACAGTGACCAACTATTTTGAGTAGGTGAACACTTCTTTTTATAGTTGGTCAACCTACCTTCCTTCCAGCCAAAGAAGTGTGTATAATTCCTACTTCTCCATAGATCAAAAGAATATAAATTCATGTGCACTAACCTGCATTTTTACTGCTCCTATTTATTTTCCAGCTGTAGAGTGGCATTTTAAGTTTATTTTCTCTTTACCCCACAATTTCTAAGGTATAACCTGTCAGCTGAATGAGCTGCATCACTCAAATTTCTCATAAAGTTAATGCCTGGGTGCTTATTACTTTAAGTTATTAGCAGATTGAGAAAGTGCAAATGTTTCCTCCACCTTAAAGGCTCCTTTCCACACTGCAAGGTGAGCCCACAGGATTTATCTGTGAGGGAAGAGATAACGTGGAAAGGTTGTCACTCTGACATGGGGAGTTTGATCAACAAGAACTGGCCTTCATCTACAGACAGGCACAAACCTTTCCTTGGCACTGTGTGATGGTTTGGCTAGGGTGGAGTTAATTTTCTTCCCAGTGGCTGTGTTTTAGATTTGTGCTGAGCACAGTGTTGATAATGCAGAGATATTTTTGTTATTGCTGAGCAGGGCGTACACAGAATTTTCTGCTTTTTGTGCTGCCATGCTGTCGAGGATGCTGGGGGTGCCTGGGAAGATGGGAGGGGACACAGCCAGGACAGGGGACCCAAAGTGACCCAAGGGTTATCCCAGACCACAGAGCACCATGATCAGTGTATAAAGTGGGGCAAGGAGAAGGAAGAGGGGAACTTTTGGAGCGATGGCGTTTGTCATCCCAAGTCACTGACAGGTGTGATGGGGCCCTGCTCTTCTGGAGGTGGCTGAACACCTGCCCAGCCATGGGAAACAGGGAATTAATTCCTGTTTTGCTTTGCTTGTGTGCACAGCTTTCACATCCCCTATTAAACTGCCTTTATCTCCACCCATGAGTGCTCTGGGTTTGACTCTTCTGGTTCTCTCCCTGATCCCACTGGAGCAATCAGCTGTGTGGGGCTTGGCTGCTGGCTGGAGTTAAACCACAAAACCCTGCTTTAAATTCAAAATCGGTTCAATCTTC
This sequence comes from Onychostruthus taczanowskii, assembly GCF_017590055.1. Taxonomy (NCBI): domain Eukaryota; kingdom Metazoa; phylum Chordata; class Aves; order Passeriformes; family Passeridae; genus Onychostruthus; species Onychostruthus taczanowskii. The sequence continues at coordinate 18,543,435 of NW_024500349.1, forward strand.
CTATGAGGCTTAAAAAGACCAGGCATAAAAAGGAAGACACAGTGAGTGGGGAAATAGAACTACAAATAAACACACTATTATCTCCTCAACCAACATGATGTATTTCATTGTTTCTTCTTTTTAACATTAAACCTTTACTTTTTCTCTTTCTGCTCTTTTGTTGGAAAGCCAGTTTACCTGAGAGCATATACTGAATAATAAAAAAAGAAACAGAATAATTTTAAGACTTTTTGCACCTCTCAGAAACACTTGTATTTATTTTGCAGAATCACTAAACAAATCTATGAAAACTTACAGACCTGCTACTGGTAAAGCTGAGCCCATCAGGGACACTGCTAGTACATCTGTGAAAATGTATTTATAAAAGGGTGAAAAAGCTGGGTTTGTAGGCATGTGAGAGGAGTGACAAAAAATGTGAGAGAAACAGCCTTGCAGACAGCATGGTTAGTGGATGAAGAGGGGTAGGAAGGGATGGTGTATTTATTTTTGTTTTATTTCTCACTCTCACAATTCTGTTACAATTAATAGCAAATTATCAAATTGATTTCCCCAAATGGAGTCTCTTTTGCCCCGATGGCAACTGGCAAGTGATCCCCCTGTCCTTAGCTCCACCTATGAGATTTTACGTAGAATTTTCTCCCCTAGGCCCACTGGGGAGGGGGAGTGATAAAGCAGCTTGGTGGGCAACGCACCACAATAATCCCACAAGAGGATTTAAAGATCCTTTAGTCAAGGACTTTTTAAAAAAGCTTTTCAGTATAAGACACTTCCTTAGAATAGTCTGACTCCTGTCCATTTTTTTTGGGTTTCAGTGATAGGAATGGTTTGTGCTGAACTGTATATGAACTATCTACATATTTATATGGTGTTATTTGTCACATTGATTGGAAAGCCTCTGAAAAACACACAGATTTATCTTACCAATATGTTCAGGAAGTGGAAAAGTATTATGTCTTTATTTATATGCTAAGTAGCTGGCTGAGGTCTGTAACAGAGCCACAGCTTGTAAATGTGGTTTGGAAATGTCAGATCATGGACACAAGTAGTTCTGATTGTGATCAAACCCTTCCTGGAAATGCACGTACAGAAAGACCTTCCCTTCTCTACACCATTTCTAGTGCTCTCTAATTCCATCCAAATATTTTGGAGAGATCCCTTCTTAGCTGGTTTTGTTTTTATGCTGTCATGTGAAACCTGGAAGCTGAGCGCTGTGGACATGAAAAGGTGCAAAGAGAGAGAGATTCCCTGCTGTTTGTTTGAGTAAAAACCTGTCTGTACAACCCAGAATTAGTCTGGGCCTGTCCTCATCCATGTACCATCCTGAAGCAGAAACAGAAACAATAATTGTATTTTCATTTTGTGATCCCAAGGAAGTGTGACAAGGATTGTACCAGAAATATCTTGACATTTTGCACTTACTGCTCTTACATCAACTTCAGCAGAAAAATGTATGATCAATTCAAAATCAGTTCTGAAGCTTGTTGCTGATTGATTATGCATTATTTAATGAATGCTCTGCCAATTTCCTCTTTTGAGCCTCATAAAATGCAAACTTTGATGTTCAAATATCTGTCATTAATGTATTCTGTTATTAGTGTTTTTCCTAATGCATATGATGTGATTACACCAGCTCTAATCAGTTCTTCAAAAAGGGTAATAAAACCATAAACTGCTCCTCACCAGTGAGCTTGCATAATAAGATCTAGTATTTTAATTAGGCTTTTCTTCTTGCCATTTAAATACAGTTTAATAGCAGGTGATAAAAAAGGTACAAGACAAAAAACTTCAAAATATTTTCATTCTCTCCTTCAATTAGTTCATGTTCATAATTTAGGAAAGACACAGATAACAATTGTGATGGACGAGTGAGATAAAGAATTTTTAAATCAACTTTTTTTCTTCGCAAAATGAAAATGTCGTTATTAAGACCACAATTAAACTCTTCCACACAATCAGAGCATTGCAGAGAATCCCATGTTAATAAATAATTGACAGAAAAGGCTACAGTTGCAGTTTGTCATACCAGGGTTTGTATTTGTTATAATTCAAAGAAGCTAACTCCTTAAGACACCAGGGATTTAGAAGACATAGCAGTTTCTGAAGGTATGCCACAAAGAGATAAAGCTTAGTTTAATTCAAATTTACCTGGCCCAGACATAGGCAAAGGTAATGTTTACATCAAGGGGAGTTCTACACCTGTTTAAAATAATTCTGCAGGGAAACTTTCAGGACAGAGAAGCTGAAAAAACCCAGGGGACCACTACAGCCAGAGAATACAGAAGTGAAGATTGATGCATGTAAGAATCATGCTGATCCATGAACACATCAAAACCAATATTCTTGACTCATCACTGGGGATGGAAGACTTGAAAACATCAGATTCCAGTGGTCTAAGAGCTTAGCTGCACAGAAATCAGTGCAGTGAAAAGAAATGCAGCTGTTTGTGCAAAGGAAACCACCAGAACCACTACAAAAGTCAAGCAAAAATCTCCTGCCTTCATTGGCCTTGATTGCATATTTGGAAAAGGAAGTGCACAAGAGTCACGCCTAGTAAATCATGCAGATCTCCTGGTTTTAGCCACAGAGCTTGGAAACTGCCAATATACCTTGCAAAAGAAACATTAAGAACTTAATTTTGCTTTCATCACATGCGATCAACAAGGCGACCAAAATGTCAGAGACAATGGAAAAAGCATTCCTTCATGTCTTCAGATAAAGAAACATTTCCTATCTCTGTGAACAGTGTCCAGAGCTCTAGAGCAGAGTCTTAAGGGTTCTCCAGAGAGGATGAGGCTCTCCAGGTCTGGAGGTGACCTCTGTTGGGGTGGGGGAGGTGATCCCCTTGTAACCTGGGTATGGGTGGAGGAAGGAAAGGAGCATTGGGAGCCCCTGATGCCAGCTTTCTGGTCAGGAAGAAGGAAATGTGTCCTTCTTCATATAAATGGAAGAAGGCTCACATTTAAATACCCTGATCCTCATGGGGAACCTTAACCTTTGTCTCCTGCAGGGTCAAAAAACCAAGAGCAATAACTCAGGAGGTCCATGGAGGGCGTTTGTCCTGACACAGGTGATGAAGGAGCTGATGAATGGAGGTGGTCTGCTGGACCTCACACTTTCAAACCAGGAGAAATTACAGGGCAAGGTGAAAGCTGGGAGCAGATGATGCTGCACACACCATGGGGTGGTGAAGTTCAGGATCACAAGAGGAAATATAGCCAAAAAAAGAATAAAGCCCTGGAATTCAGGAAAGCAGATTTTGGCCTATTCAGAAACTTGCTTGGAAGTATCCCCCTTGCATTCTCTCTTAGGAAATCAGTAGAGTTTTTAAGATCTTGTTGGTTTAAATGCTTTTAGACAATCCAAAATTGTCAAAATGAATACTAGAGATAAAGTCCCGCATAATGGACTATAGAAGTAATGGCAGATTTCTATGATATGGAGACACATTCCCAAAATTTTTCCTTTTGAACTGGGTACAGAAGAGATTTTTTTCTTCTTGATTCTCCCAGTTTAAGTCCTTCAGTGCATTAATACACTTCTCCGTTTTTTACAAGTTTTTTTATATTTTTGACATTGCATTGTTACAGATGCTATGCATTTCCATTTGTATTCTGTGAGCAGGTTAGAGCACAACATGCATGGATTCTAATCACACCTAGAATCTGCCAAAGTACAGCCAAATAAACAGTTACCACACTTCTGAAGATTTAAAAATGTGTTTCAAGAAAAATGTGCTGTCCTATTTTCTGTTCTTCAGGGAAGAAAGGAGGGTTTGTTTCACCTCAACAAAGCGAAAGAGCCATGTCTCCTTGTATTTCATTGCCCTGTATTCTAATGGGGTTATTTTAATTTATAACTGCCTTGTTATATAAAAGAATGTAATAGTAAGTGTACCATTTAGTATGGAACTCTGCTTCTGCTTTTAAGTTCTGCTTGATGGATTATCATGTATTCTATAACCTAATATCTCTGATGGTTATGTAGGGCATGACTATAAATTAAATTATTTAATGTGAGATGATACAGTGTTCCATTTAAAATACTTTATTGTGTTATGGAGAGAACACCTGACCAAGAAGAGCACAAAGATTATTTGTGTCAGCACAAAGAAACTGGCAATTGGGATTTAGGATTCCTCCAGGTGCACATCTGACCTTGGACAGTGAGCTGGCCACTGCAATAATCCTCTTTAATTAGAAGCTTGGATGTAGAAACACTCAACACCTATTCCAGCAGGTGAGGAGAAGAGCTAACAGAATTTTCCATGAAGTTTGCTCATCTCTCTGGTGAAGGAGAGACCAGCACCACAAGCCAAGGTGGGACCCTCCACGGCCCCTTGGGTGGCACTGCCCAGTCGTGCTTGTGGCACCCCAATGCCTGTAACTTCACCACACTCTCAGCAGTGACTCCTGCTGCCTAAAGGATAAGGTCAATATTTTCATGGCAGCTATCTAAAATAAACGGTCAATATTTTCACAGCAGTTTTCAAGAACAACACTTTTCATAAGAACATATTTCAAAGGACATCCTCCACCTACCACTGATTTGTAAGATGCCAGGAGCGCTCGTGCACAGACAAGAAGACAATTTTGGCAGTCAGATCTCTGAAATGAAAACTGTCCCCAACCAAAAAGAGTGGTTCAATATCCATAAATCTCAATTGAAATTCAAGAAATTTCTGTAAAGGGAGGGAATAACTTCCAGTGGTACTGACCCAATGCTGGAGTGTTTCCCTGCTAGGAATATTGCACAGTAGCAGGTGAGGAAATGTGGTAACATATAAAGAAAGAGAATCAGTACTTTCCTTCTAGAGGAACAGGATGCTGAGTTCCTCTAAGCTAGCAAAACCATGGATATTTGCATTTTTTGTAAGAACACACTCAGTTTCCTTAATGCAGACTGTGAATGTCAGTGACATTTAATGCATCAATTCTGAAAGTCCATTTAAAGGTAGGAATCTATTGCTGTAACTTCACCAGAAAACAAAGTGACACATAAGAAATCACAGAGGAAGCCTGTGGCACTGTCTCACCCCCAGGGGAAATGCCTGCATCATCCTATGTGTCATATTTGAGTGTAAGGGCAATTACTTTCTGATTTATTGGTGAAACTTCTATGGGAAACAGAAAATTTCATTTTGTCCGCCGAAATATTTCATGGCCAAAAAAAGAGCAACATTCTATTTTAAATAAAATTACCTACACATTCCTTCAGTAACATTTTATTGCAGCACCTGCAGTTATCCTAAATATCTTGCTTATTTGCCACCTGATGAAGATGCAGTATCAAGGGTGCTGGGAGGAGAAGAGATGTGACCATTTCTCAGCAAAACACATAACACTGACTGTGCCAAAGCCTCCCTTTGGGGCACAAGGACCCAACACCAAGCCCAGGGGTGACAAAGGAATGACAAGGATTTGCAAAGTTAAAGATAGGATACTGCTGCCACTGTAACCAAAGAGAGAGCATCAAAGGAATAAAACCCCAATAAACAAAACAAAACAAAACAAAAAAAACCCACCTAAACACAACATTTTTCCAGTGAAATTATTTGAACAAAGTGAGGGGAGAGGGGAAAGGAGAAACCTGTCCAAGTGCTCAGTATATATGCAATATATCTAACTGAAATTTCCCTAAAAATATCATATTCTGATGCTCAAGAAGGGGATGAGGAGATGGCACATTATTATGCTGAAAATCTTGCTTTTCCAGAATGCAGGGACCATATCTGAATATCCCTCACTATGCTTAAATAGAGCTTACATAGATTTTGGGGTTGGGGGGAGGGGGGAGAGGGAGACAGGGCAGAAGTATTTTTTTATTTTTTTGCAACTAGCAAGATACGCAAGCCAGAATAATTACATACAGTAGACCACAGCTAAATATTGATTCAGATGTCATTGCAAAAAAGAAAAGGTGAGGGAACAACAGCTTGAAAATAATGATGCAAAAATCTATGAAAGAAGGGTAGAGACAAATAGACCTACAGCAATTATACACAGAGCAGTTTCAAAGCCCTGCTGGAATAGGAACAACAGCAGATGATTCAGTGCCTCCTGTGAAAATGGTCCTCTTCCCTTGATATCTGTGCAGCCCTTCTGCCTGGAACTAAGCTGGCATGACAGGCACAAATTCAGGCAGGGAAAAAACTCCTAATTAGAGGAGTCACTCCAGTTTAGCTCCAGGTGTCATCACCTAGCGCTTTTTTTGCCTCTAGATATCCTTGTTGGAAAAACATTGTAATACAGCATCAAAAAAAAAAGATAAGTGAGATGGGTAGGTTCTGATCATATGCAACAGGATCTATCATTCAAATGTTTTATATATTAAAAATATTCAATAGTTCACTTAATTGTATTGCACTTTTTAATATTTATGACACTAAGCTGTTTACCAGCATCAGCATTCACTGTTTGAAGGCACCTGCAAAGCTCTAACATGGAAGAGGCTGAAAGAATAACTCCATTCTTTTCCCTGGCATTTGCATTTCCCTGAAATAGAGATTTCTTATTGCATCTTCTGCACCTGCTGTGAAACTTAACTTCTGTTACCTTAGAACCAATTATAAACTTGTTTGCAGCACAATCTACAAGAAAAAGAGATCCTGCTCCAAAAGCAGTTGACACTGAAAAAGGCTTATTGCCTGTGAATGCAGGAAAAACCTGTTTAGACCCTTCTGTGGGGCTGCAATAAATGCAAGGACATGCAAAACTTCCAGCAACCCCAATCTGCTTTTTGGATGTTTTTGGTACTTAAAGAAACTGTGTAAACAATAATAGACTGACTGGTCAGGAGAACCTTAAAAGAAATATTTGTCTTTGTGGAAGAATAAATACTATGATCTATGAGAGAGATTTTTTAGAATGATAACTGCTGCCTCTAAAGTTGTGCAAAACTGCTTCCCCAGCATCTGATGTGTCACCATTACCATTAATACCTGTCAGGAAGGTTACAGATTCTGATTTTGAAAAAAAAAAGAAAATAGCAGCACAACAGAAGTGCATCTGCTTTTGATATTGGAGCTTAACAGCTCCTGTGAACTGTATTTAGTGCTGTCAATGCAGACAAATATTCACTGCATTTTATTAGAGCAGGTCTGCTGCTTCCTCTTTCCTTGTGGCAGCAGGGCCCATGGATAATTCTAGCTTGTCCTTAATGCAAATACTTTGAACCTGGATGTGCTCATTTTGGGATAACTTAGATAAAAGCCTCCTGAAAGCTTTGGGTTTATTGGATTCCTTGAGCACCTCAGTTAAAGACAGGCACTGGGCAGCCCCTGAAGCACTCCTGAAGCACTCCCTGATTTTGTCTCTGCTGCCAAGAAAAACAGCAAAGGAAACCTCTTCACACTGCACTTATTTTCTTGAAAAAAAGAAAGGTCCAGGCCTGTCAGCCACACAAGTTTCAGGAAGCTGAGCTCAGGATCTCAGGCACCATTAACCTTTTCTTAGATACTGTTGGGGCAAACGTACCACAGGAACATTCTGTGAGCTCTCAGCATGTAGGCAGAGCCTTGGAACATGGGATGGAACATGATGAAACTGGTAAAATATTCCAATAAGATCAATTAACAGAAGGTTTTTATTTTTTGGTGGCAAAATCAGAAGTGGGTAGCTGTTGAGTCATAGATGGCATGATCAGAAAAAGAGAAGAAATCCAAGGAGTGAAGATTCTTGTGCAGATAGGCATGCCCAGAACAGGACAAAGGTACAGAATAACACTTTTTTTGCAGTCCTGTCATGCCACCCACAGCTTCATATTGCTGGAAAATATCACACAAACTGAGGATAGTACAGTCTGTTCACTAAAAAGCCACCAAGCTTCATGCTGAAGGCCAGTAGGCCGATGAAATGGAATACTAAGTGTGGCTTTAGGCTGTCAGGTGCACCATAGAAAGGATGGATTTTTCCCATAGGCATTTTGCATAGTCATTTACACCCACAAATAGTGGATATATCACACAGCTATTCCAAGTTACCAGTGTTTTTCACTTATTCTGTAAAGGCACAAATGATGACTCATGCTGTAGGACAAATTAGAGGAATGAGCCCTTTATTAGCAGCCACATTTAGGGAATGTGTTCCCTCTTGCACTGAAATTAGTGGCTCTCTTTCTAATGACTCTGGAGCTCACACTGGAGAGGGCCCCGTTCTTCCAACAGCTTTGTGAGACTTAATTTGTCAAGACTTTGGCTGAGATCAGAGAAAAGCTGAAGCATTTTTTTGAGATGCCAGAAGTGAGAGCTTTTTTGCATTCTGATCTTCTGACAGATTTTCTCTGATCCAGTATCTGCCATTATTTAAACAGCTCAGTTGGCATGTGTGGCATTCTGCAGGCTAGTAAGAAGTCAAGAAACATGATCTGAGGACTTAATTGGCATATAATTTAATGAGAAAGGACAAAATAAAACAAGATAAATAGAAACTTGCTCCTGGGAATATTCCACTGTATTTTTAATTGCAGAGAATGCAGATCATTCAGGCTCCTTCTATTTCAGATTTGTTTCTTTTTTTGAATGATTAGACATGCAAGAGAGAAAGAGGTCAGGCTCAGCAACCCAAAGTTCCCCTAGGAAGAATGAAATAGAAGCTACAAAGAGAATAAAAATTTTGGAACCAAGCCCTCTTACTCTCCTGCCCTGCCTTTCCTTTATGTCGCCAAAAAAGAACAAACCAGGAGATTTCAAGGGGAAAGCTTTTTTATTTCCTGAAAATTGGGGTATCTTCAAGGTGATGCAAAACACACTTGGCCTTGGCTGCCGCCTTTCCTGGGAGGTGCAGCAAGAAATTGGATGGAGCCTGTGCCCAGGGGGTGCAGCACCAGGGCTGACACACCTGGGGTCCTCCCTGCTGCTGCAGGACCCCCCTCAAACACCCCCAGGAGCCTCCTGGGAGCAGGGGAGCTGACTTGTGGTTCCCAGCTTTCTTTCCCTCCCACTCAACACATCTTCCCTCCTTCTCCTGCAACAGCACTCAGTGTACATTTAGCAAACACATTCCCACTATCAAATTTTAATAGGCTCTAATTTTTCCTCTGTCTTTGCATCTCCACAGAAGGTGACATAAATTTTGCTGGCAATTATATTCTGAGTAACCCAATTAGTCCTGAAATACAGAACATGAACATGCTGTGTTTCTAGATCTCATTTATTATTCTTGTAGTTTTTTTTTTTTTTTTTTTTTTTAATAATTTTAAAAGCTTCTTTTTTTCCTCTGGCAATTCTCTGCTGATTATTAGATATAAAAAGATTATATTGATGTATGTAAAAGCATATTTATTTTATAAACTACCTCTGTAATTTCATTTCAAGGTAAATGACTGGCAAAGAAAAGGGCAAAAAGGCACACATGTTAGAAGTATGAAAAAATAATGCTTAAACTACCAGTGAGTTGTTCCTCACCTGCCCTGACTCCAACGCAAGAACAGGAAATAAAGCTCAATTACAGGACTATAATTTTACAAATCTCAAAGTAAAAAAAGACAAAAAAAGGACAAAAAACAAAAGGAAAAAATAAGCATGCAGAACAAATTTGCTGTAGCAAGATTTTTCTGAGATTCATATGGAATTCAAGAAACAAAGGGATTTTTTTTTTTTAATTTCTAAAATATATATATATATATAAAGCATGTACCCCATAGAAGGAACATGCATGAAACGTGATGTCTTCAGGAATTCCTAGGGCTTTGAGTTTTCATTCTAAATTGCTTAAAAATATGGCGGAAATTGGTATCACCCTCTTCAGCATTAGATGAAAAATTTGGTTGTAAAGAAGACTTTTCTTCTCTTGGATTGTGCATATTCTGCTGTTGGAGATATAATTTGTCTATTTTGGTATGAACATTTTTCTTGGTTTTGGTTTAAAATCTCCTTAGATTTTCTTTCCAAGGTGGAAATCAGGTGCAGCCCTTCAGCTTGGTAAAATAAACATGGATGTGAGTCAGCAGTGAGCTGTGACCAGAGGTGCTGAGGGCACGCAAGTTCACAGCAAAACCCTGGCAAAGGAATGAAAATTCACTTGTGGGGTGGAGAATGTGACTAATGCCACTCAATATTAATTAGAAAATGTAGTCTTTTTAATTAAAAATGTAGTTTTTGTTACATATTGTGGAACTCTGTTAGACTTCAAATCGAGCTAGTGAGCAGTGAAGGGAAAAATGTTTTGGCTTTTTTTGCTAGGTCCTAAAGACATTCCCTACACATGGTGGGGGGATTGGAACAGCAGGATGTGTGAGGTCCCCCAGCTGTGTGCAGGGAAAGCAAAGAGCTCCTCAGAAGACATTCTGCACAGAGATAAAAGCTGCTGACTCTCCTCTGTGATCAGATCTAGGGCCAATGACTCTCAAACCCAATTTTCCTGATGGAGCAGGAGGAGGAAAGCTCCTGGTGGAGGAAGGACTTTCCTGTTCCTGTATCTGTTATGTTTTCTCCAACCTGATTTTCAGGCTTGCAACGATAATGACTCCTATTGCTGTATTTTTAAAATCACACAATTTAAAACAATCTAGTTAAGGACACAGACAAACAGTCCCCAAGAGAGGACTAGGAGCAGGAGATACATGCCAGATTTTCTCTTATAATGAGCTTTCAAAGCTCATTTGTAGGTATAAAGCTTCCATATCAAAAAAGATGTTGCCACTTTTTTTATTTCTTGTTATGGTAGAAAGAGAATGTTTGCAATAGAGAAAAACTTAATATTGGATTTGCACCAGGAAATGAAGCCAGGAGATGTGGCCAGGAAATACATGCTCTGAAAAGTGGGCACATCCAGGATGGCAGTGGCTGAGGGGTAAAATACTGGGGATTTTAAGACTTCTGCAGTATGATAGCTCCGTGAAATGTAATGAATCCCTGACAAGTGGTGTGTTTTGTTTTGTTTTGTTTTTTAAGCAGCTCTGAAATCTTTCCAGGATCCACTTCTAATTCTGTCTGTTTTGCAAACAACCACAGGGCAAATTCAGGGCAGCTCTGTTCTAGAGAGATTCTCCATTCTCCAAACGGGGCTGCTAATATTAACATATCCCCAGAGCCAAGTTTGCAAGTCTGAAGATGCCCTTGTGAAGCAATGAGATGCTAAATAAATCAAACTATTATCTCTATAATCTGTCCTGTGTCCAACACTGGAAGAAGCAGGTGCATCTTCTCAAAAAAGCTTTCATAAAGTGTTCTTTCTCTGCATTTTTACACACAATTACTTTGCAGTGAACGGATATATTTGGGAATTTTATAAATAAATTACATGATAGAACAATCATAAATAAATGCTAGAAGCTACCACACAGGCTTTAAGAAACTATTCAGAAAAGGAATTATTATTTCTTTACTTCCAAGCAATAGCAGCATGGTCTCTAAATGCATTTGCACACTTGTTTTTTCTCTTACCAGCTGTTGCCCTTTTGGACCCCAACCAGCATACTGAAGCTTTGCATTGCTGACCTCAGGGGGATACAAATTCTGGGGATCCCTGCAAAAAGAGAAAAATAAGATTTCAACTTCAGAAATGTCCTTGTTTAAGCTGCTGCAAACTTGTGCTTTGGAAATACACCACAAACTTGTAAGATGCCTTTCAGCCAGGTTTCAGCAGACATTTTTCACAGTAAGGTAAACACTAGCAAGTGTTGGTAAGATCAAGCATCTAAGTGACAATTTCTGTTTCTTATTAATAAGAAGCTAAACATATTAGTTCCACTGCTGACTTGCCTAAGCCTTAAGAATTAGTTCAGGAATGACAAACAATGTAATTGTATTTATCAACTCTGATGTCCACAATAGGATAAACAATAAGTATATCTTTTAATCCAACTGCCACAAGATAAATAAAATTTTGTCTTCTGCACCCAATGACTTTTTTTGCCTCATAGATTTCCTTTGAATATGATGGAAAAGATTAGCAACTGTATGACAACTGATACGCAGCCTGGCTTCAAAGGGAAAAGCTCCTATTAACACAAAATATTTTTTTTTAGAAAATAAAATCAAAATGCTTTTCTTGTTCTTTCATCCATTACCTTCATTTTGTAGCAGAACACAAGTGACACACAGCAAATGCAATATAGAAAAAGGAGGCTTTTTGGGTAAATGTCAAAGCAGCATAATGTCATTTTCTCCCAGCATAGATAGCATTGCCTTAACTGTATTTATACTCAGCACAAATAATTACATTACATATTCTGAAGTCACATTGCAACAACCCTCTGTATCGTAATATCCTACAAACAAGAACTCTAATAAAGCCTGTATAAAATGTGCCTCATTAGAAGATCTCAAACTGCTTGAAAAAGTAAGGCTATTATCATCCCTGCTTTACAGACAGGAATAACAAGGCAATTTGAGGCCAACGTCACCAAAAACCAGAGAAAAGAGCCAAACCCTGCCTGGCCTTTAAGCAAGAGGCTCTTCTTGCACAGTGTTTTCCAGACCATGTTTTCTAAACAGAGCAGACCTGAATGCAGTAATTCAGCACTAAGTGAATTCTCTTCATTGCCTGGCTGGGGCCTGGTGCAGCAGCACAGTTTCAGTCCCTGGGCTGCTCCTTCCCTCTGCTCTGGGGCTGATGGAGCAAGGACAAGCACAGCAGCAAGAGGAATGCCCAGAACTGGTTTTATACAAACTTTCCACTGTGAAAAAACTCAATTTCCTCTGAGCTGTTCAAAGGCCGGCCAGAATCAGGGCAGACCCTGATGGCCACAGGTTCCCCCTTCCATTGCTCCTGCAGGTGGAACCCTCACAGTAGAGCTGCCAGGTTTGATGGAGATGGGATAAACAGAGAATGTGGAGGGGCAAGAGGGGTTTGTTGAGGCACTGACACTTCAAGTCTGGGTGTACCATCAGACAGCTTCAATTTCTACATGCAAAATGTCATCCACAGCTGCTGCCTGTAGAGAAAAATTGTACCTTTTATTATGTTTTTTTACCTAGAAGGTATCTTTGTGAGCAGCCTAAAATAATTTTTGTAAGGTATGGATAAGAGAACTCATAATGCTCATATTGAGAGCAGTGACAAAATTCCCTTTCCTGTAGAAAGATGAGCCACACAACTTGTTCTGTCTTGTGTGTGCTACTGCTTAAGTTTCCAGTCAGCTATGCCTGTTAGGAATCAATCTCTCTGGTTAGCTATCTTGATTATCTTAACAGAGAGTAACCTCTGAGGGTAGAAGGAAAAGAGAAAAATAGTGAATCAAATAAAAATCTCTTTTGGGAGAAAAAAATAGCACTTCATTATTTGTCAAACGAACTATCTAGTCCTTGGGTTATTTTACCCATGGTGAGAAGAAGAGCAAGAAATTACGTCTTGATTATCTTAACAGAGAGTAAGCTCTGAGGGTAGAAGGAAAAGACAAAAATAGTGAATCAAATCAAAATCTCTTTTGGGAGAAAAAATAGCACTTCATTATTTGTCAAACGAACTATCTAGTCCTTGGGTTATTTTACCCATGGTGAGAAGAAGAGCAAGAAATTACAAATAGAGGGGGAAATACCATCCCTAAATAAACAGATTATACAAATTGTAAGAATTTAAAGCTGTAATGCTTCAGATAACACAGGTGGAGCTAAGGGACAGACGTGCCAATTACAGCAAATAATTCAGACCAGAGCACTGAGAAGTCCTGCCAGTTCTGCTCACTGCATCATCTTTTAGAAGAGGAAAACTCTAACACAGTGAAAAATGCTGCATAAACCAGCTTTGGTAGGTGATAAAGCAGAAGGAAAACCAAAAAGATCTGCTGAGCCAAAAAAAAAAAAAAAAAAAAAAGCAAAGTCATCTTCTCATTCCTGGATATAACCAAGGAAAACCAGAATTGCATCTCCCGAGTTTTTTCTCAAGTTGTTTCATATGGTTGGGAAGATGCTTGTGTAGCAAAATCTTGTGTACATCCATCCTCATGCTGTGAGCTATTCCCCTCTACCACAGGCTATGAAAGCAGACCAAGACCCCAGTTTTACCCCACAAATACTCCTGACTGGTGCACATATTCAGCTTGGTATATTTTGGCTTGTTTCTCATCTTTTGAGGAGAATCTTCTTCCCTGAAGTAGCCACACTCATTCACCCACCTTCAGCAAACTTCAGTGCCACGTGCAAGGGGGTTGAGAGGATTCTCCTGGCCCAGCCTCATCTCTCAGGCTCCAGAGAAACCACAGGAGTTACTTGGAGCTGGGATGCACCAGCACTGGCCAGGGGAACCTGAACTGCCAGCAAGCCCAAAGGTGGCATGTAAATGGAGTTTACTCACTTGAGAACCTGCCTGTGAAAGATCAAATTCCCACACATGCATTTGGGCTACATTTGGTGCATGGGCCATGGTGGAATATGCATGGAGTCCTGCTCTGGAAGCCCCAGGCAACCCATTCCAAACCCATTATCAAAGACACAAACCCCTTATCAAAGACTCACAGATACAAACCCATTATCAAAGACTCACTCACAGATAGCTTTGGGTTGGAAAGGACCTTAAAGATCATCTCATTCCAAGCCCCCTGCCATGGGCAGGGATGCTTCCCACTGTGCTAGGTTTCTTCAAGCCCCATCCAGCCTGGCCTTGAACACTTCCAGGGATAGGGCATTCTCTGGGCAAATTGTGTCCCAACTAACTATAAGTTAACTTTTCTGGGCTGTTTTATCAGCCAGACAGAGAAGGAGGAGGGAGAGTTGTCTACACAGCTGCTCTGGGTGGGATGGCCACAACTCTGTGATGCTCTCTTTGAGAAAGCTCTTAGTGATCCTCAAACTGAAAAACCTTTTTGGAGAGCACTTATCAACCATATTTCCAATTTTATTGTGCTATTCTGGGCATTAACTCTCCTTTGTTAAATTCCTGTAGGGGATTCAGGCCAAATGCACACCTGTGTGCCAGGAGCACTCTTCCATTTTACAGATAAATGGGATCTCATGCCACTGAGCTTCTTCTGAGAAGTATGTTATTCCTATTAAGCTATATTTCTCCACAGCTACACCCTTCTTTCTCTCCAAAACAGCCTGTTTAAAATTCCTCTGTACTTTTTTCCCCAAATCAATCAATATTATGGGTCATCTCAGCCTCTCCAAAGAGCCAGTGCTCCTCGCAGACCCTCATAATTAGGGCTTGTTTGGATTTGAGCCTGTCCCTTGTGAGCTCATTTGTGCAGGATGCTGGCTTGGAAATGGGCAATTCTGAAGGCAGTCTGTACATCTCTGGCTCCTGCTTTGGATGAAGAAACAAGTTCACTGCATCCTCACAATATTTTCACTATTTCTTCACAAAAAATAACCTTAATCTTAATTTCCAGCCAAAGAAATGGCAAGGCCTTATTAAACTGTTGCCATTATTCCTTCCAGTTTTAGAATGATTGATCTTACAGCTGAGAAAGAAGGGAATAATACATTTTAGTCCAGACAGAAGATGGAGCAGGTGCTACATAAACTCTTCCACATTAAAATGACATTGTCTGGACCAGAGGCTGTTAAATTGCTCCAGACACAGGCATGACTTCAGCACCATGTTCAAAAAGCATTACTGAAGTAATAAATTGAGAAATTTGCTCATTTAAGTGAAGATTTTTTTTTCCCAAAAAGTCTCCCCTCAAAATTTCCAAACAGGGAAAGTTCCTTAGTGCAAGCAGAGTTCTGACTGCCAAGTCATCTTTGCTTGCAAATGAGCTCAGATTAAGATGTAGAATAAAACAAACTAATCAATCATGTGTTACCTGCATTTGACTTTAAAAATTACTGTGATTCATGAGGAACTTGTTTGAAAAAGTTTGTCCTGGTTTTTGCTGAAATTTTTATATCTGTGTGTTCCCTCTTCTGACATTTTCTCCTAAAGAAGGCAAATTTCCCTCAGAGACTTTGTGGCACTGGATCTCCTTCTGAGCATAAACATGACTAGGTCTTCTATATAAAGTTCTTCAAAAGTAACTTAAAAATACCCAGAAATTTTCCACTGTAATTGAGGGAGTGACTCCTTTTACTTCAAGAAGAATATTTTCCAATGACAGACTGAAAATGCCTGAAACTGATACAAAACAGTCATATTCTGGGATATGGTATAAGCTGTTGCTCTAAGGTCTGTTTTCATAACTTAATTTTAATTTCAAATACAGAACAACAGGATTGGAATGGAAATTCTTTGAATATGCTGTCACTGTGAACAAAAATGCAACAATTTTCACCACAGGCTGCTCTGATATGTCATCCTCTAAAGAAATAATATAAACTATGTATACATGTTTGATTGGGAAAAAATCTGAAGCCTCCTTACTTCACCATGTCATAATTTTGGAAAACATTTACTGTGTAATTAGTATGCTAAATGTCAGTAGTTTCTGAAAAGTGAAGAAATAAAGACAGCTACAAAAACATGTGGGGAAGGCAGAAATATCTCCTCTTGTTATCTGCATCAAGCCAGCACTGAATATTTTGAAATATAACAGTCCTAAGGACATCAGCTCACAGCACTCTAAGCATTTTTTATAGTTAAGTATAAAAAACTATCTGTCTCGGAACCAGAGCTCAGTGTCTTCATGTCTACCTCTAATAACATAAAATCCTGCAGCAGCTAAGACAGATTTCTTCTTCCTTAGAAAAAGGGAAAGAAAATAGAGAATAGAATAAAGAATAAATTCAGAGGGGCAATAAAAAACGGGAAACTTCTTAATATTTAAGAGTTTTTGATGCATGATGAGTTAAAAAAAGCAAACTGGAGGAAATTTGCCAAACCAAATTAAGAGGATGTAAAACATACAGGTTAATTAATAAATCTACAAAGAACCATAGATAAGGTCGTGGGGGAAGAGAGACAGATTTCTAAGAGGCAGGAATGCATTCCTTGAGTAACACAGACACCATTTTAATGAGTTGTTTTTAATGACTTGACACTATTAAATGACTTGTTTACTTCAAAATTCACCAAGGAGAAGAGAAGACAGGTGCCATTAAGAAAATTTCTCCCCAGGAGATACAGAGCCCTGCTGAGACTCACAGTGAGATAAAATAAAATATGATACAAATGGGAATAAAGACTTGCCAGAACAGATAATCGAGAAATCATACTGTTAGAAGATGCAACTAAAAGAACCCTCCTGGAATTCTAACAAAAGTGCTTAATTAGATGGGAAAGGCTCTTCCATTCATCTAGGCTCATCCACTATTAAATATTTAATTCTCACTCACACACACACACATATATATTTTCTTTATAGGACTTTTCAATGAAAAAAAGTAAAAGGACATGATGAAAGTAATTTGAACTTATTAATATCAGTGGAGATGCACATCATTCAGCTGCTCTTAAAAACACCAGTGCTCACCAACCATTTTTTCCAAGATGAACAAATTACATGGATTTAGTATATAAAAGCTAAAAAGAAAGGGATCTAAAACATTTGTCTCTAATTTGGCAATTCTTTTGGATTCAGGCAAACAATATGAGCTCAGAGGTAATTTTTTGTCATAGTCTGCCTGTGTCTGTAACCCCCCCACCAATGTAATATTTGGTATTGAACCTGCAAAACCTTGAACTTTACTAATACCACCTTAAAATGATAGAATCATAGAATGGTTTGGATTGGGGGAACTTTAAAAATAATTTATTTCCAGCCCCCCTGCCATGGACAATGACACAAAAATCAATCACTTGTCAGAAAAGGAGCCACCAGCTTCCATTGGTAATGGTATAAAATGATGGCATGGACCTGCCCTCCTAGTCTAAAAAAAAAAAATAAAATATTTAAAAGTGCATCAGAGACTGGTGCAGAGCCCTGGGTTTCAGTGATGCAGGCTGCAAAACATTGATCAAAAACTCTGCATTTCCCCGAGTAAGCAAACAGTGGAAATGGACCTTGGACACTGGTAACATTACTTTTAAAATGATGACATTATCATGTTTCTCATGTGACCCCTCTAAATCACAGAAGACAGAGGTAATTTTCACTGTATTTTTAAATGGAACTTTTGTTACTGGAGTAATATTTTGTCTCCTAAAGAGACAATGAGAGGCGATAGCACTCAGGTGATAAATGCAACCACTTAAAAGCAATTTTCTCTTACTCATGTAATTTTCTTTTACTCTGTAGATCTTTCTCAGTAACCTCTGACCTCAGCACTCTGCAAGGCATGAGGTAAGGCACTGGATTTACCAGGGTTTCTATTTGTATTTGTCTACAGCAGAGACATGAAAAAATAAAAATCAAAATATATGAGTGCTGTAAAAGAGGCTAATCAGAATTGCAGCTAGCCAAAGATCAGCTATTCAAAATATGGGGGGGAAAAATGCAGGTTGAAGAGAAACAGCTTGATAAGCACTGAGATGTTTAAGGATGAACTGGGAAGATCTTCTGGATGAGCTTGGGTTGAGTGTGGTTCTTCTGAGCAGCTCTGCCTATCTAGAGGAAAGGATGTTGGTGATGAAACCTGAGCATTTTCCATCCAGCTGACCTTGTCTGACTTTCAAACACTAATAAAAATATGGCATCGTGATGGGATGCCTGCAGAGAGCAATATGGGATTATTAGTACATAAAATGAGATGCAGAAATGATCTCCTACCACCAGAGAAAGCAGAAGTGCTCGTTACAGTGAGACTTCACTGGCTGCTGGGTCACACTTCTAATTGGGCAAGAGATTGATTCTTGGGCTTGTGATCTAAAATAATTTAACAGCCTGTGACACTTGGTTTCAAACCAAACCAGAATGAGTCAGTATTCTCTGTTTTCTTTTTGAAAACTAAGTCTTTGAGAAAATCTTATTTCTTCTCATGTCAGGAGATCCTGGAGGTTTGTGTGTAGGTTCTCAGGAATATTGAAACACCTTTCTAAACAGCCTCTCCCCACACAGACTGTGTCATCACCAGTTAAAATTAACAAGGCACACATTTATTTGTGCCATTATTTCTATCTTTTATCAACAGAGATGTGATCACTTTTAAACACCATCTCAATTTGCCTGGTTTTGTGCATGGTTTCAAAGTGGGTGGAAAAATACTGTCCTTGTTCAAAGGACAAAACCACCACTGTAGCTCTGCACTTCTGCCCCATAAATCTGAAGTACCCAAACACGAGGGAATACTTGAATTTGAGAGGGGGTGTGACATCTGCCCTCAGGGCTCTGCATGTGGAAGGTCCCTTCATTCCTCTTATCTCCTTCTCATGTGTGAGATGAGAAAGCAACTTGTTCTATTCCAGTCTTATCTCCTCAAATTTCTAGTGGAGCATTCAATAAATGTTAGGGTTAGGGGTGAAGAGGCATCAGGGCTGGAGTGACACAGTCTGGGCTGTCAGCCAGGTCTTTACACCTTTGCCACAAAGAGATTTTCTCAGTGGTCACTGTGCCAAGGAAAATTCTGGCTGTAGCATCCATTTTCCACCCAGAGGTCCTCTCTTGCTTTCCAAAATATCCCCATACCCTTGTTCTCCATATGTTTTGAGCCCCACAGGGGTTCAGGATGCCCATTTTGAGATAACAAGGCATTTTTAGAATACTGAATTTGGTTAGTGATTACCTGTGGAGGGGTCACAGCCCCAAGCAGCAAGGACACCAAGGAGCCCCAGTACATGGTGGGGTGCAAAAGAGCTGTGGCAAGGATTGTTACATATTTCTCAGAGGTGGGGCTCTGTACAGTCCTCAGTGGCTGGCACAGGTCCCTGTATAGCCCTCACTATGTGATCTGAGCCCAGGACCCATTAAACACCACAACAGTGAGGAAATGCCCATAATTTGGCATGTTTGAGTCTTCAAAACTGACTTTTTTTTCACATGTCCACAAAAAAAATCAAGTCTGCTTTTTGTAGCATCACATTCTTTGTGCTGTGCAATCAAACAGCAGTGCACTGAGAGTTTAATGGGCTGAAAGTTTGTCACCCAACCACAGCAAGGAATAATCCAGGCTCACCCTGAAGGGTGGCTCTGCAGTCCCATGGCAGTGGAGCAAAAACTGCTCCCTGGGGAAGCCTGTGTTTCTTGTCTGTATCCCCGTGAAAACTCCATCCAGGGCCTTGAACATCAGGGCAAAAATGCAAACAAAAATTCCTGATTCCTACTATGAAAATCCACCTACAGTTTTATTCCTGGGAAGGTGATGCATGGAAGCAGCAATTGTACAGGCTGTGGTTAGTCAGTGCTATGCACCATCTCTTTATAAATTCCCTTTCATCCACCTTTGTTTCCCTTTTCTGTAAAAACTCTGCACTAACTCAACTTTACTGAGCATGAAAGAGGAGGAATCCCCATGGCAAGGAGCTGATTTTTGGTGCTGACAGGACCCCCTCAGCAGGGACTGTGGTTTGGAGGCTGACCACAGCCTGGGGTCCAGAGTGGGCTCATTCATCCTGAGGCAGGAAAACATTTCCAAGTGCAGACATGTTTCTCGCCAGTAAAGCACATTTTATTCACTATTTAGACTTTAATAGGAATCCTGCCACGATTTCAGAGGGTGCTGTCTCAGAAAATCACAATGGTAGAGTTTGCTTCAAACCTTTTTTCTTTTTTTTTTTTCTTTTTGAGGAGCCATAAGCTATTGACCTTTTCTGTAACATAAGGAGGTTGGTTGCTGGGCTTTTCTCTGCTAAACTGCTAACATTTGTGTCTAACTATTAATTACTCAAGTTCCTTTTTTTTTTTTTAGTCATTACTCTAATTCTTAAGATCAAATCCTCCCCTCAGGGGACCATTCCTTATTATTATCACTATACATGGTTTCTAAGGTGTCCACCCACATCACAACTGATTCTGGAAGAAAGAAGCGTGTGGTAGGAATTGCTTTGCCTACACAAGAAGGGAAAATTTCACATTAATAAAAAAAAAAATGCTGTGCAGTGACCAACATGGGTGAGCAAGTGGCAAATCCCCTGGGGAAGTGATGTGGTGTTGAGCTGCTGAAGTGGATTTCCTCCCACTCCCAGCCAAGAGTCCTTCCTGAGCTGCCTCCCAGGCTGAGCTGCTTTCAACCTGCCACAGCTTGGAGCTGAGTGATGCTCAAATAGCAGCTTTGCTTAATGAAATGCTGGTTCTTTCTTTTCAAAGAGGCCCAAAATGTATTCATAGGCAGTAAGCTGGTATGTGATTTAACCACCATTCCAGTGATTTACAGAGTGTTTAATTCAGAAGATTATAAAAAGCAAGAAGCCAAACAGCTCCATCAGGGCTTGAGCCAAATGCCAGCAAACTCAGATGAAAAATTCCTGTCCACATCAGAGGATATAAGGTCAAGCTCCACCATCAAGCTACCAAATGTAGCCAATCCAAGCTTTCTGTTGTCAAAATGCAACTGAAAAAGCATCTGACATCATGAGAATGTTCTTATTTATAGTCTGGCATGAAAGCCACCACACTGTGCAGAAGTGCCTTAATTAACTATATAAACTATCTAAAAATGTGATAAAATCTATAGAATGATAATTGTTAGAGAGGGAGGAGAGAGAAGGAGTAGAAATAGCAGGTTCTTCATGAACTGCAGAATACATTTTTTTACTTATTTAACAAATTTCACATTTTCATTTGGTTTTACATACCTTTTCATAAAGATTTTATTTCAACCTCTACAGATCATTCTTGGGGGAAAATATTTATCTGCTGTAAGTAAAATTTAATTAGCTGAAAATGGGTTTGATTAAATACTGTACTTTTCCCTCTTAAAGTGTGGGCACTAGTACAAGTTTATAAATGTTAGAGTGAAACGGTGCAGCAGCCTGTGCAACAATTATCACATTTTGCCTCCACTGGGAGGTACAATTTCTCTTCTTGCTTTGCAGATTGGGACACTGAGACACAGGATTTTTTAGTGCTACAGAGATGATTTGTAACAGGCCAGATGGAAATAAAATAGAGCAGACTTGATCAAATGGGCAGGTATCTGAAGCAAATTCAGTTCCCTGAAGTTCTTTTATCTATGAATTTAAATAATGAATCACAATTTCTTTTTACTGTTAACATGGGAATGGGAACATGTGCAAGGGTTAACTTCTTGTCTTTCAAAATACACAATAGGATACATACAAAGCTGATTACATTTTCTCTAATTAACTTTAAAGTCCATTTTTTTCCTGCCAGTGGCTTGTGGAAAAAAAATAAAATAAAAGCAGGTAGGAAGAACAGTGAGAGCTCTGCACAGAGATCTGTAGACAGCACTTTGAAAATTTACTCTCAGTGAAGCACTGGCTCAGTTCCTCTCCCTGTTATCACTTCTGTGGATCTCCAGCACGTTTTGTGCACTCACTCCACTCCTGGGACTTCTCTTGAAGTTACTGGGGCTCAGCATGGGGCACCCGTGCAGGATTTTACAGACCTGTAAAATCCCTGGCAGTGCAGGCAGGAGGAGCTGAACTCAGCTCCAAGAGCACTCCTGTTTGTGCTTGCCATGTTTCTCTGAGTCCAACACATAAATCCAGCAAGAAATATGGATTCTGCTTGGTTGTAACTCAATTCCCTCCTTCTCAAACGCAAAATCAGTGAGGAGTGGGAATAACTGCTGATTTCCTCTCTGATCCTGGTAGGAACATTTGGAAGCTCCTCCTGACCAGTCCCAGCTGGGTGTGCTAAGAGCCCCGACAAGGGGGTCAGCTCTAATCCCTGACACTTGGCTCTGTCCAGAGGAAAATGGTTCATGCAGAACTGGGTGGGTGCTGGGAGAGCTGAGAAAATATTTTATGCTGTGCTTTAGTTGGGGAAATGCAAACACAACTGTAAAAAAGTGTAACATTTCTTCTGGCCACACAAAAAGATTACATACAGAAGTACCCCCCTGGATATCCTATCCAAAATCAGCTCTTGCTTACGACCTGCAGTGCCAGATCACCCCAGTGGTCCAGCAGCATGCACTGCTGTGAAAACACCTTAACACTGGTGAGGGAAATCCTGCAACTGGGTTAGGGAAACACTCTGCTCAGTCCCAGCCTGACCATAAAAACTCAGAAGTAATAGGTTTTTTCCCCCTTATTTCAGTGAAGGATGGGAATGACTAAGATAATTCATATTGGACCCATAAAAGAATAAAAACAATTTTCAGTAGTAGTTTTCATAAGTAGGTTGTTGCCTGTATGGCTACATTTTTATTTTCCAAAATTAGGAAAAATAGTATTAGGAAATAACTGTATATGGTGCTGGAGTTCCACATTTCCCCAGCACCTTGCAGGAGAGCTCCCTGTTCCACATCCGGACCTGCAGATGCTGTCTTGGTACCCATAAATTACAAGTAGCTGGCAACTGCGATGCTGCGAGTGCAGCTGTGGGGTTACGAGAAGAGCCTTGCAAAAACATTTAGGATGGGGACAGCTGCAAGCCGTGCTGGGCAGCGATGTCTGAACGGCGTCGGGAGGGCAGCGGGTGGGGCAGGAGGAGGATGCTCACCCGGGGCTGGCTCCGCTAGATGGCAGCCGGCACCAGCAGCGAGTTTTTGGGAGAGCGGCAGGAGCAGCCCGGGACACCGGGAAAGAGGGATGGAACGCAACCCCCTGCACACATCACCCAGGAAAACGGGAACTCAGCCCCCTGTGCAAACCGCGGGCCGCTGAAAGCAGAAGGCAAATGAGTCAAAGCGTAAAAAATGTTTTTGTGACTCCTGTCAGTTGGCAATGGAATCAGCAAATGCTTCTATCTGGTGTGTCGATAATAGACACAAAGAAAGGTTTGGAAGCTTTCTGACCAAATAGCCAAATAAAGCATCAAAATAAAAGAAGTATAGTGGAGTAAAAGAGATGAAGTAGCAAGATCAGCAAATGCTTGTATCTGCTGTGTGAAAAACAGACACAAAGAAAGGTTGGGAAGCTTTCTGACCAAACAGCCAAAAAAGCATCGAAATAAACACAGTGGAGTAAAAGAGATGAGGCAGCAAGACGACTGATGCTTAGAGTAAAATAGAGGAAGTTGTGGTAAAGCTAAGAGATATTGCAACAAAGCAACTAAATGCTTATGCATAATAAAAAGCTTGATGCACTTTACAAAATCATGGAGCAGACACCAGGGTAAGGCCTCCCTCCAGATGACCACAAGAAGGATAAGGACAAGAAGCCAACAACCATCTGGAAAGATTATGAAATTGCTGATCCCAGATTATTATGCTGATTATTATTATTATTATTATTATTATTATTATGCTGATTTGAGCTAACCAAGCCCATTGGAAAATGCTTTGTAGGCTTAAAACCAGTGTATATACTTTGCCAAACTTGTAAGTGGTGTGTGCTGTGAGTGGAGTGGTGACTCCCTGGCCAGCCAGCGCTGCTTGCTTGATTTCTTTACTATAAAAGATATAGAAATAAAGTTCAGATTGACTATTGAAAATTTTATAGCAAAAGCAGTGGCGGGCTTCACCCCGAATTTACCAAGAGGCTGTGGGAAAGCTGAAATAACAGAAGGGAGGTAATACATCTATGTGATCGCTTTCTGCTACCTCGGGCTTGTTTTTATTTTTAAATCAGATCCTTTGAGTCTGTGTCAGTGGCATCTGTGAGTTGTCCTATATAGAGCCAGTGTGAGGAGTTTACTTTGGCAACAGCTTTTGTGGAAAAATGTTGCAGTGCTGTGTAAAACACCATTTGGGAATGTAGTTACTGAGGACATTCCCAAATTGGTTTGTCAAACTTGCTGAGAGCTTGAAATGAAGTCTGGAAAACATTGGTACAAGCTCCTTTTGACTTCAGGCACAGCCTGAATTTGGAGAGCATGCAGAACATGGCAAAAATAATTAGAAAATTCCCTTTAAAACCAATTTATGCTGGCAGATTAATGGCATGTTATTTAAAAAGCGATGCCAGAGATTAGGTTAATTGGCTTCCTTATTAGTTAGCCTCAGCAGGGGAGTAGCAAGGGCATGAGAGGGTGCAAATTCTAAATTGCCTGGCCTTCCCCATCATAGCTGAGGACGAGGAACAGGACAGAGAGAGGCAGCACAGGGAAAGGGACACTGTCACAGCCTGTTTCCAGGAGTGATGTGTGCTGAGCAGGAGGGACAGGATGAGTTTGCTCCCCAGCAGTCACTGCCTGGGCCACTGAGCTGGAGAGATGCTGAGGGCCACAGGCACACACCAGCAGGGTGGAAAGCTGTGCCTGCTTGCAGAGGAGGAAAAACTGAAAACAGTTTGTAAAAATGGCAAAGGGGTCATTGCTCAGTGCAGAATTTTGTCACACCTGTTATTGACAGGTGGAGGACAAGGATGGCTGCTTGTGGATGGCAAATTCATCATCACCAAAGAAGCTGGAATGTCAAACTGAACTGAACCTTGTGCTGTGTCAGTGGGCTGTGTCCTGCCCTCAACAACCTTCATCCACAGATACCCATCAGAGCAATATTCCAGTGTTAAATGTTAAATAGGTGATGAAGAGGTTTTTATCCCTTCATCCAGCAGAGGCTCTGCTGTCAGCTGATGCATTTCACCACCTGTTACATCACATTCACTGTTCACCTCCTAGATCTGAAGTAAATAAATTTTCTTTCCCTTAGTGAAGGATGTGAGTCACTAAGAAAATTCATATTGGACCCTCTTTGTGCATGCACCACCCTAAGTATACACAGAGCTCCACAGGAAGGATAAATGCCCATGTTCCATGGAAATGGCAGTGTGCTGGCCTTTCCACCACTCACATGCACCATGATCACCTGGAAGGTCAATGGAATATCCACTGCACAATATAGTTTACAATGCCTAAAAGCCTAGACTGTGCAATCCCCACCTTTACCAACATGAGACTCAGTGATCCTTCCAGCCCTTCTTCAGCTCCTGGCCTCCACATCAACACATCCTGCTGTGGGGCCACCAATGCCTGACACACCTGAGTGCCTTCTGGTGTGCTCTCACTTTCCAGATTTCCCCTTTATGCTGAAAGCTTCTCCTCTGACATATCCAACCTTTCAGTTTTCTGCACCACTGCCCAACCAAACACAGAGAGCAAGGGGAGCCACAGCTGGGTGCACAGTAGAGTTGGAACTGGGGGAACAAGGAGCTGCTTGTCAGGGACAAAGAAAGATCAGCCAGTAGTAAAAAACTTCTTGGACCACTGTGTTGTTATTTTTTAGCATTTCTAATACATGTTATGCATGATACTTCTATTTTTTCCACCTTTGTTTTGTCTGGAATAGAACCGTGCTGTCAGTCAAACCTTTTTTCTCTTAGCCAGGTTTGCTGCAGACACAAAGCTTATGTGCTCCTGCTGTGTCTTCATCCTGCTGCTGAACACTTTCAGCCCACAAGCTACTACTCAGATATATTGCCAGAAAGACGGAGTTTTCAAAAACCAAGCTTGTTGAGTAAATTCCCAGAAGAAACCCAGCTCAACCAACCAACCTACCTACCAAGCAACCGACACAAAACAAAACACAACCAAACAAAACAAACTGAAACAAACCAAAACTAAAGGAAACAAAACAAAAAAAAAAAACAAAAAAACAAAAACCCCCCCCCCCCCACCCCCCCCCCCCCCCCCCAAAAAAAAAAAAAAAAAAAAAGAAAAAAAAAGGAAATCATCCAGTTCCCAGCCAACCAAAGAGCAGATTGCAGCGGGGAAAGGAAGAGACTGAAGAAGTCTGGAGTGTGTCACATGGACACTACAGCTTTAACAGGGTTGATGGTTAGAAATCTCTTAATTTCCATGTTCCAACCATACATGGAAACTGCAGCTAATCAAAGCTAAAGAATAATGAATCATAGAATGATTGAATGGATTGGAAAGGACCTTGAAATCATCCAGTTCCCAGCCTGGGCAGGGACATTTTCCACCAGGCCAGGTGGCTCAAAGCCCCACCCAGCCTTACTTGGAACACTCCCAGGGTTGGTGCAGCCACCACTCCCCTGGACCAGGCTGCATAACATTCAGAGAAAGAAATTTTTCCCACTATTCAGTCTAAATCTGCCCTTTTTCAGTCTGAACCTTGTCCTAACTCTCCATGCCCTTGTAGGAAGTCCCTCTCCAGCTCACTTCAGGCCCCCTTCAGGCACCGAGAGGCTGCAACAAGGTCTGCCCAGAGCCTTCTCCTCTCCAGTGCTCTGGTGAGTGGCCAGCCATGGCTCTCAGCCAGACACCACCACATCTATATTCTAGACAAAAACCCTGAAATCTGGAATATGAAATTAATGTAGTCTGGCTCTCTGAGGAAGCTGAGTACTTGTTTCCAGACTTTGTCACTTCTGCACAGCACACAGCTCAGTGGATGCTGCAGCTGAAAGCCAGGCCATTGCAGAGGGCTGTCACAGGCAACCATTTGTCACAATGCACATTGTTTTGCAGGATTCTTAATGGCTGAGTTTTTAAATGAAGACATTGAAAAATTGCTTACCCATGAGGTATTTTGCTGAGGACATAATATGCTGTATATGAATGCTGATACACCTGCAAAACAAAATTAAGAAAAAGACAACAACAACAAAAAAAAAGAGATTAGTAACTGCCACCTGTATTAACAGAGCTCTTTTTTTTTTTTGCAAAAACAGTCAAACATTTGTGGCTGAGAAGCTCTCCTAAACACTTCAAAATGTGTAGTAGAGAAGAACAATGCAGTAATCCACTTAAAGCAGTTGTGTGTTTCCCATCCTGCACTTTGTGCTGGTGTTTGGCAGATCTCACACACCCAGATGCTCGGTGTCGTTGCCATGGCTACCAGGTCTTTGATTAAACTGGGGGCACACGGGCTCTGCAAAGGCTAAATATAGAACAGCCATTAATGAGGACACCTTGGTCAGCTGGAGACGTTCTCCATCATTATAACCACACACAAGGCATGGGGTGTTTTTGCTTTAATTCCCCATAAATAAAGCAGGGAGCGGTGCTGGGTGATATCACAGAGGGTTGTCAGGCCCCTGTCAGTCAGGAAATAAAACTGTATTCAGTCAAGGCAAAAAGTTGACCTCATGTTTGTACGACCTGCTAAGTTGCATCTTTATATAAATCTGTGCTCTGTGGACCCTGGGGAGGAGCTGGGCAGCTTGCACAGCAGCTCATCTCACAGGAGACAGTTTATTACTTATTTTCTAAGTAGTAAATAATAACAGCAGAGTCAATGCCAGTGATTTAAGAGGTGGTGATTTTCCATTGGTCACAGCAGTCCTTTACAGTGATCAGGAGTCAGGACATCAGTGTGAAAGGTTTAAATATGAATAATTTTATACAAATTTATACAGGGCATCACTTTTCGAAATTCTGTCCTGTTACTATGTGCAACTAAATAAATAAATCTGCTAGCAATTATCTAATTTGGCTTCTACTTAAATTTTTAATTTTTTTTTTTTGCTTACAGCTGCTCTCAGAAAGCTTCCTGTTCCAGAGAACAAAGGAGAAATTTCTTGAATACTTGCTTCCCCAAACAAGTTTGATCAAAGTAATTTTTTCCTAGCCTACTCTGGTTTTGCACAAGTATTTTTTTTAATACTTAAGCCAAAAAACCATGAGATGTCCTGGATGGTGCTGCCAGCCCCAGCAGGGGCCATGGCATGCACATCATTAGTATCACAATCAAGCATGAGTCACTCCCTGCCACTGTGGAGGGCAAACCTCCAGGGTGGTGTCCAGATCAGCCCTGCAGCTTCTGGGCTCTCAGGGAAGAGGCAGATAAACATGAGGCACATCAATAAACACAAGGCACATCATCCTGTAAATATCAAATCAAACTTCTCTGTTACAGTTTGAAACCAAGCACTGAATCCTTACACTACTGCAAGAGCTCCCTGAAAAACAGGCACACAGAAAGCACTGGATTTCTACCTATGAAATGCAGAAACTGATGCTGGATTGATGTGATTTCCTTCTTGCCTGTGCAATTCACTCCCTGCATTACAAGGACATCATGAGGTCACATCCCCAAATCCTATCTCCTTTCAGCATTCAGATCCATAAGGACTCCACACAGGCTGATTCTCTGGTGTGTTGGTATCAGGGAAGGCCTTGGAATACAACTGAATTCCCCACAAGCCAGCATTTATTTTAGTACAAGTGTCCTTTCCAGATCCACCTGTGTCAGATGATGTCAAAAAAATTACCATTTTCTCATCCTCACCTAATCATACCGAAGAGCTCTTGAATCTTCTGATGTTGATACCTGAGACCTGGCTGATGCATGCAGCCTTAGAGTTTATTCCAGCTTTGATGAAGTCCTAAAACCGATACAATTCCTTAAAGAAAAAGCACTGGAAGACTTAATCTGCCTACAGATCTGAAAAACCTGGTGATACATTGTCATTAAATACTGAGACATTTTTGTCTTCCAATATCCTGACAGTAGGTTGGAGAAAATGATATAGATACATAAATTCTGATCTGAGGCTGGGACGGTTGTTCATGGTTATAAACCATGCTGTGTTGTCAGATAACAGAGAAATAAGCACCCCAAAATGAGTATCAACAGATGCCTTCAGCAGAAAATCAAAAAAAGTGTCAGGCTGGAAGGAAAAGAAACATCCAGGTGAGTTTTGAACAGGACACCTGCTGGTGTCCTTGCTTGTGGTACAGAGTCCTACAGCCCTGTTGGAAGGTTCAGAGCTGTCTTGGAGGTATTAATGGAGACTGAGGCAAAACATTCTCTTTGCTGAGAGAGCTTAGGACTGAGGAAAACAAAAGTTGCAGGACACTCAAAGAGTTCTTTTATTTTCTGAACGTCATTTGTCATCATCTTCGGTCTTTGGCCAGATTCTAAAATATCTCACATCAGCTGTGCTATAGCATACAGACTTCAAAGGCTTGTAGCTGGCAGAGTTCACTCACAGGAGCAAAATTTTCTCAGATAAATCCTTACAAAAATGTGTAGGTTTGCTTACATAAAAAATTACTGGTATGAGCAAAGATTTCAGGGTCAGACATTTATTATTAACATTACAGTTGTTAAGGACACAAGCACATGCAGCTCAAAAATCCCTCTCAGCCCAACTATTTCAAACCTATTCAGAAAAAAACTCTGCCAGCAATGGTACTAAGCAGAGAAGAATCCAAGAGAAAAATCACTTTATGTCTTTCTGAGAAATTAAATGGCAGCTTTCCTCTTAGACATGCAAACTAAATGAAGTTAGCTGAACTTTTTGTGAGGATGACTGTGCTTGCTTAATATCTCTACTAAATTTCTGCTGGGGCCAAGATGAATTCAGCTATTCACTTACAGTAGGAAAACCCCACAGCAGGGAAAAGTGTAGGGTAGAGATGAGCATTCTTCCAAAATCCAAACTAAGCCTCAGAGAATGGAGAGCACTTAAAAGTTAGTATTCACTTCATTAACCCTGTCTGCTGCTGAGGCTTGGCCAACAGAAATAGCTGTATAAACTCCATGTTCCCCTTTTCTACTTAAAGGTGTGGTAAAAGCCATTGACTGATTTGATGCTCTCAGCCCTGATTTTTAGCTGGATTCCAGAAGCATTACAGCTCCTCTCAGCAGAGAGGCATGTTTGGGGGAAGCAGAGGTTTTGGCAATTGTTGTGCTCTGTAGACTGTGTGTGTCAAACCATCCCACCAACATGAGGCAGAACAGGTTTGAGAGTGCTCTGAAGGGCTCTGGGTATCACCACAATCCGGTCACAGAAGCTCCTGTGCCAGCTGTCACCAACAAGTGCTGTAAAAGTCATTATGACAAAACCATTGGGCCAGAAACACTCTCCCACTGGGCTTCTCATCCCAGCTCACAGCACAGATCTTGTTTACTTTCAATCTAAATTATTCTCTGCAACACGTGCATGTTTACACTGAAATCATAAAGGGACTGAGACAGATCTATCTGTTCCACTGAAGTCTTGGAAAGGCAATTATCTCTCTAAAATTCAGAAGAATGCAGGGCTAATTATATGTGACAACACCTTGTTGTGAAGTCACTGACCTCGTTTTATGCAACCAACAGAAGAAACCTGGACCTGGTCAGATGGCAGCAGAAATGGAAACACTGCAGCACATGGAGCAGCAGAGAAGGACATGTGCCTCTCTCAGGCCATCACATTCCAAAGGAACAGGGAAATTGTTGTTCCAACAAGGCACAGAAGCAAAATGGAAGAAGCAATTTCTGTTCTCTGTCACTACAGAGCAAAGTGTGGTGTGAATGGTAATGCCTCCTTGGAAATATTTGTTTAAGTGCTGTAAGGACACAGGTCCTTGTCCAGCAGGGCTTACTGAAATAGAAACTGTTATTTAAGCACAGAGTGGATTTGGACTCATTTATTCATTGTGACCCTTCATATACTTTCAATTAGAATCCATAGCTCTTGTATTTGCCCCAGAGTAACTGCAGAAATATGTGACATACATCCAAGAAATTTGTGAAATGGGTTTTCAGCACCTTATGGATGGTATGAAAGATTGCACTACCTGCTGATAAACCCTGCTGAAGGTTTATCCCAAGCATCAGAAAAAAAGAAAGAGTTTAGTTTACACTTCCATTCCTGTCTGTTGGTTTCTGTCTCAGTTTGTGGGCTGATGCCAGGCCAGCACCAACAATAATCAGCATTTAAGGAAGGCTTTCTTTAATGTTTGCATGACAAGGTGCTGAATCAATACAAAGAAGAGGCACCTCATTTTACAAAGAAAGAAAGGGGGAAAAGCCCTTGGAAGAAGGCTCCCCAAATCATCGTAATCCACTCATCTTCCAGCAGGCTTTTCTACCAAAAGAGCTGATTTAGGATCTTACCACCCAGTGTATAAAACAGCTCATGGATCTGGGATTAAGCCCAGGTGGACTGGCTGCCATCAGCTCATGATTGTTACTTACTTGATAAATATGGAATAAAGCATGCTTTGCATCCATTTTCTAAATGGCTCCATAGAGCCCCTGGCCCTTTGTACAGTAGTGTTATTTACATTAAAGGAATGCCCAGAAAACTCACAAAAAAAATCCCATAAAATTTAGAGCTCACAAGGGACCAGTGCAGGGCAGAGCAGAATTGCAAGCTGTTTGCAGCTTGCAAGGCTAAATACAAAATTTTCAGTGTTTAGTGTCTTTCAGGAATAACATATTTTATCCAAAAAGCCATCCCAGCTCTCCCAAATAAAACTGAACACACCTCTGAAATAGTCCTCAGAAAGAAAAGTGTACAACAGTTTGCTAAAGCCTGAAAATAGCAAGAATATATTTTAATGTAATTAATCATAAAGCACCCAGGATTTATCTGGGTAAAATGATTCATTTTTTATTCTGCAGCAATAAAGTATATCAACAAATAATAGATCCCCTCAGGATTTTTAACAATCCCCAGTTGTCTTGAGAATGTATCTGCTTTTACCCTGTGCAGTAAGACAGTAAAAATATATCACAAGTGGCTGGTGAAACAGGAACTGCCAGATCCATTTAAAGGGTTTCCCACAAAGAGTCTCTAAAAAGACATTTGCTGGAAATAGATTACACAGCCCATTTTCCTACTTATGCTACGAGCAGACAAATCCCCAAATGCACATATGAATGTCAAGCCAATTGAATAATCCCAAGCATTTGACATAATTACATATTCCACCTTTCAAAATGGTCCTGGCGCCCTTAAACAGTAACTAACACTGTGATGCAAAATATGCAGGTAAAAGATGATTTGCCATTTGGCCTTTAGTATCTGTGATATTTAGCCAGGCTCTGAAGCTGACAGATTAACAGGGAAAAGGGAACAAAGCAGAATGCAGGAAGGCTGCTGCTATGCATTGGCAAATAGCTCATGTATTTTGTACCTTGTTTTCTTATAATTGTGTGAGAGGGAGGGGAAAACAAGTTCAGGAGGAAAACACCAAGCAAACATTAGCCAGATGTTGTGTTTCCTTCTCCTGCATGGGCACACCATGTGTGTAAAGGATACCACATTGTCACATGGATTCTTCTGTAGGTCAGTCATCAACAAAAAACATCAAGCAAAAAAACATCAAGCAAATCTGATGTTCACTTCACAGGGTAACTGTGTTGTCCATGCAGATCTTCCAGGGGAGAAAAGGATAGTTTTTTGACTAAAAATACCTCACTGCCACAATCTTTATAGTAGTCTGTGGAGGATTAAAGCAGGTTGCTGTACATCTTTGCAGAATATTCTGTATCTTTTATGAAAGTCAACATTAAAAACTGAATTTTTAATGTGTCAACATCATTTGTCTTGCTCAAAATTCTTTATGATACCATTGGTTTCACTGGGCCCTTCTCTTCTGTTGAGAAGAAATCCTTCTTTTGCCATGACATGTTGAACTGGCCCTCCAAAGGGATGAAAAATCCATTCCTGTACTTGACCACCAACTTCTGTGTAATGCTTTGTTCAATTTTTGTACTTTTATTCTCCCCTGTATTTGTGACTTAGAGCACATGGGGTTACCTCTGGCTGAGGCATGGTTGGTTAATGCTCATTTCCTTTTTTCCCTCAGTGCAAACAGAATGGTCAGCAGTGTTCTCCTCAGCCCAACTATTTTTGCAAAGGATTTTATTTTATTGCTAATAGGCACTCCAGAGTAACCATCTTGGAATGAGATACTCTCAGAAACATCATGCTATCTTTTCTTTTTGTGTCATTGCAATAAAAAAAAAAAAGAAAAATACCGAAATCCATACTGGTATTTTGTACCCTGCACTCACTGAATCTTGATTGCTTGCAAGAACAAAACAAATCAATAAAGCTGTATAATTTGAGGTGTCTTCAGCATTCTCACCTTTCAGATTCATTGTGATACTGACCTATTTTGCTTTCTTCTGAGGCAGCATATTCTCTTTTGTCCCTGCATTGAATTATCCCTTTATACTTTATCACTTCTCCAGTAGAGTCTCATGCTGTGTGTCAACCTGCTTGCACAGCCCTCTAAGGAACTCTGCCCATTTCTCTTCGTGCTTCCAATAAATTAGAAAACCCATAATGAAATGCTATCAAAGAGCATTTCCTGAGCATTGCTTCAGCTGGCAGCCAATAACCCACAGCTGTCATCAAACACCTGATTTGGGATGCTTCTTCCTGCTGTGCTGTATCCAGCTGATCAGCCACATATGTGATGTGCTCACAGGGACAGAAAGGGCACTCTGGCACTGCTGGCACACTCCAGGACAGTCTGGGGAGCTCAGGGGAGGGCAGAGATGGGGGGAAATGGGTTTGAGCAAGAAAGGGGATGAGAAGGGGTCTCTTAGTCAACATACAGAGAATTTGGCACCTGGTTGCCTGCGCTATAATTGTCCTTGTATTCCAGAGCAATTAATTTAACATTTGTGCAAAAGGAGGAAGATATGGACTTGGGGAATGCGTGTATTGGAGTTGTTGAGGGAAGTAAAGCTTTTTCTTGCAAAGAGGGGGGAAGGATCCTGACCCAGCAGCGTAGCTGTGCCTGGTGGGGTGACACAGCCAGCCCTAACCTGTCAGTGCCTCAGAGAGAGCCAGCAGGTGTGTGCTCACCTCAGTCACAGCAGTGAGCATCAGGAGCTGCTCCACTCATTTCCATATAGGAAATCAGCAACTGGGTGTCTCCAGAGCCAGGAAGAAACCTTAGCATTTGATTTGGACGAAGGCAGTAATACAAGAGGCAGTGGATCACCAGGACATGTCTCTATTTTGCTATTAACTGTTTAATCTCTTAAAACTGAAAATTAAATAATTGTCCTTGTTGTTTAAAGGACAGCCAGGACATCTCTCCAGCCATGCAGAGCTGTGAATGCCCTGCCACACCATAGAGGCTTCCTTGGAGAGCAATCTCACATCAAGGTGACATCAGGGAGGGACAGCACATTCCTGCCATGGGGACCTGCATTTTGGAAGCTGAAGCTGATTGTGGCGGGGTCATGCACCACAGGCAGCACACATGGTTAATATGCAAATCTCTCCCACAAACATACAGAGGCTGGACTGGGATTAGAAACTGATTTTCTAAGGACCAAAGGTCTCTGAAACATTAAAGCCAAGGAGTTATTCCTTGGCAAATAATCTCGTCTCAAGTTTACAAAACAACCATAAATAAAGTGTGATGGCAACATCCACCCCAGCAATGCATGGAGTGCCATGCTGTAAGAGAATGCTGCAAACTCACCTTCCACAAACTGATTATCTATCTCAGTTGCTTCATGATAATAATTCTTTGTTAAAAGATTAGTTTTCAAATTACACTTTTGAGAGCCTTATACTGCTGACAGCACCAAAAGGGAATTTTGAGGCCAGCTTGAGGATTTATGACTTTGTGACAGCAGCGGGGTGGAGTGGATGCTCTTTTTGTTGCAAATGCAGCTCCAGAGGCAAGTTAGGCCACAGGTATTAACAGCCAGCTCGTGTGCCAGCTCTCACCCCTCAGAGAGTGTTAATCCAATCTGCCAACTGCTGCTGCACTCTAATGCAGCTCTGCCCTGCCAAGCAATTACAAAAGGCTCCTTTTGCTCCCGAGCCACCTGTCCCTCACAGCGCTTCCCTGGCACCACAAAGCCCTTCAGTCGCTGCCTTAAAGGACAACAGCTATGCTTTTAACTGGTAAATGAAATGGGAGCTGCAAAGCACTCTGTGGGATTTTTGCACCAGCCTTTGTGCACTTGTTGATGCTCAGGTAATTGGGAAGTAGCTGCAATGAAGTTACAAAGAATTATGAATGAACATTATTGATAACGAGCATATTCTTCTGTTGGTCTTTTTAAACTTTTATCAATATTCTCATCACAGATGTGAACTCCCAGGTTTCCCCTCTCACCCTCTAGTCAGAAACTCGGAAATGAGAATGAAATTATCTAGTACACAGTTGTGATTCTAACACACCAAACAATGTATCTAAGGAATAGAAGCAAAAGATGAACAAACATTATTATGTACTATGAGTACAAAAGTAGCCTGAGGCCAAGTAAAAGTTTTAGAAGTACATAGCAATTACCTCAAACGCAGGAAACATAAAACATCTTCAGATCCATACAAACACACCCACAGAAGCACACAACCATGATTCTTTAGGAATATTTGGGATCATAATAATCCCTGTATTGGGCCAGACCCAAAGTCCATCCAGTCCACTTCCCTGGCTCAGTGGCCCAAAGCCAATCCAGACAGAAGACTAGAGTTATCTGATTTACAGACATCCTTTCCCAAAATGCTTTCCCAGGCCCTTGCACTTTGCAGCTTGGAGTGCCTCTCTTTGCAGCTGTCGACCTTGAGGGATGTCCCTGCCGCTGACCTCTCCAGTCATTCTTCACAAGCATTTCCCCTTTTTGCACCTACAAACTCATGCAGCAGCTCCCTTTTCCCAGACAATGGTGCCAAAAGCTTGTGTGGGTTACGAGTCCTCTCAGCATCCCTTGATGTTTATTTTAGCTTTAGAATCAGGCCCTGAATTATCCTGTTTATAGAGGCAGCCAGAGTCAGCTGGTGGAGATGGGAGTTTAGAGGGTTCACATCCACATTCACTCGACTGACTCTCACCTTTGTCTTTGGAGCTGCAAGTCTGAGGGCTGAAGGACAGCATGAGAAAACAATGCTTGATACAGCTTTCAATGAAACAGTAGATAATGCCTTCTTTCAAACAAACATTTCTTGAGCTGTGCAGACACACTGTGAAAATATTCTAAAAGTCTCTTTTTTGATTACAATGCAAATGGTAAATCTTTATAGCAATTACATGAGAACCAAGCCGTGAAAAATGCTGAATGCTTAGTATATCTAATTAATTTATTAATTTTTAATAATTCACTTTAGAGGCAGAAATTAACAACTACAGAACTACAGCATATGTTCTTTCTGTTAAAATTTACTCTTAACATGTAAAAATTGCTTTTTCTACTGTAGCAGCTGAGAATGGGAATACTACAAAGAGTTAGCACTGGCATTGAAATTTTTATAGTTGGTCCTAGGCTCAGGGAACTTTTAGAAGACTGAATGAAAAGAATCTGTGACAAGAAAGATGAGTCTGTCAGAAAGCATTAGAGAGCAACAGTTTAAAAGCAGTGAAGTGGATGTGAAAGAAATGAAAATATTCAGATGTATTCTAGGAACCTGGGTTAAAAATCCTCTCCCTGTTCAGTGAAAGATTCATTTTCCAGTTCCATACGAGATCAGAAGACTCAGAGCTGTAGCTCAATGTATACACAGATCTAATTCACTGGAAGAGACAATTCTGTATTCTGACAGGAAGAAAACAAACTGGAATCACACAGAAGGCAGGAAGACACTTTCTGTGTTACCTTTGTTATGCTGTGGGCAACTTCCATGGGGTAAACGGTGTGTGGTGATGAACAGCTTCTCTTTGGAAAGAAGGGGAGAGCAAAGGGGACAGGAAGGAGCACAGAAGCTGCTCCTTGCCTGCTCCTGGCCTGCTGCAGAACCCTTCACAGCCCTGCCATCAGCAGCCCCACTCCTG
Source organism: Onychostruthus taczanowskii (assembly GCF_017590055.1). Classification (NCBI taxonomy): domain Eukaryota; kingdom Metazoa; phylum Chordata; class Aves; order Passeriformes; family Passeridae; genus Onychostruthus; species Onychostruthus taczanowskii. The sequence goes on from NW_024500349.1 coordinate 18,580,620, forward strand.
CACACAGAAATATGAGGCCTCAGGCATTTAAAGACATGACTAAAGCCCTGTGATTCCTCTCCCTTTTCAAGAAAGAGCTTATTTTGAGCAGAGAATAGAAGAAAAGAGAATAGAAGATCCCATTTTCAAATCTGGGTCATTAGCTGCCCAAGGAGGAACACTAATTATTGGTTTAACATCAAGCTGGTAAAAGCAGAGTTCTGCAGGCAGTTAAAGAGATAAAAGGCACTTGTTCAGGGTAAACACAGAGAGCCACACACTCCTTGGGTTTAGGATGTAACTCAGCTAAAGAGGAGAACATTTACAAGAGAAGATTTGCATTTCTGAGTACAGGAACTTCTTTGGGGTGCCCGGCATAGCAAGAGCTGTTTTTCCAGAAGAGGGCACTAAATATGTATATTTTTTACTATTTCAGTGATTAAAAATTAAAAACCTAAAAAGGACTGCAATACCAGAAGAATTAGATTATAGAGTGCTTCATATGTTTCTGCAGAGACACCAGAACTAAATTCTTTCTAGTTTTGTCTTCTGAAGCTTTTTTAATCACTGTTGTTTTCTCATTTTGCATGCTATTCCTAATATATTTCTTTCCTTAACATTTTAAAACAACCACCTATATTTATTACAATCCAGTACAAACCAGGATGTTCATTGTCCCCAAAAACTTAGGAAGCAAATTTATGCCAAAAAGCAGGAACTCATCTCTAATGCAATTCTGAAGTCTCTCTATGTTGCAAGGAATCTAATTATTTGTTAGATTTTAATTTTTTTTCAATAGTTTCATTCCTCATAAAGCAAAGTTATCCCATGTTTCACTAACACAGATTCCTATACAAGTGCAAGAAAGAAAACTGTGATTATTTTAAAGCTGTCCATCTGATTTTGACTGTCTAGGAGACCTTGTACATTATCTTATGAAGGCTTTATTCAAAACAAATTGCAATTTGCTTTTAAGACATTTTATGAATCTTATTAGGACATGAATCTCTACCAGTTGTTCAAGTTCTATATCATCTATACACTCAAAAGAGGAAGCAGAATGAGAAATATAGCCTTATGCAAGCTAAGAAAAATTGTTTATTTTTGTATCATAGTGTTTTGCCTTGAGGCTTTTTTTTCCCCTTCCCTGCTTGATGAAAATCTCATTTACTAAAGAAAATATTTACAGAGGAAGGCTACTGATAGCTGATACTGGTACATAATACACCTATGTACTTTTGCATGACAGGCTAATTATTTCTGAGTTTGGATGCTCCTCTAGTCTTCCCTGGAAGTGTGGATTTCCTTTGCAGCTTACTGATGTGTATTGTGCCTGTGAATAAATGCAGGACCCAGTTTATTGGCCTTTGCTACACAAGCAAGGCCGTCCAACTTAGTCTGAAAAACGATTTTGCACTCAGTCATGTTTGTGCAATTTCTGTTGAAGTCTCCCAGCTCAATTCAGGAGGCTTCAGGTTTAGTTCTAATTCCATTTATCTGCATTATTAGGAGAACAGCACGGGTTTAATCCATTGTTTTTAATAGGAAAGCAGTTAAAGCTCAGCAGCTGAAGTCAGCAGACTGTTTTTAATGCTACACATTTCAAGTTTTGTTGCAATGATCAGACTAAACAGTCCCTGGAGTGGAGAGAATGGAGACTGGATAAGAAATTGGAAGAATTGGAATAAAAAGTTTTCCGAAAATCACTGCTGTGTATGGAGCAGGCAGCAGCAGGTCTGGAATGTGGGGATGGAGGACTGCAGGCTGTGCTGAGCTTCCCAGCTCAGGTAAACACATCTTGTTGTGTTTTCTGAATGCTCCCAGACCACCATTTCAGAAGCACAGACTTCCCCCTGGAAACATCTCCAAAACCAGGGAGCAATAGAGCCAAAAATCTGGTGTCCAGTGTGGTTTTATTGTTGGTCCATGGAAGAGCTGCAGGCCCTAAGTCACCACAGTGGCTGCCAATGATAAATCATGGAATGGTTTGGGTTGGAAAATCATCAACCTCTCTGCTATGGGCAGAACACCTTCTACAGACCAAGTTCCTTCAATGTTGAGAGGATCCCACTCCAAGAACACCTGCTGAGGATGAGGAGAGTACCCATTCTTTGCATTTAAGGGGTGCAAACATATTTTCCATGGATAACAGACACAAGCAGCCCCCACCCAGCCATTCCTCCTTGCTGACACCCAGTGCCTATCCTTTCCCTTTTATTAAGAATGGAAAACAAAGTATGCAGACTTGGGTTGTGTCTTTTCATTCCACTTTTTTTTTTTTTTTTTGACCAGTTTCTATTGAGTTACAATGACAGACCCTTAATTTTAAATAAGAACCCATGGCCCCATGGCTCAAGGATCCTAAGTACCAAAATGTCCCTACAGTATATTTCTTTGAGTTCCTAACCCCCCTCTAACTTATTTTTTAAACTATTTTATTTTCTCATTAAATCAAGCAGTTGCAAAGCAGAAGAATTGCTGTCAAAAGCAAAGGACTTACATAAAGGAATACAGTTTCTGCTGGAACTTTGTCAGGATTACAAATGAACCATGAGGGTCCCCCCAAACCAAAACAAAGAATAGGTTTGACCTGTTTTCTTCCCCCGTGTTAGTCCAAAATTGGCCCTGAAATTCAGCAACATGAAATTAATTTCTGTAGTTTCTCCCTCAAAAGAAAACTCTAGGATTAAACTCGTCAGTAATTATTGCTCCACTGGCCTGTAACCGTGTCCAAAAATTTCTATTCTAAACAAACAAGGGGACAGAAATTGGTGGAAGAACAAATATTCTCACCGTTTGATGACGTGTTTGCTCAATTAGAGTGGGTAGTAAGAAGTTGTAATTCTGTGAGCACGTGCAGAATTGGCATCAAAAGGTCCCTGCTGCTGTAGGCAAGGCTGAGGACACCTGAGAAGGCAGTGTTTGCACAACCCTGTAACAGAGTTTTGAAAACCCAGGAATCCCCTGAGAGTTGTGTGGCAAACTTCCCTCTCTCTCTCTGTGCCACGGGAGGTATCACATATTAATTAGCCTGAAACAATTACTGATACCAACACGTGACACATGTTGGTGTATCTGACAGAGATATTGCTGCTGAGATTCACTGCTTGGAAAACCTCCCACTGCTGAGGGCTCAGGTATTAGCAGCTTTGGTTTGTTCAGTGAAAGGTGACCATGAAGAGCTCATCTCTTGGCTTAGGTAGACTCCCCAGGTTGGACAAAAAAGCAAATAGGAGTGTGGAAATGGTTTTGAATCAACCTTGTGATACCTTTAAAAATTCTGTTTGTTTTGTTGAAAACAGCGGATGAGGGAATTTGTTCCTGGTGGGTTTGAGACTGGAAAAGATAGGCTGTCTTTCACAAAGACCAGATTAGTAGTTAAAAATTACCACAACAAGCTCTTTTGAAATAAAATATTGCCTTTAAGTGTTGTCAAACAATAGCTGCTGCTTCAGCTTCAAATCCAAAGTAAACTACCACCCACAAAATTAACCTCTTCTCTGCTGCTAGCATATTCTTGTTAATGCAACACTTCTGGCCACACAGGCCTTAGCTTTAGTTATGTGAATGTAGCTGGAGCACTGCTGCTCTACCACAAAGGGGTTAAACAGCACCTATCAAATAAGGTTATCACACTGCTGATCTTGGCTGTTAAAATAATATCACTCAAAACAGGATCTGTAAAAAGGAGAAAGAAAGGTGATGCCCACCTTCAGCCCTGACACCCCAGAACAGCCTCAGTGGCAGCCCACACAGGCACACACATAAAAATGCTGCCTTTTTCAGAAGCTGTGAGCATTTTATTGAAATATTAAAGATTAGCTGAATGGTATTAATAATATTTATTCTATGGGAAGTAACTGAAGTAGTTGCTTTCCCGAAAATTTAGCAAATTAGCAGATTTGCTGAGTGGCTGGCCTATGTGTTTCCACTAATTCATTAATAGCTCTACTTCTGCTCTTTAAAAAAGCACTGGATGACTACAGTCATACAGCTCATTCTTCATTCACAACCACATTCATACAGTTGGTGAAATGAGAAAAAAGATACTCTGCCTGAAGATACACACATGCACAGATGAAATAACAGAAATATTTCAACTAATATAAACAGTATTTGGATTGAGTCCTTTTCTTCTTTTTGTTTAGTAAGTGCTTTATCCTAATCCATTATTTATCCTAGTAACAGTAACTATTTCTCAAAAGTTTATGAAATTACAGTGCTTTAGGCTTGAAAATGTTAGAAAAAATCATTTTAGGCACCAGCCTTTGATATAAGTGAACAATGTCCTTATATTGTGCAGCTTTCCAACAGAGCAGTCCTTCTGATTTATGAACAATGATTCAAAACTGTATTCACATTAAAAAGAGGATATGAAAAACCATAAACATAAGCTTTTTACTTCAAAATGGCCCCTTCAAAAACTAATAATTTACAACAAACATGAAAAATTAAATAACAATCAATAAAACAGGTAGCATTATTTTATGACAGAAATATTCTATCTGTGCTCACTTTATCATGAAATCACGAAATGTTTTCAGTGTTCCTGAAAACAACATTGGGTGAGAATGAAAAAAATAAATTGGAAATATATTTATTGCTATATAAAGAAAAGAGATTTATGTAAGCCTATTTCTAGGCTTGGTAAATCCATTTCAATTAAGCAATAAATATCATGACTACAGTCTGAGCAGTATTACTGATGATAGTTATGACAGTGTTCAATTTTCAGAGGTATATTTATCATAATAATGTTTATCACCTAGCTCAAAAGGATGTTGTGAGGATTCATTAATATTTATACCCATTAGTGTTTTGGAAATAACAAACAATATGTTATTTTAATTTTTACACAACTAATTAAATTAGTATGAGGTCGTAATTGGACCATAAGCACAAAACCCATTCATTTCACATAACAACCAGATGTGGAGAAATAAAAAAAAAATAGTAACAACAACAACAGTAATATGTTTCTTTCTATAAATAATGCTTTTTTACTTCATTCACACTCTAAATACCAAGCCTAAGGTTTGCTCTGGGTCTTTCTGAGCTCTCTTTGCTCCCACCACTCATCTCAGCGATACAGGCAGGGAGAACAGAAATACTGAACTCACCACATGAATTAGGCTAAAAAATAATTATTGAGTGTGTTCTAATTACAGCAATGATTAATTCTTTCCAGCCATTTGGGATTTAAAAAGAGCATTTCTTTTACTGCAAAATAGGTAACAGCATCTTTTGTATTAGCTGCAAAAGCCTCTGAGCCCTAACTTTGTTCAGAAGCCTTTGCAGTTTGGTCCACGCTAATCAGCCAGAATTTCTGAGTGAAATTGCCCTTAACTGGAACAAACACAGTAATGGGCTGGTAAAATTGGAGAAAAAGAGCAAAAAATCTTTTACAAGGAATCTTGGCAGCTTTAATTCCTCTCTTGCATGATGACAACACTGATTCCTAATAAATACTCACTATGTCACTCCAGAAAACAAGTTTTCCTCTCAGATATTTCCTTTGTTTCTTTTATTCCATTACACAAACTCCACTGGTAACTGACTGCCACACAAAGCTGCACAAGCTTCAGTTACTTTACTCTTACTTAAGTCTTTGCTCTTCCCTCAGTCACTGAAATGCCACGAGATTTAAGGGTTGCTTGGTCCCTTGGCTATTTGGGAGACCCCTTTTGAAGACCAGGGGTACCCACAGAGGTGGTGCCAGCCCAAAGAGCTGCGTGTGTCCCCAGGAGGCACATGGCGAGCACAGAGCCTGCCTGTCAGTGCTGCTGGAGCCACGGGCTGGGCAGGAGTGACCTTGGCCAGGCACCACCAGAGACATCTGTGAGCCTCTGCCCCTTCTGCTGAGCTGCTGTGGTCAAACCCTGTTTTGCCCACGTGTTTTGGGGTTATTAAATCCCATATCAGGGCCCACACACTTGTTTTGGTGAAGGATGGTTTCAAATCAAAGTTTCTCCACGGAGGCGTTTATTCCCCGATGCCTTCCCGAAATTTCACTCTGCTGTTTGAGCCTCAGGTTGCACCTTGTTGTGGTGTAAAGAAACTAAAAATAAATAGCAGAAAAAGTGTGGGAGTATTTCAAGACAAAGAAGCTTGGTGCCTTTCCTGTGACCTTTCTAGAAAAAGAACAAATCTTCTGTGTTCAAGGTTAGAAAAGCTCCCTATTAGCACAAGGCTTACCCAGAATATTGCTGCCTGAAAGATTAAACTTCTGTAAATATAAGCACTGAAAAAAAAAAAAAAAAAAAAAAAAAAGGCATTTACAAAGAAATCTGACAGCCAGACTAGCCAGAATGTACCCACACCAGGCTCACAGCTGCCTGCCAAGATTCCTGGGAGAAATATATTTTAAGGAACGTGCTTTAATTCATTATCCTTTAAAATGATGAAGTGATACAACAGGAAAACACACATTAGCTGCCTCAGTGTCTTTGCAAAATAGGTGTCTGGCAGTTCAGTGCTGTGTTATTCCAGTGTGGGTGTCACTGCTGTCACCCAGACCAACACTGAGCAGAGATGCTTCTGTGAAAATAAATAGAAAAATATAGAAGCAGCTATTACTGGAAGGAAATGACTTTGTGGCACTTTTCTTAAAAATATTCTGCTTCATTGGAGTGACACATTGTGCTCTCCTATTTTGATGTTTATTCCTGGCTGGTATTAAACACAGAGGCTGAATCCATTCATTTCAGAATTCAGACAAATTATTAATTCATACTATGCACATCAAATCAGCACAACTGTACTGTGTAAAAAAATGATGAAAATATCTATACTCACAAACAATTAAAAGGCAGCACTTCACAATTTCAAAGGCCAAAAATATAAGAAACAATTTCTGATGGCTAAAAAATATGTGTGCAATAATTCCAAGAAGCTCCTTTTTTGAAATTGTAGAATTAAATTTTAAAGACATGTCCTCTGCCAATACATCTCCTGAAATTTCCTTTTGACTTTGCAACAAGGACAACTGCCCAAGGCTTTGCTGATCAATTCCTTGTGTTGCAGAAAACAGCATAATTTGAATTTTATCCAAGAATACAGTTTAAAATACTGAAAATGTGAAGAGCTAACTAACATGCAATTATTTGTATTCACAGTCTGCATACCAAGGGAGAAGAAAGCTGAAGAAATAATCTAACTGTTATTGCCATTTTAATACAGAGAGCCACCCTTCATGGCTTAAGGCTGCAATAACCAAGACTGAACCCAACTACCCCTCTATTAGCGTGCTTCAAAACAGAACAAAACAAAACTCAAAACAAAACAAACCCACCAAATTTTCTTTTCTCCATCAACATGGATCTTAAAGGAAGAAAAGAGAGTTTGTTTTGTTTTATTTTGCTTCAGGAACTCTTGCTACATATGAATATAGCAAGAACAATTTGCAATGTTCTCTTACAGTGAGTATATGCCACATCCTGAAACGTTCCCAGAAAATGTTTTCAGCTTTCCACTCTGGGTTTTCCTTTTTAGAAAAAGATGTGGTGTGGTGCAGGGAGTACCTGTATGTGTGCTGCTCTCTCTTCTCCAGACAGGCATCTTAAGAACCACAAACTCAGTATTTTTCTGTACCTCAAGCTCACAGATCTGCAAGCACTGACATGCAGAGAGGAGGATGCAGAGGAAGCACATCCAGCCCATCCCTTTCCATTCCCATGGCTCTCCTGCCACATTGCCCACATCAAGCACTGCACCACAGACTGAACACAAAGTCTGGGCTGTAAAAGCCCCCCTAAATCTGCTTCTTTCAGATCTTCAGTGTGCAGTCCTTTCAGTGGATAAAGGTTGAGAATAAAAATTTAAATTTATTTTCTCATTACTGTTTTTCAGAAATTTAACCTTTTTTTTTTTTTTTTTTTGCTTGTTTTGTCATTAAAAGCATTTTTCTGTCATTCTCAGAGGAACTGAGGAAGCCTTCCCTCCTCAGGGCTCTTCCAGCTTGCACAGTCCATCTGAGCAGAGTTGGCACAGGGCTTCCACAGACAAAGGCTGATTTCCACTAAAAGAACTGCATTTTGCAAAACGTCTCTGGCTTATAAGGCAGGGAAATTTGAGAGAAAGGCTTTGCTTGCTCAGTGACCCTTAGGCTGTCTTTTCCATGTTTAGAATTAACTTAACACTTCCCCATCCATCTCTGTCTAGAACTCAGCTAAACTTCAGGTAAGTGAAGTCACACCACCAGTAATTTCCCAGGAAAAATCATTATGAATTACTCCTTAAGTTTCTGATACAGTTTTATTTTCCCTTATTCTAAAACCAGACATGCTTCTTCTGACTTTCGTAGCACCAGGTCAGGAATAACTACAAAGATGATAGCAGAGAAATCGGATAATCAACAGAGCTACAACTTTCACTGCCTAAAGGACCCACAAATTTCCTTTGGTTAGCAGCTGAAATGTAATTTACATTATGGACAAAAACAATTACAGCTGTCAGCAAATTAATTATTTTCATTTTGAAGAATTTGTGATATTCTAAACTATGGAAACAAAATATATAGGGCTTATAGTTCATCCAAGTAGTACAGCATAGCTATCACTCAAACATTTCAGGCCTTATACCAGCAGAATTGAGAAAGACAAAAATATTATTCATGCAGAAGAATTGCTTCCCCCATGTTTGATTCTTTGGTCATCATTTAAAAATGACTCATTACATTTTTCCCTTTTGAAGCCTGGTAAAAAATTTGCTGTAATCCAGAACTTAGTATCAACCTAATGGTGATTTTTTACAAATGATTTATACCTAACCCTCAGAAGAAAAGGATTTATAATGAAAGTGATAGCTCAAGCCTAACTGCAGCACAGGGAATGGTGACACCATAATTAATGTATTATTTCAGTTGTGGGAGACACTGACAGTAGCTTTTTGTTCTGGAGAAGAAATTTATAGGGTGATGGAAAAAGGCACCATGGAAAAAAAATTCACAGAAGAGGAATAGAAATCCTTGTAGCAAAGACATGTCCTTACAATCCCCCTCCCGGAGGCTATAAAATCCTGGCAGTGACAGTGTTTCCTCACAGTCTAATTTATACCTTTCTCCTCTACTAGATGGCAGTGTGACATGCTCTCAGAATTGCTAAGTGAGGGGGTTTCTTGCTTTCTTTCATAGGAAGCAATTAATTTAAAATATCATCTTGCTGGCATAAAAGTAAAAAAAAAAAAAAAATCAAAAAAAAAAGAAGTTTGTCACTGGCTGTGTGTTTTGAAATCAAATCTGTTTACTTACAGGTTCAACATCAAAGGCAAATAGTGCATATTCCCTGTCAGGTGACACCTCATACCGGATAGCCTTCAAGGAGACCTGGAAAATAAATACAGTTTTGAAACAAATATTCATCAGTTTTCAAGCTAATGACACCTATAACTAATTGTTATGATCATCTAAGGATGAAGAATACTGCCAGAATTAAGTGTCTTGAAAAATATAGTATATTTTCTTCTTTTTCAAACCCCAGAAATGTTATGTGGGCACTCATAAGAGAAAGAATCAATGCATTGTGACTAAGAGCAGGCAGCTATATAAAAAAACCCCAGAATTTTCCTTACTGCACAGTGGCTGGTGAGGTTGCAAGTGTAGGCAGTAGTTAGTAGAAAGCTCTGATAAATGGCAATTTATTAATTTCTTCTCATTATCTGTGTTCACTGGCCAGTGCAGGAGATAAAAATAAATGTAAATATCTTCTGGAGCAAATTAGTAATAGAGACATGAGTACCTCCCCCAATTAAGATAGCCCATAGGAAAACTGTTCTGTTTTCCCTAGTAAGAGTCTATGGGATGCTGCAGTGATCCAGTGCCCCTGACTTGGGTTCTGCAAAAATCAGCACTGTAAATCTTGCTAACAAGAAGAACTGCCATGGTATCTCAGACTTGCCAGGAATTACCTTTTTCCTGCTCCATTTTTCATTTGTGTAGTGCAGCCATTTCTCCTGCCCAGTATGTTCCAATATAATGCATTGCTGGCACAGATGGCAGCAAGGTCAAAGAGAGGTGCCACTAACACATCACCCATGCACTGCCTTTTAAACCTCACCCTCTCACCTAACAGATTAGATGTGAGTCCTTGAGAGGGTCCCACAGAGCAAAACTGGAGGGGGAATTGGGGAAAGTCCTCCCCAGGGGCAGGGGTGGATGTGCTGTGGGGGGAGCCAGAAGCAGAGGGGAGAGGGGGCAGAATGATTTGGGTGGGGAGGGACTTTTAGAGGCTGTTCACTCCAACCCCCTGCAATGAGCAGGGACAGTTTCAGCCAGACCAGGTGGCTCAGAGTCCCATCCCACCTGATCCTGAGCATTTCCAGGGAACAGGCACCCTCTGGGACATCTCACAGGCTGCTGACCCAGATGGGCAGGGATGGGGGAGCCTGGGCACCAGCAGGGCCAGCATGGAGACAGATTTTATTTACAGAAGACAGATTTTATTTACTGTTATGTTAATAACATGGGGAAGGGAAAACATGACCAATCAGCAAAGGTTTTCTGCCCCAGGGCTGGGAAGGAAGAGGAAAAAGAAATGTCTGAGTAAATGTAATGGCAGCTCTTGCACTGGGGCTTTGTGGATTACTGTGGAGGTGACCTGCAGATGTATTTACTGAGAGGGCAGAGGAACAAAGGTAGAACAGGCAGTAGGGTGGAAAATAGCATGAAAATGTAGGATTATCTTGTAGCACTGTGCTTTTCTTACAAATGGCAATAATTAAAACCAGTGGAATAAACAGGAGGCAAAATAGAAGTAATTTGACTTCAACAGACCTTGACATTAAAGGAAGTCAGCCCATTCCCTCAGAATTGTAAAGAAAGAGGTTACACTCTGGTAAAAGAGGATTTCTTATGTGATGCAGTAAAGTTTGAAGGTTAAATGCAGTATGTGAAGTTTAAGTTTGGGCCCTGACATAATAATTCCGTAATAAATTCTTTGTCTCATTAAAAAATAATTAATACAATTGATGTACTAACCTCTGCCACAATGCTGGTTGCATCTACTACAAAAAACAATGTTGCAAAACACTTCTATCACTATAAGCAATACTCTGTATCAGATGTGACTTTGTGTTTTCTTTACATTCATTTTAATAGTCACCTACTAACTTCTTCCCACAATTTCTTAGGGTTTCTCTCAAATACAACTCCACTTCTTTTCCTTAACACTGCTCATAAAAACCACTGAAATCACATTTCAACCATTAGGCAAGAAAAATCAGCAAATGCACAAATAAAAAATAAGTATTTGTGTGGAGAAATGTAGAGAATGGCAATAGACAGTAAATTATATCAATTGTCCTTTTTATTAAGCAGCCAGAGATAAGAATTATGCATCTTTAAATTATATATGATATGCAAGACTAGCTGCAAATCTCTATATGATGCTTTTCAGAAGTATGAGAGAAACTGAGCTTGCAGAATAACAACAAAAGCTGGAGCTCAATCTCACATTATCCATCACTGCATAGCCCATTGTATCACCAGTGAATTGCTTCTCCTTGACAATACATGAAGTTGAAACCCAAGTCATTTTCTGCTTTGCTGATCCAAATGCAAGAGAGCTGTGAAATTCAGCTACTTGTCATAGAAAATACTTACAATTTTTTTGTTTTCTATTAATATTGTTGAACTGTTGGTTTCGACATTCCTCAGAATCACTGTGCCATTCCGGTTTCTATAAATGAATTCATTATCTGCAAGGAGGAAAACAAAAGGTCATTAAGGAAATCTGAAATTGTGTTTGTGTGGAACCTAATTACAGACTTGAAACCAAAAGTACTGCTGGGAACTTCTTTCTGAAGAACTCAAATTATTTTTTAAACCAGCCATTGCTAAAAGTGGCTTTGAGGACAGCCATAAAATGATGTGATTGGTGTTTGTCACGTTTGTTGTGCCACACTTTCCCTTAGATGAATGCAAGAGTGACCTGGTTTGAATGTACATACACAGCTTGCTATATAGTTAGTGTAGAAAACAAGGTCAAAAAACCCCATTCTTTATGATTAAAGTTTTCTGACTCCCACAGTCTCTGTAGGAGTTCAATAAGCCTGGAAAGTCTCTGAAAGTGAAAGGCAAATGACCCCCTAACAAAGCAGATTCTGGAACCTAATATTGTGCACCAACTCTGACATTTATTCTGCAGAATTATACCAGCAGGAGAAACATGCAGAGAAATCACCATTTTCACATGAAACAAGGCAAATCAACTTGTCTCTGTGCACTTTGGGACTACTCCAGCTCTCAAGACAGGTGGACAAGAAGAAAAATACTGGAGACAGGGAGACAGTGTCCAGCTCTCAAAGCACACAACCTGCCTGACAGAAATGCTGGGGCAGACATCTGAAAGGGACTCCAAATGAGGGTTAGGTAGCAGGTCAAAAGTTCAGGATGAAAAACATTACAACAATAAAGGGATGTCATAAACTGAAGTTCAGGTCTGATCAGTGCTTACATGCACTGCCCTGCAGATAAAACATAAAACCTAAGTCCCAAGCACTCTGCCATTAAAGGAATCAGCTGTTTTTCTTGGCACAGGACTAGGGTTATGATTTATTTGCAACTTGGCTAAACTGAGAACTGATGGATCCTACCAAACCTCTGCTTCCAGTTTCAGTTAGGGAAACAATTCCTCACCACCTACCATTACGGTGGCTGCCCCAGGAACGTCACCATGATGCAGCAGGAGCTGGGGACATGTGGATGGTTTAACATTACCCATGGGGTGTCCTGGGATGAGTCAAAGGTGAGTTTAAAGCCTCTAGGATAGGTACAAGCACAAACCCAGCTCACTGTAACTGCAGAGGTGTGTGCTGCCCAGCTGGGGTGACCTGCTAAAGGCAGCGCCGGGTTTGGAGGCTTGGTTCTTTCAAAACTTGGGTGTACAGACCTAGCATACTCCTTATCCATGTTCCAGTCTTTTATTTCCAACCTGGTGATGATATTCCTCAGCACAGTCACTAACCGGCTTTATAAAATGCTCTGAAGGTGCAGATGAAAATCCTCTATGCTCTACTTATGGCTGCCAATATAAAAAAAAATCTCCTCCTCCACATCACAGATTTACACAGATAAGTGGAAGAATAAGAAATCTTCTCTGAGATTGGGATGAATTAGATTCTTGAAGGGCAAACAGTTGCTGCAATACAGTTGATCCCCTCAAAACCACAGGGTTTTAGAGACTTTAAGATTCTCATAGTCCAAATCAGAGCAAAAGCCCTTTAGACTCATAGGCAAAGTTCTCAAATCATAACTCTTTTTTAAATTGTGGAACAATTTTTTTTAGAAACTTCTGTCTTGAATTAAAAAAAAAAAAAAGGATTTTAATTAGATTGATTATATTTATCTTTAAAGTATTCCTTCATGCAATTTATGACTGAAGAAACTAAGCAACTTAAACTTGAGAAAGAACTGACTGAACAGAGCCAGGACAGAAGTTTAAAAAGTCATAAGTAGTACGGAGAAGGTGAATAAGGGATGTTTATTCCCTGCCTTTTCCAAAATAAATGCTGGAAGGCACCAGGTGACACCAGCCTGTATCAGGTTCAACACAAATAAAAGGGATTATTTCTCCATGCTGAAGGCAAACAAACAGTGGAAGTCACAGTCCCAGAACAGAGCAGGTGCCAGGGCTGCAGGTGGATCCAAACTAGAATTAGAAAAATGGAAGAAAAATCCATCAACTATTATTTGTCTTGAAGGGGAATGCTTTTCAGGAAGTCCATGAACCAGCCCTTGGGAGGGACTAAAGGAATATCCTGAATCCTCAACTTGAGAGATTTGCCTGCTTTTCAGAATCCTCCCTAAGTATTTGTCCTTGTCCTGGGCCATATTCCAGGAGAGACAACCCCTGGGGTCCGATCCAGCACAAAATTATTTACAATTCCAACTTTCAGATTCTGTTTCCAGATCCTTAAGGAAAGTGTTTATGCCAACAATTTAGGAAGTAAGGCAATAAAAGATTTAATGCTTTGTACATACCTGGTCTTTATATACTCAGGCCACAAAGTCTGAAACATTATTTGTTATAAGAGGAAAGAATGCAGCCTAAATTTTTATTTTCCAGAAATATTTCAGGCATTTCAGAAAAAAACTCCAGAAAAATTAAACTGAGAGACAGACTATTACCTAATTATCAGACGTGCTGAAAAATATTGCTGCTTTAATAATCACCTTCTGTCAACAACACAGAATGTTTTCCAATTACACACTAAGTTCCAGAGAGAAAAAAAAAAAACATGTTTTAAGCATGGCCAGCAAAACATTTGGATAGCTCTCAGAATATTTCCTAATTACAGAAAAGAGCAATGAAATTCAGCTCCAAGTTCAGAACATAGGTAAAGTAGCTTATTAATCTAATGAGTGTGTGAAGCTGTTTCTTGAACATTGCAGGAACTGATGGAATTCACGTTACTGCCCATAATGACATTGCTACCAAACTTTATTGCTCCTTATGCTCCAAAAAGCCCCATAACATTTTAATAAACTATGAAACTTCAAGATTACATAAAAGTTGCTCCATGGTTGGAAGCAGGAGATAACAGACTTTCCCATTATTTGTTAAACCATAACAAGTTTAAAATCAGGTGCTAATCTGCCACATGTACTTTTAGAATGCATTAAAAAAAAAAAAAAGAATAAATGAAGCAGTGCTGATTTGTTAGGGCTCTAAATCTTGCCATTATATTCAATACCAGCCATCAACACACTGTCTGAGTTAATGAACAGAAAATTGGTCTGCTTAACAGGAGAACAAATTGATCTGCATTGTGCTCCAAACAAAACACTATGAGGTTTAGCTGGGTCTTAGTCCTCAAAAGATGAATAATATTCCTGGACTTCTGTTTTGAAATGTGTGATTTATTCCAGTGCAAGAGCATTTATTTAAATGGGACACACCTCAATCAAAGAAAGAAAGCAATGCAGTGGCCTCTGCCTGTAATGAATTCTGTCCAGCAAGCTGATGAGAATTTGCAGCCTGATTTATAGTTGTCACCAGAGCTGATAAAGGTCATCACTGCATCTCATTTTTTATATCTGCCTTTCTTTGGGGCTAGTGTTCGATATAAATGATGCCAAAAATTGTAATTTTCAGGCATGCAGCCATATGTTCCATTTCTTCAATCTTTCTTGGATTTTTTTCCATCTGTTCTTCACCAAAGAAGTCATGGATGTCCCATCCTTGGAGGTTGGTTGGAGCTTTGAGCAATTTGGTCTAGTGAAAGGTGCCCAGTGGGGATGGAACTGGGTGGTCTTTAAGGTTTTTTCAACCCAAACCTATCTCTGATTCTATAGTTCAACAGCAAAGTTCACTTTTCCAGCTCCTCACCCCTCTTTCAACTTCCAGGAAATTGTCTGGGTGGTATATCACATTTTCTGACTGTGAATGTAGACACAGGTATGTAGTCACACTTGGAAAAAACTGACTGGTTGCAAAAAAACAATGATTACCAGAAATAATGGATCAGCTTTGGGGCTCTACAGAGGCAGTGCAGAGGAACAGGGAGGCCTGGGGAGAAACTTTTAAAAACCTGCTAAGCAGAACAGGTGAAATCATAAACCCCATCTGCTTCTCTGTCTTGAATTCAGTCAGAAAATTCACAGGCAGAGGAAACAGAGCCAAGGAGAGGGAGCTCATGTCCCCTGAAGTCACTGAGCCCTCAGCAGGAGCAGCACAGACTGGGCACCAGACAAAACAGCTCACAACCGTGGACGAGAGGGTTTGGGACAACTTCACTTCTAGCAGGAATAAGTTTGAGTGCTGGCAGTGCAAAGAATTTGAAAGAACTACATCCATTGACAGGAACACAGCATCAGTGCCCAAAAATTTAGTGTAGTAAACCTTTTCTGAAGTCCACATTACCAGAGAGGAGAGACTGGCTTATAAGATGCTAGAGGGACCAAGCCTGTGAGGGAAACTTTTATTATTTATCAGAGATTGTAAGAAGCAGAAAGCAAAACTGAGCAATAAAATATGAAAACAAAAATCTATTTAAATCCAGCTCTAAAAAAATATTTTAATGAAATTGTAATTTTATACCATTTTAATAACTGATGAATGAAAATTAGACAATGAAATTCACATGCAGCTAGTCAACAGCAAGAGACAGTGAAAGAGAGAAGGTAGAGTCAGAATTGTTAGGGCCACTCCAGTCTTTTAGGTCAACAGATTTGAGGAAAAGCCAACTTCTTGAGTCCTGGTCAACAGACATGAAAGATAAATTGAATGATTCTCAGTATGATGAAAGCCAACATCAAGGGAATTGTCATTTTCAATCCCTAAGATTAAGGAAGATTGGTGAATAAAGGAAATTTAAGTCCTGAAGTTGTTCTAAGCTATTTCAGATAAATGAGCCTCCAGACACCAGCAGCGTTGACAAACATTTTGCCCTGTGTCAGGAGAGCAGAGAGCAGCAGGTCCTGTGGGACCTTGTGTGTCCCCTCCCGAGGGACAGAGGTCACTTTGCCCCAGGCCACGTGCAGGGATGCTGGGATGGAGCTCTGCACTGGCACACCAAATGTCACAGGGCCACCAAGAGACCACTGGCACCCTTCTGTCATTCCTCATGGGGGAAAAAAGAAAAGTTGTTTTTGGGTTTTTAATGACCCAAAGCAGTCAGATCTTTGGTGTTTTGTCTTACATCTGAAGGAGTCTTGCAGGAACCCAGCGTCCTTGGAGTCCTTCCAGGCTGGTATTGATCACACCTGGAGAGCCCTGACCATCTAACAAGATAAAAGGCAGGAAGATTGCAAGGATAGGATAGATGTTTCTTCAGACAATTGGTATTTTCAACAGGATGTAGTACAGTTGTATTCCTTTGGAAAGATGCATTGGGATCAGGCAGTGGAATTAAATTTAAAAAAAATTCTTCTGTCTTGTATTTGTAGGGTTCCCCGATGAAGGAAGAAAATTATGAATCTGACTCCATGTTCATTGAAGGCTAATTTATTATTTTATGATTGACGTTATATTAAAGAATGCTAAAATAAACCTATACTAAATTATACTAAAGAATACAGAAGGATACTGACAGAAGGCTAAAATATACTAATGAAAACTTGTGACTCTCTCTCCAGAGTCCAACACAGCTTGGCTGTCAGTGGCCAATAAGTAAAACCAATTCACATGAAACTAATGAAACTATCACCTGTTGGTAACCAATGTCTAAACCACATCCAAAGCAGCAAAACACAGGAGAAGCAAATCAGAAAATTATTGTTTTCCTTTTTCTCTGAGGCTTCTCAGCTTCCCAGGAGAAAATCCGGTGAAGGGATTTTTCCAGAAAATATGAGAGTGACCCTTCTGCTTGTTTAGCAGCTCAGCAAATTTTCTGAAGGGCCAGGTGAGCCCCAGAACTGAATTTCAGAGCCAGTTGTTTGTTGGGTACATGCTGTAAATATCAAATAGATGCACTGCAGCATGTCTTGAAAGAACAACAGATCTCAGTATCAAATGCATCATCCCAACAGCCTTCTTTCCACCTGAGTTTGTGATTGCATCTCTCTGGACACCTGAATAGGCTTCCATTGGGGACTGATTGTGCTTTTCTTTTGCATTATGATCTCTCTGGTGAAGTTTTGCAGCAGTTAGTGAGCATTCACAGTCCTGGCATTTGTTCAGCCTCTGCTCTCAGGGTTGAATAGGCTTCCACTGGGGATTTTGCATGGAGACCAGAGTGGGGAAAGGAAGTGGCTGTCTCCTGGGACTGGGGCATGTCACAGCTCTCATCCCAGCACACACTCACCAGACCAAAGAGGAGGTTCCAGCTGCAGAAAGCAAACCCAGGTAATCCATAGGTGACCTGCAGCACAGAGGAAAAGCCACTGGCTCGCAGTGATTGCCATGTTTCCACGACTGGGGGAGGCTGGCAGCTCACACTGCAGTTGTGTCTGTGGGAGCAGCACCCTGAATGAACCCAGCTCCTGGCTGAATTGCTTCCCAGGCAGGCTGGGGCTCAGCTGAGACCATCAGCATTCACACCCACAACCCAGGCACACAGCAGAGCCCAAAGGGAGAGTGCAGATCAGCACCAGGCATGGACGTTCAGTGCCACCATCCCCATAGCTCAGATGAGCATCTCACAGGGAAAGTAAACTGGCAGGACTCCGAAATTCCTGTAAAAATGTGATTTCTGAGTGTCTCAGGTGAGGGAATAGCACAAGCTGTTGTTAACAGGTTGCTGTGTGAGGGGCCAAAACCCTAAAAAACCCTTAATTGTGCCAGATGCAGCAGAAGTATCTGTCTTCAGACAGCCTCATATCTTCAAGGACTGGTTTTGAGAGAGGGGACCTGAGGTGTTTGGACATAATGGTTTTTGGAAGCAGAGTGGAAAACAACAGAACAGGATAAATTCACAGAGGAAATAGAAACTGTGAGAAAAAAAATAACACCAAACCAGCAAACATTAAGAAGCACCAAAGAAGAGGAATAAGGTGCAGAATGGCATGAGCATGGAAAAGGATGACACAGACAGGTTTATGGAAAAATTTATGGCAGGTTTATTTTTCTTTGCTTTCATGAAAGGGGAAAATCATATCTTATTTACCAGGCCTGCAGGATTATTGACTCACTTAGGACAGTATCTGCTTATCTGGAGTCAGGTAGGAGAATGCCCCCCAACACCTACACCCCTTGGGGCAGGCAGAATTTAGTCCTCAGAAAAGCACTGAGAGCAGAGGCTGAACAAATGCTAGGACTGTGCATGCTCACTAACTGCTGCAAAACTTCACCAGAGAGATCATAATGCAAAAGAAAAGCACAATCAGTCCCCAATGGAAGCCTATTCAGGTGTCCAGAGAGATGCAATCACAAACTCAGGTGGAAAGAAGGCTGTTGGGATGATGCATTTGATACTGAGATCTGTTGTTCTTTCAAGACATGCTGCAGTGCCTCTATTTGATATTTACAGCATGTACCAAACAAACAACTGGCTCTGAAATTCCCTTCCCATGGCAGAAGCAAAGCCTGTTTTGCTACTGAGCTGCTTCCCAGAGAGAGGAAAGTTTCCCGGCCCCTCTCCCCTGGTGCCTGCAGTAGGCTGGGATAACAGAAAGTGGGAGGCAGGGATCATGATTAGGAAATAGCAGCAAAACCCCATTTCCATGCTCACAGCTTCATCGTGCCCTCAGTGAGCTCTCCTTAGGGATGGGCCCTGTAGACTTTGACATTGGTAACTTTTCAGAGCCCCTGCCACCACCCTGCCACTGTCTCAATGCATCTACCCCCACGAGTAACTCCTTTTTCTTCTGCCTTGCTACTTTGTCTGGCAGAAATAAACAAGAATTTCATTTGTATTTGCGGGGTGCCCCAATGAAGGAAGGAATGATGAATCTGACTCCATGTTCTCAGAAGGCTAATTTGTTACTTTATACGATATTATATTGCAGAATACTATACTATACTAAAGAATACAGAAAGGATACTTACAGAATGCTAAAAAGATAATAATGAAAAATGGTGACGCTCTCCAGAGTCCCAACACAGTTTGGCCCCGATTGGCCAAAGAGTGAAAACAACTCACACCAGAATCCAATGGAACAATCACCTGTGGGTAAACAATCTCCAAACACCTTCCAAAGGAGCAAAACACAGGAGAAGCAAATGAGATGATATTGTTTTCCTTTTTCTCTGAGGCTTCTCATACTCCCAGGAGAAAAATCCTGGGTGAAGGGATTTTTCAGAAAATGTGAATGTGACAAATGTCTTCGACTTTGTGGTGCTGATACAAGGAGCAACAGGGGACAGAAAACAGCTTGCCTTTAACAACATTGCTACAGCCTTTAATTCCAGGAGACAACTGGAATCCCATTTTTAGCTTTCTGCCATTATGGGTCATTATCCTTTTACTGTTCCCAGCACTTTTTTCCCCACATGCAAGGCTGAAAGAAAAACTTCTTTAAATAGGTGATTTACTGTAATCTAACTAAATACTGTGTAACACATTGAATTGGTATATTAAGTAAGTACAACAAGATAGAATGTGCTTTATTATGCAAGAAGTGGTTTTAATTGCTCATCATCTCAATGCAGTTGCACTTGGTGCACCAATATAGTGTTTTTACAGTAGTACCAGTAAAATAAAACACAATTATAGCTCAGGAAAATTCCCACATCACAACGTGCATCTCTAGCAGGCTTGTAAATTAACTTGTCAAAACCTCCAAGAAGACCTAGTCTTGGGAAAACTTAAAACTATAAAAATCAGCAATGCTGGTCTGTTTCTCTTTTTTATCTAATCCCAGTTCTTTCAAGATTCAAACAAAAAAAAATAAAAAGTTCAGAATCAAGCTTGAAATACAGGCAGAGCACACCTTTGAAATTTGGGTCCCAAATTTGAAACCAGGTAAAATTGTGCTCTGTGAGAATGAACTCCTCCTCAAGCAGCCCAAATCTGGGAATTCTGTGGGCTCAGATCATGACACAGTGGCACAGGCATGAGAAGCTGAAATGCATGTGAGAAACTGAGAACTTGTTTCAGCTTCAAATTACTCCCTTCCCAACTTCTCTGCTTTTGTAACACTTGGATGGGGGAAAGAGAGACACTACAATTAGGCAAAAACTGAATGAGACATTTGCTGGACTAAATCCATTTTTATTCCATCCAGGACAAACCATCTTGATTGCAAAACTGCTGCAAAACCCTAACAACAGCAGTGCAACCTCACACCTTGTTGCTTGCTGCCCTCAATTTATCTTTCTAATGCCTGGGGGGAGGAGGGGAGTGCACCACACTGAGATGACTTTGGTGTATTCCAGAGCTGAGAAATCTCCCTCAAAAACTCTCTGCTATCTCACTCTCCTGTTCAGCTGTGCTCGTGCCACGTGCTCTTCAAATGCTAGATGTTCTGGGAGGAGAAGTGATGACCCCTGGGTTACTGGACAGCTGGAGACAGCAGATTACACTCATCCCTTTGATTCCCTGCTGGAAACATTTCACATTCAACACAGGCCAGTTGCAATTTAACCCCAGACAACTATTTTCCCAGAAAATGGTCCTTAATGCTTTTATCCACACCCTACATATTTTTCACAGTTTTATCATGCAACTGAAGAGGAAAAAAAAGTGCAGCCAATAGGTAACAGGAATCAGCTTATCCCAGCTCCATTAAGTGACTGGGGTGGATGCAGAACCCCAAATACACAATGGCACAGATTTCACTGGGAATATAAAAATTCCAGGGCCTTTTCCACTGCAGTTTCTAGCTCAGATGAGAGCCCAAGTTACCACTCGTGCTTGGTGGCACCCAGCTTGGCTGTTCCATGCAGGGACACTTGCTCCAAGCCCTCCCTGGCTGTGCCCCAGGCCAGTGCAGCATCACTCAGTGTTCTACCTGTTCTCTGCCAAATGCATCAGGTCTTTTCTGCCTCATTTGGTTTGGCTTCACACAGGGGAGTGAATAATCCAAAGTGTTGCACCTACATGTAATAATCCACTTGACACTGAGGAAAAAAAGGAATCCATGAATAAATTTTCATTAAAATGTGACCCCACAGCTCTCTTACTTAATTTCTCTGTTCATTCCCTTGACTCCTTCTCTTTGCTCCTAAACAAATTGCACTTGTTAATGGCCATGATGGGCAGAAAGAACACATAAAATGTTTTTTCTTGCTTTTCATTATTGTTATCATGGGAAGATTACTTAAATTTCAGTGCAGACTGAATGAGACTGCTGTTTGTTAACACGGAGATATGCTTTGTGTGCAGCTGCGGGTAAAGTTTTAATTATCTTTGTGTGCAACATTTCACAGTCTCTTTTATGTCAGCCTGTCATTCCAGATGTGTCTGGTGAGGTATGACTGTGATGAAGTCTGTGTGAGGAGGCTGTCAGAGTCATGGCTATCATCCTGACCTCAGGCTTTTGAAAATCAAGGCAGACAAGAGATGAAATGCAAGACCCCAAGACAGGTTTTGGTTACCAGTGCACGATTTCTGGTTTTGGAGTGGTCACAAGAGGGCACCCTGCTACAGAGCCAATGGAAACACTTTCAACACTTGCAAAGAACTATTAATAATAATTAGATTTGATGCTGGGCAGGAGACTGGTGTCCTGAGTGAGAGGGCACTGAGGGAAGGAAATGGCACCTGAGTGAGAACAGTCTTCCTGCACCCAGCTGCAAGGGAGCCACTAATGGAGAAACACTTGTAAAATGTAAAATCCCATTGTTTTTAAACCAACTGATGAGGGAATGAAAAAAAAAATCGTGTCAGCTAAGCAGGGTGGTGAGGCAATAGAAGAGGCTGCCCTGCCCAGAGGTTGCCCCATCCCTGGAAGTATTCAAGGCTGGGTTGGATGGAGCTCTGAGGAACTTGGCTTAGTGAACATGTCCCTGCCCATGACAGGGGGCTGGAAATGGATGATCATTCAGTTTCCCTGCAACCCAAACCCTTCTGTGATTCCATGAGTGAGGAGCTTTTCCTTAGCATGGCACATTGGTTTGGTTTGCCTGCAGTTGCTGGGTCAGCTCCTACACAGAGTCCTCACCAAACCCCAGAAATGATTCCTGAATTCCTTATTTCCCTTCTTGCTCCTTTTCCTCTCTCTACCATGGAACCAACATCATCCAGCTGTTACTGCCTTTGTTCTGTGGTTTTGAAGAACCAGCAGTTGCTAAGAAGAGAGCTGTGCTGGTGCTGGTGAAGGTGCAAAAGGGCTGATATGAACACCTGGATTATGATATGATATCTGCTTTGAGTGCAATGGGTGAAAGATAGTTACACCAAAAGAATGACTGCTCCTTCCGTCCAATTCTCATCAACCTTCTGTCCAATACTACCTTCTAAATGGGTTAAGAACTTTCAGCAGATGAGATTAAATCCAAAGAATGCCCTAATTCAATGAAAAGAGCTTGACTTCTTAATATTTTTCTTTATTTTCTATACTTACATAATTTCTTTATAACTCAGGGCAATTCTTTTTATCATGCATTTCCATGTTTCTGTCATGGTCTTAATCTTTGTCTGGACCATTTCTATTCCCATTACAATCTATCTCTTTTGGATGGAGCAATCCAAGCTCACTACAGTGATCAAGGTGATGATGTCCCTCAAACTGGATAAAAACAGGCTGTTTTCAGTATTTTTCTCTCCAGAGTACAGTTCAATATTGTTTCTCCTGAAAAAGTTGATTGCAACAGAAAATTGATTACGCTCTCAGTTTCCTACCCTAGAAGAAGGAAAGCAAATACAAACTATAGAATTCTAATTATCCCTCTCCTGTTTTCTTATTCATAGTCGTCTGGCTTGATAGTTTAGCTATATTAACAATTCTGTGTCAATTAGGAAAAAACCCCAGGAATATTATAATTATTGGCGTATATTTTTAAAAATATCTTCCTTTGTGAGGCGTCAAAACCAGAAAATACATTAAGAACATGCTTTTATGTTAAAGGTTAATTTGGTTTAAGGCCATATCTTATGCCTGCTGCTGTGTGTGGTATCAGCTTCAAGTCAAAAGGTAACGGCAAACTCTTACAAATGCTGCCCCTGAAATGGACACTTGGAAGAAAGAAAATATGAAACACATGGAATAAACAAATAAATAAATAAATAAATAAATAATTTCCAAGAAATTGAAAATAAATAAATAAATGAATATAAACAAGTGCTTTAAGATATTTTTTATGTCACACTTCACAGCCTGCTCCCCCTGGGAAGGAGAACAAGGAAGGAAAAGATACCTCCAAATTATTAGTAAGCATTTTGGCTTATGCACGAGTATTCCAAGAAACTTGTCTTGTAAAAATGAGTCAGTCCATGAGCTGAAGCAGCAGCAGACAGCGGGAGCTGCTGCACATGGCCCAGCATATGTGCATTAACCCCTGTGAGGGGCAGTGGGCCAGCCCAGCCCCTGGCTCCACGCCCTGCTGGTGCTGCCAGAGGCTGAGCATCCAGAGCCAGCTGCAGGAGCAGGCCTGGGCACGGGCTCCTGTCCACCAGGAAATGGGAAAATTGACTGCTGAGCAGAGAATAAGTGTTTATTAGGGTGGTAACAAATTAGAGTATTGGAAAAAAGCTCTGGACCCTGTCCGGGAGAATTGATGGATTTTAGGTGTTTGTCCAAGTTTTGGTGGTTCTTCTCAGTCTGCCTGAAGGTACCACGTTACTTGGCAAGGCCAAGACTTCCAGCCAGACCCTGGAATGGTTTACTCTGCATACATGACCACATGGAACATAACTGCAATAAGACCACAATCTCTCTGAACTGCTGGATTCACCACTATTCATTGTGGAGTCCATTTTTATAGAGTCAAGTGCATGCCAATATAATAATCATTTATCTAATAGATCCAGACTTTTGCCCATTGTGGAGAAAATGCTTCTGAACTGATACATTTTTAGCTTTTCTTGGTTTCAACACTGCCTTCTTACTAGACTTTACTTTTTTTTTTTTTTTTTCACCCTTCTCTGGAAAGCCAAAATGTTTTGAAGATGATTACCCAGATTTTATCAGTTACTATGAAACCTAAGCATTGGAAGACAGGTATAAGCCTTCAAAAGAACCTGATATTTTTAAAACATATTTTCAAATGCAACTAAATGGGTTTGTCTCCATTTACCTCCAGATAAGTTTAACATTTGAAGGACCATTTAGAAATAATTATAATAATATCTCTGAGTACTAAAAATGTTTTTATTTTATATTACATTTCTTTTTTGAATCAAAGTAGATTATTTTTGTGTGCTGCCTGTCTCTAGAGGCTGGGACTTTGTCAAGTAGCAAAATGAAATCATACCAAGCAGATTTCACATGAAACTATGAAGCTCTGCTGGGGACCTGGATCTCACAAATTTATGACTTCATAATTACTTTGTAAGGCATGATTTGGTACAGGGACCTAAAGATTTTAACTGTAGCACACAGCAAAATAATCTGGCTTTTCTTTAAGGTCAAACAAATTATACTGCACCCATTTGTTTGTCTTCAAGGGTCATGAAACTCAAATAATTTAAACATTTTTGAGAAGTTAACCCAGATATTTCTATGCACTCCTTGTGTTAGTAGTTCCCACCCATCCTCTCTAAAATTGTACACTAGAGGTGGAAATAATTTGTCCAAAGTCCTGATCTAAGGCTGACCAAGCAAAGCAAATAGAAACCAGCTCCCAAGAACCCTTCCTCTTGCAACAGGTCTTAGGTCAGTGAAACTCATGGATGAGAGAAATGCTGGATGCAAGAGGCTCTGGAGGGTGCATGGAAAGTGCCTTAGAAGAGAAAACTATTTTGGGTAACTAAACCGAAAATATACAAGAGGAACTGAGGATTCTCTGAGCTAAAAAGTGGGTGAGGTTCATTGCCCTCTTACTCATCCTTGTGCACACACATCTCGCCTCCCATGGAAACAGGATTTTGGGCTGGGCAAACCTTTGGTCTTCTGTGCTCTTAATTGAATTTCCACTGATGTGGGGTTTTAAAGTATAATTAAATTCCCTTGATCAATGATAATTATCTCATTATAAGTTTCTTTTAATGATTTATATAAGTCTGGGACTATTTCTTGTTAAAAAAAAAAAAAAGGAAAGTGCTTTTCATACATTCAACATCTTAATCCAGTCAGGATATCCAAGCTCACTGGGGATTTTTTTCTTAGATAAGTAAATCTTTGCCTGCTAAATTTTCAGTTACAAAGACTTGATATAAAGTTTAACCACCAGAAATAAAGTATTTCCTGTCTTCAAATTATTTAATTATGGTATCTCAGCATATATTTATTTAATGTTCATTAAAAGGAACAAGTGGAATACATTCTGCTCTAATTGATACTTGGTAAACATTCTGTGTTCAACAAGTGTCCAAGAGCAGTGGAGCAAGCTCTGGGAAAGCTGCTGAGTCAGGAAAATGTTCTTTGCACCAAGGAAAAATCTCCAAGAAGGAATGAAAGCTGGGCAGGACAGCGTGAAAACCAGAAAATTGGGTTGATTAAAATATTAAAAAAAAAAAAAAAAAAGTTTTAAAAAGAAAGCAAACTGCATCCTAGAGAAAAAAAGGTTCCCAGGGATGGCTGTGTCAAAAGACAAACATTTCTGGAGATCACTACTGAAGGTATCAGCAGTGTGTAGTAATTTGCATCAGTGGCTTAACAAGAGGCCTGGTCACCCCAAAGAGTTCTCCTTTCTCCATCACCCCTTCACAGTCCTCACTTGAATGTGCTTTTTGCTCTGCATATCCTGCAATTATGCACCTCATTTGTTCCATCTGTACTTTCCTGGGTGCTTAGCTCTTAAGTGCCTCTTTCCTAAAATATTTCCATCTTTAAATCAGCCTGACAGTTAGGAAAACCCTCAGCAAGTTCATGCAAACTCTCTTTCCTGACCTTCTTTTCCTACAGTACAAAAGTGAGCCTCCTTTCTATCTACCCATATCTTCTAAGCAGTGCTGGATCCAAGCAAAATAAAATTTCTTACTCTCTCCAAAAACAATCCTCCTCATGATAAAGCACTGCCAAGCTCCTGGGGAAGGGAGACCATCACCCTCTGCTATGCCCAGTTTGCTCCATCACCCAGAAGCAGAGCACAGCTCCTGTTTCTCTCCCTCCTCTTGCCTGTGTTGCATTCCTCTGAAGAGTCAAAGAGAAAAACCCAGAAACTTAATTTTAGTACAAATTCAACCAGCAGGAATGCAATTATAGCCAGTCTTTTTAAGGCTTATCACAGACAATATTTTTTTCCCTGCAGTGTCCCCTTCCCCAAGGGCTGGGAGCCCACCCTTACCTGGTTCACAGGTGTCAGCTGGGGAAGAGCCTCTCTTGGTGTCACACTTCTTGTATCTATTCACATGGATTTTATAACTAACACCCACTGTGAGAACACCTAATCCCTGTCCCAGTTAAACTCCTGAAAAACCAGTGCCTTTCCATCAGCTCTGAGAGCAGCAGGGTTTTGATTTGAAGCTGCTTTGAACAGGATGAAAAAAACCTGATCCTTTTCCTGACTGGATTTAAACTGTTCAGCACACAGGCAAGACTATGCATGTGGTTTTGTGTCTGTGGTTCAGAAACACCTCTGTTGTGAGCCATGTTCTTCAAAGTACCCCCAGATGCTACTGCTCCCCGTGGCAGCATTTCCTTCCCACTTCCATCCCTGCTGTTCTCCTTTGTCTATTTATTTATTTATTTATTAATCAAAAGGCTCCCCACTGTGAATCCAGTGTCATTGCAGTATGTCTGCCTGGCTGGCAGGTAAAAGGACCCAGCACTGAATTTATCAGCTTTGCAGTCACCACCAGGAAATGAGCCTGGAAATGCTGCAGTGCACCCTAGAGCAACATGCTCTAAGGGAAGGAGCAAAGAGGGCAGCTTCTACATAATTCCCAGGGATTTCTACCTCAAATATACAAACAAATTTAGCACACAAAGGAGCCCAAATTGTTCTAGTTTTCACACACCTTTTACAACTTCAAATAATTCCCTGAAACTGCTTCTCTCTGGCAGACACAGTCTTGACAGGAGGTATTGCCTTGCTTCTGAGCTACTTTGAGGGAAAAGCACTAATTTTAGTGGAGTAGGGCTTGAAATGGAAATGGGGAATCTGTTTTTGTTAATGGCTATAGAAAGTCTACAGAAGACTGATAGTCCAACATGTGAGAGTGGGATGCTGGCTGTTAGGGGGAAGTCTACTTTTAACCCTGTTTAAAAAAAAAATTGGTGGCATCAGAATTATGCAGTTATGGGCAGCAGGTGTTAAAAGAACCTAGACAAGAAGAAATGAAGTCCAAGGAATTCTTCTGCTTCTTCCAATCATCTCTGACTCATTAAATGTTCTCTTTGATACTGCCACAGCAGCTGAATGTATTTTCCAGCTCTTCATCATAGGCCACTAAGCCACTTCTCAGTACTACTGACTTCCAGACTCATTTTCACTCTTCACACAACTCCAGCTCCTGCTCCAGCTGGAACACCCCCAAGATCCTTCCTGCTTGCCTGGGCTTCTCCTCTGAGTGATTGTGCAGCATCACATTGTCCATACCCTCCTCATCACTCATTCCTTGCCTTTTGGTTCTCCCAGGTGACCTTCATGCCACAGTCCTGTCCCAGACTCTTCACTCATCCTAGCAAGATGCAGAGACATAACATACAGAAAGCTATGGCACTGAATGCCTGGGGTCACTTTTTAATGCATGTGGGGTTTTAGATGTTCTCTAACCAAAGCCATATGTTGATACTTCAGGAGGACATCTGACTCAGAGGCTCAACAGCAGTCATGAGGGGCAGGGGAATGATGAGAGTTCAGCAGGCTTTGGAGAAATTAAGTAATCTATGGAGGCTTCTAAATATAAGGTTAGGCTCTTATGGAAATCTTGGCATCCTCAAGACATCAAACTACTCAAAAACACCACACACAAAAACCCTATTTGACCATTACTGAGTTACTTCTGCTTTTCCAGGGTGCGATGTTTTTCCCAAACATGACTTTATGCAACACATTTCTCCTTCTAAATTCAAAAGCTGCTGTTAACACCAAAGAATTATTTTCCCAATCCAAAAGCAGCACGTGGCCCACCAGCACTCCAGCACTGCAGAGAAGAGTGCACTGAGGCACTGCCCAATCCTTGCCACCACACTCCTCCCCAGCTTGCTCCTGCAGACTGTATTAATTTTTGAAAGAGCCAAATTGATTTCCCATTTCATTCTCTCTAGCAGTAATGAACAAAACAGCTACGTGGCAGGAATGCTCTCCCCCATGGCCTATTATAGTCTCTTAAAAATCCATTAATTCCCAAGTTTCCTGTCTTTAGTGAACAGGTTACTGTCACTGCTGAACTCGGGCAGCTGCCCAGAAGCTGAAAGGCAGGAGTAGGACAAAGTCTCTCCAGTGCTCTCAGATCACAGAACCACAGAAATCTCTGAAGAAGATGATCCAGGATGGTATCTAAAATCAAAATTATGGTTCAAATGGTTTAACATATTCCTCACTTCTTCCTCAATGTGGCAGTCATGGCAGAGCAAGATCTCTTACCTACTCTGCTTTGGCAACTCAGGATGTCGCTTCATGAAGGCATTTAGAATAAGAATAGTGATCAACCAGCTCTGAAGTGCATGGACTTCCATTGGCACCAATACTGCCCAAAAGTTAATTTAACAAACATCCACATCTTTATGAATCATAACAGAGGGTTTCTGAAGGCCATCCCTAGCCATGCTAGACAAAAAGAGCTTTCTTCTGTATTTTCAAAGTCCTTCCCCTGTATTTTCTTCTGGCCCACACACATTTTCCTTTAGTGAGGGTGTCTTTACTCTCAGCATAAAATCATCCTTGTTGGCTGTGGGGTTCTTTGTAATGGGGCCTGGAAATTCCCTAAACCTCAGACAGCACAAACCAATGTGCTGTGCACCAGAAATCTTGCTGTGTGTTTCAGAAAGTATTTAAAAATATTTCAAAAGTCAAAACATTCATAAAAATAGTGCAGAAAGAGGTTGCCATGAGCTTGGATCTGAGGTTTGAACTGAGAGCGGAGAAAGTTTTCTTTGAACCATTAAGACCATTCATTTCAGTCTTTTTAATACACATTTAAAACACATTGAAATGAACGAGCTAATATTTCTAATTAAAAAGGTGGGCAAATATTCTGATAGAGTAACCTAGTTTTCTTTATGCCTTCACTAAAAAAAGACCTGTGAGCATTTTCTACCTTAAATTCATTTAACAGAAGACAAGAGCTGGGATGGCATTGGGGCTCAAGGATGCCTGCATGGAGAGCTCCTTCCTAACACAGACCCCAAACGTGCACAAGCCTGCAACATGAAGTGCCCAAGGAAGGCAGCTTTGTCCCTTGGATGCCAAACAGAAAGATGTTTTCCTTTCCTGCTGACAGCCCAGCCTTGCCAAGAGAAAGGCTCCTGCTGCCATTCAGTTTGGATGGTCACTTGCAAGCTGAGAGTCGCACTCAGGCAAAAGGTTGTAGGGATGTGGGAGTTGGCCTCTTCTCCCAAGTAACAAGTGATAGGACAAGAGGAAATGACTTTGAGTCATGCCAGATTTAGACTGCACATTAGGAAAAATTTCTTCACTGGTCAAACGCTGGAACTGGCTGCTCAGGGAAGTGGTGGAATCACCATCCTTGGAAGTGCTCAAAACCCGTGTCAAGGGGGAGCTTAGGGACATGGCTTAGAGGTGGACTTGGCAGTGCTGGGGTAATGGCTGGACACAGAGGTCTTTTCCAACCTTAGTGATTCATAGAATCTTCCTGGCCCATGGAGAAGCAGCCAAGAGAAACCTGCACTCCAGTCAACCATGCTGTAACTTCTAAGAGGACAATTTAAGTCTAAAGAGCTGTCAGAGCAGCACCTTAGCACAAACCTTTTACATAATGAAAAATATTAGCACTTACAAAGTTCTTAATATCTATGCAAAGCAACCTATAAATAATTCATTTACTCCACACACGCATCTGGATCATTTGAAATGCATCAATGCTTTTATCAATACAGTGCAATGGATTTACACTGCAGAAAAGAAGCTTGAGGGTATTGGGGCTATCTAAGTATTGTTGATCTGAGCATTATTACTAAAGGTAAACTGAAATAAATTACCTCAGTCACTACACTGTGGTTTTTTCAGCATGGTAAATAAAACCTATTAGTTCTAGGTCATTAAATTCAATATTAGGCTTTAAAAGAGCCCAGAAATTCTATGATGTTATTAGAGAAACATACAACTAAACATATGTGCTTCAGTATTACAGATAAAAGAATTACTTCATTATATTTAGATATTATTTATTAGTGTATTTTTCAAAGGGACTTTTGAGATAAAAGCCCAGCTGCCATTCTCAGAGGCAAGCTGGGCACACCATGGTTCTGGCTCTTACTGAGTGGCAGGTTTCCAAATAACTGAGACATTTCTGAAAATGTCATTTGAAGCCTCTTGCTAATTTACTCATTATTCCTCTTCTCATAAGAATAAATATTATTTTTCCAATATTACAGGTGAAGTGAGTGGGCAGGGACCTTAGAGAGAAGGGCTTGATTTTCACATTTTTTAAGTTCCTGTGACTCTAAACATGTCCTTTGCTGTTCTGTACCTCAGTGCTCCTCCCTGCTAGAATATATTGTGCTCTCCTAATTTTAACCTTTATTCTTCCCCTTTGGCTACAACCACTCTGCAAGGATTGCCTCCCCAGGTCTGGCCAGTGTTTAGCCCAAGGAAAAAGCTCTCCTAATTAAAACCTCCAGTCACCTACCTACAGCCCAAAATCCTGACAAGAGCCACTGCTAAATACATTGTCTTGCAAGATGCCTACGGCAAGGCTGGAAAAATATCTTCTAAAGAGTAAGGACTGACACGTTGCACCCCATCCATTGCAATAAATTCTGTCAGGATATTAAAGGCTGCTCTGTTGTTTTTCTAACTTAAACAGCATCCAAGTACTTTCAAAGTGGGAAAAAATCTATTTGGCATTTAAATACAAAGATTAGTGTAAGTCTCCACAAGTGGCATATACAGTTCAGTCTGCACTGCTTCCTTTTACATGATGCTCCCTCCCCACGAGCGAGGAGTGCTCCCAGGATGTGGGGGTCAGACTGAGAGCTGGCAAGGATCACTTTGAGCTGGCAGATCAAAAGGGTCACAAAACCAGAACGCATGACTCAACTTCGACTGCCTCCTCAGGTCAGGTCTAAATAATGACTATGAATTGTTGTTTATAGAAGAGATCAGATGACCGAGCTTCTCTTCAGCACAAAATGACAACACATTTCTTTTTCCTGTTTTTTGCAGAACATTACAGGAACATTGCACCATCCCACTGAGCTTTTCAGAAACCTGAGCTCAACTGCTGTGTGAGAGAAATTACAGGAAAAGCCCAATAATTGCGAAGCCTAATTACAAGGTAATGTGGTGCTCATGAGCAGAACTGCTGAACAATTAGGGACTAGACTAACGAGTAGGCCACCTGTCAGCTGGGAGAGGGCTGAAAAAAGGCTGGCACAGGACAATCCTGACGGGCTGTGGAGGGGGATATGAAAACAAGGAGAGGTTAAATACTACATTTAAGATACACAGTATGAAGAGGGCCACTGATAGGAGCTCACGTGGTTTTTAAGTGTATGGACAATACAATTGTAGTTGTACAGTAAAGGGAAGTTCAGTGCAGAGTGTGACACATGGAGGGATGAGGAGAGCAGTGCAGAAGGGGTGGGATGAATGGGGCTGGAACACAGCTCAGACTATTTCCACTTGGACTGCTGGATAGCGAGTGCCAATTAATCACCATCAGAACCCCAAATTTCCTGTACTTCACTGCTTTACACCTACTATAGTATAACACATGCTATGCTGTCCTGAAAAATGAAACCTTCACAGTGAAGCCAGCATTTACTCAGACTACCGGGAAAACCTAACCAAGAGCAGTTCCTGGAAGTGGACCTAGAAATAAACTCGTAAGCAGTCCATACTAGTCACAGAATCATAGAATCACAGAATGGCCTGGGTTAGAAGGGATCTAAAGATCATCCAGTTCCAATCCTTTGCCATGGTCAGGGACACCTTCCACTATCCCAGGTTGTTCCAAGCCTGGCCTTGAACACTTCCAGGGATGGGGCATACACAGCTTCTCTGGGCAACCTTTTCCAGAGCCTCACCACCCTCACAGTAAAGAATTTATTCCCAATATCTAGTCTAAACCTGCTCTCAGTCAGTTTGAAGCCATTCCCCCTTGGCCTGTCACTACTGCTGTATGAATACATCACTCCTCTCTGGATTGCTCTGAACAGAGCCAAAGACAACAGTGGTCAGGACAGTAGAAGACAGTTGCTAATTAAACAAAGTGTTCTTTCCTCTCCCTAAACCAGTGGATAAAAATGCAAACTGAAATTTGAAATTACAGTGGCATAACAAAAATTGTAAAATGTTCAAATTTACAAAACTTTACAACTTTGTCACCCCCCATTTTCTGTAAGTAAATTTAATTGCAATTCCAATTTAAAAAAATGCAAATATGTGCGCAAAGTTCTGATTGGAAGCTGAGACAAACCCTGTAATCTTTACACTGAAAGTGTATTTATGTCAGCTTTGAGACTGGTTCTTTTCTTTTTTCCTAGGTCTTTTAAAATCAATAGAATAGAATGACACAAAGCTATTGATTAGAAATATGTTATTTTTCCAAATGCCCACTGAGAATCAAGTAAAGACTAAAACATGAGCTCAACACATCAATTTCATGGAACTTACAGCATATTTTTAAGTGTGACCCCGAATATAAATATTTTATTTATTGAAACACTTGCTCTAAGACTCATTCTAGTTAAAGGAAAGACCTTCCTCATTCAGTGTTTGAATCAGCCCCTTGCTTACTGGGAAGAACACAGATATTTAACTGACTGAATTATTTTGGGAGCAAATCCCTCAGATGATTCAAATACTCCTAAACATGAGATGTGCTTCATCTCTGGCCATCAACCTCCTCTCTTCTGCAATAATGTAGAGGGAAAGGAAGGAAACAGAGCTTTGATGAGCCAGGAGTACTGAATTCTGCAGAGCTCTGAATAACTGTGATATTTTTCTGTGTGATTAACAGGAGAGGAAAGGGAAGAAGGACACACAACAGCTACCCATTTAATTTATATTTATATACTCCTATATACTGTGTGGATCCCCACAAAGCATCAGCTGAAGGACACACAACAGCTACCCGTTTATTTTATATTTATAGACTTCTATTTTAACTGTGTGGATCCCCACAAAGCATCAGCTCGGTTTGTGAGCAGTCATCCAATTTTAATATGCTATTTTCAAATATGCTTTTTTTTTTCTTTTGCTAGGGCATTCCAGCAATCTTGTTATACTAAGTTAATTAGTTTGGCTTTGGCATTTTTGGAGTCTTTCATTTGCATGCTGAAAAATAAGAGGCCAATAACAACATGTGCTTAGGAATCTGGCTACTGGTCTTTCATCTTAATCACAATTTCACCACTTAGCCAGCTAGAGAAAGATATGAAAAATCCAACTAAAATATAGAAAAGCAATTAATGTAAAATGGCTCTGGGTCCTTGGATGAATGACATTGTAGATGAGCATCTTGCCCTTAAATGCAAAGTCACCCTTGGGTAAATCTGCAAGGTAGCTATTGGCTTCATAAAATTCCTTTAAATGTATTAAAAACAGTGCCAGTGTTTGTTCATATCAAAACAGCAGAATAAGTAATTCTAAAATTTCTGTGTATGTTTTCATAATATTTCTTTGTATTTTGTCTCTTACAGAAACAATATTTTAGTAATTTCAGAAACAAGACAGCACTGGAGTCATTAAGGGTACATGAGAAGGCAGAAGTGGATTTTAAAACACTCAAAATCAGAATCTTAATTTAATAAAAGTTTATATGACTTTAGTATGTGATCATAATTGAAAGAGCAAGGGAAATGCTGATTTTTCACAGCAGACTGCAGTTGTGGAAAACAAGCCTGATGACCTCATAAAGTGATACTCATCAATGGGGGGATGCCATACCAGCTCTATGGCAATACTTCATTCTCTGTACCTGCAAAAGTTTAGTAAATTCATTATCATTCCCTCCACTATGCTCTATTTGCTATACTCAAGCAAATAAAGAAAATAGCAGTCAAGGTCTCAGTAAAACACCTTTTCCTTCATTAGGGTCATTAGGATATCTGTACTAAAAGGAAAAAGATTCTAGACAAAAACCCCTGAACTGCAATGCAGCTCATATTTCCATTATCACCATTCCCAGCAAATGGTTGTGGGGAGCACCATTCCCAGGAGAACACAGCCTGGAAAAGAGTTCCTGCACTCTGGCAGGTGTGTTTGTGAAGGTGTTTATTGCCTGCAACAGCTTTCCCCTCTGCTTGAGTGGGTGGCAGAACTTGCAGCTGGGGAATGTGTTAATTCAGCACTACCCTTTAACACTCTCTCTTTTCATTACAGGTATTACAATTGTTCCCAATGGGCACAGCAGACAAGGAAAGCTAAACAGAGGAAGGACTTGATCCAGTTCCCCATTAAATTCCAAAGAAAAGCTAATAACTTCCGTGATAATAAGAGCTGGACTAGAACTCACACGAGCAGCACACCACAAATCATTTTGTTCTCAACAAAGCTTGTTCTGACTGCAGCAATTTCCGGGGAGAGCTGGAATCTACATCCCCCAAAGTAGCTCCACTCCAGCAAATCCAATATGCATTATTTCAAGTATTATTTGGTTTTCCCCTGACTGGAAAATGTAAGACAGCAGAGGATAAAAAGAGCACATGGCTCATGTGCAAGCTCCAGCCCAGCTGCTGCTGGAGCACTGTTTGCCTGTTGTTAGCATTGCTTCACCTCTCTGCCAGGAAAAAAAAACAGATTTGATAAGGGAATATAAACTTCCAGTCTTGTTTGTGGCAAAATAATCACTGATGGTGCTCCAACCATGTGTTACATCACTTACTAAGTTTTGGAAAAATGGCTGCTGTTTTCCATGCCTATCTATGAGCTCACTGGGCAAACCTAGGTAAAAAGTTAGAAAAGGGGTGTTTGCATGTTTAACAGGTGGGAAACTGGAAGAGGAATTTGAAGGTTGAGAAGGGAATTTGAGAAATTTGAATTCTGGGCAAATAGCTCTCACTGCTGGAGCTAGGACTTGGACAAGATGATCTCCAGAGGTCCCTTCCAACCCCAGCCAGTCCTTGATCCTGTAATTTCAGGAGCAACATAAAGAACGGAAGGAATTATGAAATACACGAAAAAAGCAATGGTCAGGGAGAAAGGATGCAAAGCAAAGATACTACAAAGTGCTCAAACCTCACCAGTTATCCATTTAGCCTCTGGGTCATGAATCTTAAAATCATCACTGAAGAGATCTTCCACTGTTATCTTCTTCTTCTGAGACAAGCTGTTATCTTCCACTGTAAAACATTCAAAATTAAACTACCATTAATTCAGCTTTGAAATGTATCTGAAAGCACAGAAACTGTGAAGAGTGACTTATCTCATTCGGATACAGTCCACATTAAACTTTGTGTCACACACAAATCCCTTCCCACTGTCAGTGTTATTAAAGATTCACTTAATGGCTCACTAACAGAAACCTCCTTGTTGGTCTTAACAACTACAAAAAGACCAAGAAATGGTCCAAAACACACATTTTCAGACATTAACATGATGAAAAAAGAATCTAAGTCATGCAAACACACTTATAGGTGTCATAGTGATAAATAGTGCTTACTATTTGACAGCTAAAGCCTAAAATATTTATGCAATTATGAGCTACAACTAAAAAAGTATTAAAAAAGGCTCATTTTTTACAGCTTATATTTTTATTTCCTTAAAAATTTTAACATAAAACCATAGTTGGAAAGGTGTTTAACCTTCTGACTAAGGGCTCATACACATTACTTCAGAAATTCACAAAAGATATTCCATGGCAATCGGACATTTGATTTCAGAAATACTTTTGAAAAGTCTATGAGACATAACCGTAAATCTTTAGGTGTTGCATAGCTGGCCTATACTAATTTTAATTTTTAGTGAAAGAATATACAGTTTCATTTGTAAGCATGGAAATATCAAAGCTGTAAGTTTTAGAGAAAAACTAACAAATTTGAAAACCCAAAAATTTTGATTAATATGTTCCCTCTTTCCATTTTTCCCATCAACTGTAATATTTTTTTTGTTTTGACAAGCAGTCACCCTCTGTGAGTAATTTGTTGTCAACATTCAATTTTTTGCTGAAATAATATTTTCATGGAAACTTTTCAGTCAGCTGTAAATACATTTGCTCTTTTAAAGAAAAGAGGAGGCACATTCTGAATATTTCCACAGCAGGAATGTGAGTTCCAGCATCTTTCCTCATGACAGTGTCTTCATGCCTGAGGTTTACTGGCAGCCTTAGATATCTTTAATATTGTTTAGTGCTAAACTCACACTGAACACTTATGATTAGAGAAGTGGAAGCAGACCCTGAAGGCACTTATTTGTGGGGAAAAAAAAGTCTTCTTTGCTGTATTAAATTGAAGCCCCTGAGCTACCTGAGATGCCAGAAAAATACCTGTGAACAGTGTTTTGTTTCACTAAAAGGTGTTTCAGAACAAACTTTCACTTTTACCAAAGTAAATTATATTCTTCAATGTTCATATTTTTCCCTCAACCACACTGAGACTTCAACCACACTGTTCACTGTGGCTTCCAAATTCCAGAACCCATTCATACAAGTCCTCAGCCAAATCCCTCTGTGTGACAGCATTATGCCAACACATTCTGCATAATTTTATTTATTAAAATGGAAAATATAGGTGACAAGGAACCCAGGAAATCATTCCAATTAATTTCACTGTGGTGCAAGTCCCCAGAACTGGACACCCAGGGAGGTCAGGTGGGCAGGAGTGCCCACACAGCCCTGGGTTTGTGCCTGTCCTAGGAGATGCTTCCCAAATGTCCTCAGGCACCCTCTCCCCCCATGAGGGCAGAAGGACAGGCACAATCAAACCTCTGTGCTGGAGAGTTGGGAAGAAGCAGGGTGGGGAGTCCTTCCTATTCCTCCTTTTTGTGCAGGATGGGGACAGCCAGTTTGGGAGCTGCACCACCTCTGTTCCTCCCCCAGCACTCAGCTCCTCATGAGGGACAGCAGCAAGAGAGAGAGGCAGCACCTGGACTTTGCACTTTAGGATCCTCTCTGAGGGATGAGGTGAAATTCCCTTCCTGACCCCTGCCTTGGCCTGGAAGAGCTGCAAGAGATCCTCTGCTGGACCATGGGCTACATTCATCTCAGCCACAGAGCTGGGGAGAGCACAAATAAGCTAAATAATAAATCCATCAAGAAATTTCAGTATTAGGAAAAAAACAAAGAGATTTACTGGCCTCTCCTCTAACAGACAGGTAGGTCAGAGGGCTTATTAAGAATATCTGCTCCATTTCTCTGGCTCTGATGGAGACATTCATGGAGGAAGAAATGCAATTGTGGGATCTCAGGCAACCCACTCTGTCCTGAGCAGCAGATTCTGAGCGTGCCTCAGGGTGTCTCACCCAGCTGGTGGACTGGCTGTGCTGTCCACACCCAACTGCAGGGACCTGGAGGCCTCTTTGGGTTTATAGAAGGACAGGACTAAGCATGTGCCACCGTTTTTGTTTTACATTCACATCCCCCAGCCCAGCAGATCCAGATGGCAGCATAGCAGCCATGCAAGTGGCACAGGGACTTCTGCCAAGTCACAAACAGCATCCAAACTCCACAGCCACGTGCTGAGAGAACCAAGAAGGAACCATGTCCATATTGGTTTGGATTCAATGTTAGAGGCATGGCAGGATCCCTGTGTTTGGGTTCATCTGCCTGCTCTTCATTCTTGCACCCAAACAAACAAGGATGAAAGTCTTCATCCTCGCACCCAAACAAACAAGGATGAAGTCTTCATAACTGAACCCAAACAAACAAGGCTGAAAGTCTGCATCCTTGCACACAAACAAGCCTGGGTTGAACTGACATCCCACGGCTCTCCAGAACAAAGATCCTCCACAAACCCAGAAAACTCCAACAAATCCAGAAAACTCCACAAATCCAGAAAACTCCAAAGCTTCAAAAAGGAGCAAGGAGCTGACTTCACTGACTGTTTTGCTTCTTATCTTCAAAGCTTTTTCTCAACTCCAGCTATGCTCAGAGGCTGCTTGATAGGTCAGAAGGCTGCAGCCACCTTTGGGTGCCCACCTTTCTTTCCATCACCCTGGTGCTCAGCCACAGGCTGGTGTTGGGTGCTCTCCTCACACACCTCCTGGCCTGTTGTGCATTGCAGGAGAGGGACAGTGCCTCCACCTCTCTGGCCAGCACACCAGGAGCTCCATCCCCACCTCAGCACACCTGCTGGATCCCTGGGCAGACCCAACCCCTCTTATCCCCCAGATGAAATCTCTGTACCCAAAAGGCAGCAGCCAGAAAAGGCACAACTTTCTCCCTTCTGTAAAATCCCACCTGTTTGTAAGGGTGTAAAATACACATTTATATATAACTATGGTTAACAAATTGCTCTCCTGCACAGCTGGTCAAAGGATAGTGCCTTGCTCTGAGTATCACAAGAGCTACAAAGCTTTCTAGGCAATGCCTCTGACTGTCAGACAGCATGCTCTGAATTAATGCTATGCAATGACTAGCTCAGTAACACTTCTGAGAAATATTTCTTATGGATTTTTCAAAAATTTTAATATGGATTAGGGTGTACTTTTTTTTTTTTTTTTCCAACTAAAAGGTCAGATTTGAAAGGAGCAAATGTGATGTATATCTCCAGAAAGCTTTAAATATCAGGAACAGATGTATGAGAAATCAGACTCTTCCTAAGCACAATGTCTAATGGAATTTGGGAAGGCCTTATTTTACTCAAAATTTCTGGGGCTGGGTCCTCTTTTCAGCTTTGCTCTCTGTGTGTGTGCATGGGCAGACTTCTGGAAAGTTCTGCATGTCTTTATGTAAATACACAAACAATGGAATGGAACCTGCACAGGTGCCCCATGCTGTGACAAGTGAGGAGCTGCCAGTCAGGAAAGCCTCAGGACAGCACTGTCACCATTTGTATAAATGGTTTAACATTTTTCAAAGGTGGGTGAAATGGCAGGACTCACACACCATGAAATTGGAAAAGCTCAGCATAGGCAATGATGTACGCGTGGTGTCCTATAGCATAATTAAATGTAAACTTCCACCAATTACTACTTTTGAGAATGTTGTTCTAGAACATCAATGGATATACAAACCATATAAATGTTGAGATGTTTTTAGGGTTTTATAAAATGAGACATTAATTAGTAATAGAGCACTGCCACTGTAATTACAGTGCCTCCTGAATGCAAAGTCCACTGCTCCCAGGTTTTGTGCTAATCTAGGAGCAGGGTGAGTACCTGCTCCTAAGAGACCCAAACCAGCAGGGATTTCAGCCCTTCTGAATCCAGAATTAAAACCTTTAAATGTTTGGGCTGATTTGAAAAATAATCTGGAAGAGACATACAAATCCTTATTTTCCCCAGTTATTTAATACCTTAATCATTATGTGCCCTGCTAAGCAAGTCTTCCCCACTTCCTGTTGTTCTTGACTTTGCAGGAGACTGCCTGAGAGATTACCCAGGCTCTCCCAGTATTAGACCAAGTTATGATCCAGGTAATCACTTTGTCTGAGCATGGACTACATGCCTGCATGCTGCACTCTACCCCACATATGTCCAAAACTACTCTGGAATCAGGCACTGAATGATATTCAGCACTGGTTTTAAAGCATCTCTGTATTTCATGCCTTGGTACTGCACTGCAAAACAAGCCTTCAAACCAGTACCAAAATACTGAGAGAACAATGGTTTCCCAGACAGGAAGAGGACTGAGATAGACAGGAAAAAGTAAGGATTCAGAGGCAAAATACAAAAGGTTATTTGTACTGGTGTGACAGCATCAGACTGGACTCCAACAATATCATTAGAAGGAAGAATTAAAAACATTTGAATATCCTCAGGTACTTTGCCCAAGCCATGCCAGACTGCATCACCCCCTTTGAGGCTTTTGCAGTGAAGAGGGGGTTTTGTTTGGTTGTTTTGTTTGTTTCCTGATGTCACTCATACTTGGCAGCTCCCCCTGAACATCCACAAAACTGCTCCACCTCCTTCCTTCACTGGGCTCCTGCCCTTTCCTCACCTCTTGTTCACACATCCATCACTTAATTTTCAGTTTGACCATCAAAAGATAAACATTTCTTCTTCCAGAGAACGATTTTATGGCAGAGAAATGCAGACTCTGCCTCTCCTTTTGGACAGACTCCTCCACCTCCCCCACTCCTACCTTGTTGGGACATGCTATGCCCAGCTGGGATTAGCAATGTGATAATTTTACATTTGTCAAACCAGTCTCAGAGTCCCACTTAGCCCATGAAATGAGACTCCTCTTCCCTTCTGTTATTGCCCAACTTTGTAACAGGTTCCAGGGCCAGTGGCTTAGAAGAATTCTGAACCCAGATGC
The DNA here is from genome assembly GCF_017590055.1 of Onychostruthus taczanowskii. Classification (NCBI taxonomy): domain Eukaryota; kingdom Metazoa; phylum Chordata; class Aves; order Passeriformes; family Passeridae; genus Onychostruthus; species Onychostruthus taczanowskii. The sequence goes on from NW_024500349.1 coordinate 18,621,501, forward strand.
TGCCAAGCCACAGCAGCAGCCCAAGCTTTGTAATTTACCCTTGGCATAGTCTCACCATGAAGCACTTTGGATTCATAATAAAAACAGGAGCTCCAAGCTCAGAGTTTTTGTATGTGCATGTAAGACACAATTCTGAAACATCAACAGAGGGAAAAAAAACAACCCAAACCCAGCTTACCAGCAGATAATCAGAAATCTCAAAAAAAAAATTATTAATGGAAATTCCAGCAAAGAAAATGACTTTGCATATTCCTAATTTTTAAGCACAGAAACCTTCTCAACACTGTTATCTGGAGATGTTGCTGGGTACATAATAAAAACTGTGTGATTTATATGTGTGCATGTGTGTGCAGACACACCTCTCAACACTGTTATCTGGAGTTGTTGCTGGGTACATAATAAAAACTGAGATTTATATGTGTGCATGTGTGTGCAGACACACCCCAAAAGGAGAATGTCTTTGTGTATGCATATAAAATTCATATATAAATAAATACACTTCTTAATTTTATTTAAACTGAATGTGAATATTTCGAGAAGGAGAAGAAGAAGGAGAGTCCTGGAAACTACAGGCCTGTTAGTGACATTTCAGTGCATGGGAAAGTTACGGAGAAGATTATTCTGGGAGGTATTGAAAAACACCTAAAACAATTCAGTCACTGGTCACAGCCAGCAAAGCCTCATGAGGGCAGAGTCCTGCTTATCAAATCTCATTTCATATCATGACAGGGTAACCCACACTGTTGATCAAGGGAAGCCAGTGGATTTAAGGATTTTGGATTTCGATGGAAGTGACACCCATCTAGGTCCCATCTAGGCAGTGCTTTAGCTTCAAGTGAACTTGCTGGGGCTCACGGGTGTGGACTTCACAATCGAAGCTTTCCTGTACATCTTTGAAGTCTGTAAAACTGCAGGCAATATTTGCATACTTAATAAGCTGTGCCTGATGTGAGTGTAGTCCACACACTGTGCCCCAAAACATCTCAGAGGTGAACAGCACTGTCCAAAGATGTTGAATCTGAACACCAGCAAAATTAATTTAATAAATGATCTTTAATGCAGTTTAACCTTAATTAATTTAATGACATAATTATTCTGGTATGACCACATGGAACTTAAATTTGCATTGAAAACTTCAGGATAACATGAAATAAACTGAATATGGCATGACAATAAAGAACTGAAAAAATAATGTACTGATTGCTTCACTCGTTTTCAAATTAACTCAATGTACTCCTGTATTTTTTGGTTTGTCTCTGTCTCCAGTTCCTCACAAAGCACGACTGTGGGATAAGAATTTTGTCAGGGAAGATGGCCTAGACCTGCTGGACTGCATGTATTTTGCATGTAATGAGCTGGAAATTTTTGCCCCACAACTTCTGTCATTTTACCACTTCACTACCCTGTGCTCTTCCACTTCCTGAGGTTTCATTTCTCTCTTGCCCCCATCCTGCTTCTCAGCTCTGTGTTCTCTCTCCTGCTGCTCCCTTGATTCTATCACTCTCCTGTACTCATCCAAGAAGGAATCCCTGTTCTCCTCTACATCCCTGAGCAAGGGACCTTTGTCTCCCCCTGGGTTTTGTAGCTCCTCACCCTTTCTGACACTGAATTCTTTTTTCTATGTCTTGTCTCTCATTTTGTTTGTCTTTTCATATTCAGTTCACAATCTTGTCAGTGCTACAAAAGCGCTTTATTTCTACTCCCTAAGTAGGCATGGAAATTTTCAGGGCTGTATAAATGCATAATAATCAATAATCATAATGACACCACATTAAAATTCAAGCTTACAATGTCAGCAGCTACTGTAAGAGAAGTAATTTACAGAGGTTACATGTACAGAACTTTGCTGAAACTTGGTAAGAGGATTAACTAAAAGAATTCCTTATTGGGAAGTTACTAATTATTTGCTGTGGATAAGTACAATCTAGTATATCATTATCTGAAATTGTTGTGTAAACACTGTGATCTGAACTAAAATCAATCCAACTGAATGGGATGGGATTTGGGTGCCAAGGCACCTAATGCCATCTCCAATGGTCCAGGATATGACACTCAACAGGCAACTACTGCTCCATGTGGAGAATTTCAGGAGCTCCTGTGCCCTCACTGACTGCCCCATGTGGGTTCCTCTCCTACACTGGCATGTCTATAATGACATTCCCCATACATGTTAAGGCAATCAAGTTCCCAGCTTGTGCCCTCAGGTCAGCAGTCCTGATTTCTGAACTGAACTGTGACACTCTAAAACAATCTCCCTAGGAATAGCCTTGAACTCAGCATCACACTGAGATAAAGTGAGGAAGGAGGATTCCTTCGATGTCGACTTTGCAGTTAGTTTGCAATCCCTTTACTCTTGGAAGTGTAAAATTACAGAAGAAAACCAGACTGGAAGTGAGTTAAAGGTTATAAATACCTGGTGTCAGGAGTATGACAGAGGTGACAATCAGCGAGCAGATAACGAGAATAACAAGTAAGGCAATTGCAATTCCTTTCCAGTTCCTTTGAGGAGGATTACTCCCCACCAGCTCCTAGAAACATCAAAAGAAGATGAACATTTAGAAAAGGACACTTAGACAAGGAAAGATGCACAGAATCCAGACAGCAATGTATGTCTGCAGAACTACACCTGGTGACCACGGTGGGTGACGCCCTTGAGCCAAATACAGTTCAGGCTGTTATAATCTATGGTGGCATTAATTGAATTCATCCCAAATAATTATACAGCAAATAAATGCAATGCACCCACAGGTGGCTCAGCAGTGGAACCCACACTCCCCATTACCTCCTGGCACACGGGCACCAGCCCCCATCCCAGCTCTCATCCAAACTCACTCATCAACGCCGATTTCCTACCAACCCTCATTAAGTCTGGGAATGAGGAGCATTACAGTAACCTTCAAGAGACTTTCATAATAAGATGTCAGAGAAGCATACAGGAAGATAAATAATTCACAGGGGCATGCATAGAGATAAAAATCAATAAAGATATCCCCCTGGTGAACTTTCCTGCCTTCCCAGAAAACATGACATCTCCTCAGGGCATGCAGTGTGCACTCCTGGGTTGGTAGGTCTGAGGAATTGAAGACAGGCTTCTTGTCTAGCACATACATTAAATTTAATCACACCCTTAAAACTTCAGAATAAAAGCTCCATCACCACTCACTGATTAGCTCTGACTGCACTGTGGCTGCACCATATGTTCTGCCTACAATGTACACAGCAGCCCTGCTCTCAGGACTGATGTTTTTATGAAGTGCTGCGTTCGCACTCACAAGATCTTAAAAATTTATTGCACTTTCATGTGTTTTGCTGGATTCCTCTTAGCATTTTGCACTATATGTGGTTTCATGCATGCATTGAAGCACCCACAGGAACTGTATGAAATATTAGTGCTCTCTGCTTTTCTGGGAGGCTGAATTCACTCAAGGGATCTGGTCACAGCCAGAACAACTCTGGATGCTCCTCCTCCTTGTGAAACTCATCTATTTAGGTTTTTTTGCCTCATTTCCTTTACTATGAGGGATGGTGTGTCTAAAACAGAGCTGCTGGTACTTCTTTAAAAGTCTATTTTCTTTCCATTTTAAATTTTTGATGAAAACAAAAAGCTGTCTAGTAGACTAAGTTCTTCTGCTATTCAGAGTTTGCTTTACTTCAGTTTCTTATACACAGCAACAAGATTGGAAGAGAGAAGTCAGGCAAACCTCACAGTTTTGTTTTCAGAAGATGCTGGGACATATTTTTTAACCTTTCCCTAGAATTCATTTTACAGAAAAAAGACAATGCCTAGAATCACTTTCTGTATGTTTGGGGACTTAGTCTCTACAAAAGCTGTAAATCTGCAATGGAAAGCCAAGTTTGAGGCATTAAACACCTGATGCACTCCATCATTTATTCTAATTCAGGAAAAGATGAGAGACTTCTCTTCCTTCTGGCAAAGAGGGGTAGAGGTGAGAACACCCCCCCTTCCTTTTCTCCCCCTTGTTTGTACCTGGTTTTCCATATGAATTGAAAAATAATTTATAGTTACTACTGTTACTGGAGAAAAATTTGAAAAGTAGGTCAGGAGCTTTGAGAAATGTAATTTTGGCAACAAGCAAGCAGAATAAATATTTCCATTCCTACAGATTCTTTACCCTAAATATGAATACAAATGTTAATCAATTTAGCCTTCTAACACCATTTTTAGGAAATTGTTACATTCTCCAATTTTCAGGTGATGCAAAAAGACACAAAAGACAGTCTGTGGATTTCCAAGGGAAGGAAAATTATAAATAAGCCAGGGGAATGATGCAGGGCTTCTTAGTAGATGGCAGAAATATTCTTTCTTTCACATCAGGGTACAGGGGGATCTAGAGAGAAATGGAAGAACCGTGGAGAAGCAGGTAAGAAACCCAGCCAAGCCCTCAGAGTGTCTTGGGACAGAGGAAAAACAGTGACAGTGTTACAGAACTGATGGCAACAGTCACAGACCTGAAAATAATCTAACACTGCCACCACAAGTGGTCAGAAGTTTTAAAATTGAAGAAGAAATTAGCTCATGGACTTGAACATCTACAAACCTAGATGTAGTTCAAGAGCTTAATAACACCTTGCATGAAGTGTGATTTTCCCATCCATGAGTCCCAGTGTGACAGAAATACACACACATACTTGAGCGTTCAGGACAGCTGTACTTGCACTGAATCCATTATCAAGTCAATCCCATTAATTCTCCAGGCATTCAATCAATATTTGAGCAAAATCTCAGCAAAAAAAAGCCTGTGAATTTCTAGGGTATCAAGAGGAGGAAAACTATTCATAAGCAAAATATTGGGGTTTAATACACTGCAAAGAAATAGAAAAGAACATTTTCACTTTCTTTTCAAAATTCCATCAGGAAATTTCCCCTGGTAAAAAGGAGAGATAAATGACTTTTCAAAGAAAGACAAACAGCTTTGTTCAGCAGAGCTTTGGAAAGCTGCTCTTTTGTTCTCAGTCATTTGAAGTCCCTTTTGATAGAATCACTTACAGCAAAACTGCAGACACATCACACCATATTCATGACAGCCACCTCAGATTATTCCTCTCTGTATGTCTGTCAGTTCCAGAGGGATGTTGCTGTGCCACCGTGACCATCTTTTACCTCCAGGGGATTACAGCCCCACCTGCCTGTGATACCCCCTGCCCTTGGCAGCAAACCCTCACCCTTCTCTGGGATTTCCCAGCAGCAGGCATCAGCTGCCTGTCCACACGGCTCAGGGGAGCCTCTGCACTTGGGACTGAAGCCAGGAAGGTGTTTAATTCAGCCCTGGGCAGGAACTGATTCAAGCATGTAAATGATGAAATGGCAGCTCAAAGGTGAATTTCCAGCACAGAGCTCAGAGCTGGAATTTATCTGTTCCTGAAATACCCAGCTTGCAGAGATAAACATGGAGATCTAAACTGACCAGCAAGCAGATGCTTTTGTGTTAATCCTAAAGATAGCAAATTTGGGTTTCATACTGAAATCTGAGCATGTGACACAAAAGGAAATAAACCAAGCTCATGTGGTTTCTGCTCTGATGAAAAGAAAATGAAAGAAAACCTTGAAGTCACTCAGCAGTAGGAACCACCTCCTCTCTGCCTCACTAACACATCCTTCTGACCTCTGCAAACAAACTAAAGAACACCCTTCAGCCTGGTTTTCTCCTTCTTTTCCTCTGCTTCTTGTTTTTCACCTCCTTCTTCCTATTACATGAAAACTAAATTGATTTTAGATTTGGAAAGTAAACCAGATGTTTCCACAGGTTTTTACATAAGCACACTTCATTGATGCTGCATATTAAAAACTGCAAATGCTATCATTTACATATTCATTTGTGACTGAAAAACCTGACTAGCCACCTGTGAAGTTGATTTTGGAGCCATTAATCTAGACATCTACATTATTTTAAGACTCTAAAATACAGATCCAAGGTGACATATTTTCCTGCCTGTGAAAGAATCACTGTGTTGACATGTTATGGATGAAGGCTGGATGTGCTCCAACACAAGATGCTGTCAACAAAATTATTCCTGGCATGTTTATTTGAAACCTGCCAAAAGCCTGCCAGCACAGTGGTCATATTACAATAATATAATAGCTTCTTAAAACAACTCATCAAGCACAACTTCTCTTTTCTTTTTTTAATAATCCTGTCTATATGGCTGAAGGACAATATAGACATCACTTGTGAAGTATGGGTATTACTTAATAAAACAAATACATCCTGGACTGAAATCTTTGAAGTATCAGCAGTGAGATAGTCATGGTTGGCCTCTTCGTCTTTTTCAACACAGAGCTGCCACTTTTGTGCAATAACAACAAATCCCAGGTGTGTTACATGAAATGTTACACGAAATATATACAATCCAGATACAGGGGCTGGATTTAGAGGCTCCCTGCAGAAGCAGGTAACATGGAGACTGAGCTCTGGACTCAGACTGGTGTAAATCTGAAGCAAAAGACAAAAGAAAATCCAAGAAATTAATGGGATGAAATAAATCAGGTGCAAGATGTTTTGTTGGCCTCAGAGGTGGCAGGATGGGGATTTATAATTTTGTAATTATAATAATTAATAGTAATTTTGTAGTTTCCATACTCACTACTCTTGCAAGCTCTGTTTCTTGCTTCCTTTTGATTTATTTATAATTTTTGACCTTAAATATTACACTTGTAAAGACAAGAAAGAAAAATTCTTCTAACAAGCTTGTTAACACTTTTAATTGAAAAATGTGTATTATACCTTTCACTCATGCCACCTGGCTCTGAATTAGGACTTCTGCCTGATGAAATGACTGTTGTTCTCAGCAGCTCAGCTTACCAAGTGCAGAACATGGCACAGAACAAAAATAAAATTTTTGTCGGAGACAAAAAACTCCTGTGAAGTTCAGTGGAAAAATAATCTTGTTGTTAATTAGTTCTTTATAATACAAAATTGCAACAAATTATACCTGCTGAATGGTACAACAAATGAGCTGAGGAGTGGGTAACCCATACAGTTATTAGATTATTAACCTTACGTTGCAAAAATGAAACACTAATTGCGATGATAATGGCAGTAAACTAAATGAATTGCAGTGGTTACAGCAGGAGGTTCACAGAGACTCCTGGTTATTCTGCTGATTGATACTGCATTACTGTCTCATCACAATCCTCCTGCCTGGATCCTCCTCTGCTCCCCTACCTTAAACCTAGGATGGAAGTTCTTCATGGGCAGGAATCATTTTTGACATCCCGCTTGGCACAGAGGGAACCTCAGTCACTACAGAATTTAGGAAGTATCACAACACAGATAAACAATAATAAGCATGTAACTGCATCCTTCTCACCTCTGAAGTCAAGCTGAGTTATTGTTGCTTGGGGATATTTTATTTATTTTCTTTCCTTTCCTTCTCCTCCCTACTCGCCTCCCTCCCCTCGGCTGCTGCAGACCCCCCTGGGCTGGAGTGTGATGCAGAATAACAACCAGGGAGACACAGAGCCTGAGCCCCAGGCTACGGAAACTCAGTTGTTCAGGTGCTAAAGGTGACACTTCAGAGTGAGAGGAATAAAAACTTGCTCTGTTTTTACAAATGAGGCATGGCACTTTCGTGGGCTTTCCTGCAAAACCCCAACAGAAATTAGAGGGATAAAACCATCTGCCTGTTGTGGTGATGAAAGACAACTATGTTATGTTTTTCTTCATCTTCTGTTGATGCTTTTACTAATAGGGAGCAATGATTTAAGTAACAGTGAACATCTTTGCTGCCTACTCCCAGCACTGAGAGACAAACCTTCTACCCTGCACGCAGTGCAGCACATTCTCCTGCCCAGCATTTCTGGGAGGCTCTTTTATGAATGCCCTAAAGCCATTCTGTTAGGTTCCATCTCCTCCCACCATTATCTGCAAAGTGCACACAGACAAATGTGCAGAGGCTGGGCACTAATGGCGTGTTTGAAAATGAGTGAGGAAAAGGCTGTACCCGTAACACTCAGCTCCCCATAAATCTAAACCTTGCATGTTTTATGCTTTGGTAGAGCTTTCAGTCTTACATGTTTCTATTACAAAGCCAATAGAAGAAAAGGAATGCCATCTGCATCCCACACACCTCAGTGTAGCTTTAACAGATGACAAGTCTTCCACAGTTTAGAGCAGAAGGCAACAGATCCTCAGTTATCATTGACTGACACAGATCATTGGCTCCACTGGAGCCCAGCCAGTCTGTCAGCTACAAAAGAAACCCAGTGCTGTTGCTGAGTTAAAAGAAAAATAAATCTGTAAAATGATTTCAATACAGTAATATCTGGAATTCCTAGCTGTTTTGGATTGCAGAAATGGATATTTAATAACTTCCCATAATTTTTATAGGCATTTTATAGGCATTATGATGAAATGGTTTTGGATCACCTCCAGACCTTGCAGTACTAAAAGATTAATTTAGCATCTCTGTGTTTTGAACTGGCATTTCACATGAATTTTGCACCCAAATAGAGTTACCACACTGCAACACCCTCCTATGCCCTTATAGCATATGTAAATAAGCACCACTGCCATTTGAAACATTCCCAAATTATTCCTAGTGCTTCAGGGCAGAGTGACTCCATGGAACTTTCAAAATAAATGAGAACCTTGGAACGTGGACTCTGAAATCCTGCCAGAAGCCTGGTCTCAAGGTGACAAAATTCAAGCTGCAAACAGCATCTGAAGCTGTTGACTACGAGTGGTTCCAGTCACAGGCACACTCATATTCTGCCCATGCCCAGGAGGAAGGAGATGGCAATACTGTACCTGTGTATGGCACAGGACATGACTACAGATACTTTTAGCCAAGAACAGTGTTGGCCCTGATTGAATGTCATTTTATTAATCTCCATCACTTCCCCCACCAGTTTGGTTCATTCTGGTGCTGTAACCCAGATGTTTTTATAGCATCTGGCATGGTGGGACTGTAAATCCTCTCAGGGGCCCTTAGCTGCTGCTGTAATTCAAGTCATAATTAAAGACCCATTCCCAGTACTGACAGAGCCCATAAAATCAACAGCATTTCTTTGATTTTATTTCAGTGTTTGATATAAGCACACACATTAACCTGCAAATCATCTCCTGCAGTGAAATATCTGCCACGCCACCAGTAAAACTTGGTTTGATGCTTAGGATTTTATTCCAGAGGAGTCTCTGTGTTGACGAAATCCATGAAAAACCCAAATGCCATAGATTGTACCACTGACCCCAGGACTCCTCTCTGCCTAGCTCCAGTTTTTCCACCACAATGCTCTCACAGCCTGACTCCCTCCAAAGCCAGCCACAGCACACGAGCCCTGAGACAGCTCATACCCATGCAGAGAGCATCTGCAAATAGTGGGGCTGCCAAGGCAGGCCAGGATGGCATCTCCCTACTCTATTTCTTGAAGAATTATGATCTCAAGGAACAGGTAAACAAGCTTTCCTGAAAGATTTGAGAGCTTGGCAAAACAACCTCTCAGCCTTTTTGCCCCCTCTAATTCTAACAAAATGGCATTCTGCTTACATTTGTAAAAAGGCAATTGCAATTTTTAGTGAAACTGTATTTCAGTTAAAAAAACCAGCCAAAAAACATTCAACTTATCACTCTGAACACCAAGAAAGAATTTGTGATAAGGGAAATAGTGAGGTGTTTAATCTCCCTAGGTAGAAAGACAGCATTAAAATTTTTGTTCAATATTGCATTTTATAAATTCCTAGGCTTTTTTATTATTTAGTTTACAAATAATTTTGTTTCTAAATGGTACAGGAAGGAAAACATGAGGCAAACAAAGTTTCATTCCAAATAATTTGCTTGGGAGCAATGTGAGGAAGAGCTATGAAGACAGCCAAGGTTTGAGGTCAGTGTGCTGCAGAGACAGTGGGAAGAGGAATATGAAATCCATATGTAGAGCAAGGGTGGGGGAGAAAATTACACAACTTATTTTTAAGTACCAGTCATTTACAGTTTTGAAAAAGACAAATTGTTTCATGCATGGATGTTTCGAAGACAATGCAGCTGCATAATTCATAATTGTACTAATATTTATATGAAAAGGATACTTGTATTATAATTTTACCTTTAAGGGATAATTTTACCTTTGATTTACTGTTGTTTCTAGGATCAAGTAATTTTTGCTATGTAGGTCTCTAACATTGCAGTATTTAGCCAAGATTTTAAATGGAGGTATGGAAAGAATATTCTTCTCTGATACACACTTTAACTGAGTCAAACAATGGAAAAAGAACATGTAAGTGTGGGCCTGCATTTTACACAATCCTTTTAGATGAAAAGACATTAGAAGCCGTGAGAGCAGGATCCAGAATGGAGGCTCTTCTCTCCCAGCTAAGTGGCTTTCTCCCCAGTCTCACAGCCCAGAGTGTTTGCTTAGTCTCTGTCCCTTTAGTCTCATCTCTTGAAAATTTAATTCCTTATTTCACAAGTGAATACAAACCAGTAAATAAAGTCACCCAAAATCTGCTCTCTTGTCCCAGGGGTGATTGGCTGTGTTCATCTCTCACCCAAAAGCCAAACCCTCGATACTGGAGTGCAGCACAACCCCACCACGACTACTTTAGCAAAACAAACCCACTCTGTACACCAACCTTTCCTGCAGCATTCCTGGGACAGTCCTGCTATAGTGGGCCAGAACCACACCTGGGAGCACACTGACAAGCCACACCAGTGAGCACCTGTGCTCGGTCCCCATCACCCCTCTTGGTTACCTCATCACAGAAATGCAGCCCTGAACTCCATCAGTATCCCAAATCCAAACCCTTTGCGTTAGTCCCCAAATCCCCCCGAGTTGTGTAATTCTTACAATTAAGGAAAACCTTTTGCTTGAGCCCACACTATTACTCACACAGAAGTAAAGAGAAAGAGACACAACTGCAAAAGAACAGATGTTTTATATATTTTATAATGCTGACTATTTGTTTCTGGCCAGCAGTGACCTGTGCTGCCATCCATGGGCATCACTTGGATGATGAGGCAGGAGGCAGAGTCCACAGGCTGTGAAATGTTCTCAAAGTAGCTGAGAGACACCTCACTTCTCCCAGTGGGATTTGCTTGGGCATTTCTCAGATATTCTTGAACCAGAAACCACTTCATGGATATCCTGATTTGATGTTCATGAAGTGTTTTTTTATTTTTAAAGTTTAAATTTCCCCAGGCCCTTGTCCAGCACTATTTTAGGACAACTGTGGTTTGAAGAATTACTGCTCTTTGAAGGGTGCTAGGACTCTTGGCATGAAATGCCAGCAGTTGGCTCAGCACTGATGCTGCTGTCAGGAAAAGCGACTCCAAGGTCTCCAAAGGTTTGTGAGTCTTATGCTTGGTCTGTTTTAATTGATTTGTGTTTTTGCTAGGGTTCGCACAGCACACTACAAGGCTTTGCAAAGTTGTTTATTTTAATTTTCAGAACTTTCTGGTTGACAGGAAACACAACCAACAAACATTAAATCATTTTTCCTTGGGGAAGCAAGATGCCAAATTTCCCATACTGAGTTAACTGTGGCACAACACCACAGCAGCGTGACTCCTTGTATAGAAAGAACACTTTTGTTGCTCATTTTTCATTTGAAGGAGTTATCCTTATTTCAACACAATTCTGAGATTCAATAAGTAAATTAGAAGGAAATGGAAACACCCACATTGTCACTCAAAACAGTAATTAAATAAAAAGAAGCAAAACTGATTGAGACATAAGTTACAATTTTTTTTTCTCTTGGTGGTCTTCTATCATTTTATAGGGTCACTGCCACCAGGGCCAACAGCAGTAAAACCAATGCATTATGACAATCATTTCTAATCTCCCTGAACAATTTGTGTTACCATCCTAGGAGCACTGACAAAAACACCTCTTCTCCTGAGTCATGAAGGTGGTTTATTGAAAAATGCAGGGATATTATTGGAATAAACTGGCTGCAGGATTTGAAAAGAGAAAAATCCCTCATGCAGACTCAATGACTTATGTGTGACAGCTTTATTGCCTCCCATGGCAAAATGTCACAGAGATGGTAAAGAAAAAAGTGTCCAAGAAAGACGTTTCTTCTCCACACCTCACCAACCTGTTATTACCACAAGAAGCAGGGTTTAGGCTCAAAGCCAGCAGGCAGAGCCATGGCCACATTTCCCTACAGAGATCAGCAGAGCTTTGGATCAATTTGTGATCTAAACACACGTTATAAAGTTCCTCTGTCTTCACCTCCCTGCCCATCTCACTCATTTGGCAATACTTAAAGACATCCTGAACTTGTGATGCTGCAATGAACCTTCCAGCACAGACCTCCCTACCCAGCACCCAGTCTGAGCCCTCGGATGTGGTGCTGCAAACAGCACATTGCACCCTGCACACCCTCAGAGCTCCTCAGGTCCTTAATTCCCTGCGGCTGCACCAGGATTCTGGCACAAGGATACTCCTGAGGACCTTTGCCTTGGTGCCTTTCTTCACCTGATCCAAGTTAAAAGATAAAACTCCTCAACAACTAATAAAAGAGCTCAGAAGTGAGACATGGAGCACAGACAGTGAATGACAGGGGCTGGAATACTGGCATTTTTAAAGATAGATGAGCATTAGCACAGCCAGGAATTCATTTACCATGTGAAAAATCTATTCAGAGCAAAATGGGAACTCTACCAATTAATACACTTCACAGGTGTATCTCTTCAATAAGCAGAGTTACAGGGATCATTTTTCTTTGACACACACCATAAGGGAATGAAAAGGTTAATGTAGTGTATGTGAGAGCATTTTTAAAAATCAATTTAAGGGAATTTTGTCTGCTGTAAATTATGCTCTGGCACCAGGGAAAGCCATCAAACTCAAATTAACAAAAGGAACAAAAGAATTTAATCTAAAACTACATTATGATTGTATTGCTCATTGGTGCACACAAAAAAAGCAGCAACATACATTTCATTTTTACCTCCTTTACTTACAAAAAGGCTATTAAAAGTGAAAAATAATGGTGAATCATAATTAAAAGCAGGACTCTCCCTCCTACCAGCCTGTAAAGCACAACATTTTCTGTAATGCAATATAAAGTCATTTTGCTAAGGAAACCCATTTGTCAGCTCTCCTCCCATCACCAGACTGTGACCCCTGTTCCTCCTCCTGCACACACTTCTGTCATCTCAGAAAAAGCAGGGTTTGGCTTCTGAGCTCCAGACTTCCCATTCAGTGAGACCTGATGCTGGCCTTGCTGCAGGTGAAGGTGTGAAGCTTCACTGGGCTCATGGCACCTGTCTAGAAGACCTGAAATAGTTTTCAGGTTTCCACTAATTTTAACTGGCAGAAGAGCAAATGTCAGCTGAAATCCTGTTTTTTTCAAGAGATCCAAAAGAGTTCCTGTAATTTCATGGCACTGCCACAGGCTGTCCACTCCCCATCATCTGGCTTACAAGCTGTGGACTCCTCTCCTCCTCACAACTATACACAGGTGTCTTCTCTACATGGAGAGGACACAGAGCATGACAGTGACATTCACTCTCAAAGCCACAATCAGAACGTTTCTTTGAAGTGACACAGCCCCACACCATGTTTCCCAAAATTATCACCCATCACAGCCCTTGTGCTTTTCTCAAGTGACATTTGCTGTCACCAAGCTCAGGAATTGAAAGGTGGCACTGAGGACTGCAAGATTTTATTCAACGGAATGAAGAGAGGACCTGACACAAATGATCTGTGCTCTTCTGTTGGCTGCTGTGCTGGTTGCCAAAAGATAGCACAGCACAGTGAAGGACTAGACAGATCCTGTGAGCTGCTCAGGATAAATTATTATTGTTTATTTTCCTCCCATGGAATTGACATAAGTACCCGCTTTGTTCCCCCTGTGTATTCAACAGCTTTCCACCACTGGAACTTCCCTCTGTGGAGAGCAGATAATGGTCAGTGTAAAAAATCTCAGTTATTTATCTTCGTTCATTGCCATATGAGGAACAGAGCACAAGATTGTTTTGCTCTTGGCATTTTTAGCCCCTGGAGTATCCCCCACATTGAGTATCAGACTCCACATTTCCCTCCCTGTGGGATTTTCCACCTCTACTTCCAGAAATTCTTCATCTGTTGGTAAATAATGGCAAGACTATATGACTAAACATAACTGTAGTTTTTGTTTCTGATGAGGGTGCTATGGACCATTTATTCCCTACTCTTACAGTTGGTTTGATCTATCAGTGAAGGGACTATCAAGTAGTACTGTTGGCTGCCAAGATAAACCACAAGTTAAAGAAACCATTTCACCTAAAAATTGAACACAGGAAAGAAAGGGAGCCATGGTAGTAGAAAAATTATAATAATTTTTATTACATTAATTTGGACAGGGGGTGTGAGGGAGCAAGGGTCAAAGAAACCCATCCAAAACCAACTTGGCTTGTGCAGATTCATTCACTGCTTTGTATTGCTACAGCAGTGAAGTATATATACATATATATGTGTGTGTGTATATATATATATGTAGATATATATATCTAGAGATAGAGATAGATAGATAGATAGATAGATGATAGATAGATAGCTAGATAGATAGATAGACAGATAGAAAGACACAACTTTTTCTCTGCGTGTCTTGTCATGGGAAAGCAGACTTACCCTTTACACACACTTTGTGCAAGAAGTCATTTCTTTTTCACTCAATATTTATCTCCTTTGAAATGTGAAATATAGTGTCATTCCATATGCTGAGTGGAGCTGGGCTTTGGCTTCTCTGGAGGAGTAGCTCACAGGTCAGTAGCTGCTCCTCCCCATCGGGCAGCAGTGGAGAACAGCATATTCACCACCTCACCTAATCCTTTCCCCATATGGTCAGGGACTATGACAAGTGAATAATTAATTAAAATATGTCTGATCAGAAGTTCAAAAGAATCAGAGGAATTGAAGTAAATGCCAGTGGCTTCTTTTTTATTTTTTTTTCCCCATTTTCTTTCTTTTTTTGCCATGGCCTTCATTGGGTTCACAGGGAATAAAAAGGCCCTTAGAGGTTGTGTATTCCAATATCCTGGAGATGTTCAAGAACAGGTTGGATGGAGCTCTGAGTAACTTGGTCTAGTGGAAGGTGTCCCTGCCCATGGAAAGGGGATTGGAACAAGGTGGTCTTAAAGGTCCCTCCCAACCCAAACCATATCCTAAATCTGAAAGCTCCCCCCCTGCCCATTTGTGCTCCTGACAGAATGGTGGCTGTTGGTGTCATGTACCTGCCCTGAGCCTCCCAAAGCTCACGAGGGCACCTTTGTTTGGAGCACGGACCTGTCTGAGAGCTGGAGAGGGCCTGGGGCAGCCAGTGCAGCCACAGGGTCCTGGGACCCCAGAGAGACAATTTAGAGCTATGACTTGTGACAGTGACTGCAAAGCTTTCATTTACTTTTTAGTGGAAGGATGGAGGAGAAAAAAAAAATGTTTTATGTCCTTTCCTTTTTAATAAGAAATATCTTAAGACTGCACCTTAGTGCCCAGCTGGGTTATTGGAATATCAAAGAAGTAGCACTGAATTTTTTTGTATACAGTACTTTGTCTTTTAAAATATTGTCTTATAATGTAAAATGAAAAAAAAAAAAAAAAACTTATGCACAGGAAAACTCACAGCAAACTAATGGGGCTCTACAAACCTAGGATTGTTCTTTTTTTCCTCATTTTATTGGAATTTATTCAAAAACATAATCAGAATCTAGCTCATTCTCTTACATAACCCTCTGTGAAGGACTCTTAAAATTCACATCAACAGCATTTCATTCCCACTTTTCCCTTAATTTCCATTTTGTTTAATGGCTTCATCACCATTTATTTGTGATTTTGGGGTTGTTTTTTCCCCTCTTGTGAGAGAGAATAACCTCTCCTGGGTAATAAGACAAAGAGTTGGAAGCTGTTTGCTTCTGTTATGCTCCTGTAAAAAATGCATGAAAAAAAATCCTTTACAGGGAATAAGCCCAGTTCTATTTCTTTTTTTCCCTGGGGTCTGGTGACACAATTCCAGCAATGCCAAGTCCAGCTGCAAGTGCCATGTGAGGAGGTGCTCTGAGTTCCACCACTGCACAGCCCACCCCCTTTGCAGGCTGAAGACGAAGAGTGCAAAATAATCCACCTTCCAAGGCCCTAACAAGATCCTGTGCTACAGCCTGTACCATGCCATCAGCTTCTAGAACAACAAAAAATGCCCAGCACAGACAGAGAAAAAATAGCTGGAGGCTTCAATGAAATTTCTTTGTGAAATTACAGGAGGTAATTAACATTTGTCCTATAACTTTTCAGTGGAAATGAGAACATTTACCATCCAGACAGGAAGTCATTTTCTCCCATGGGCATGAAAGTCATCTTGAGATAATCCTGATCCTTTAACAAGAATTCTGAACTCAAAAAAATCTCAAAAGATGGGCCTATGAAACTTCTGTGCTTGGGTTTATGCTCAGCGTGGACTTCACAAGAGCCTCTCATTTTATATAGCATCCACACTTATATATCTCTTAATTATAACGCTACATTTTCATTTACATTAGGCCTTATAATAAGAATCAAAATTCCTCAATCAGAAAATGCACCTCCTGCAAAAGAAAAAAAAAATTAAAAAATTTGAAGACCAAATGAGAGAAATGGTTGAAAAAAGTTTCATTTTTACAGACTACTTCATGCTTGCACTAGTTAATTTTTCTGATTTTGAACTAATCTCTCTTCTTATCAGCTGGTCACTCCATGGTAGAAGTGAACCATGTAGGGGGGAGCCCATGGTGTGGATCCAGTTTTTGATCCAGTAATGGACAACTTATTAACCTCCCTCAGTCTCGATGCTGATCCCCAAATCTGCATCTTCCTGCTTCCTCACTGGTTTGTGGCTTTTGCTGCCACTCTTTGGACAATATTTTTTCCTTCCACAGTATGAGGAGATGAAACACCCTCACCCAGAATAGAGTTTTTGGGTAATGTGGAGGGTTTACTAGGTCATCTATGCAAAATATTTGGGCAATTGCATCAAAAGCAGGGTTAAGTTGTTAAAAGCCATTTAGGTTCTTGACTGCCCTCAGTTTCCCTGCAGGCAAGCCTCCCAAACATCTGTGAAGACTGATGTCCCGTGCCTAAGCACCTCTCCATTTGAGTATCATTTAAAAACCATCTTCCTTTCCTCACATACAGAAAAAAAAAAAAAATCCCCCACAATAATTTTGAGCTGGGGGAGCAGCCTTGAAGCTGAGGTTTGCTGTGTGGGGCACAGAGAAGGGTGCAGCTCCCCTGATTTCTGCTCAGCAGGACAGGACAGAGCTCTCTCTTGGCAGCAGCACCCTCTCTGAAGCTGTGCCAGGTAACCAAACACATCCTGAGCTGCAGCTGGTCTCACATCTGTGCCCAGGGGCAGCACGGCTGTGGTGTGACCAGCAAGGGGGGATGTAAGGGCAGAATTCCCAGAAAGAGGAGCAGGAGGTAACACCTAATCAGCTGTTTCCATCTTGTCAGGACAGGAGCATTTGAACCTGGCTTAGAGAGCATCATCAGGTGTGCTGCCTTTTACCTGCTGCTCTGCACAGCGAGATGTAATCCCAGTGCATTTTATTAACTCCACTTATGCTGCATGAATGGACACCACACAGAGTTCCAGCTTGCTGCTTTCACTTAAAATTATTAAAACATTTGATGCAGAGGGAAGCAGAATCCCTTTTCCATCACAAACTGCCTGAGCATCTTTCACAGAGCCTGATTTGGAAGAGGATGCAAGAGGCGGGGATGCTTGGTCTGCCTGCTGATGGGGAGCACACTTGGAATCAGCCTCTGGAAAAATGCTTCCCATGTCCATTAGGGATGACATTTACCTTAGTCCAGATGTCACTCATCACCCTTTGTGCACCAGTTAAGCTCTGAGCTCAGAGGGAGGGTGTGTGGTGTATGATGATGTTCCAAACTGCAAGCGTCAGTCATGTGTGCATGGACACAATTTTTAAAATATATATATATATATAAAGGGAAATGTGGGCAATTAAGCAAAGGAATAGAAAATAGGTAACTTCCAGAAAAAGTAAAATGTGACTATCATAATTAGGCTTTGCTTGTCAGTCAATGTTTCATTAAGTAATTGCACAACGTGCCTCAGAGTATTGTTGATTTCTTCATACAAATAAAAATTTAACACTGTACATTATGGGCTGCTTCTAAAATCACTAACTGTATTTATTACTTTACTAGGTCTTTTTGGTACAAATAAAGAAGTGCTGCTGTCAGTCAATGCATGATCCTGCACAATGCCTTTTCTCTCTCCTTTCTCACAGGACATCTCCTACATTCCTTTCACTCTCCTACATCTACAGGGAAAATATTGCCAGGAAAGGGCAGTGGTTTCCTTTGGCCCCACATGCCCACAGGCTCAGCTGTAGATGAATTCATGAAAAGCATTTAATAGGATACTTTTCTGTAACCATTCAGAGTTGTGTTCAAGTCCCATGTATGTCAGTGTAAATGAGTATTTCAGCACTTCCTAGACTTTTTGGTGTATGACTTCCCAACACAAACATTTGCTCTGCAGAGAAAGACCCAAGATCCAACATAGGTGTTTAAACAGGGTTATCTTTCCCTGGCAGGGGGATGCCTGCCCTGTGCACAACTCCTGCAGCACCTCCCTGCAGCACCCAACCCTCCCTGCACAGCGTGGGGACCTGAGCCCAGCTCTTGGGTGTCTGTCTCAAAGAGGATCTGGCCCTTAATTAGGAAAGGAAATTAAATATTGTAGTGTTCCACACGTGTGGTGGGTTGACCTTGACTGGATGCCAGCCACCCACCAAAGCCACTCTATCATTGCCCTCACAGCTGGACAGGGGAGAGAAATTTTAACAAAGGGTTAATGAGTTGAGCTATGGATAGGGAGAGGTCACTCACCAAACACCATTGTGGGCAAAAGAGACCCAGCTGGGGGACATAAATTGAATTTATTACCAATAAAACCAGAGCAGGATAATAAGAAATAAAATGAGTATTTAAATCTTAAAACTACCTTCCCCTCACCTCTCCTTCCTCCCTGAGCTCTACCTCCTCCCTGCAGGCAGCACAGGGATGTGCTTGGCCAGTGGTGGATCTGTCCTGGAGCTGCCTGGCATGGGCTCTGCTGGACATGGGGGAAGCTTCCAGCAGCTTCCCACAGAAACCACGCCTGCAGCCCCCCCTAACAAAACCCAACCTCTCAAACCTAACACAACACACTAATGGCTCGAGAGCATAAATTATATTTGACATAATATATTAAAGAGCTCATAAAACTTCATCACCATGGCAGAATATATCCTGTGTTTTCCTGCTTTTTAATAATTCTAATAAATCAGATAAAAACTACACCACAATATACCATTACAAGAGAAGATTATCAGGAGCATAAAAATGAGAAAAACAGGGTGCTACCACAAGGTTGGTTGGGACAGAAAGGTTGGGACAGAAAACAAGGAACAAAACCCAAAAACTTCAATTAAATTTCTATATGATTGATGATGTAGATTTAGCCACTCCATTACAGAAGCAAACCAATGTGAGTTTCCTTGCCTTGCTTTAGCCTGCATCTCAAGGGAGCTTATAAATAGTTAAACAGTTATATCAGAATTCATCAGTTTTTAGAGAAAAATTAAACCTCAGCATTGATATCTGTGATATAATGACTTACAAGTCACTACATAATTAATCTTGATATTAACTGCATGCACTTGTGATATATGATTTATTATGGGTTTTTAATCTAAATTCTTCTAAGGCCACTGCCTCATGCACACACAATCTAATAACTTCCAATGCAGTAGCAGGTGCTACTTAATAATAAAGACATTAACATATTTGAAAAAAAAATACCTCTGTCAATTGCTCATACTGTGTTTTCACTTCTCCAATGGACTTGATAGTGATTAAAAACTAATCTGGAAATACAGATCTTGTACTTCCATCTTCATCCTTACTCCCCTTTTCATCATTTTTCGCACTGAATTTTTCTTGTTTCAGAGCCATTTATATAAATGTAGTTTCACATACCTACACCCTTAAAGGTATTCAGGGAGAGTAACATGTGAATTCTCTATTGCTGCCTCTGTTTCGATTGGGAGTGCTCAGAGGGGATTAAGCATTTCAAGAGGCAGCTCATTCAGTTTGACTAACAAGGCTCTTCTGGACGATGCTCTAATGCACTGTAGGATACAACCATTAGTTTTGTTTTGGTTTGCACCTCTAAATTGTCTTTCCTCCTACTTGAATGCCAGCTGCCCTCAGACCTGTGGTTCCTTCCTCATCAAGGCAGCTATCAGAGATAGTGCCTGAGACAGACAGAGAGGTGCTCACTTCTCTTTGAGGAATGCTTTCAGAGAGAGCTAAAAGGGAAAGCCCAGCACATATCAAATATGTTGAAAAATGCTTGAAACTAAATGCAAAATAAAAATATTCCTGCAGCAGCCACGAAGCATATGTGGGAGCAAAATGTAGTTACCATAACTGACTACAATTGACCACAACAGAAAAATAACTATTCAGAAAGGATATTTCCTATATTAACATCACTTCTTTACACCATTCTCAGATATTATCCCTCCTCAGACTATTCATTCCTTTACGGGTTCCTCCAAATTCAGCTAGCCTCTCAGTGAGGTAATGGGATGATTGGATAAATTAGCAATTACCAGGATTTCCTGCAGCTTCCAAAGAAGATGGTGATGCTTGGGTTGGCATTGCCCCGAGAGGGTGAGATGCAGGCATTAGATATACTCATATACCCACCACAAATAAAAGAGAATTTACCACTAGTGACTATCTAGTGCTACCTAGCGCCTAATAACCGGATTTTCAAATTCTCTTCAGTCTTGGCAGTGGACAGTAAATGTTTTCATCACAACTATGACCTCCCTGTGTTAGAAATTGTCCTGACATTACTTGTAAAGGGCTTAATTAGAAGAAGCAATGTTGACCTTAAAGCCCCTGTTAAGCAAGTCACTGCTGACAACCTGAAATGTTTCAGCATCATTAGTGCACCTCTGACACAGCCAGCAGACAAAACGCGCGACATTCTCCGAAATTTTTAAGGTGATTCTACCAACCCTGCGCATAAGAAAGGGTTTTTGGAGTCTTCCTCTATATATTTCCACAATGTCAAAGAGTTAATTTGTTAATACAAACCAAATACATGCTAATCAGGATCTATTTCAGGAAGCTTTGTCTTTTGCTACCTCATCCTCCCTCCAGGCAATGCCCTGCAGCAGATTCACACCTGAAAATTCAATATTCTGGCCACAGCAAAAAGCAGCTACGCTCACCATATGTTAACTGGTTAAAATAAGATCCTTGCACACATGTGATGTGATGTCCTTTGAAGCAGGCAATGAGTTAACCCAGGGAGGCAGAAGTTGGTAGTGAGCACAGCACCCAAGTCCAAGCAGGTGACACAACCTCCCATTGCTCCCCTCCCTAGCAGGGTTTTGCGCTCACACACAAAAACTGGGCTCTGTGTGCCACAGCTGCTCTTTCAAGTGAAAACGCACGAGCTTCCCAAATTGCTGGGAAGTCCAAAGCCAGACCCATGCTAAGTTAACAGCTGTTTGCACATGGCACCCTTAGAAAGGAGCTTGCTGTGCTGTCACTGCAAATAACAGACAATTGCTTTAGTTTGGTCTTCCATAATCATTCCCATCAATGCCTCAGAGTTTAAAGATCTAATCCTGTCTGCAAAATTCAATTAGACTTTGCAAGACAGAAAAAAAAAAAAAAAAAAAAAAAAGATTTGTCGTTAAAGTTTTAGATAAACAGATCCCAGCTAAGGTCAAATCTGCACTGCTACTCCTGTGAATTTCAGCATTAAAGAAAATCAATATACTGTGTCATATTCCTGTAAAATATTATCTGCAGTACCACTTGTTTTCTCATTTGTGCATGAAGTTAAAATTTAAGTCCAGTTTTCATTGACTGCTTATTTGCTATAAATATTAAAGAAAATAGTAAAAGGAGAATCACCTTCTACACCTGCATGTTTCTTTTTAGAATAGGTGGCCAAGTAATGCCCTGACTTTAGAGTGACACAGGAGGCAGAGTTCTGAACAGCCACCCAAAGGGAGGCAGCCCAGTAGCACCTGTCTTTTATTAATCCAACACAGAGTGCAATGCTAATTTGTATTTGCAATCAAATAAAAATTATCCAAGCTACATTTGCACTTTCTATATTTCCTTTTCTTGTTTTTTCTGCTTTCAGGGGTACCTCATTGTGGGGGGCAAAGAAGAAGTTTTGAGGGAAGGAGAGAGTTGTAAATCGTCCTCTGACTGGTGGTGTCTTACAAACCCCAAGTGCAGAGGAGGCACAACTGGGCTTTTCTCTCTCTTCTGTATGTCAATAAATGTTAATTTTATCAGACTACAAGGTGATTTTCAAATTCCTGTTGATTTAGTAAAGAACTTAGGTGCTCAGCACTTGCAAAAACATTGCTGTTTCAATAGACACCTTCAGGCAGATTGAGGTTTTTAACCTGAAGAGTCAACATTTGCAGTTCTCCAGCAGGATTACCTGGGCTCTCAGGGCAGGTACATCCCTGTACATCTCAACTGCTCTGCAGGATGTGCTAACCTGGATCCTTGCCTGGCCCCTATAAATGTACCTATATAAAATTTGTTGGTGGAGATGTGAGGTTCCTGCAAACTCAGGAACAGATCCTTAATGAGCCAGGAAGTAAGGAAAAAGCTCTTTTATATTTCTATTTTATTGAACGTTCACTCTGCTCTCACACATTTCTGGGATGCTTTTCAATGTGAACTTTACTCCAAGAGCAATCTGATAAGTTCCTAAAAAACTGACAAGAAAATCTTGGGGAAAAGAATAAAAACCAGCTTTTTTTTCTTCTTCTAAAATATTTAATACCTGGAACCTGTAAAGAATTGTTGAAGATCTGCCAACATTTCCAACGATTTTCAAAGTCACACCATTTTTAGTTGCTCCAGAACTGCTGATATCAGCAAGCATGCCCTTCTAAATAATTTATTGGCGTTTCTACATAAATTAGATACTTAAAGGTGAAGATGCCATGAACCTTGTGGAGGCTGAGTGCTCACTACATGGACTATAATCCATCAACCCAACAGACAGATTTCCAAACTGGCTTAAACCTCAGCAGGCTCGCTGCTTGGAAATAGTTCAAGGACTCCAGAGACTGCAATACGCTCTTGAAATGTCACTTGCAGTAAAAGCACATTCTACACAAAAATAAATCACCATAAAATAAGGTAGAAGCCTCAGAGAGTTATAAATTGATCATTTAAATCATAAGTTTGTTACTGCTCACAAAAATAAGAAATGCAAAAAATATGTTAACTTCAGCTAAGGACCATGTATTACAAAACACAGGGCAAAACCATCAGCTAAAACACATATTTGCATAAAGTTAAATCCTGCACTAAAACACTTTAATCCTGTCTATCAGTTTATAAAGTCACCATGAACTTTTTTTTTAAATCCCCAAAATAACCTATATAACTCTGGTTTGCAAAATTTAGCTACTGGAAGATGTTATGTTGGCATTTCACCTGTAATTACCTTATTTATAAAGGCTCCAGACTGCAAAGAAGGAAATAATCTGAACAAGAGGGTGGATGATATTTCAAGAAGAATGCTGGGGATGAGAAACTGATGAAAAAAAATGCTTCCCCTAGCAACTAGCAGATAAAAATCTTAAACCTTCAGAATTTGTTTTTAAATGAAAAAGGGAAAAAATTATCAAAGAAAGAAAGCTCCCTTCCTGGCTATAGAATCACTGCAGCCAGGGGTGTGTTAGATCCATCATTTGAATGGATCATTGAAATATATTTTTAAGAAGGGGTAAGAAAAGCCATGAATTAAATGCTAAAGGGCATGTAAAGATGATAAAAAGCAGTATTTTCATAAGAAAACAGGAGTGGTAGGAGTGGTAAAGTCACTATTTGAGATACAACACAAACTGATGCCTCAGGTTTTAATTTTTATATTTTTCACATTCTGTACTGCTTTAGTGTGTATTTCTGAGCTTCATACGAGGGGATGGTGAGCTCTCAGCACAGAGCAGGGAGACAAAACAATTCCTGCTCTAGCTGGGGACCAAGGACAAATGATCCAAATCTCAGGCCCAAGAGCACAAACAGCGTGGGCTGGAGAGAGAAAAACAAGCAGGATGGGACTGCATGGGCTAAAGCTGTAATGGGACAATTAACTCCAATATGCAAATGGACCAAAACTTATAAAAGTGAGAGAACCCGTGAGCGCTCATGCATTTTGTGACTATTTTGGTTCATCTTGGTGCAGCCCTGGCTGGGCTCTTGTGCTGCCCAAGGTGGATCCATTGAGGATTTTAATAAATCCCTACTTTATTCTTTAATACCATCTAGTCTTTGTTCTAGGTCAGCCTTTACAAGGCATCAAAACAAGACTGAACAAGACTACAATGGAAATAAGCACGTCAATCAGTACAAATATCTCAAGCCATTAATTTGAAAAAAGTAAAAAAAAAAAAATATATATATATATATATAATCAGGAACTCAAAATAGTTATGAAATCAATAGTAATGGCCTAAAAGTCACAGGAAGGTGGAGTTTCAGCAGGAGATGGGGGAAGGAATACATACTCAAACTATATGGGGGCACAAACAAAAGGAATAAATTAAGTGGATGGTGATTATAAACTAGGGAAATTTCAAGCACAAAAAGAATTAGTAGATTCTGGGGCTTTTTTCCTATTTGTTCTCTGAAAGTTTATTTTGACAATGAATCATAAATGTTTTGTTGACTGTTCTTATTCTGTAACTACCAAAAAAAAAGGAGAAGACTAGACATTTGTGTACTTGCTGCAAACCCTGAGTTTTGCCTTGCTCCCCAGCTCTGTGTTCTTTTCAGTATTTGTTTTTGACTCTGACAAATCAGCTCTCCAAGCACTAAACAAATTATAGTTTTTGGGCCTAACAGAAAATAAGATTTGGCATCATCTTCCTTGTGAGAAGAGATGCAGAAATCTGTTAATCAAAGTTCACTCACTATAGCAATTTTAACCATGCCTGACTTCCTGCCTTGCTACTTTGCCATTCCTACCATTGCCGCCTGTTTAAGATGAGACACTCAGAAGAAATTTGGTTTTGCTCTCACATTTACACAACACCATTACTTTGCCTTAATGACCAACACACCCTGTTTAATGAAACCCACCAACAACTTTATTACATCCTGCACTGCTAATGATTTGGTAGTCACCTAACACATTAATCTTGATTCATGGCTCACTTGAAATATTTATATAGTACAAAATGCTTAAGTGGAGGTCACTTGCATGCAAAGCTTCAAAGAATGAATAAATTGCAAGACTTTGTGTTGCCTCTAGCTCCTCCTCAGCAGGAGAACATGCCTGCCTCCAGCCTGGGCTAGGGTAGGGAGCCAGGTTTAGGAAATGATCCAGCAAAATCAGCCATATGGCCACAAGCATAACATTTTATTATTAAAGAAAGGACTTTATTTTCATTGCTTTTTACATTCATAAAGAAACAAATACTTTCAGATGGTTTCATCATAATTCCCTTGACATTAAAATTATGTGCTGACCCATGGAAATCCAAGCTACAGGACACAATGCAGACAGCATGGGACCTAGATTAAAGGCAGAGAGGTAAATCTCTGAAAAAACTAGAAAGGCCTTTAGAATCATATAATCATCAAGGTTGGAAAAGATCTTTAAGACCATCAAGTTCAACATTTGACCAAACACCACTGTACCCACAAAGCCATGTGGTGAAGTACCACATCTCTTCATTTTTTGCACACTTCCAGGAATGCTGACTGCACCTTCTCTAAGTACAGAGGCCCTAAATCCCAGACAGAGCTGCTTCTGCAAGGCTATTCCCCAGCCATGTGAGGCTGGCGAGGCCATGCAGCGTCACAAACTGCTAAGCCTGTAACTTTTGTCCCTTTTCCAGTCCATCCCTCAAAGCACACAGGAAATGTCAGTACAGCTTCCAGCAGCACTCACTTTATGTGCTCATTCTGCAGGTGGTACGTGGTTTTTTACTGGAGCATTTCACCATGGGCTGCTGGCTACAAGATGCTGTCGAGGCTGAGAGTTGTCTGTGAAAGCTGGGGTTGATGAGGAAGAATCTGACACAGCCCTCATTTTCTACACTTTGTTCTCTTTGCAGCTGTTTTTTTTGCTCCCTGCGCACTGTCTGGTGACATGAATCATGGAACAGAAGGAACAGTTAGTCAATAACATGCTTAATTGCTAAAAATTATTCCACAACTGCAAACTCACAGCCAAGAGACCACACTATCTGCCACTGAAGATGCATTACAAGGGAGAAACAGAGAGGTTTAAGTGTCATTAGCAAAACAATAATAAAATAACCCATAAAAATTGAAAATATGACTTAGTGAGAGAATATAAACATAAAACAGTGAGGTTCCCAAGATGAAATCATATTGCATTACAGATAATTCCATATAATGTGGTTCAAAATAGCAAACTGCATTTGTGTTTTAAGGTGTGCAGACATATTTATTATGAGCAGCCAGTTTACTCTATTGCTTCATGAACTCAAGGAGAAATGTAGCTTCCATCAAATTGAATTGCATTAAGTGGCTGCTGCACATTGAGAAGATATTCCGTTGCTCTCAAGTGGCAGAACTATCTGCAAATGTATGTGAGAATAGGAATTTCTGAATATTAGACACTGTGTCATATAGCAGAGATTACAGTGAGTCTGTTTCAGCTCTGATCCTTAAATGCAATGCTTCCTTGAACACTTTCTCACTTTGCTAGGCAGATATGTGTGAAGAGCCCAGCAAAATAATCTGCCTCAGCACTTCTGCTGTAATTAAATGCAGTTGCATGTTGGCACAAGTAATGTCCACCATCTGCTCAGATCCATGGCTGGTCTGTCCTTCACCACAAACCACACATCTCCACATGTCCAGTAAAATACCCATTACCAGCTGATTCTCCAAAGCACCACAGGAATAATCTGAATTTGCAGCAGGTTTGTTACAGATGAGTGCTTATATATTTGGTCTGCAAAAATGCTTGCCCAGGTTTGGATGCTGTAATACTGATACTGTTAAGTGCTTAAAAGAAAACATACTAAATGACCCAGGCTGCAAAGTCAGGTCTCAGGAATTAGAAAAAGCCAAGACTTACACCTCCCTTCAGGCTGCAAGCATTTGGATACTATACCATGTCCTGGCTTTAGCATATCCTTGCCTAAAACTGTACCTCTTTTATTTCACAAAATTTGTTTCACATTATGGGCATGCTCAAAGCTACTATTTCATTGATTATTTTTATTCTTTTCATATATCTCATCTTTTCATAACTCACCACTCAAATTTCATTACATTTAAAGGTTATTAACTCCCTTGAAAAATTTCCATTAGCATTTCTACACCCTCAGATGAGGTCTGAGTACTCTGTAAAGTTTGGGCTCTCCCACTGTTAATGTGGTGGATTTGCACACCCTCTGCAGCATCCTCCAGGACAAAGCTCAGCCCTTCAGCTCTGCTTCAAGCTCCCACTGCTGCCTGAAAGGACTGGCATGGCTCTGTCACCAACCTCCTCTCCACCACCCCTCCTGAGGCTTGCAGTCTGTTATGGAATCTTTCTTCCTAAGGTTTTTAAGGAAGTAAGATTTATTATTCTTGTTTTACAAACATATAATTAAGGCTAGACAGATGAATGTCCAAATTTACTTCCAGTCTAGATGACTGATCCAAAACTCACTACGTCAGCCTCACCTTCTGCAACCAACCTTGAAGAAAACTTCACTATGCAAGCTCTGCTTAATCTCTGAAGTCATCAAGCTTGGAGAATTAATAGGATAGAGGATCCAGTGGAAAAAAAACCTGGGGTGAGCATTAAAGACTGTGTAAAGATAAGGGACACTTTATGGGACATGTGTAAGGGACACTTTATCCTTGCATGCATCCTGATTCTGCTGATCAATGCACAGGCAACTTTTGCATGAACCCTGCTAATGAACGTGAGCATCCCTCACCCTCCTGAGTCTTCTTTTCTTTGCTTTTATGGACCTTTGTTGAACAGAGAAAGATTACTTGGTGGGCATCTCATGGACAGCAAAGTCCAAGAGCAAAGGCCATGAGCTGTAATATGGGAAATTCTGATAAGACACAAAAAAATCATCATAACAGGAGTGGAGAAAAATCATCATAACAAGGGCTGGAGAGGCTGTCATCCCCACCCTTGAAGAGTTTCGCAGCTGGACTGCATTGAGGCCCTGAGTAACATGATGGAACTGCAATTCAGCCCTGCTTGGAGGAGGTTTGGGCCACCTTTCTGCAGCAGAACCTGCAACCTAAGGTTTTCTGTGACTGTCCTGTGTCTGTCCTGTGTCCTGTCCACACAGCTTGTGCTGCACCATGGGGGACATTGCTTCCCCTGTACTGTGGACCTGCTCATTGCTCAGATGAGAGTGAAATAAATGGATCACACTCATGACCCACTTCATTTTGAAAATACCATTTGTACAATCATATGATTGGTTATTTAGCCATGACCCCTTCTAGGTCACCCCATGACTGAGCAGCCATCACACAAATCTATTCTCCCAATGAGATGACACAGTCTGGCTGAGGCAATTAGATCATCATTACCAGAAATAGAACTGAGCTATATATTGTCTGACATTAGTAAATTCAAGGGAATGAAATACCTTGTTCCAAATTATAGTGTCATCCATCTAGACTTTCTGATGGTCCTGAAAGACAGATGGCCCAGCAAATGGCTGTAATCATAACATGGGTACAGTTTAACTCCCTAAGACATGTTAAAATAGCAATATTTGCAGAAATATCAACCTGAAAATGTGCACAGAACCTTCTGATTTGGTAGGCTCAGTGAAACATTTTAGTAAAATTTCAGAAGATATTTATTTTGAAAATTTTTTTGCTTTCAAAAAGTAATTTAACAAAGAACTTAAAGATGACCACAATTAACAGCTTTGCCACTAGTAATAATGAATATGTCAAGCTGACTTCATGATCTTTAGTTTGGAACAACTCTTCTCTGAGACAGTTGAGAAGTCTTTTCTTATGAAAACACAAGACCAACACGTGCCTCAGTAAATGATGTTGAAAAACTACATTTGGTTCAATAAAAGAGGCCAGAACTTAGTCACTATTTCAGAGGCCAAAACATGGTGGTCATTTTTGGAAGGGTGGACACAGCCCCTGTGTGCCCCAAACTGTTCCTCTTGTGTTCCTGGGAAAGCACTGACTACCACAAGCCAAAAAAAGTGCCACGGAGAGCCAAGGGGAGCAGTAAGGGCAGTGCTCAGTTCTCTGTCCAGCCCTGATATCAACTCATTTCTTGAGGCAGTGCTGCAGTGCAGGATTATGAATATGCCTGGGAGACATTTTTCCTGCTGCACAAAGACCTCACCAGTTCTCAGTGTTATTTATATCTGGCAAGGTTTTGTGTATTGTATACAAGTGCAAAACATGATTCTTGACATCCGCAAAGCATCATCTGAATTTATCACCCAACAACTCCTATAACAAATAATCCCAATTAGTTCTCAAGAAAGACACCTCTGGACTGTACTTGTTTTAAAGGAGATGAGTTTCTGGAAGCAAATACTGTCTCAAACAAAAATAAAAGCCAAGAAGTTAATCCTGACATGATTTATTACCCCTTTCACCTCATGCAATACTTCAATTGTTCTCTGTGTCATGGTCTGATCCTTTAGTCCTTTCTCTTCTAAATCACCCTGTTTTTAGCAAAGGGAGAAAGGTCTGAAGGATTAGGTCCTGAACTCCAACCAATACTCTCCTCAGAGGAAAATGATGCATTCTGTTTGCTCAAATTGGCATGATAGTAGGTGGCATAGCAAAATGTATTTTTTTTTTTTTTTTTTGCAAATAAGGTTGAGTTATATTAATTCAGTTTTTCATCTGAAGAGAGTAGAGAATTTCCTTCTCACAGTTTTAGTGGATTCAGTAAGTCAGCCACGAATAGAGCATGTGGGGAGGGAATGCAGAGTGTCTGTGGGAAGATCCATACAAAACATGCAGATGGGATTAATCTACTCATTCCCTCGTTGTAATTGCAGCTTCACAGAAATTCTGCTAAAAACCACATTTATTTGGCAGTAAATACGATGACTAATTGCAAAGGATAGCTGCACATAAATTCCAGACTGAATTTTTTGGCATACTTCTAATTGTCACATAAAAGAAAATGACACACTCTCTACTCATTTTTTCTAATTAAATGCAAAATATAAAATTATTCCTACTACTCTTATTGGTGGAAATGAAGGCTGTTTCATTTTAACTATGAAATATAGCATATGGTTCCCTGATTATTGGTAAACTGTGCAGCAGAAGTCCTGGACAGATGATTCCAGAGGAGGATCTGGCCATGCCTGCACTGAGACCCATACAAGAGCTCTCAATCCAGACTTGAAAATTGTTCTGAAGAGAGCTCTGTGGAGGATATGTGGCCCTAAATTAATGAGTACAGGATCTGGGTTGTTTGGTTGGGTTTTTTTCCCCAAAATTCTCTAAATAAATGTCACATAAATTTCAAACACAAATTTTGCATGGTAATCAAGGTGTTGGAGCAATTCTTAATTGCCTGTGACCTGTTTACAGCAAAAAGCTCTTACAAACACTCATCACCCAAAGTCACATGAAATATTTGGCAGCAGAGGATGAAATAAAATCTTTTGTGTCCCAAGCCAATGATGAATCTGACCCGCCATACAGAATTACTAATACTAGGAAAAAGGGTAAGATAAATTATGTAAAAATCATTTCCTGACAGCCTTGAATAATGAAACAAAAAATCCTTTAAAATAGCACACCATCTAAGGTACTCCAATATATGTGGCATTAAAAACCCCAATCCTGCAGCAGCAGTACAGTGCAAGTCTAGCACAATCCAGATATGTTTCAGCAGTGCAGAGGGAATTAAATGTTCCTGCCTTTATCTGCACACACAAGAAGAGCTCTGTCACTCTTTCCACATAATGGGATGCAAAATATGCCAGTTTATTAATTGCTTAATATCCACCAAACAGCATAGTATTTCCCAAGTGGCAAAACACATGCTAAGAGGAGGGAAAAACCCCAAACCCCACAACCAAATTACAACTTAAATTGTGGCAATCCTTAGCAGTGGACATAAAAGAGATTCAATAGGAATGCATTTGGTTGAACACTGTCACTTGCCCTGACTGTGAGCCCTTCTTTATGCATGAGGATTTTGAAGTCTAATGAGTATGCACAGAGCATTCCCACTGATTCACCACCACAGAGGAGAGATCTGGCTGGGATTTCATCCAGAAAACAGCTAAGAAAATAGAAAAATACAGGTAGGGGAAAAGCTCTGCTATGCTCAAGGATTCTGCCTTCTTTCCATGGCACAGCCGCCTTGGATGTCTGCAGATATTTTCCCTGACTTGCTGCACACAAACCTTTTGTAAGCACACTTTTGACATGTTTCTCTTAGGAATTTCTCCCATATCAAAGGAAAATATGCTGCAAACCAGGGCTTTGACTTGCACATCTCATACACTGAACTCCTCTGCTCTGCACAGGAAACTCAAATGTCAATGTCATGGCAAAGATAGATAGACAAGAACCATTCTCAACTTTTTTTGCTAACTGAACTCTGCCAACTTTTCAATAATTAAAGACCATCAATCAGACTCAAACACAAACCAAATTATGATATTACTTGCAAATCCATGGATATTTTCAAACAGGAAACCTAAAATTTATCTTTAGCTTTCTTCATTTGATCTTTCCCACACATTCATTTTAAGGGATTTTTTTGTTCACCTGTTTGATTGCTCTAAGTTGAGGTCTGCATGCAGCCACTTGCCTCCTGGAGTGGGAACATGAGGAGAAATTCCAAATATTGTGAAGAACTGTGATAAAAACTGTGGCTCACAATGCAGCTAAGCCTCCTCCTCCACTCATGTTTTGCCAGAGGGAAGCAGATGAGCCCAGAACTGCCTCACTCGGATTCTCATGGGAAACTTGTGGCCATTTTGGTGGCTACAGAACATCCTTGAAAGTGGGAGAGAGGGCTGCAGCCTTTTTAGTAGCTGTGTGTGGTCAGGATTTTAGTGCCATGGGTCAGGAACACAAGCACTGGGGACTTTCTGAGAAACAGGCCACACAGGGACTGCTGAGAACACAACTTTTTATTGCTTTTCCAGCCTCGTGAACACTTCTCAGCACTGGGCTATTGACTCATCAGTGCCAAAGACAAAATTTTGGATCATGAGATCTACATGGTTATAGTGACAATCGTGAGATGCTGGCTACCCCTGGAAATTGTCATGTCAAACCAAGTCTCTTCAGCTCAGAGATACAAATCTCCTTTCATTTTCTGCTGCTTAAGGAGTGTCAGCGATGATAGGACTTGCAGGACACAAGCCTTAGATGTCATTTAAATATATCAGTTTAGGGGAAAACATCAGCAAGATACAGCAACCATATGAGCAGCTCATTTTATATCTAAACCTCAAGTTCTCTAGAGAAATGTTCAGAGTCAAAGAAGCAGCAAACCACTGTATAATTCATCTTCATAATCTCGGTGTGTGATTCTTATCACTGACATACTACTACACTCCTGGCTTTTAGTGCAGTCTGACTCCTGTTAAAGGTGTGCATTTGGTCTTATTGAGAGATAATGCAATAAAATCACCTTTTCCTGTTTGTTTTTGTTTGTTTGTTTGGTTTTTTTTTGAGCCAGTGAAGGACTCAATGACATTCTCCAGGTGGGAAGCCAGAAGCTAGATCTTCTATTTGTTTCACCAGTGTAAATCTAGTGCAATACCACTGATTTCAGTGACATAATATGTGGTTACCTCTAGAGAAAGTTATATTTGATGGCGCAAGCCCTTCTCCATCTATAGCTGGAAACCAGTAAAATTTGTTTTGAGAAAATACAGGAGTGAATTTGCCCCTTTTTATACTCTTCTACAACTACCTGTGACTACTGCCTGAGACAAGGCACTAAACTATATGGGTCCTCTGTCTGCTCTCCTAAGGTCATTCCTTTGCTCTTTGTACAGCAAATATCTCCAGAGTGCATCTAGCCTACTCATTTAGCCTATAGAGCTATACCTCAGAAGTAATTTCTTTAATGGCATAAAACATTTGGGTCTTTTTTTTTTTTTTAAAGTGGAGATCGTAAATAATGCACTGTATAATACATTTTAAAAATCACCTGGTATTGAACAAACCATTTAATTTAACTTGCCTAATCTGGAATCAATATTATAATTAATTTTCTACTTCATCTGTCTTTTGAAGTGGTGGAACAAACTAGTTTGTGTCAATTCAGCCCTGTAGGATTGTGTGAAATGCTGGGGTTGTATCCTTGTTTGCCCCTGCTAACTGAGACTGATCAGTGGAAGGGTTCCTTGCTTCCAGGAATGCTTTATAGAAGCAATTCATTGTGGATATTCTCAGTTCAGTTGAAGAAGGAACAGAGATAATTTCTCCCAGGCTGAGCCTGGGAAACTTAGAGGAAAGAATTAAAACAATTATTATCTGTATTTCTGTAACCACTCTTTAAAGATATGATTCTCCAGAGTGTGCTATTCGTACTTCACCATTAGTGTGAGAGAATATTCCCAAAGGCCAATCAGGTCTTAGGTCCACCATTGTTTCCTATAAGAACTGTAGATTTCTAATAAGAAAGTGTATTTTCATGCATTCTGATGATGGAGTCTCTGTATCACCTTTGGCTGTCCCCGATACCCCTTCAGTGATAATTCAGGACAAAAGAAAACAAAGTTTCATAACTTCATTTTTTTTTATTTAGTGTCCAGTTTGATTTTTAAATCATCAGTCAGGCTGAACTGTACCAGCTTCACTTTAGGCATCTCATAAGGAATTGCCTGCCCTTTGATCCTGTGGAATGCTGAGGTACTCCTGGGCTTACCTTGCTTGAAGGAGTCTCAAGGTACAGAGACAAGAAAAAAATTTATAGTCCCACTGGGTCCAGTGAAGGAGGAGTCTGCCCTGCCAAGCTCCTCCAGTGCCTCCCAGCACAGCACCCAGGTCTCCAGCCAGTGTCAGAGCCACCAGACACAGCCTCCCTCACCTTTGTGGAGAAGGAAAACCTCTTGGACTCACCACACAGTGCACATTTTACATGCCAGCTAGGGCAGCAAGTCTCCTAGACTGTCACCAAGCTCACAACCCAGATTGTCACCAATCCTGCCAACCTCTTGTCAGTGAATGACCCCAAAGCTGAAGGATCATCAGAAATCCTGCTCACACTTCAAAGGTTTTCCCAATTACCAGTCAGCCAGACACAGGGCCAGAGGGAATATCCTTGGCTGAGAGCTCACAAACACAGCCCTCACAAAAAGACCAGCTGCTACAGAAGTTAAATCTTTCCCCTGGAGTGAAGAGCTGCTCTGCAGACCTTCGGTTCCCTGTGATGTCCAATCCAAACAAGCTACAGGTGTATTTTGTAAATCACTTTCCAAAAATGTGTTTATTTTATCTGTCTCTCCCTTAGCAGAATGACTTTCCCATCCCACAGGAGCTGTGCAGTGAAATGAGAATTGGGACATCCTGGAAAAGTCTGTTTTTCACTTCTATCAGCAGTTTTAGGGGTCCAGTGCCCAGCCAGGGGCATGGGTCTCTTGGTTTTGTGTGATATCAAGCAACATGTGATATGTAAAGGAGACAGAAAGCTGAAAATAAAATAGTTAGAGAATGCAGGCCCTCATAGAGATATCAGAATGGTTTAATGACTTAAAACTTCCTTTCCAGAGTCTTCCAATTCCCACAACTCTTATTTAGCTTAATAAGAGCTGTGAGCATGCAGATTTACTCACCAGTATTGGGAAACTCTGCTTCCTTTAGCCTTGTAATGAATAAAAAATGCTTCTTTTTACAAGAAAAAATATGCTTTTATGGTTGACGGAGTTTATTAACATGATTTGAGTTATTCCTTAGAGATTCAGAAAGCCAAGCAGTAATTCAAGACAGCAAAACTGCTTAAATTTCCAGATTTCTGGGCCAAAGAGTGATTTCTTGAGAGCTCAAATCAGGAGACACAGGCACAGATTGCCCAGAGAAATTGTGGATGTCCAATCCCTGGAAGTGTCCAAGGCCAGGCTGGATGGAGCTCTGATCAGCCTGGTTTATTGGAAGGTTTATAAATGCCTGAGGCCAACATCTCTAATGGTTAAATCCTCTCTGTTGCTTCACCTGAGCAGCACAGTAACCACATGTTGGTATCTCAAGGCAAATACCAGGGAACACCATCCTGGCAGCTGGGCTTTCTTTGGAGGGGCAGAAATACGTAAAAAAGAAACATTGCATGCAGTGCTATCAGCTCCCTGCAGTGCTGCTGCAATCTACCAGAGTGCTGAGTGTGGCCCAAGGGACATTGCTCCACTCAGCTCCCAGCACCAGGCGTTTCTCTGATCCTGCTCTGTCACTGCCCCAGCAGCTGGATTTCTCAGGAGCCCTCCAGGAAATGTAATGCACTGCCCATAGCTCAAGTTGGACAAGGGAAAAATAAGTGTACAGTTGAATGACTTGGAGACCTTGGAGGCTATGTCCTTAAAATTGTGCTGGTGGCAAAGTCACACTCTTCTGAAGCACAAGACCATCAGAAATGACAAAACCAGAACAGACCCCTGATTAATAAGTTTGCCTCCTTGCCCTTTACTGTATCTGCAGTGAAAAAGCTGGAACTGGCTTTGGGGAGCATCTTTGAACCCAGACTGCATTAAGAAATACATTTCCCCTTCC
Source organism: Onychostruthus taczanowskii (assembly GCF_017590055.1). NCBI lineage: Eukaryota > Metazoa > Chordata > Aves > Passeriformes > Passeridae > Onychostruthus > Onychostruthus taczanowskii. Next base: position 18,657,214 of record NW_024500349.1, read on the forward strand.
CCTGAAATTCCTAGTTGCATGCATCAAACCCTTTTACGATCATTTTCATCCTCCCATAAAATTCCCCTGTAATACAGGTTTACAAAATAATTGCAGGCTTATTAAAGCAACTCAGAGAAAAGTCTGCATGACTTGGCTTTTAACAATTTCATTTAATAAGAAATAAAAAAACCAACAAAAACCAACCAAACAAACAAACAAAAACCCCTCATATTTTATCTATTTGCCTCACTGGATAGCAATTTTTGGGAAGTGTTGTTACCCAGCTGAATTTAGCAGCACACTAAGCTGTTGCACTACTGACAAACAGAGAGCAACAATTATGACAACAAGAAACCAAGCTCTTCTCTGGGAATTACTGAGAAACTTCTACCCTTTTGACAGCTGAGATCTCTGGAGAAATCCTCTTGTGCCTTACCCAATTTAAAATTTTAAGAGGAGCTGCAGCAGGCAGCAAAAGCAGTAGTCAAATGATCTTCTTCCCACACCAGCCCTGCCAGCTTCAAAGGAGATTCACAGGGTACAGAGAACAATTAAGATCGGTTTTCAGAACATTCTGACTCAATACAGAGCATCACTGCTAAATTCTGTCCAGTAGCTAGTGTATAATCTCAGTTACAGGAATTTTGAGGGACTTATGAGAAGTAAATAGGAACATTTGACAATTAACCTTTTTGAGACCAAAAGAGATCAAATTCAAAGCTGAAAAAAAGAACTTAAAAATAATTATATTAGCTAAGAGTCCTCTGAGCAATGGTCTTAATGCAGTTTCCACTCCATTGGGAATGCTAAGTACAGGACAACCTGAATTTACATCAAAAGTTATGTCATAAAAGTGGTTTTGTACATGAAAAATACTCAAAGTGCAAAAACCAGAACTTTTTTCCATCCTGTATGTATCCATAATGTATAAACATTTCTGGAGTCTTTTTTTTTTTTTTTTTTTTTTTTTTTTTTTTTTTTTTTTTTTTTCACCCTTTTTCTTTTTTTTTTTTTTTTTTTGGCACCTGGTCCTTGCTTGCTTTTTGAATTAGGTATGACACTAAATTCCTCACTTTGGCCCTTTTTTTTGCACTACATGTGCTGATAAAATACAGGGGATTGTGAGCAGTTTTGGGGGAACAAATGCAGTATTTGAATATCCAGAAACTACTACATGTGGGCAGAGAAATAGCACATGCTATGCTTTGTGCTAAGAAAACCTCTCACAACTTGCAAAAGACAACACAATATTTATCCTCCCAGTAAAAGGGACAGAAAAAGTTAACAGGCACACGTTTTTAATCCTTCATCTTCCAAGATTCATCTAGGGAAAAAAAAGCAAAAAAAAAAACCAACTGTGGCAGAAGGTATTTTTAAATAAATATTTCATCCTTCATCTTCCAAGATTCATCTGGGGAAAAAAAAGCAAAAAAAAAACAACTGTGGCAGAAGGTATTTTTAAATAAATATTTCTAACACTTTGGAGCTAGTCAAATTTTTTGAAACAGAAGTGTTGAACCTGCCACAATCCAGTCCCAGAAAGTAACACTTCTGCAGGGAATGTGCTAATTTTTATTAAATCTTTAGAAAAGGTGTTTTTTGCTTAGAATGGTCTGAACATGAGAGATATCATGGGCAAGAGAAACAAAGAGAGGTGATTATATTGAGGTGGCTGAGACCAGCAACTCAAAAGTAGGTCAGAAAAATTTACTTTACCAGTTTGAGAGTTGAGAGCTGAACTTGGCCACTCATGTCCCAGGTGAATGTCTTTATTCTGCACATGGCCAATCTGTTTTCCTAGTCCAATTAATATTTAATTGTTTATGCAGCTGCAACAAGAAAGGCTGAGAGGAATCCAGCCCAGAGCAGCTAACTGCTGAATGGTTAGCACGTTCCTTGGGGAAGTGGGAGAATGGAAAATGCTCTCATCTCTTTGCTGTTTGCTTAGAAGCTCTATTTTTTTTTTACCAAGAATTTGCTCAGTTCTTTGGTTTTCACTCACACAAAACAGGAAAAAAGAGCATATTTGATAAAAAATGCCACAAAAACCAAAAAGCCAATAACCCCACATGAGCAAACAACAATACCCAAAAAATCATAAATTTGAGCCTCTTTGCTAGACAGAAATATTTCTTCCACAGATATCCAGTGCAGTGTGACTTTGGTCCCTTATGGACTCTCAGAGTTGATGAGAGTCTTTCCACTTCTGCTCTTCAGCAAAAGATTCACTTATTCCCCCTTTTTTGAAGACATTTCACAGCAGGTTCTGCACCAGGAGCACTTATAGCCAGGGCCCTGCTGGTTTTGTCAGTGACAGTTTTCTTACTGAAAACTGAAACCCAAGGTCAGTAGAAGTGATCAGATTGGCCAAAGATCATAGAATCTTAACAAAAGAAACAAACATAAAAAACTGAACTGAAAAAAAACAAAAAAGCTTTAATACAGAAAAAAAAAAATCTGTCATTTCTTGTTTACCCAAGCTTTTTATGCAGGTCACTTCTACCCCACCCACTATGAGAGTGAGCAGCTCTTCCCTTCTCTCCTTTCCACCCCCTCTCACCTGCCCTTTTGGAATGGCTCCCAAGGTCACTGTCTGTCTTCTCAGCCTGGTTAAAGCCCCTCTGCAGTGTCAGAGGTGCGTGTCAGAGCAGATGCTCTGCATCCCCTGATATCCCTGGAAACCTCAACCACAATGTGTGACACTACCAGACAGCACAGCCCCTCCCTCCCTCCTGCTCCTGGGTGATTTTTATTCACAAATTAAACACTCACTGTGTGCCCTGATGCAATCACTGCAGCAGCCTCTCAACACATTGCTTGCACTACTTATCACAAAGGTTTCTCCTGGGTTCTCCTCTGCCAGTGAACTGCAAACCGAACCAGCACAACTGTGAATGATGAATGTTTCTTCACAAGTTGCTCAATACACCGAAGTTACAAAGGGAATTGGGTGATTCCCACACCTCCCACAGTGCCTGTCCTGGATTGCCAAGCAAATTGTATTCTATTTGCCATCTGTCTGGCAGTTGTCTTCTGTTCAGTGGGCAGTTTTCCTTCTCTCTTCCACACCCACTCCTCCCTCTGGGGAGACATCTGCTCATAACAGGCTATGGAATGTCCCTGCATGGCTGATAAGAACTACAGCATCCCATCGGGAGATGTGAGCCCAGAGGGAGGAGCCAAGGATTCCTACCTGGATATAATCTGATAATCTGGAGCACCAGCATGGCTTCTCCACTGGATTTCCCATAGGAACAGCTGCTTCTTGATCTGGATCTTCAGAGGAAGACTCCACCTCTCTACAGGATCCCTGCTCCAGTAGAACCACCCCTGACACTCCAGGAGGGCTGCAGCCACAATTCCAATGGGACTGCTACCATCCCGACCAACAGCATGTCAGGTTGTGCTCTGACTCTGTCAGTGTTGTTTTAGTTTGCTGCATTGTTTATTTTATCTTTTTATTTTCTTCCCTAATAAAGAACTGTTATTCCTGCTCCCATATTTTTGCCTGAGAAGAGACTCTTAATTTAAAATTTATAGTAATTTGGAAGGAGGGGTTTACATTTCCCATTTCAGGGGAGGCTCCTGCCTTCCTTAGCAGGCACCTGTCTTTCCAAACCAAGACAGTGCCAAATACCAGCTGCCCATGGCTAAGTCAGCCATTCCAGCCATTGGCACTGGCAGGTGACACAGCCAGGGATGTTCCTGCAGGAAACCATGATCTCCTACACTGCAGAAATCAGACACTGATCCATGCAGAGTCTGAATCTGCCCCACGCCAGGAGAAAATGGCTCATCTTCTGGCACTGCAGTAGTCATGTGCAGTGACAACATTTATTGAGCTATCCATACAATTGATGACAAAATTAATGGCAATTTGGTTCCAGCAAAAATGCATGTGATTGACCCTACTTCATTAGTCTGGAGAGTATTTCACAAACTGAGAGCAAAGTGCTCTGATTTAACAGATGAACTACAATAGCTGATTCATTTAATCTTATTTCAACTCTGACAAACCCAGTTACCTTTCAGAGATAATATATTTATGAAATAGCCAAGTATTGGTCCAAGATTAAAGAAAGCAAGAGTCTTTTGTCTGGATTTGTATTTCAAATAGATTTCCATGTGCTTAACTTTATTGATTCAAGAAGTAGGTATATGATTAGACAGACAGATACATGGAGTGTTTCAGCTGATCTATATTCATGACACTGCACAAAAGCAGTCAAACAGCATTTTAGCTTTAATCTCAGATATCTGACTCCACATAAATTCTTTTTCTAAGCCAGAACATCAGTTTATGAAGCTGCAGCTGGAATAATGACATGAAGAAGAGCAGGACACCTTTGCTAGTGACAAAGAGTCTAAATATCTTTTAATTGCAGGCTGTGGTGGGAAAATAAAAAAGGCAGCTTTTCCTAGCCTCCTGCACTGGTGAAGGCACAGACAAACCCTTGTGGGTTCTCAGTGAAGGACTGAGACTGCAAAGCAGCTTTGACATTGCCTTAAGTGGGCTAGAACTCCAGTCCCAAAGGGAAGTGGCACAGCAGAGCTTGAGCAGCCAAAGCAGACAAAACACCACATTGATAAGAGCAGCAATGAAAACCATTCTGACAAAAGATTTCTGCCAAAGCATGTGATTAATAGAAAGTTGATTTTTTGCCTTGTGGTGTTTTCAAAATGGGTCTGCTCCTGTCTCTTTTCAAAGGTATACTCAGCACAAACCAAGACAGACAAAAACCTTTTCCATTTGGTTCAAAGCTATTAACTTTTCCCTAGCCCTTGGGAAAGAACCATTTTTCATTTTTGCTTTGGAACTGTTGTAGAGAGAAAAAGTCATCATTTGCACAGCACTATGGATGTGACAGGCTTTGGAATGGGAAGGAGCAGGAGCAGACCCATGATCCTCTGGCATTCCCATACCCTGGAGATTCACCTGGGCAGCATGGGAAAAGGAAACTGCATGCAGTACACATTGGGAGAAAACACACTAATTACTAATTAATTAATCTGGTATTTTCAAAACACCAAAAAAGAAATTAGGGAACTAACAAAGTTGCCTAATTCCCCTAGGCAATATGATAATCCCACCTCTAGCAGAAGTGAGACAGTACACAGAACAAACTGCTCTCTCTTCTGGGTGTGTGTGTGTCAGCTCTGATAGCTCAGCATCTCCACAGAGACTCAGAGATATTTGGCTCTCATAGAGAATCTGGCCCAAAATCATTAACTTCAGTTAAATATGCTCCATTTTTAACATAATCTATGTGATTTAAAGGACAGGGAAGCCTAGCTCAGATCACACAGTTTATATGCACTAACCTGTTAATACAACCTCCACTACAGAACACGATCTGAATTAGGAACCCTATCACTCACCCTGACTTGTCCTTGATCACACATCCTTTAGAGACTTGGAACAGCTGAGAGGAACAGTTCACACTGAATAAACTTGCAGAAACCTCCAGCAGTGCAAACCAGCATCATTGCTCTCAGGGCTCATGCTGCTGCGGGGAGTGGGAGGAGGAAGAGCAGCAGCTGGCACAGGCTGAAGCAGGCTGTTGCTGCAGGGGCTACTTGCTATCACCTTCTCCTCCTCAGATTTTGTGAAGACACTTGTTATCTCTGCCTTCAGCATTCGTTCAACACGTCTTGCTGGGCTGCCTTTCTGTGCCGTTTGTTTTCTAATGGGTTCTTCAAGGACATAATTAGCCCTCAGGCTGAGTCAAAGTAACAGGCAACTTAGAATCCTAGAGGAATTAGGAGCCAAAAAGGCACCTGGAAATGAGCATTGGAAGATATTCAAGCTTGTCTCAGACCCTCACACATCCTTCTGGTGTTGGAATAGCCCACAGCAGATTGTTCTACTCTTTTTCATGAAGCTGAAGGATTTAATCTTATCTGTTTTCTTGCACCAGAATTGTATAAAGCTTGCTAAGGGTCTGTTGGTTTCCGTAACTTCCATTTTGTACTCCTGTCATACATCATCCTTACCTGCTTGCTCGGTTTTTTTTTCTTTTTTAAATTTTTTTTTTTTTACTTTCTCTTTCCTTTTTTTCTTTTGAATACAAGCTGTTTGCTGGAGAGAAGTTCAGCCTGTGTTGATTAATTCAGCAGTTAAGTCTGCCTTTGTCTTTCTTGTGAATTTTAAAGATGCAGACGGGATAGCATTTTATCAATGATGTTATCATGATATTTATTTTAATTCTAAAGCAAGCAGTAGCCCATTGCTGATTTCTAACACAGAATCACCAGTCATTCCTCTACAGTTTGGCTTTAAGGGATGGAGTCATTGGCTGCTTTTTTCTCTTACATAAAAGAAGAATCAGCCTCAGTTATCAGAGCTAAATCCAAACACTAGGAGGAAAAAAAAAAAAAACAAAAAACCCAACTCTACTTCCCAGTGCCAAAAGCCCCACATGCTTACTGCATAAAGAGAGCACTGTTAAAGCCCCTTAGCCAATGCTGACTAACCAAAGACCTTTTAATCTGGTTAGAGATTTGACCAGCTCTTTGATCATGATCATCAGAAAACCAACACATTTCACCCTATTCATTTACCATGGAACTGCCCCTAACTTTTCTACAGGAAAATTCACCTGACAGTTTCAGTCATTTCTCATCTTTTACCTTTCACCATCTAAAAATGTTCAGGTACAGGTTGTCCCATGCGACAAAAGACATTTTTTCACTTGATCCAATAAATTACCTTTACTGATTATTGCAAGATGCTAAAAAAAACCCTGCAGGTTTGCTCTTTTCTCTAATCTAGACTTTTCCATTTTCAGATTAAAAGTTTTATCTATAAATGACATTTTTGCTGTGTTTCAATTACACTAGCATTACAAGACATATTTCCCCATGACAGGTACATTTGTCCACATCTGTGTATCACCCTGGTGCAAAATATGCTGTAGGAGAGCCAGGTTCACAAATCTTACCTCTCAAATACATTTCAAAGTATCATTCTGATGAGAGGATCCCTAAAGATCAGCAGCAGGGCATAGGAAAGGACACAGATCTAGCCCAGTGCTGGAGAGAAAGCACCATCTGCTCTTTGGGGAGGTTGGTTTTTTTTTGTAGTCAAGGCTCCTATTCTCTAAAACTTGGGACAATAGTTTCTGAAATCATTGCTACACAGAGTATTCAGGAAAAGAAGGGAAAATAAAGCAGACTGCTTCAAAATGAATGGATAGAGCTCTCAGTGTTAGTCAAAAATACAGTGAGATCAGGACTTCCTACCACGAGTGAAATGCCCAGTTGCTCCTGACCAGGCAATTTGTTGTTATTCATGGAGATGATCTAAGTTTTCCTCATGTCCTGGGGGTATTTCAAGTGGTTTTAATACATTCAATTGTCATAATAGGACAATCAGGTTGGAATTCAAGATACAAGGATACAAGGCCAGGCATGAAAGATTGCAGCAAGCCAGGGTCCAGTTCAGGACTCTGGCTCAACAGTTTCTACATCCACTCAAGTATGCTGGAACTAGATCTTCTGAGAAAGTAAGCATTTCTTACTCCAGGGTATAACATTTTCCTACCAAATGAACTCACCTGGAAGACTGGAGGGTTTCAGAAAAAAATTATTAAAAGCTCTGTGAGACAGAGCAAGAAGAAGGTGTCATGCAAAAAATGGATTTTTTGCCCTTCCTCTGAATCTCTGGTTTCTAGACAATTTTGGCTGGAAGTTTTGATCTGGTATACAGATTGCACAACAAGAGTAATCAGGGATAAACAATTTCTGGTAGCTGAAACTTGTGAAAGTGGTAAATTACTATTGTATAACTCCTATTTTCAGAGAACCTAGGTTGTATTAGCAGTACTGGAACAAAACCAAGAAGGCATGAAAGCATCGATTCACATATTCTTCAGGGATTTCTAGAGAGAAACTGAGCTGCACTAGAGGAATGAAACACAGACACACTCCCTGCCCTCTAAATAGCCAAAAACCTCTGTAGGCCTCTCTGTTGAGCTGCACTGCCAAAGGAAGTATCAGTGTTTCAGCCTCTCAGAATTACCAATTATTATCTATATAGCAGAAAAAGCAGAAATGCAATTTTACAACTGTTTCTGTATAAGACACAAGGGAAGAGTAGAAGTTTCTTCGGTACCTAATGACCAAAATAATTTGGGCTTCTATCTGCAGAGCATAGAATGTAGAGCCACTGACACAACTGTTTTTGAAAAATACAATCAAATGAGTGAATTTTAAATATGATCAAATATCAAAGGAAATCATTGCAGAGAAATACAGCTGGAAAAAAACCCCAAAAATCAAAAACAAAACCAAAAGGAAAAAAAAACCCAAACAAAAAACCCCCACCACTCTAAACAAACAGAATGTTTCTTTAAAGGATATTGAGCTCACCTCCCGCTCCCCTCAATAAAATGAATGAGATGCCTTCTCATCCCATAATGAGAACAAGCACAGTAGTCTGAAAATCTGTCACAAAGGACCTGTTACAGTGCCCTTGCAATGTTTTGTACATGTAAGAACAGTTTCCACTGCAATATTGTGTCTGTTGCAAAAGATTCTGGCTGAAATTGCTTTCACAGTTTCAGGCAATGTGATTGATGCATCACCCCAGCTTAAAGACAAGCAGGGTTTTATTTGAATTTCATGGAATGACTGAATATGGAAAAGAAATGAAGAAAGGACAAAGGTGACAGGAATAGAATAACACAGTCATAAATGCACAACCTGATCCATCTTCAAACTCAATGTCAATACTATCATAGAAATGAGTAAAGTCATTGGTTTGTAAGATTGAGTCCCTTCTTTTTGGCTAAATTAACATTAATGGAAAGCAAAAGATAAGGACTTAGCTATATTTGATCAGTACAGGACCTCTCACTGCAGAAAAGGCTTTGAGATGCTGGTCTGTGTCCAGAAAAGGGAAACAGAGCTGGGGAAGGGTCTGGAGCATAGAGGGGGAGCAGCTGAGGGAGCTGGAGGGGCTCAGCCTGAACAAAAGGAGGCTCAGGGAGACCTTAGCACTCTCTACAACCACCTGAAAGGAGGCTGTAGCCATGTAAAACTATTTTTCCCCCAAGGAAAAAGTTTTCAGAAAAATAGAAATGGCTGTAAATTGCACCAGTGAGATCTAGATTAGACATTTGGAAGAAATTTTTCACTGGAAGAGTGGTCAGACATTGGAATAGGCTGCTCAGGGAAGCTGTAGAGTCACTATATTTGGAATTGTTAAAAAAAAGTCTGGATGTGGCACAAGGGAACAAGGTTTAGTGGTGGACTTGGCAGTGCTGGCTTAACAGTTGGACTTGATGATCTTTAAGGTCTTCTCAACCTTAAGGGTTCCATGGTTCCACAATTCTATAGTTGTTTCAGAGAGAGATGAAGTCTGCTTGAGGAAGTTGGCCCAGTCAAGAATTACACAAAGCACTGAGGAGTCAATGTGTGAGATACTGTTTTCTCTGCACTGTCCAGTTAATCTTACACCAGTAAAACATTTGCTAGAAGTTACAGCCCCCAGGATTTACCAGAGTATTTTTTCCTGGGTTTTTTCCCCTTTGTTTCTTTAGAGGTTTTGTGTGCATATTGTCGATTTATCTTTCTAAGAAATTTGGTTCTCTGTAACAAATGGTTAGATCTTGAAAATTATGAAGCTGCATATAGTCAAGGACATCACCATGCATAAGTTAAATAAATGGTTTACCAATTTCTATGTATGGGAAAAAATTTTGTTCTGCTTGATTTATGTCTCACTACAAATTTTCAAGGAGGTTCAGACAGGTGATATAATAGTTTGTGTCATGAGATCATTTAGGAATTAACCATTGATACAATAAACTTTGGGCACGTTAGGACAGTGTTAAAGGCCTAATTCAGAACGGCTTTTCTTTGGAGATCTTGCTGAAAACTTTTACAGTTTTCTTACTAAATTTTGTGTAAGTAGAGCATGATGGTACATATCTTCTAGGAGAACATCCATATGCCCTTAATCCAAGGAGAAACAGAGAACCATCCAGCAAGTTGCTTTGATATCCTTCCAGTTCCTACTTGAATGACAAAACATATCTCAACTTTTGCTCCCTTGTTCTCATGGGAGAGCAATTTCAAGAGGGAGCTACGAGTAGTCTTGTAGTAAACATCTAAATCCCGTGTTTTATCTGTATAAGACTGACAAGATTTGAAGAATTTAATATCTTTCATAGAGCAATTGATAGTGTTTTGGCTGAAACAGAGGCAGCAAACTTCAATCTCAGTACAAAGCAGGACACAGTGTCCTGAACTTCGTTTAGTTGTGTTAATCAGCTGAACAACTTGAGAGGAAAGCGTCATGAAGGGTAATCAAGGGAAGAGGTGATAAGGCTCATTTCCTTATCGGCTGGACAGAAAGTGGAACAGAAAGGGTTTATCAAGAAGAAAGGCTTAGAAAAAAATTGTAATTCAAAATAAAAATGAAGCAGTTGTGTCTGTATTTCTAATATCCAGCAAAGTTATGCACTTTATCCCAAATTGCCTTCCTCAAAGGTATTTTATATATCTCCCCTGAGAACCCGGCTCAGCGAAACAGAGATAAAGTAGCTGTTTGCTGCTTCTCTGAGTACCAGTTTCCTATTTTTTTCCAATTATCAGCAGAGAAGTATTTTGGTGCAAAGTCACTGTTTCACTCACATAATTCCAGGAGGGTATTTGGATCACTAGAGAAAATACATCACACTGTAACATTTCTATGTGTGGAGCTCACTGGTTATTTGGTTGACAAGAACTTTTTTTTTGTCGAGGCTTTGGAGATATTTTGCCAGCTTTTCTATTTGTTCTCACACTACCTTATTCTATCAAGCTTCTGATAATCAGTTTGGTAAGGTTTAGGAGAGCTGTTTGAAGGACAGAAGTGAGAGGGTCAGCATGTGTTATTTTTCCAATTCAGGAGGCAGCCACGGAGTGATTTTCTGTATCCTCCATGGGATAGTAGCATAAAACCCCCCGGACACTTTCTATTTGAGTACTTAAGAGTGTTGTTCATGTCCTTTATTCAAAGATGGAATTATTTCCATGGAAAAGCATCCTGCTGCCTGGGAGTTGTCCTGAGATGGCTGGGACAGGCTGTGAGCATTTTCCCCTCAGTGTAGATGCAGATGCAGCAATATCTGACTCCATCATGAGCATGGGGGATGTTTTCAGTAAAAGCTTGTTGTGTGGAAGTGTGTAGGTTTCTGAGTTCTCTATAAGGAATACTTTATAGATTGCTCTTTTTGCTGTTGAACATGACACCTACCAACTTTTCCAGGCACAGGAATATTCTTACGACAATTTGATGGAGGACAAGGTAGTTAATGTATTTGTGCTAGAAATCCAAAGAATAACTTGCTACTTGTCAGGCTGAAGAATTACATGTCCTACTCCTTTCAATCACATTCTAACTGGGTATATACTTCTCTGCTATCCCCACTGAAAATTCACTCTGGACATCCATCTGTGATTTGATGTTGCTTTACAAAACCCCATCATCTTTTAAAGTCCATTTGTTCTGGGGATTTCATTATGTGAATATTTCAAAATCCATTTGTCAATGAATAGGAGAATGGCCAGTCCTTTCCTGGGGTCAGTTCTCACTGAGTGTTTGTTGCCTTTCTACTGACAGCTGAATGACAAACCAGTGCAAGCAGAACTATTTGAAATAATAAGAAACAAGCCTATTTCTATGCTAATATATTTGAAACACCATGTTTCTCTGACAATACCATAATGTTGGAGTTTATAAAATGTCTATACAATAATTGTTCTGTTTCTGTGCTAATAAACAAGGATTAATTATTCTAATTTTGTCCTTCATTCTCTGTAACCTTTGCAGAAAGAAAAAAATAAAGCTCATAAATAACAGTGGTGATAAATTAACACAGAGAACTAGGCGTATTTACATGGACATAGACTTCATATTGAAGCACTAATTACTGCAGGCAAATTTAGTTTTCCCTTTAATCAGATTTTACAGGTAATTAGCAGTTAACTAAGATTAATTACAATTCATTTTGTGTTAATGTCATCCTTTGGTCACAGAAAGTTTACACAGTATTTTATTTACCAGATGTAAAAGCTAATTCTTACATAGACATATCAAGGTTATGCAAATATTTTTTTTTGCCCACAGCACACCTGTAGTTGGACTGGAAATATGCTTTTGCAAGAGATACCCCATGGGTTTGCAGGGGAGCACACAAGAACCCCAGGCACACCAGAACTCCTATAAACCAGAGCGCCACATCATTCACCTGTCACCAAAAGGGTCACCAGAATTGTTAAGCTCAAGACATTCAGTATGAAATCACCCTCCTGTATCCCCCCTGGCAGTCAGATCCCTGCAGTTCTGCAGCCTCTCTCCCACTCCCTTCCCCAGATTCAGGCTGTGATCAGCCCTTCAGCTGCTGATGAGCTGTGCTGCACTGTGAGGACAACATGTCCCACATGTCCAGAGAAGCTCACCTGCTTGGTGGGCTCTCCAGTTATATCCAAGCATTCCAGTCCTTCCAGTAAAGCTGCACCCTGCACCCAAAGCCCCTCACACCACAGAGAAAAAGGATATGTCCCAGGAAAGAAGCATTGAAACATGTTACAGAGACACCAGAATCCAAAGCCAAACTGTAGATTTATGGCCAAATCTGGCTCTGGGAAAGATAATAGAAAACTTGCAGTAATAAAAATTTTGATTGGCTTGGAACAGGTTGCAGCATGCCAAGATGCTCTTGCCGTGCCCCCAACTTCAATAAGTCTATAATTCTGGTTTGCTTTTCTCTCTCCTCTTGCAATCCATGTGCTGTAGCTACTCAGGAATATCATACAGGAGATTCATTGCCTGAAGGGCAGGTCCTCCCTGGATGAATGTACCTGATCACCACACTGACTCCTAAATTATTAGAGTCACCTTTTCTATCCCCTCCCAGACCACTTTCTAGGGATGTGTGAAGTACCCTGTCAAATAATTGAGCTCACATTACAGAAGTTACTCTCTAGAGAGCCAAAGCACCCCCTGACCTGTCATTGTTCAGGAATGTGAAAATGAAGAGCAAAAGAAATGATTTTTAGGCCTCATCACAATAATCAGCAATCAGAGCTGCTACTGACACTGGAGACTATAAAAACCCACATCTTCTGAACACCTGCTCAGAAAGTGAGCTGTAAAGGTCAGACACAAAACTCTAGGGAGGCTTATGGGCTCCAGCATCTCAGAAGGTATTACTCTTTAAAGATCCTACTTCCTGGGGCAGGACATTTGAAAATGGTATTTTGGGTATGCCTCATCTGTTTAGAACAGAGAAAAGGTCTATAAAATAAAAGACAGTAGTTGAAAGACAGAAAGCATCAATAACCAGTTTCAAGGAGAACCTGTGTCCCTGCACAAATGGAAAGGGTGGCAAAGCCTGAGCAAAGCTCACTGGTGAGTGATCTCCATGAAAGAGCAGATCCCCCTGTGGAGCATCACAGGCCTGGTTTCACACAGCCTTGATCTCACTCAGGTCCCACACATGGGCCTTCTTTTCTGGCTGCCCCCAAACCTTCACAGGCATGGAAAACTCCAGGATGTGGGTGACACCAAAACTCTGTGAATCTGGGACTCAGTGCCACATTCAGATGGAGGAGGTAAGGGCAGGGAAATGCTGAACTGATCTTTCCTCCTGTCACATGCAGCTTGTGCTGACTTTGTGCTGGTGTCAAATGAGAAAACACTCATTGATTGGTTTTAATACTCCTCTCTAAACCAAAAAAGGCTTAAATGTCATAGTCTGATCTCCAACAAACAAAAGAAAAATGACCAGAAATCATTGTGCAAAATCACACAGACATTTTCCTCTTGTTTTCCCATTGCCTTCTTGTTGACCTTAGTGAAACAAAACCAAGAAAAATACAGAAGTGTATGAACCAAAACTGAAGAAGTGGATGTATACTGAACCATGACTGTTCACCACATCTGACAGTGGAGCACACTGAGCACTGCTTAGCCTGAATGAGGAAATAAGTCTGACTAAGAGCTGAATAATGGGGAGTATTTCATCAAGCTCACTTGAGGCAGGAAAGGTGTGCTCACTGCAAAACTTCCAGCTGCAGTTACCAAAGCCACAAAACACATTTCTGAGTGTAAGACTAGAATTTGAGGAAATTTTCCCTCAAAACAGCATGAGAAACTATGCCATTACATCAATTCCCTCCTGCTCAAGTGAAAAGTCTCTTGTGAACATCTGCCCCAGAAAAGAACAACTCAAATGCCTGGAGACCCTCAGAGCAGGGGGAGGCTTGTCAAGTCTTTCTTACAGTAGGGAGACATGGCCTTTGAGTTGGCCATGCAACAGTGGTAAGATAATTCTAGAGTCACAATACAACTGAACAATAAAAACCCATTGGCACTCTATTTTTAACTTCTCAGATGAGCCATTTAGCAGTGAAATAGTTTAACAATACCCTGCGCTGGTAACCTGTTTAAATCTAGTGATTTCAAAACACATTTACTTGGTAAAGCTGAGCCTACATCATCCCTGGGAACTAAAAGCTACCTTATAAATTTTTTCTGGGGAAAAAGTGAAATGTCCAGGGTGAACAAGTGATCTTACCAAGGCTACTCTAATAATCAGTGATAAAATTGGAAGCAGGAATAGAAACAGTGACAGTCCAATTTTCATGCATTAATCCTGGAAGAGTGCTTTTCCCTCTGCAACTGTGTTCCAGAGGTGATGACAATTATTGCCTGCAGCAGTCAGATCTCCTAATAGAAACAATAGCATTAAAATTAATTAATTTAAAATTTAAAGAATGAATTTAAATTAATGAAAATTAATTCTTCCTGCAGATCAGATTCATCTTTGTATTTTCCTAATTAGGACCTTCAAGCTCTTTTGTTTGTCGATCCTACATCTAAAGAGTGACAGACAGAATGTCATTGTCACTCTGGCGCCAGAGCAGTTGTCCAGCTCCACGCTGACCTCTGCAAGAGCTGTGAGTCTGTCCCAGCCCCGTGGTGCCTTGCCAGGCTGTGGGGTCCCACATGGGGCAGGGGTTACACAGCTCTGCATCCACCCCTCTGTAAAATTCCTCTTCTCCCACTGAGGCAGATGTGTGTAGAGAAGTGGCTTTTCCTTTCCAGCATTTCTGTGCTCCACATTATTTTATTAAAGTGAAGAGTGACAGCTCTGGCAAGACCTTGGTATCTGTTTGATATTAGGAGGGTATTTTGTCTGTCCCCTTCATCACACAGCGTGGTGATCCCTGCAGTGAACCAGGTGAAAAACTAAATCTACCCCCTGCACTCCAGAAAGCTGAGCTGTCAAGGCTGATAGAGGAGGACATGTTGCTCTTATTCCTGCATGATTCTGCATTACTCAAGAACAGGATAGACATGAAATAATATTTTTAATGGTCCCAGCTATTCAGTTCCTTGAACCCAGCTCTGTGGGGTTCAAGGGACTGCCCTCCTTGCTGCTGAGCAGTAATTAGGTTACCGCAATGAGGCTTCAAAGAAAACACTTTTTAGCTGAAGTTACTGCATGTGTGAAATAAAGTAATAAATCTGGCAAGATGACACTGGGGTCACGATGATATCTGAGTGTTTGCACAGCACCGTGCACCAATCCTGCCTGGGGCCCTTGAGCAGTACACAGCATTAATATCAATGTTCCCTAAGGACAGCAACTTCATTAAACTCAGTCAGGAAGCAAAGTGAACTCAGCAGACACTGGAAAAAAACCAGAAGACAAATTAAGTGAGACTTTACACTTCATTCATGTGTAAGAATTCTAGACGCTTCCACGAGATTTCAATAAGAAAGTCCTGCTGAATTCAGCAAGCCAAGCAAACCATCTTCCAAAAAGAACAGAAAAACTGAGACAACTGTCAGTTGTTATATAAGATATTCAAAAGTACTTTAGTTTATGCAATATTTGAAATGCTAAGCAAGAACACAACACCCAATTTACATAAAAAAAGTTATTGATAAGTACTACATAAACTTTAAATCAGCAACAATTTAGAACAAATTTGTTATATCTGTCTTCACTAAAGAAACTTTTAATTCTTTTCCCTTTCAATACCATTCTGTAACTACTGCTCTCTAAATTCTTTATTCTTTAAAATCCCTGAGGCTGTAGTTTCTATGTCTCCAAGCATCATGTTGGAGCATGCCAACACCAACTTTTATCTCTTCTACAGGCTTCTTATCTTTTATCCAATCCAGAGTATCATTACTTTCCATTGCAGCACTCCATTTTCTTTCTCTAACTTAATTTGTGCTATTATGATGCAATATTTGCATTCTTTCCCAGTATCTCCTTGTGACAGAAATGCCTTCAAGAGCAGTCAAAAAAAATTTACTTACTTCTCCCTGATTCTGAGTCACTTGCCTCTGTTCTGAATCACTGTGAAACACTGCATTAAGTGCTATACTTAGAATATATTGCAAATAAAATGGGATTTAAAATACATTTCAACTATCAACTCATGTCACGTATCAATATGAGCAATGAATCAGAAGACTGAAAATACATAACCACCTATAAGTTGAAACAAAATCCCTGCCTTTCATGTAATTTAGATGTATAGGAGAGCAAACTAGCTATCCTAAATGATGGCAGGCATCTAATTGTGAACTATATTTTCAGAAGATTTTGAGATGTCCCATCCTGTAACATTAAAGGAAGAGGCTTTTAATGAGGTCAGACTTATTAAATTACAGCTTGGCTCATGGATTCCCCAGCTGTGGTGCCTGGAAGTGTTTCCTCAGTCTGTAATCTTTGGGCCACTACTGGTCCACAAAACAGCCCCCTCAAAAGGTAACACAATTCCCACCTGGAATGAAAAGTCAAAGTTTTAACTGTGCTATTTTCTTAGGTTATTCTGCACAAGATTTAGAATTCTTTTTTAAGAATATATAGCCTGTGAATAAGAAAGGGTGAAGACAGAGATCTGCATGTCAAAGGGTGAAGGCAGTGATGGAAATGCAGAGGTCACTCACAGAGGGGATGCTCTCATGGTGCTGGTGTACCTTGGTTTTCTTTCATCAACCACATTAAAAATGTCAAATTTTACAAGAAACAGCTGAGAAGTTGACTCCCTATATTTTGCAAGTTTACAACATATTATGAGTGAAAAAAAAAATACCTACAGTGCTTTCTTGAGGCTAATATTCTCTTCAGGCAACTTCCTGAGCTGCTGCTTTTGTGTGGTAAAACCCTTAGTGCAGACAGAAGATGATCATGGAATAACTTTTCCCTTACAATGAGGTGCACATTATGAAAAGGATTCATATAACCCCTCTCAATTCAATATTTGCAAGTAGTACCAGTCCAACTTTCTGCAATCATTAATGAAAAGATCAGTCTGGAATTTCCTTCTTCAGCAACAATACACAGCAGGAAACTATGCAGCATGACTGAAAGTGATTAATAAGATTTCCTTGAAATAGGGCACTGACAAAATTCCCCTAGTACTTTCATACTCCAGTGAAGTAAAATCAAACTGAACAAAACAACAAAGTGAGCCTTGGTTTCTATATTGAGGATCAGAACAATGCTCTGGCTGAGTGGGTACCCTATTTCCAACTCACACTAACACTTTTAATCTCAGAGAGATGCATTTTGGTCCACAGACAAGTAGGAGGAACCCAGAACAGGCAGGACTCTTTGACAGCAGCACATTTCAGCATAAAGAGCTATGCCTCAGAGAGCAGGCAGGATTAGATAAGCAGAAAACCTGGCCCTGTATAGGATAGCTTAAAACTCCCAAATTGAATGAATACTTCAAATGATTTAGTAACATTATTTACTTCAATAAAAAGTAGATACTGTAGGCTCACCAAAGGAGTATTTCAGTATATTTATGTTCTTGGGAAATGTCCATAATTTCAGTTCTGGTTTTATGATGAAATTTAAGGACTAAGTTCAGAGAGGTGTATTTATTCATCTGTTTTCCAGGAAAGGGGGGCAGTGTGTATTTATCTTTGTGTATTAAGGCTAAGAGTACTTTCATTTAAGGTTAAGAGGTGCCCCCTTGTTTGCTCTTAGTAAACTATGATAATATTTCAACCTTCATAATGCTGACTTGCTTGATCAAGAAATAATCCACCAACAGATAGCAACACCAAATTATTTTTTTACTGAGAGATGGCACAGAATAGTCATAACTGTTTTTCAGAAGGGAAGAATAAAATGCCAGCACTTAAAACTGAGAGCATCACTACTGAGTGAGGAAAAAAAAAAAAAAAGAACTCTCTTATCAAAACATGCTGGGGGGAAGAAATAATCTTCAACAAAATTCTGTACACAGAGATGTAAAATATCATTCTCACATGCACCTAATCACAACTGGTTCAGAACTGCCAGCTTAGTGAGTGCCCTGAGGCCAACAACTTCTGCCTCTGAAATCCACACCACCGTAAGAGCTTCCCTCTTGAATCAAAATACATCTTGTAAACCTGAAAAAAACCTATTAACAAACAGTAAGTAGCCAGCAGAGTATTTGAAATAGATGTCCCAAGCATGTGGCAAAAAACTGAAAACAAGTTTAAATAATGATCTACACTACTAAGAATTAGGATTCTCTATGCAGAAATTTTGTGTATAATAGATAGGGAACAGGAAATTAGAGCTATTATTTCTATAATATTGCATGAAGATCATATACATAAACGTATGTACAAGCCCAAATTATCCTTAACCCTTTCACACACCAAGGCACTTCAATTTTATCTCCACACTTTAGTTATGCCCCTTTCTGAAAAACAAAGACTTAAAATGGTTGCTTCCTATTCCATTATCCTGTCACACCTACATGATGCAGGTCCTTCTGCTGCATAGTGGCTACAATAAATAAGCCATGAAAATATTAAGCTTTATTTAATTACTTGTATTATAACATTAAAGACCGCCTAAAATTTTCAGTAGAGGAAGATCTTTGGGATAGATCAAGCAGCCTGGAATGCCTTCTAATATAATGAGACAGCACAACTGACTTTTTGTAGTCCTTCAAAATAAGAAATCAAAAGCTAGAATCCTTGATTTTAATTTTTTGTTAATGCAAGTATAAACATACCTATATATGAAATAAATTGAATTTTATTCTGTGTTTATATGACCATTTAAATGCTTCCTGCAGTGGATTGCTTCCCTTGGGTTGGAGACAGCAGGAGAACCTTGTACAAAAGCATGCAAACTGTGACAGCCCAACAGTGATGCAGAATTCAAAGCCCCACCACTGCGAACTTTATGCTTCTCTCTTCAGCTCTTCATAAAGGGAAGAGAATCAAAGAAAACAAAATGTGTTTTCATTGGTACTTCTAAAATTAGCATTGACAGACAAATTCCCAGCTGAATGTCATTGTTTGATCTGAGTTTATTGTATGAGTAAAAATTTTTTTAAAAGGATATCTCCTCTACACTTAATAGATCTGCTTGCCTGAGTCATGTGTGCAGGATTTGCCTATAAATATGGCACAAGCAGTAATGAAAAGGCTTGAGAAGGTAGTAATGGCAATAACAACTTATACTTTATTCATTGCAGATACATAACTAATATGCTCATGTAACTAGAAAAAGAAATGAGAGTGAAAAATATGGGTGAAAAGGGGGGCATAGAACAGCCTGGTATTTGATAAACACATTGGGCTACAACTTAGATCATGTATATTTGCAACACATCTTGAAAAATTAAGCTTCCTGGTGACATTTTCATCTGGCCCCAAAAAGTTTTTTGTCTCAATTGCATTTGGAGGAAATCAAAAGCATTGCCACTCATGCAGAATCTCAATAATGCCTATGAACACTGATGCCTTCACTCCCATGTTTGTCTTCTTGGAGAGAGCAGCTCACCAAGATAAGAATTGCTATTGAATAAATTCTGTATTTAATTGGAATTATTTCACACCTGATACTAGCTTGCATTTATCTCAGTAGTAGTTACTTGTTTCGCTTTCCCCTCAGTACCTCTTATTTCTGCCCATCTCTCCTCAATGGTCCATGTTGGTTTTTGACAAAGGTCCCTTGGGAGGCATTATCTGTTGCTTACTGTAATTTTTATTCATGTCAGCACAATACAGCCTAAATTGTTCCTGGCCTTCCAGTGGTATTTCAATAATGCATATTAATACACAATATAAAACATCTGTGTGGGCTGGGAGAATTTGGGGTGCTTCACAGAAATCAACACAATGTCAGAGCCTCCCCTGAGCTGGGTCTGAGTCCAAATTCCAGTTTGGCAGCCTCGTCTCCACGAGCACATCCTGTGAGTGCACATGGATCAGGAAGGAGGATTATTTGCCATTATTTGCCATTTGCAGCAGCCTTTGCTCAGGGGTTTGTGTCCCTCCCTGCAGAGCTGTAGTGAAGTCACGTGGAGCTGTGTGGGCACAAATGTTCTGCTGCAGAGAGAAAGCTCTGGGGCCATGAGCTCTGCTGATGAGTGGTTATCAACTTGCTGGCCCTGGGCATGAGGGAAATCCTGAATTTTCAAGAGAAAAGGGAATGGCACTCTGACTTCTTTACACTCATTTAAAGGCTCGTGTTAATCTGCCTGGTTTTGGCTGGAAACTTTTGGCACAGGTTAAAACTTCATGGTGTGCATAGTACAAGCAAGACTGACATCTCACCAAAATTTTATGTATCAAGAGAAAAATATAACAACAAAAATAGGCTGTAATTTCTTAAAAAAAAAAAGTAAAAATAGCAGAACCAAAGAACATCAAAGAGTTTATGATAGAAAAAAGACCCAAAAACCTCCTAAGAAAGCTAGTGAATATCTGTTAAAAGAGTACACGGAGATGAGCAGATGGATGGAGAAGAAATGCAGAAAATTATGGAAATTAAGGAAACCAAACATTACAGCTATAAATCTCCAGTGGTTATATTCTGTGTGGGGATTAATAAATTTCAAAGCTCTAAAATTGTCTCCCCATTCAGACCTTCACAGAAAACAAGCCCATTACTTATGCTAATATAACTGTCCAACACACAAACCCCACACATGTATGCAATTCCAGCTGGAAGCCATTAGTCTGCGTGGACTCCTTCAAGCAAACTACATTTTTTCAGGTAGAGGTTTACAAAGCTGTTGAGCCATTACTACATGAGTTTTCCCTCTGATGTATCTGAGACAGAAAAACCATCAGCTTCACACTTCATTTGTGGTGACATATGCTATTCCCTTGGGAATTCTACAGCCACCCAGGATTTACAGCCCACACCCAAGCTGAAATATTCCTGTCACTAAGCACTATGAAATCTGAAATTTTTTGCTTGAGGAAGACTTGTGGGACAAGTGCTAAAAACTAAAGGAATCCTGAGAAATGGGAGCCAAAACGAACAATTTCCAATGCTTTTTTGCCCAGAAGCTCAAGCTTCACTTTCTTGACAGACTCTTCTTCAACATTAACTCAACATTTCCCTGTGTAGAATTCACAAATTCTGGTTCTCTCATTCCCCTGAAAGTTTGTGTTGCTGAAAAGGGAGTCTCAGATCTCTTCCAATACACACAAAAAGGGTCAGGAAGCTTGACAGCTGTGATCTGGACAGAGTTAGACCCCAAGTCAGAAAATTTGCCGTGGAAAGGGAAGCTGCTCAGCCAGCTGGCAGGGCAGCCAGACCACGCCACTGCTGGGTTCGTGTTCCACCCATTCCCCCTTCAGAGGCATTAATCTGAGATTCTTTATTCCTGCTCACCCACTAATTTGCACATTTGGATTTAGTACACTTGAAATCACTGCCTGTTCCATCACATTTGACTGAGATCAGCTGCTGGGTTCCAGAGTAATTGCCAGAGACAGACAGAAAGGTGAAAGCACAGAGAGTGGTTGAACAAATCCTCCCAAATCAAGCCTGGAGGTGTTTCTTCAAGGAAAAGTTGCTGGTGTCAAATATGCAAGGACTGCATCCTACCAGAATGTATAGTTTTAGATATAAACTAATCTTGCAAATCACTTTATTCTACTTTTTTTTTTTTTTTTCCATATTGCAAGCTGTCTGTATGAGTGATGCAGATATCCTTTTCCTCATTCCTTAGCAGTCACTATCACTTTCTATTTTTCCTGCTGACTACCAAATAAAGAGATTTCAGATCTTTTGGTTTTAAAATTACACTGGAACTACCTTCATGATCCACTCTAGTTGTATGCTATCTTAGATCTGGTTTCAGTGTAAGCAACTGAAATATTTCTGCTGTATCAATTACAGCAAGTAGATCAGTTCATAATAATTTAGTTTATTCTTCCACTAGTTTATTCTTCTTTAGTTTATTCAACTCTCTTGAACTGATAGATTTCAGATTCTGTGGTTCATATATGTTTTATCTCATGATAAATTCAGAAGAGGGAATCACTTTTGCTTACTAGAAACTCAGCTAGAAGAGATAATCCTTTCAAGAGAAATATTCTATAAAATCCAAGCAACTTTCTTCCGTCTCAATGAAACTTGAAATAATGTCTGTATATATTTTGTGAAAAACATTTATCTTTTAGTCATTCATAAATGTATATAATTGTTATCTGAGATGAGGTATAAAGAATTTACTGAGAAAATGCTATGGGATACAAAAGTCACTGGAAGAATGACAACTCATGTAAGATCTTTAAGCAGAGCTTTAGCTGTAACACTGCCTTAAGAAATTAAATATTGCAGCTCTGCAGGATTGCTTGGAAGGCAAATAACATCAGCTGTTAGACAGTATTGCAGGAAACCAGAAAGAAATTAAAAGTCAGCAAAAAATTGAATATCACTAAAACAGTAGGATTCTGACCACTAATCACAGATGTCATGTGCTATTTTAAATGTCATGGCCTATCCTGCTTGGCTTCCCCTGCCACTCCAGAAGGATGCATGTCTTTAGTTCTCTGTCTGTGACATGAAATGGCACAAAGCATTTACATTCAAATATTTGAATGCCATTCTTAATGCCAGGGAAAACCCCCCACAACCCTGTCTGAAGTAATCTGCAGACAATGAATGACTCTGAGGTAATGACTGCTTATGGGTAAGGTTGTTTTGGCCTAACTTCAGTCTTTAAATGGCACCAACTTCCAGCTCTCAGAAATAAGAAAGGATTTTTTTAAGCAGTTATCACAGCAATTCAGACTTCAGTCTGGTTCCCACTAGAACAGTCTCACATAAATTTCTATATATGTGTGCTTGTAGGCCCTCTACTATAATTCCTAGAAAAAAATACAATTGATTTTTCAGCAATTCAAGTATACTGTAGAGCCATTAAACAAATCTTATAATTTAATAATGACTTTGATGACTAATGATATCCCCACTTATAATCAGCAATGAAATTTCTCAATATTATCCTTGCCCTGATACAGTAGGGTTGTTAAGAAAAATGCAAGTTTACTGCCTGAGGATGCTTTCAAGTTCATTGGTCAAAGGGGCTGAAGTGAGTAGTGATTGTTTCATACCATTTCAAATAGAATACCTTTACCAGAAATAAAGCATTGCTTCCAACACAGCACTTCAAAGAATATGCTCAAGTTCCAGACTATTCCTAAAGGAACTTCCAGCATCCTGTTGTCAACTCAAGCAAATTCATGCTCTGTGTAACAATGGCTTCTCCTGTGCAATAATGTTAATCTGAAAACTCCTCTCAAGGCTCAGGCAGTGCTGAGCAGTCATTTGTCTGTTTACATGTATCCAATGAAAGCATTAAATACCACATATTTTCCTAATATCAGTAATAAAACTGAAATATTGCAATGAAATGCAATGAAACTACTTTTAATACCACACAGAAAGTTGAAAAATATTATAAAAAAAGGCAGCCAGTAAGCATAACTAGAAGTCTGCTTATCAAGAGATATCTATTATATCTTTGATGTGTGTAAGCTGAAAGTGGGACACAAAGAAGTTTTTTCTTACAACTACCCAGGGAAATGCTGGTAAGTTACTCCAGAGAAAAAGTTTCCAAGGGGATCTTTTCTGCCCATGTGCCAATAGAGAAATATGTACAATAACTGCATTTGTTTTTTTTCAGGAGTAGACATTGCCCTAGTGAACACAGAGGAGATGTCTCACCCAAATTCAACATTGAAAGGTGTTTGAGGAGGAAACCACCCAAAGGCAGTGCTGTTACTGACAGATCAGACAGCAGAGATGCAGCAGTAGCAAAGGTGCAATTTAAGCTTTATTGAATAGCTCCTACAATCCAAGTGTGCTTCCAGCAAAACCGAGCCCGTAATTCTTCCCTAATACACATCTGTAAGCAGACTGAAGACATTTTCCAACATTGATATGACTGACATCCTGAACTCGGGAGAGGAGCAAGGAGGGATGAAAGCATGGAATAGTATTAAATTGGAGCTGTGCTGAAAGAAGGCTCAGAGAAAAAGTTTGAAAGTCCTGATTTTGACTGCCTCTGCACCCAAAAATCCCTTTTATCCTTCCCTTTTATTGCCCATCTTATTTCTTAAGCATCATGTTCTGAATGATTTGGATATCAGGTGAAAAAAGAAATCAAGCCTGTGGTTAAATTCTGGAAAATATAAATAATTTAGGGCAAATTGCTAAGAAACAGAATTTTGCTGAACAATCATAGATATGCAAGAGTTCATGGAAGATAAATAACATGAGCTTTTAGCAAGCATTGTAAGTTCCTGGGAATGAAACCAAGAGTCACAAAAGAAATCAATAGAATTAAAAGGAAAACAGTGTTTCTAGTAGTAGGGCTTTGTGCCTCCAAATAACACTCGCTTTGTAGGTACTTTTAAAATAATACTGACATTTCAGGAAGCCTTTTGAGAGAAATTCCTGGTTACACTGCATTCTCTTCTTATTTATTATAGCAATCCCAGTTCCCAGAATTAAGAATTTGGTTTAGGTTGGGGGTTAAAATGCTTTTGTTTTTCATTAGTGTTTTCTGTCATGATTTGGAGCAGATTGAAACTGGAATATTAAAACAGCTTTCTACAAATACGGCAGACCACATCTTGTTCACTTTAACAAAATAATCCCAACAGTGGAGCCATTTGCAATGGCTTGTGCAGGTGAACAGGTGCTCTGCAAAGACTGGGGTGGCCCAGGTCCTGCAGTGGAGAACCTGCAGAAATGGAGCAGCTCAAGAACTGCAGAAACCTCCCTACATCTTACAAAATTATTTCCTATAAACTCCTCCCAAGCATTTTCCTGTCACAGAGGTGATGAATACTGTTCCCATCCAGCTGAGGAGTAACTTCATCATCCAGTTCTTCAAAAGCAGCTGAAGTCTTGGAGGCAATTCTATATGGAAATAGCTTTGTAGTGTTCACCATGATTCTATTGTTGGTGAAATCTCATGTTCATAATGTTTTATTTATCTTATAGAAATTTTCTGGGATCCAAGTTCTTATTCTCTCTCTTGCTAAATCAGCTAAGCTGGAGCAAGGGACTGATTTTTTCCTTCAGAGGTACAGGCAGAAACCTCAGAGATGCCCACCAAACCCCTGGGGTGTGCACATGGAGTTTGGTCTTGGTCACTCAGCAATGATCTTGCTCCCTGTTAAAATAAGTCCTGAAATGGGGTGGGTAGAGTGAGATTTGAAGCTATGAAATAACAGAGGCTTCCATCCCTTACAGATGGGCATCCCTGAGTGCTCTTAAGAATATATTTAACACATCATATTACAGATTTTGTGGTACATTCCTGTTGGGTAAGAGAACAAAGCCTTGTTATTCCTAAAACTAATTTATATCTAACATTTAAAATCTCATCATCACATAGACTGCTGCTATTTTATTAGGATTGTTAGATTTTTTTTTTTTTTTAATAATTAAGACAATATAAAATGAAGCAATACAGACACGGGATTTAAAACAGAGTTTGGTAGTCATAAAACAGAGAAATGAGATACTAGGAGAGAGGGAATAATGAAATCACTTGGTTCAAATTCCCCTCAGAACTGTGTTGCCAGAATCACTGCAGACAAAAAGCAATGCACAGCCTCTCTTTTGTGCCACCATCCAGCCAGGCTTCCTGAGCTGCATGTTGAACTTCCCTCCTGAATACAACAATAAGAGAATCCACTTGCAAGAGCACTTTTCCTGCTTTTTCAGAGTCCCACTGAAGAAAACACTGATTTTCAAAAAGTCACACTCCTTTGGGATGAGCACATTATTAATTCCTAATCATTGATCCTCAGTATTGTAATGCATAACCCTGTACTTTAAGATCCTTATCAAACCCTAGGAAGAAAGTGGCCTTTTAATTATCTTATTTCTTTTTGTTTCACTGTTTGTGCTCATCAACAACTTAATCCCTTGCTCTACACTTCTTCATTTCCTTGGAAACAGAAGCCATAATAATGACCAGAGCTACCAGATAATATTACAATATGAATAAATATAAGGTAACCTAAAAATAGGAGTTAGATTTATGACTAAGAGAAAATGAAGGGTGTTAGAAAGTCAACTGAATTAGAAAAATCAAATGAAAATTTGAGCAATGATTTCACAGAAAGAACAGTATCTTCATCTATTCTTGCCAGCTCCATATGTGGTCATCCCTGAGCCAGAATTCAGCAGAACAGAACCTTTCCAGCATGGCAAATAAATATTCTCCTGTGATGAGCATCTCAGTTTGTACATGGGTGTATCTGTGTTACTTAAAGAATATTTTTTGCTTTTTGGTGCCACAGTTCACCACAGTAGGTGGAAGCCATGAAACAATGGAAAAAAGACAGAGTGCTGGACCAGTGGGATTCCATGGGAGCTGACAGATGTTTTCCAAAACATTCCACTGGTTTGTGAGAGTGGAAAGCTTCCTGTGGTTAAGACAGGTATTTCAATCCAATTTCTACTCTTGCAGTGAAGAACACTTCAATTTGCTTTTGCTGCTTCTAAGGAAATAATGTTTTCTTCCCTGTGAGATCACATAAATTGTAGCAATTCAAATGGCTCTTTTTTACTGCTAAGAAAATGTGCAGGATCAGGGAGTCTATGCCAAGGCTATGGTAGAAAATTATGCTGGAGGTGGGAGGAAAGCACTGTACCATCAATTCAGTACACTCTGACTTCCAAAGTTCAAAAGAGACATGGTAAGTGCCACGAGAACAGCTAGGATAAAAAAATCTTTTTGCAGAAGAAGACAATTACTTGCTAATAATATAAGACATTGCTTATGTAAAAGGGACAGAAAAAGTCTTAAATGGGTAGGGAAAAAGAGACTGTATCTGCAAAGGAGATGAGAAAGGAATTAACACTGCTAAAATTACAGTTCTGACCCAACAGTTCTGGATACTGCTACTGACTCTACTAAAGATTCTGTGCCTGACTTTGAGAAAGCCTCTCCTCTTCTTCAGTGACCATAAAACAAATTCTGCTCTCTGCAGGCCAGATTCTGCCTCCTCCACGTGTAACACAGGAATAAGTAAACTCAATTTGTCAATTTATACTGCCAGATTTTCATGGCAGCGTCTGATAAGAACCTGACACAATGAGGTTTTGATCTCTGATGCTTTCTGCAATATAAATAATACTAAAACTGGACTGTGGGTCATTTAAATACCACTCAGTGCATGTCAGATAAAAACCTTTGGAGGTTACCACAAGGTTTGTGATGCTCAGAATCAGGTCAATGGAATTCTGCATTCAAGGTTAATAAGAGAAATTGTGCCTACTCATGTTATGCACCGGCAAACAACAACAAACACTGCCAATACCTAATTTTAGCATCTCACATACAAGGTTGTTCTCAATAGAAAAAGCTAACAGCCCTTAGGAATGACAAGAACTTCTCTGAGTTCAAGCATCAAACAGTGTATTTTTTTTTCTCAGTGTATTTTTCAAGCAATGTGCAACATAAATCTTTGCTTGTGACTTGAAAATACTCAACGTTGGTCTAGCTGTGTTCCCACTAAAGCCATCCATAAAGTCGTGTTATCTCTACTGGCAACAGAGAAAGAGCTTTTGAAAATCTCACCTGTAATCAACAGTAAGAGACTAAATCTACCTTAAGGTTAAGGTTCAGACATAGGCAGTAAGCTGGGCAATATCAAATTCAAACCTCAAGGTTTATGAGCTGTAATTCAGCTCAATGTACACATGTATTGTGCAGGAGTCTAATTATACATCCTACATACTTTCAACTGCTCATGAGCTGTATGAGCCTCCTATACACGCATTGTGCAGGAGTCTAATTATACATCCTACATACTTTCAACTGCCTCAGACACTGCACCAAGTGGTTGGGGCTCACATGTAATGAGGTCTCTTCAATATTTCATTTGATCCTCACTGCACTTGCAGCCCACAGTGCCAACCTGCTCTAGAGGCAGAGTTATCAATTTTCTCACAGTGGTTTCTATGGAGCTCATCACTACAATACATGAGTGCTTCAAATATTCATCACTTTCTTTCCACAGCACCTCTACGTGGGGAAGGGAAGATGTTATCCCATCACACAGATGGGGAGCTGAGTCAGAGAATGATTAAGGTCAAACATTTTGCTAATTTAGGATGTTTAATTTCAGATGCCTGAGATCTGATTTTATTCAGAGCAATTATCATAACTTTATGTAGTTGAGTATAGCTCCTATCTAGTTCAATTGTAGTTAGAAATGTCTAGCACTTCTGAAAGTCAGAAAAAAGAACATTTAGAATCCAGACTCTTATTTAACAACTATATCCAGCTGAGCATTGGCAAGAAAAAAAAGGACAAATGGGAAAGAGCCAAACCTGTGAAAAATTTGGCCAAGGCTATCACTCAGAATGATGCAGAAACTACAACACAAAGGTGTGATTGGCCCCATGACACCATTTAACCTCCTCAGCTATCAGAACATCTTTCTTGGTCCTTATACTCCGATACCTTCAATGGCTGAGCCTGAAGTCCTAGATAGTAAGACATCAGTGTTAGGCTCCAAAAATCACTCTTAATATCAAAGATTGCTCTTTTAAAAGTCCATAAATAAGGCAGTTTGGCTTCTTTCAAGCTTCCCAACATTTGGTTCAAAACTTATTTGCTTTTTTTTTTTTTTATAGGAGAGGTTGGGTTTGAGTGGGTATTTCCACTTAGATGCACGTCTGCCTTTATTTCTTGATAATATGTGGACATAATGAAAATAAAAGTAGTTTCTTGAGTAGTTCATTAAAGGGCTGTCATACTTAATTGAAAAATACTTCTTAAAACCAGCATTTATTGTAGTTAATCAAGGGCCAGAATCCTTTCCTTTTGCAAAATACAGAAATACAGGGCTGTCCAGCCAGCCCTATACCATTAACACTGCTAGAGCCAAAGGGAAGGGGAAAGACCACTTGGAGTATTTCAGGACAGAAACTATCTATAGCTTCAGATGCAGAATTTCCAGAACGACCAAGAAGCAGAGGGTGATGATGATTTATTTTACTAATCACTTCTCCTCATCCCCACATATATATTTTTAACACACTACATCTATTTTCAAGGGAAAGCTCCCTCTCCTCCAGCCTCCACACTTTCTCTAGGTCCTCTTGTCCTCATTAGTTGTAGCTTAAAGAAAATGCTGTTACTTTGCCATGGTATGAAAAGCAGAAAGAGAGAAAATTCAGGGATTTTCCTGAAAACTTCATCATATTTCTTTTTCCATGGCCACAGAACCATCAGTCTAGGGGGACAGCTAAAAGCAGCTGTGTTCACCTGTCCTTCATGCCATTCCTATTTGCCCACTAAGGAATGACATATACTCTGCTGCCCCAGGGAAGCAAACACCTTTGCAGATTACAAAATAACTCCTTTCACTGGGAGTGACAGGAGACACTGAAATTCCTGGGAGAAAGGCTGATTCACTGAGGAAAGCACTGAAGGCATGGGAGGCAAGGGCTGAGCACTGGGTCTGAGACAGAGCTGGATCATCAATTTGTGCCTCTGTCCTCGCCCTGTGGAAGGAGAAGCAAGAATTAGAGGTAAGAGTGCAGCCTCTCACAGTCAGGAGGACTAAACAGGCAGCCAAAAGAGTCTGTTCAGGCTTCATGAGCTATGCCAGCATCCCAGCCACTGAGGTTAAATTCATTAACAGCTGTGAGGCACTCGGCACAGGAGGAGGCAATATCAGTGCACCTGACAGGCACTTCTGGGGCCCACTTGATCCTGTCACTGCAAAGCACTGACCCACTGCACTTCGATATTTTTTTGACACAAAGCAGCAGATATCATGAAATTCTTCTTCCTTCAGGAACAAATAACCAACCACTTCAAATTTAGAACCATCTGCAGGGGAAAGACACTCTTTTCTACTGTAGGGATGAGACATTTTTTGAGAGTGGTGCACCAGTCTGCTTTTATTTCCCTGGTCAGTTATTACTTAGGCCACTAGAAATTCAGTGAGAGCTGGAAAATGCTGCATCTCCAAGGGGAGAGATAGTGCCTAACGTCTTTCTGGAAGCATTTTAGATTTATATCAGTGATTTCTTGCTCTCAGGTTCAGAGTTCATTGAATGCTGCCAGGCATGAGGATTCATTTGGTGATTTTCACCGTGGGTTCTATGTCTGTGTGTCTGTGTGCACACATGAGCATATATAACCAGTGTGCACATATTCTCCTGATGGACTATTAATATCCATGGATGCTTACTACAGTCTGGCTTAGGAGGAAATTCTTTAAAAGACTGTCAAATCTCTAGAAGTGCCCATAAAGATCCAAAGACCCAAGTGTGCCTGATCTCATTTTTAAGAATCCAAACTGAGTAGTGGAATGAACGGATGAATAAATCATTGTTTACATTCTCAAAATGCTTGAGCAATGTAGAATATGTCTACAGACTGCCTGAAGCCAGTGCTGACCCAAAGTGTTTGTCCCCACAGCACTGATCATCACTGCAATTCGTGGGCTTGGAGCCTGAAATACGGGAGTAACACAGCCCTGGGCAAGCCACTTCATTCTTGTATTAATCTTCCCTTTCTGCCAAGTGGGGGGAATGCAGTTTACCTACATCGCTGAGATGTCAGAAAGAATGTTTTTAAAAGCAATTCAAAGACATAAAGCATGAAGGATGTGTTAGGTATTATTAGTATTATATGTGGAAAGAGCCATTTTAGCAACACACATCTGTCTGCAAGGGAGATATGTTTAAATAACATAACCCTATAATCAAAATTGATTTTCATTAATAATATAAACAGTTATTGTAGAGCATCTCCTGTGACCTGAGATCTTTCAGAATCTGTTATATTCCAACTAAATAAATTGAAAAAAACCCCATATTCTATAGCTAAAATGACACTTCAGCCCCATTATAAACTCTTGGATGTAAAGGAAAATACAAAAACTCAACAGGTCTATCTAATGCTCTAAAATCAGAGACACTGCAGCCTTTTCCTTCTTAATGCTGTCCAAAAGACCACCCTCAGTTTCCTGAATTAAATGCCATCATTTGAATACACAGGAGTTCAAATGTGTTTGTTTCAAGTGTGCTATTTTTCAGATGTTTTCAAAAGAAAACAGAGGGAAAAAGAAATGACCAGTAATGACAAAAAGCATTTTAAAAACCATCCTTTTTAATAAGCAAGAAAACTGAACCTTCAAAGCCCATGCATAAGCACCTGCATAATTGGCTGGGTTTTCAAGAGCACTGAGCTTTCAGTGGTCCCCAGTGAGACCAACAATAGCTTTTGGATGCTCAACAATTTATCACGACTCAACAATTTCTCCCCTGGGCATCATTTACCAACAATGTGGTCTACAGAAAGTGGAGACAGTTGAGACTGACATTTTTGGTTGGACTTGGACAATTAACTGTATTAGGCTCCCTGAAAACAATAATTCCACTTATTTTCTTTCTGGAACTTACAGCAATAATACAAAAAAAAAAAAAAAAAAGCAGAAAAAAACCCCCCAATCTGGACTTAATTTAAATGAACACTGCACACTAGGACTCAAATGCAAATGCTGTATCACGCTGGTAAAGGTTACATAAAGTAATGATTAATTAGTCTTTTTCCCTGCTCAGGTTTTAGTTGTCTGTCAACAAAAGGCAGTAGATGATTGCTTGGCTAAAATAGGCATTATTTCCAGCTCTCTAATATCCCTGAAAAGCAAGCAGCAGCTCAATTTGCCAGCAATAATGTATTGTGTAGAATTAAAATTCTGCAAGCGATCTCTTCTCATCTGTTACTTTCAACATGTCCCACAACTGTTTGATTTTCTTCCTGGGTTTTCATGTTAACTGGTCATCTCCTGCCAAATCCCAGCTAGTTAAATAAGTCTCTGAAGCTTGTTGAGTAGCTCTAGCTGTGTTTTATGCATGCAGAGTGCATTTCACATCAAACAGATTCACATCATTCAGCAGCATGACCAAGACAAAACTCAGAAGGACATTTGTCCCAAATGCTCTAAAAAAAAAAAAAAAATTAAAAAAAAAAAAAAAAAGAGGAGCTACCCCAGCTTATTAAAAGCTAAATAATGTGGCCAGAGCTTGAAACATTGCCCAAATGACAAAAAGAGTGAGTGGCTAGCAGGCAGTGAAATCTGCTGCTAAAAATGGACGGGAGCCTTCTGTGGCACCGTGAGCCATCTGCCTGTGCCGCGGTGTCAGGGCGGGAGCAGGATGCTGCAGCCAGGGAATGGGAAACAGCAGAGCCCTCCAGAGCCCTCTGCAAAGCCCTCCCAGGCACTGAGAGGGCATCTGAGAGACCAGCAACAGCAGCAGCTGATTCTGCAAAAATCTCTCTTCCCGTAAGTCTGTAATTCCTGCAGACAAGGGTCATAGGTGGATTTTATTTATTTATTTGTCTATTTATTTATATTAAAGAAAGCTCCCAGTCTTCTTTTGTTCACTGAAATGCTACAAAATGGATAGGAGTGATTTTTATCAGTCTTGAGCTAACAGTCTGGCTTGCTACAAATTTTTTGAGTATCCTCTCCTCCCTCACAGAATATGAAATCAAAAGGGTAATGTAATGATAGGTCATATTTGCAAAGACAATCAGCACAAATGGAAAAGTGAATGCCACATCTTTTTCAGACAGATCTTCACTTTTGCATACTGCCAACACAACAAGCCTTTAAGAATCCCTTAACTGAAGTTGAGCTGTTCTTGATTTAGTTGTATTATCCGTGTTGATGAATACTACACAGAATGCAGTTCAATTGATTTTTGGCATGGGAGCCAAGCACTAATCATAATTGAAGGTTTCTATGACTGAAAGAAACTCTACAGAAACTGTCAAGGCAATGAAAAGTAATGAAGTATAAACATCTGAGTGTCACCTCAATTCAGTCTCCTTGGAGCAACTGTCATCTCTTGTTTTAACAGCAGTTTCAGCAATAAAAATAGATAAAACTTATGCATTACACCTGACAAGCAGCAAACCACACATAAAAGTACAAACAGTATTTGGTGAGTAGCTCGCAACAAGTGAATTCCTGATTTTTTCTCTTTGAACAATATAAACCATTACTCAAGAAATGGGCCACGGAAAAATAAAACAAAGGCTCAGTGGATATTGGAGGCTGTGTTTCTTGAAACCCATAGGCATTTATGTGCAAAAATGTAAGTGTCTGGTTAGAGCTGAATGAAAAATAATCTGGAAGATGGTTTGCAAAATGCGTATCACAGTCTCCCTGAGCAGTGACTCCACAGAGAAAGAGCACACTCATGTAGATTCATTATAATCTCTCATGTTCTTCCCCAGACCTCTCCTACATCTATTCTGCTCTGTGGGACTCTGAACAATTTGTGTATTACAGTAGACCTTGCTGTAGCAACTTACAGGAAGAAAGAATTGATTCTTTCTCCAACTTTTTTCATAGAGG
Organism: Onychostruthus taczanowskii; assembly: GCF_017590055.1. Taxonomy (NCBI): domain Eukaryota; kingdom Metazoa; phylum Chordata; class Aves; order Passeriformes; family Passeridae; genus Onychostruthus; species Onychostruthus taczanowskii. The sequence continues at coordinate 18,690,881 of NW_024500349.1, forward strand.
CCAAAAAAAAGTGACAAAAAAAGCTATTTGGGAAACAAAAGCAAAGAGAAATAAGCTCTACTTGCAGAAAGAGGACTAGAAGTAGCATGAGCACAGACCATCCCAATAGGATTCATTTAGGATTATATTTTTAGCCTCAAGTACGTACTTTATTTCTCATGTGTATTTTACATGGCCTGTTGAGCTCAATTACTTCATATCTTTGTGTACAAAGAACAGTATTTCCAGAATGCTTTATTGCAGAAATAGCAACCAGCCGAGGCCTCTTTGCTTTCCTAGAGCAAGATGGGAAAGAGATTTAAGATGCCAATTGTGTGTGGGGGGGTGTAATTAACTCCAGTTGTATCAAAGTGGGGAAAAAGTTTCAGTTTTCAGATATCTTAAACCTTAGAGAATAAGCCCAGAAGTTTATTGAACAATTGGGCAGGACAAACATTTTTAGAACAATGAGATTTTTTTTTAAATTTGGTAATTCCGCATCCCATTAAATCTGATTTCAGTCTTTTTTGGTCTTACATTTTAATGTTGACACACACAAATTCTTAGGTTTATGGTCCAAACATACTCAATATGGAACCATAGAATCATAGAATGGTTTGTGTTGGAAGGGACTTAGGCCCAGACCATCTCATTCTGGTCAGGGACACCTTCCACTAGACCAGATTGCTCCAAGCCTCATCCAACCTGGCCTTGAACACTTCCAGGGATGGGAGAGCCACAGCTTCTCTGGGCAACCTCTTTCAGAGCCTCACCACACTCACAGTAAAGACTTTGTTTCCAATATCAAATCTAACCCCATTGTTTCAGCTTAAAGCCATTTTCCTTTGTCTCATCACTGCACCTGTAGAAAGCTCCTTTCCAGCTCTCTCATAGCTTCATTTAGGCACTGGAAGGTTTTCTAAGGTCTCTCCAGAGCCTTATCTTCTCCAGGGTTAACAACCCCAACTCTTAGCCAGAAGAGAGGTGCTCCAGGCCTCCAACCACCTTTGTGGCCTCCTCTGTCCTTCTTCTCCCAGGGACCCCAGAGCTGAACACGGCGCTCCAGGTGGGCATCACCAGAGCAGAGTGAAAGGGGACAATCTCCTCCCTCGACCTGTTGGCTACGTTCCTGGTGATGCAGCCCAGGATGTGGTTGGGTTTCTGGGCTGCCAGCTCACTTTGAGCTTCTCATCAACCAACATCCCCAGGTTCTTTTCCTCAGGGCTGCTCTCCAAGTCACCTGTCCCTGCCCTCCTGTGGCCGCAGCTCTCCTCACAGAGAGCAGCAGGCACAACTTCCCAAGGATTTTTCCTGGGAAGGCAGTGAGAAGCACAGAGAGAAGAAGAGAAAAAAATTCTTATCTGTATTCACTGCTCCTGTTCTTTTGCACCTGTGGAATGCGTTATGGAGATTGTTTACCCAAAGTGATTTGTTAGCTGGATTCTGCTGAGGGATGTTTTGATTCCTTGGCCAGTTGGGTCAAAGCTGTGTCCTGACTGTCTCAGTCACAGGTTTTTCTTTAGTATCTTTTATATAGTATAGTATAGTGTCTCTTTAGTATAGTTTTAATATAGTATTAGTGTAATATAGTATAATTTTAATAAAGCAATTTTTCAGCATGAAGTCAGAGCAACGCAATTTTGAATCATGAAGTCAGAGCACATTATTCCCAATGTTAAGGGTGCCTGTTTTTACAATACCTTCCTTTTAATCCTGAGCCACAAGCTTTTAGCCAGCTCCCCACCCATCGCCAGGCAGAGCTCCATGGAGATTTGAAAGGTTTCCCCAATATATTTTGAGTTGGATGATTTAATGGGAATATCCTTGCACAAATGAACTGCATTCTGCAGGAAAACAACTATGCATCATAGTTTCAAACAGCTGTAATTTACAGCAGAGAGATCACTGAAGACTTAAAACCTGGGCTTAGCCTGTGACAGAAGCTCTGTGCTATTGATCACCAGAGTCTCTCTGGAATTCACAGCAGGATGCTGAAGAACAAAAAAAAAAAAAAAAAAAAGAAATTGCTCCCTTTTGGCATGACAGACAAGATGACAATTTATTTACTGATAACACTGATTTACTACCCAGATGCTAAGAGCATTATAACTGAGTGGAGAAGGTCTAAAATTTATAGGAGATTGCAGGAATTTTAGGAACATACAGGAATTTATAGGAAGCACACTACCTAGAATAGAGGTTTGGCAGGGAACTTCCATAGTCCCCAAGTTCATTCTGGTTACCTCCCACCTCAAGGTCAAGAGAAGACCAAGGTGCAGCACTCCCTCTGCACAAGCAAGAGAATGGGAGCCAATGGGTGATAAAATAAATCTTCTGAAATAAATAATGGGGAAACCAGACCCACAACCTTATTCCAATGTGTATACAAGGCCTAATTTATATTGTGGTCCTAACCTGAAGTCCATTCTCAGACAGAGCTCCATCATATTCCCACATCTCTGAGGACCTAAGAGAAATCTGATTTCTGGAAGAAGCATTTTTTTCTACCATGATAGAACAGTGCAGAGAACTGTGTATAATATCAGCCATTTCTATAATAAAAACCACATGAGAACAGAATGGGCCAGCTGAAATAAGTCTGTTAGTTACAGGTTTGTTGCTCTTGTAGACTAAAAGCCTCAATTTTCTTCATAAGGGTTTTCAAGATAGTGAAAGGTAGTATAGGGACCAGCTCATGGCTTGATGAAGTCAGCAGATTTATTCTCAGTGTAGACACTAATGCAAAACATCTCAAATTTCAGATACATACACGTTCCAAAATTTCTTATAGTTCTGTTTTACACATGGATGCTCTGTTGATACAGCCCAGTATCAACACTGAATTCCTTAACACATTTGAGGGAAAGATGCCTCATACAAAACAACTCAGTCCTGCAGTCTCCCAGAAGGGCTTTGGAAAGCCCAGTTTGTAAACAAGGCACAAAACCAAAAGAAGACATCATCTATTTACTTATTATTACTCTCAGAGGTGGGAAGGCAACATTTCTCAAGCACAGGAGTAGTAACTGAGGTTAGCTGGTCCTGCCAAGAGATGCTGATTTGGACAAGCAAGCACTGAACAGCCCTGAGCAACCAAAGTCAAAGCATTTCCCAATCAATATAATCTCCCTAATGCACAAACTTTATGTGCTAAGTACTTTCCAGGGCTGTTTCAATCAATTTCTCCTCGGACTTTTCTGTCCCATATTTTTGCAACTGCTCTTTATCTGGCTTGTTTAGCTTGTTGGAATAAACCTTCCAATTATCCCAGGACTTGCAGTGGCAAAGTCATCCACCAATGTGATCCATATTAAACCATGTGTTGTACCTTATGAGGAAAACACCATGGAAAATAAATCAGTTTAATGCAACTGCACCCTCCAATGATTAAGCTTGCAACAATTAATCTCAAATCCTTGTTAGATTCAATGGATCAGCATTCTCTGCAATGTTTGTAAATTAACTTTTAAATCACAGATATTGGGACATGAAACTTAGAAAAAGGAAGGTTGTTAGTATATTAGATTCAACTAAACTGTGATATGCCAGGGATTCTTAAGAAGAAGCAAAGTTGAAAAACAAATTTCCTGCTTTAAGGACTAGTCAATGCTTATCAAACTCACTGCAATGACATCTGCAGAATCTCAAATTATTTAGGTAATAAAAAAAAGAAGTTTTGTGATGCTTCCCCACCCTGAGCTCCTTTTTCTCTAACACCACCATATCTCAGAGTAATAACAACCATGAAGTTTTTCCTCACTACATCCTTCAAGCTATATAATCTGATTTTCCATGTATCATCCCATGCCTCCTCTCTCTCATTTAATATGGGCTAAGTTGCAATGTGTTTTTCCTGTCCATCCTTGAGTTTCTTTCTGTCAGTAGGCACAAAATGCTGCAAGTGCATTTGAAGATAACCTGTTTGCTCCTGGCCATGAAAACAGAAAAATGAAAGTGTGAGGCTCTCAGCACACTTAAGAGCAGTTACAACTTAATGTATCATTTGTTAATTCCAACAACCACATTAAGTATCAGACCCCTTTAAACCCAACACAAAAAGAGTTGAGAGGTTAGTCACAGCGTGTGATTAAGCTAAATTAATGACCCAAAATGCATTCCACATAATATGCTATTATATGTTTATTACAGCATCTCTCACAGTCTAAATTAACAATAAATTAAAGTCTAAGTTGTGATTTCACTTTTGACAATATCTTACTACAACTAAGTCTTGAATATCTGCACTTGGCCACAGACATAACCGAAGGTAATGGAGTCAAAAACTGCAGACTAATTGCTTCAGATGAAGCCTTATTATCTCTCTAATTTCAAGCTCAGTAGCAGTTAAGCAGCAATAGAAACTACGTTAGCCAAAGCATTGTGAAACTTCATGTAAAATTTACTTTTATTTGATATGTGTTATGATGTTATAAACAATAAAAGGAACAGCCATTTGTTTTCAGACCGAAAAAGGATGTTAAGGTGAAGGGTTAAAAAAAAAAAAATAACCCAAAACAAACTAAAGACAACAATTCAGCCTCCAGATCTGCTTGTTTTTTGCTATTTCATTCAAACTGATCCTCTTCCCCTTTCTAATGGCTTTCTGCATGTTCTTTTAACTTGTAAACTCAGCTCAACTCTTCAAAAGTGTTTCCTTCAGTATCTCACACCCTCCTTCACCATGAGAGATGCTGAGGGCTTGGTTCCCTGCTCAGCTTAGACTTGTGTGTTTATGGAGGTGCAATGAGGGCACGAGGCTTTGCCAGCCTGGGATGGGTGGTGGGTGCCCACCAAAGGGCTGAAAGGGGCACACCAAGCCTGAGGGAGCAGCAGGGAGATGATGTCTGGATGCTCCTGTTCCCTTGGTGACTCACCAGGATCTCACCACTGACTCTTCTCCATCCCAGCACTCACCAGCTCTAACAAAACTGGTCCATCCTCTGCCTGTGATAATCTGCATTTCAGCTTTCTGAAGGTGCTGGTTTAAGACAAGGAAAGGCTCCTCCCTGACCAGCAAAGCAAGGAGGTTGTCCCATCCTTTCCCCATCCTCTCCTGCCAAGGCCATGAGCCCAGAGGCACATCCCCAGGTGCTGGCACTGCAGGGCCATTTGACAAGACAAGATCCCAAAGCAGAGCCCCTGTTATGCTTCTGTGAGCAGATGTTGTTCAGCAGTCTAGGGCAAAACCCTCTCTGAGAAATTATGGTCTATCTGCACTTTTCACCTGCAATTTCTTTCACAAAATTGTATCTCATAATAGTAATAGCCCTACATTTCTTGCCACTGACCATTTATCATGCAGACAGCACACAGGCTGTCTCTCAACAAAGAGCTTCAGTCCAGCAGCAGCAAGGGCAGAGGCAGTCAGGGCACTCAGGGATGGGGAGTACAAGGGAAAATGAGAGAAGCAGAGCCCTTTCCCTGAGCAAGAGGGAGACCTTGACCATTTTCTCCCTCTTGTTGTTTTGGGAATCTTTTTCCCAGCTGGCAAAGACAGCTGCTGCCTTTCCCCCACCATACCCCTCACAGAGATAAGCAGGCCACGTCTCCGGTTACTGTGTTATTTAAGTATTTGTTTTGAAGGCAGGGTGTTTCTGAAGGGAACAGGTTTATCTGAGGGCTGGCCAAAATAAACTCCTCTCTGCTGCTTCGCTCAAGGCAGGGAGGTGAACAGGGGCCTGAAACTCCTTCCTCCACAAGCATCTTTCACCGCCAAATCCAATCCTACTTGTGCTGTAATTCCCATAACTAGAGCAGAGAGTTAATAGTAACTCTCTAGCCCCCTCACCATCTCATCTCATCTCACATGAGTCACAGAAAAGTTAGGGTTGGAAGGGTCCTCTGAAAATCAGCAGTTTCCTAAATTTCATATAGAAAAGGCTTTTATATAGTGAAGGATTTTCACTAATGGAGATGGGAAGTAGCTTGTCCTCTCCACTACCATCACACTCAAGAGCTTCCAGCAACTTCCACAACTGTTTTCAGGGCTTTCTCTCTACACACACCAGACCCTGGGCTCCAGCCTCAGCTCATCCCCTCATCCTGACTTTTAGGAAGATGCTCTCCATCAGCCTGCCCAGTACCAAATTTCAGCTGCTGGCTTCCATTTCTGAAAGGCTTTGGTTTAACCTATGACCACACATATCCTTGGCTCATCATTCCCCCATTTACATTTCCATTTAACCTCTCTGGCTCCCAATTATACTGCAGTATTTCTACTGAAAAAAAATATTAATTACTCCTTCTCGGAAAAGGTCTCTGTATGATGCAATGGGCAGCTGAAAGATGCATCTCCATCTTACCTTTAAGTATAAAATTGCTTCAAGTTTCCAAAATCTTAGAATCATACAATTCTGTGCATTATCTGTCTCTCATTTGCAACTTTGCTCATAACTGCCTTAAGTCCTGACAGCATTTACCTTTATCTTGATATTTTTCTGCTGAAATTCTTATTCATATCTAAACCTTCAGAATGAGTTTTAACTTTCAGTTTTTCTCCTGTGACCCTTTCCCTACATTCTCCAAACATCAAGAAGTGCATCTCTCTGATATCTGAGGTACTTGTGCAGCTTGAGTTACTATGGTATCTCAGAACTCCATATTTCACATACCTGTCCTCAGGAGACTCCCAGATATTTTCCTCCCCCCCAATTTTAGGCAACATTGACTATCTCAGCAGAAGAGAAACTGCTGAATGCCACTAAGGACCCAACACTCTTGCTCAAAGCCACAGTGGATGTCTGCACACAAGAAGGACTAAGTTCCACACTCCACCACTGAACTGTCATTCAAAGCCAACCAATAATCCCATTCAAAATTTGTCATTAAATTAGAAATTCATATCAACTTTTCTTTCCATTCTTGACCACCTTCACTGATTTCAAATACAGGTCCCTCTCCAAATTTATGTCTAACAAAGGTTTCAAACTTGCTGAAGGCACTCCTCTCACAGTTAGTTCTTCACATCTGTACTTTGAAGGAGTGTGCACAGCTTTCCTGGTCCATTGCTGCTGGCACTCTCCTTTCTCTGATTCTATTTCATTTACTTAAATCCCACTTAAGAATCAGAGTGGGCAGAACAGAAAGGTGAAAGAAAAGATGAAGGGGAAAAAAAGCAGACAAAAGATCAAAAAACATGAATGTAAAACATACAGAATAGACTGTGTTAAAAAATAGACATTACTGTACTCTGCACCATTTTAAAAGTGCTGCCTTCTCTCACATCATCCAAAGTGACCATGATTCACGACAACTTAATGCCTGATAAAGATCACAACAAAGCAGCATTAAAGAATTGAAAGCAGGTGCAGCCACTGTTCATGAAATGCCTGTAGCAATGCCCAGCACTGCTAATGGACCACAGCTGGAATGACACATCAAATTCTGTAAGAATCTGGTGGCATTCAAACACACCTCCATGACCCCAGATAAACAGCGAGCTTCAGAGACAGATTATTCCACCCTTATTCAACAGAAAAAAAAAAAAAAAAAAGGTTTAATGAGAAAGAATGGAACCAAGTCACCTCTGCCAGGAATGGAGGGAGCAGCTGTACCAAGGACAGTGGCAGAGCATATTCCACTTGGTGAAGGTATAAAGATCATGTAAAATTTACATAATCTTAAGCATTTTATAGAAATGTACAAACTTTGGAGGCTGTGGCCTTCTAGAGGCCTTCCAGAAGCACTTCCACTTCAGCACTGGATGCTGAAAAGGCTTTTCTACAGCCTCTTGTTTTTGAGACTCCAGTTTTACACCAAATATGTTGGTTTCCACTTCTGTCTCTCCCTTCCCATCGCTTAGCTGACTGCATTCCTTGTGGCAAACTAAGTTAGAAAAGACTGACAGTTTGATGCAATTCCATGGTTTTGAATACAGTGTTCTCGGGAGTGCTATTACAGAAATTTAATCTCTTGAGGAATAGCTCAGATACCATTAAGAGAATAAAAAAACGTTCTCTATGATTCCTGGAGAAAGCCTGTGTTGGGTCTAAAACAAGACATGTAATTTAAAGAGTTGTTATCAAGGAAGAAAAGTATTCTTTCATATGAATAATTTTATTTTAAAAAAAATTATGCCCTCAAATGACAAATATTAAACAGTTCCATTAAAACTAAAGAAACCTATTGTTTTTTATGTAAATCAGAGCTTTCTCCTTTTTTCCTTCTCTTTGGCAGACACCTCCCCAAAGTGGGCATTGCCCCTGATTTCTGCACAGCTGTAATAACCTGAGCCAGAATATTGCAATGAGAATGAGGGAGTCTCACAAGCAGGGCCTCACCTTTGGGATGTGACAGTTTTCAGCTCCAGCCAGGAACGTAGGAGCTCTGCTGTCACAAGTCACTGAGATAACACACTAAATTAGCTCATCTCCCAGGAGATTCACTCCCACCTGTTCAACAGCTCCAGGCCAGGCTCCTTTCAGCCCAGTGCAGGATCTGGGCACCTCAGAGGCATTCATTGGTGTTATTCCATTCCTCTGCATGGATTCTGTGCCACTGGGATGCTGCACTGGGTAGTCTGACTCTGCCAGATAATGGCTGTGTGAATCAGAGCTTTCTTGTGAATTCACAGCTCAATCTGCTTACAAACATTCAGTTAAAATGTGGAACTTCAAACCTTGCTAAAAAAGAGAGAGGGTTCAGCAGTGGCTCTTTGTGATCCAGCATACAACAGAAATATATTGACAAACAAAAGGGCAAAGTCCCTTCCCTGCTTCAAAGAGATAAAATTCACAACTTATAATTCACCACTGTACACCACTGCCTGTTTACAATGTGAAGGGATCTTGCACTCTTTGGACATAATTTGTATTGCTCGTGTGCTGTAGGGAGGCTTTGTTGTCACAGAGAATCAGGATTGTTGCATTCTTTCATGCAAAGCATGTACAACCAACCAAGATATTTGGTACCCAGGGGCAGTGATTTTCTGGACAGCAGCCGAGTGAGCAGAGAAGATCTGAAATGATTTTAAGTCACACCTCAGAGGAAAAAAATATGTATACATGTATAAGGATATCTTTGGATACAGGAATGTAGCTTATGTGGAGTTACATTTGTTTGACTCCCAGTCCTTCTGTTCCTTTCAGAACTGCACTACTGACCAAATCTCTCAGTTGTACACATCTACCATGCTCCCACTCACATTTTATAGTAGACTCAGAGTACAGAAACTGGCTTCATTTCAGATGATGCTTAGAGAGAAGATGCTGAACAGCCACTAAAGAACATGCACACCAGTTTGGAATTTGTTTGAAACAATTCCCAATCAAAACTATGTGTTTGGGATCTCAGTATCATCTCTTTCACTCTCACAGGGTGGGTACACACCACTTCCCAATGTGAGCACACCTACATTTTTTTAGTTTAATCTACTCTGGGAATGAATTAACAGCATGGGATTCAGTTCACAATGATAGAGAACATTTACAACCTTGCAGGAAGACAGGGATTGGCATTCCCTGGCACAGAAATCCCAGAATTACCTGAATTAAAACAACACATAATGTCTGCATAATGCAGCTGAAGTGCACACTTAGATTCTTATTTGGATAAAGTTACACAAGTAGAGGCACATTTCAGCATAGTATATTAGATACTCCAACTTACTCTTCAAGATACTACAGGCTATTTCTGTGAACTAGAGTGGCAGGGGAACATTAGCAGCATGAAATATTAATCTTTCCATCATTTTATTCTTGAGTCTGGCCTAGGTTTTCCAAGTAAAATGTGTTCTCTTTCCACTTGAAGACACCACACCTCTTATTTGGAATTCCAGCTGTTCTGTAAAATTCAGAATTGATTACCTTAATGACAGCTAATAGGCAGAACTGTTCTATTGATCTGATTCCACTCCTCCTTGGAGCCCACTTCAATAAGGCAGCCCTCAAGCTATTTTGTCTCCTCACTTATTTCTTGGTCTTTTACATGGATTCCATGCAGTCATTAACAACCTTGTCTAGGACACGAGCATATTTCAGAATAGGATCTTGCTCCCCATAAGCCCTTGACAGTTCTTCTCTACACAGCAAAAGAAATGAGAACAATCCTTATCCTCAGTGTTCAAATACCCAATTAACCAATCAACCCTTTAAATATGTTTTATAAAAATTATTCTTTGAGAATCTGTGATCTTGTTATACTTGATGTGCTGACTCACTTTTTAAAATATTTAAAAGACTCATTTTAGCATTATGCCTGTTACCACATTTTCATTAAAAAATCAGCCTCCTTATCTTTATATATGACTGCAGAGCTATTTGCAATCCCAAAGGCCATAAAAAGTAGAAAGAATTGGGCTAAATTAAGATAACAAATTTACAGGCTTATGTTAAAACACAGAGATCTTTAGCATGTATAAATAGCTAAAGCATTGTCAGAGCACTTGACCTGCTGTTGCTATTTTCTTCCCCCTTTTTAATGGAAAAGTGTTTTAATGGCATATCCACACATCCAGCTAACAAACCCAGAGGGGGAGAACAGGATTCTCTAGTCCTCTTGAGCCAGATCCTGAGTCTATCAGTGTCTTTGCCACGCACTCCTGAGCAGGGGGTTGAGCAGGAAGCAGCTGTGCTAATGGTGCACTGCACTGTGCCCAACTCCAACCCTCTGAACAAGAAACCACAGCTGCACCAGGAGCAGCCAAGTGCACAGAGGCACCATGTCCAACTCACATCTTGATCAAGCAATCACAGCTTGACAGTAACAGACAGCATTACTTATCACTTACAGAATGTTCTCTGTACATGATGTCCAAAAGACTTAGAGTTCAGACCCGTGAGACAGATAAGCAAGGAGATAAATGACTGGAATTCTGAGCAGGTTAACTGGCATGGAGGTGAGCAGCATTCCTTATCAGTAAGGAATTGTATAGAAACATTTTTAATTACCTAAGGAAGAAAGGGATTGCCTGCCTTCAGCAGCTGAAGCAGTGCTTTGCTTATCTCCACATCCCAATAATTTTCTAATTATTATCATTTTTGGAAATCTCAAGACAGAACACGACTTCATTTGCATATAGACACATGAGTCTAAAGTAGATTTTTAAATTTATGCCTGCAAAGCTTCTGCAGATGTTTTCAAACTTTCCCCACCCTGTTCCTGCAGTGTCTTTTCATGGCCAGCTTCTGTTTGGGTTGGTGTGGTAGGACACAGCACAGATTTAAGCCAACTGTGACACTTGCTTGCCTCTGGATCCAGGGAATGTCACAGCAAGGAACACAGAAAAGGGATGGACAAAATCTCTTACGACAGCAGCAGCTGCTACTGAAAAAGACTCAGTCCTCTACAGCCAGACCAGCACTTTGCCTTCAATTTTTCTCCAAGCTACATTTTTCAGTTTCTTGATCACTTTTAAGCAAGGAAAAAAAGCTCGGTAATTCTTGATATGCATAAGCCTGGAAATAGAATTTCAGCTAGAAATAGAATTTGAATAGAGCCTTTTTTTCAGTTATGAACAGTTTTAGATAAAATAAGGGTTTAGATCTGCTTTTGGTGTTGGAAGATAAAAGTGCACTCAAATCAATAGACAGAGATTGGATTCAGCCCCCCGCTGTCAAGCCATTTTACTAATAATGTATTGTGAAAACAATAAAAGAAATGATGGCAGTGAGCAAAGTTGCTCACAGACTCAGACATTAATATTCATCAATATGATTGATATTTATATATTCTTGATATTTCTATTTCATGCTCACACTAGGGCAGAGCTGAGAGAGCACGTACTTCCAGAATATTTAAGTGTACCATGTGGGTATAATTGCAATTCAGCCAGTTATGGAATATACTCAGTCAAGATTCTGCATATACTAAAGATCTATTCTGAGCATTTTGTACTTCATGTAGGAAAGACATGGCATGCCAACAGCAAAATGGCACTAGGCAGGTAACACTACTCGAAACAAAACCACCTCTGCTTTATAAAAATGCAGCATATACTTCTTGACTTACAAAACTTAACACTTTCACACAGCTTTAAGAAGGAGGAAGGGACAGCCCCATAGCTGTCTTTGTTCAGAAAAGGCACTTATAAACCCCTGCCTCCCAGAAACACAGGTAGACTCATTTTAACCTGCAGTAAACAGTGACAAAAATATATATTCCAAAAGCATTGAAGAGACAAGAAAAGTCCAACATCTGCAGGGTTAGATGCAGGCATAGTTTCTCAACGCCAAATATCAAAGTTGTTTTCTTTTTGTTTTCTCTGAACCATTGAGCCTGTGTGTTTTGGTCATTGGTATAATGTCACCCTGAAAATGCAGATTATATGATGCTATTTGTGGTGCTTAATCTCTTCCCGTGCTCTTTCCTTCCCTAAAATACTGTACTAAGAAGAAAAAAAAAAAAAGAAAAAAAAACAATATGTGAGGCTCTCAACCTATCACTCCAGGAAGAACTATTTTAAGAATTAATTTGTGCCCTGAGAGATCTGTTTAAATTATCCTCCTGTGCTGTCCTAACCAAAGATTAAAGTGGAGAACTTCCAATGTCTGAAGGAGATGAGGAACAATTGCAGAACTGGAGGGTCTGGGCTCCACCTCGGTGCTCCAGGCACGGGGAGGCAAAGGAAGGTGGGATGAGGAGACGGGAAATGTTGATGTGCCAGTGCCCCTGGAGCCCAGGAACCTTCCCAGCCTCAGCTGGAGCTCCGAGATCGCAGCCACACTTTTCCTTATGCCACCACTTCCTAACTCTGCTCATCCTTTACAGCTGAAGATACATCTCTTTTTTTTCCTGCCACCCGCTGCTTTTTAGACAGGGAAAGTTTTGACTTCATTCCATCCTAGTAAGTGCAGGCAAAGAGAAATATCCTCCAAAATACAGGCTTGACAGAGAAAATGAAATCTTTAACTTTCTACCTCTCCAGAAACACATAAAGCACCCACCAAGAGAAATAAATTAACCAAGTTCAGATATGCTGTGAGCACAGCAATTTGCCCCAAAGCCAGCAGGAGTTTTGCTTACTTGCAGCTGCTTTTTGCCCCCCCTGCCATCCCTCTTGCTCATGCACAGCCTGGGCACACACTGTACCCTGAAGTGTCCCTCCAAGACAATGCCAGGCAAGAAAAATTCACTGAAAGTGCATGACAAAGTCAGAAGCTGAACACGACTTTTACAATTTTATATCTATCTGCAGAGGGGCTTTTAAATACCCTTGCCCCCTTCTTCCAGTGAGAAAGGGCCTCCATCCCAACATAATCCCCCTCCAAGCACATATGTAAGGAACAAGTTACAGAACAAACCTCTACAGCCTTTAGCAAGAGGCACAGGCTGTTAAAATTATTAGCACAATTTCAGCTTTCCCCCCAAATCTCCATGCACACCAAGAAAGCAGACCTTGAACCCAGCTACACAGCACTTCCCTTCTGCCACTGGCTGGTGACTCAGTTGACAATTTTAAGAACACACACCAAAAAGATTCTTTTAAAAAAAATCATAATAATCATACAAGAAACACAAAGCTACACATTGCAAATCTGTATCTCTTTGAAATTGAGGAAAATAAGCATTACCTGGTCTTGCTGTTGGGCTTGTTTCCCTGATGCATTTTGCTCCTTGGCTGTAGTCATGCTCACCTATTTGTGCCCACTGCAGTGGCAAACAGGATTTTACTCTGTGTGTGTGTGTGTGTGTAAGCTTGTCTGTGTGTTCAGACATACACGCACACACACACACACACACAAAGACTAAAGGGATACGGATGAGTAACTAGTCCATCACTTAATCACCAGCTGAGAAATTTCCCACCCCCACAAAAAGAAATAAATAAAAATGCAATGTAAAAAAGCACTAGTCTGGCTGTCTTCCCCCTTGAGCCTCTAAAATAAAAGCAGAAGCAGGAGCAGAGAGAAGGATGCTGTGGGGGCTTCTTCAATTAGCAACAGCCTCTGCAATCGTCACAGAAACAATGATAACTGCTTGGCAACCAGCAACTGGCAGCTCGGAGCCGGAGGCAGCGATGTGGTCCTCGCTCCCTCCCCACCTCCACGGCGGCCGCCCGCGCCTTGCGCATGCACCGGGCTGGCGGTGCGGCTCGCTGGGATGTGCACGGCCGGCGCTGCTCCATCCCCCTCCCGGAGCAGCGCCGAGCGGGGCCGCTGCCCGTCCCGCATTCCCCGCTGCCCGTCCCGCATTCCCCGCATCCCCGCTGTCCCGTCCCGCATCCCCGCTGCCCGTCCCGCATCCCCGCGGGGCCGCGCACCCGCGGAGTTTCTGGCAGGCGCGCTCTCGTCTTCTCGCAACTTGCGGAGGCTCCGTCAGTGCCCGGCTCTGGGGCAGAGCCGTGCCAAGGGCAGAGCCGTGCCCAGCAGAGCCGTGCCCAGCAGAGCCGTGCCAGGGCAGTCGCTGCCCAGCAGAGCCGTGCCAAGGGCAGAGCCGTGCCCAGCAGAGCCGTGCTCAGCAGAGCCGTGCCAGGGCAGTCGCTGCCCAGCAGAGCTGTGCCACGGCAGTCGCTGCCCAGCAGAGCCGTGCCCAGCAGAGCCGTGCCCAGCAGAGCCGTGCCAGGGCAGTCGCTGCCCAGCAGACCCGTGCCGAGCAGAGCCGTGCCAGGGCAGTCGCTTCTGCCCCGCTGCCAGCGCGGCTCCGGAGGATGCCCCGCGCTGCCAGGAGGAAGAGGCTTCCCAGCGATGGGGCGCAGGGAGCGCGACGCTCCGGGGAGCTGCCCCCTCACTGCCGAAGGGTGAAAGGTGGCCCCAGCCTCCCCCAGCCCCCTCCATGTCCCTGATGTGGCGGGGGCCACCGTGAGTGTTTGCTGTAGTGCTGCCATGTAGGTCACGTTGCAGGGTGACACGCGGGCACGCGTCCCCTGCTGTAGCTCGCTCCCTGCGGCTTCTGTGCCGTACCAGAGATCTCTCCGACACATCAGAGCTGCCAGAGGAGCCTCCCGAGCCCGCTCGCCCACCTGGCTGTCACTGGGGGGGTGACACGGGGTGTGCCGAGCACGAGGCACAGAGCGAGAGCCACGCTCCGGGAAGGAGCCCTGGCATGAGTGGACAAAACTTAGAGCAGCACAGTTCGGTGTTTGCTCGGGAATGATGAGAGACCGCACTCACCCCAGCACCTGGTGACACGAAAATGCCACGTTTGCTGCCTCTCCCATCTTCACCTCCCACCCAGCACAGCCAGGATGGAGCCCAGAGCTGTGCTCAGGGCTGTGGTGCTGTGTGAAGCTAAATGTTCTCTCACTCACGTGGTGCTGGGATCTCAGCTGAGTCTGCTAAGGAAAGGGAACGTCACAGTGTTTATCTGACAGGGAAGTGATTATGCCTCATTTGATCCCCAATTTTACAGCACGGATTTATTATACAAGGTCACATTCACCAGCACCACTGCAGTCAATATCTCCTTACACCTGGGATAATCTGATCTTTGTTTCAGGAACAGATCAACAGCAGGCCAAGTTTCCCTAAAGATATCTACAAGGCACTACTCAGACTACCTAACTCTTCATTTTCACCATTACATTCCCAGGAGTTCATAGGAACCACGACATAAAAGATCTGCAACACAGAATTTTGCTGGTAGTAAACTGGACAATCTTGTCTTTTCCCATGTGCCACAATCCAGGCAACAGCTCATTTAAAAAATAAGTGAATAGCACCTCTCTAAAAGAAACAATAATTTGCATTCAAATCTAACAGCCTGTGTTGATTTCTTGCTGAATTATACTCTGACACAGTCCTAGCTTACATTGCAATTCCATCTCTTTAGTCCCCATAGTTTAAGTCCCAGTATTTTCTAAATGTTTACTGTGAGGTTATTGTTCATACATTTTCCCCAGCCATCAGAACAGAATTGTTTTCAAGGTTTTATATAAGTGGATCAGTTTGAATTTTCCAGTTGGCTTGGTCTACTTTTCTACCTGTTGTGATTGGTAATGAAGGCTTGCTCTACTACACACTTCTGCTATTTTTCTTTCCAAGAGGATTTCAAATGAAACAAAACTGTATTTGGAATTGGTGTGTTGGTTTGATTTTTTTTTTTCACAGTTGTGGGATTTTTGTTGTTTAGTTGGTTGTTTCTTATTTTACTCCTCCAATGTACATGTTGAAAATTTCTGCAAAATGAACCCTTTTCAAAATATGGGCCATTCACTGTGTCTCTGTCACCTCAGTACCTACACTAGCAATCCCTGAACTTAATTGCACTGCATGCCCTCCCCATGCAGATTCAATTCTTTCACAGTTAACAACTTAAGACACAGTTTTCACTGTTGTTCTGTTGCTCTGGAAATGGCCACTCTCCCTTACAATGTAGATTTTTTTTTTCCCACTAAGCTTGTTGTTGGACACAGAAGAAGTTAATTGTGCTAATTAGTCCAGCAGTTAGCTATACAAATGCATGTGGCTGAGCCTCATTACATGGATGCTTTAGGAGGCTGCTGACTGCATCTCCCAGTGCTTGGCACAGCCACCCCAGTGTTTCTGAAATGTCTGGATCTCCCTGCCTGGCTGTACCTCCTTGTCACCCCTGACCAGGGCAGGCTGCGCCATCCCCTCAGATGCCACCAGCTGCTCACTGCCTGAGGATGTGGCAGCAGGGGCAGTGACATCCTCAAGTTCTCTGTCACCCTCCTGCCTTGATCAAAGGGGTTCTAGGTTGCCAAACATGTCCTGGGGAGATGCTGGAGGAGGAACAGTGGCCACTGTCATTCAGAAGTGCGTATTAGTCACAGGCAGAGAATAATCTCCTCACACATCAGCAGGGTGAGGCTGTCCCTCCTGACCTCTGAGCTGTGTTAGGGTACCAATGCTATTGCCTGGCTGAGTCATCCCTGATGAAAGATTAACACAGCCCTATCAAAGGACAAGAATCTGAACCTGCCAAAGCCAGCAGGCAGAAATGGGTCCCAGACAGCCCCATTTGGGGCATGGCAGGAGGCACTGGCAGGCAAGGACCCTGGGAGTACGACCTTCCCATCCATCCCCCTCCACAGCATCCCAGCTGATCACAAGGATACAGGGAGAAGGCTGTTCCTCCCTGCCAGGGTCAAATATCCAAAAGGATGTTCAACCTCTACTACCCACATCTGAAACATGTTTGTCTCCACTCCCTGCCCCTGCCATGGGAAGGTGTCAATCTCCAGACTCACTCCCTGCCCACTCAAACTGCATCTCTATCATGAGCATCCTCCATCAATCCATGTGGTCCACACTGTGCCACCACTGGGACAGCTCAGGAGCACTCTGAGCACACACAGCTCTCCTCACTAACCAAGATGCATCTTCAAAATTCCAGCTACAATCACAAGAATGCCATCCCCACGCTTGACAGCAATCACCTCCTCAGGCCCCACAGCAGGACAGAACCAACTCCCTCCCACCAGAAGAGGAACCAGCAACAGGTGAAAGGAGCTGTTCCAGCTTCTCAACTCATCTTCACCCAGAGTGCTTGTTTCAACAAAATCATGCAGTACTGCAGTAATACAGATAATTTTTAATTACCTTGTTACAAATTAGTCACACATGTCCTAGAGCATTTTCTGTTAGAAGGAAAGTGCTTCATTCTCCTGAGACTGGCAGGAAAAAGATTGTGTTCTGGGATCATTCTTAAAATTCTCCTTGGAGTTCACAAAGTCACCACAAAGCTTCTTCCTGCTCAAAGATTGTTGAAAACCTTGAACACTGCAAAGAGGAATGAATGTTCCAGTGGCTCTGGAGGATAAGGTGGAACAAAAGCTCAAACTCTCATCACCACAAAGACTTGTGAACTCCTAGGAGCTAAAGCACAGCAACCTTTTTTTATGATGAAGCATTACAGCAACATGTGATAGCAAAAGGAGCAGTTTGTTACTGATCCCAAACATTTTTAAGCAGATCAGGGTACAAGGCCATCCCTGATTCTGCCCTTCCCTGGCAGTAGAGGTGTCTGGATGCAGAGCAACTCCCTTATGGGAAGCAGCCATGGACTCTCAGGAGCAAGTACAGAGCATTCCTGCTGCCTGTGTGTTACAAAGGCCAGACCCACCAGCAGCCTGAGCTCACAGTGAGCCCTGCAGCTGCACACATCTGCTCCAGGGAGCACAGACTAAGAGCAGTGATAAGCAGCAGCAGCAGCAGGTACAGTTACTGGATGCAGAGCCCTTCTGCTCCATTGAAACCTGGGGTTTTAGTTGTACCACACTGGGTTATTTATTCCCCTTTCATTGCCACAGCAAGGAAGTTGAAGCCAGTAGGCAAAGTGGGTAGAAATTAATTCTACTTGATTAACCATACATTTGATCAGTCTGCTAATGTACTCCTTTCTCCAGATAATGACCAGATCCCACGGAGGGCTACATCTCTGAAATTTTGGGGGGTCTAGGCCATTAGTACCATTAGAATTTGCGGTGCAGTAATGTGTTACTTGCAGCAGAACACATCACACAATGTGGTTTTGTGCATCCTGCCCATCTGAGCTTCACACTTGCTGACAGTTCCCTCTGGTTTGGCTGATTTGCTCTCAGTTCAGGAAGGACACAATGCCCAGGAAAGCTCATGGCAAGAGAAAATCCACTCAGAGGTATGTGACAAAGGAAAGGATGTAAGGGCTACGTGGTTTTAAGACAGTTATACAGGTAGTAGACATTTTAAAGTAAACTCAGGAAGACGGACTCTGCCAGCACAGGCATCCACTATGAGAAAGGTGAGATAAACCTTTAAAGATGTTGTAGCCATGGATTTTAGTGTTCAGTCATTGGAAGGTTGGTCAATGCTGGCCCACAGGATGCAAGGGGCACAGTGCTCAGTGTGTGTTGGTGCTGCTGTCCAAGGTGTGGAGGCAGCAGGGTGGGGACACAAGGCTGGCAGCTCCTGCAGCAATGGTGGGAGGAGGTTTCCCTGAACAATGCTCTTCTAGAACCAGCAGCATACTCCAGAAAAGGTAAATCCACTCAACTTCCACGACTGATAAAATACCTTTGGTGCCCTATTGCACCACCATGCCAATTGAATTTCTCAATAGAGAAATTCAAAGAGGAACAAGAGGGAAGGGGCCATAAAAATAAAGATGTCCATGGTTCCAAGAAGTGCCAGGGCATGCTGGTGACCAGCTACCCCTCCTCAGTCCCAGTGCCAACATCTCATCCACACAAAAACCAATGGCACAGCCTCTCTCCTTCTGGACCTGCATGGCTCAGATGCAGTGAGTCAGAGGGGGCTGTGCCTCCTCTGCAGGTCCCTCTGGAGGTCAAGGGCTCCTCATACAGATGATGCCAAAGAACAGAAAGCTGTAAACCCATGAGGGCTGCATGGTTAGAAGCTCTTTTTACAGGAGTTTGTGCTTTATATGCTTCAGAAGCAGGAAGACATTCTGTCTGCTCATTCTGGAGATTTCTGTCCTGTGCTCATCTGAATGAGCTTTGGAGAGGGAGAATTTAATTTTGTTTTGTTCAGAAAGCACAGTTTGTGCCCTGCCCTTCTCCAAGAATGTGACAACACTAATATCACATTATTGCACAGCAACGTCCCCAGTTGGAATTTGGAACTGGAAACACTAAGTGGGAGATCAGCTGACATCAGCCCTACTCCTACAAAGGCTGCAGAGCATCTCTAATGCCTACACACCACTCCCAGCACTGCTTCTCATAATAGTTCCTATTAGAAGACCAAAAAACCACTTTAGTCTTGTTCCAAGTCAATCCCTACCTTTGGAAAGATTTCTCAGTTTGTCTATGGACATCCCAAAACTAATTTTATTACAAAACAAAGGAAAATCTTTGGCCTTAAGGATATGCACTAATTAGTTTTGTCTTACATCAGCCCTGCTACTGTTGCCCCTCTCTGGTTGTCTCCAACATGTTGGTTCTACCAAGGCTTAGTCAAGGGAGAGTCTCTATGTCCAGAGGAATTTTCAGAGGCTCCACTGAGGACCTCTCTGTCTTGGGGATCCACTTGGATGATTTTCCAGATTTCAGAGGTTCTGTGAAAGGACTAGAGGCAATAACAGATTATGAATATAGTTACAGTTAAAAATACATCACATTTTCATTACGCATGACCAAAGTCATTAAGAAAGCATGACCAAAATAATTAAGAAAGCAATCTGGTGTGCTATTTTCATTTAACAGATCAAATCCAGTTTATTCAGTCAATGCCATTAATTAGTCATTTGCATGAATATTTGTTCCTACAGGGGATACACTTCAAAATATTCCCACAAGTATGAGAACTCCTGCTATCTGAGACAGCAGGTGTGTGGCAGCAGGGGACACAGGGACAATGGGCATTGCAAGAACGACTTGTGTGGCTGCGTAATAGTCCTGTGGTGTTGTTACTGCTTGTCCATTACCAAAGCCTCACTAAATTGCCTTTTTTTTCTTTTTCTTTAATCTTGAGCAGGAGAAGGTGGTTTAAAATTATTATAATAGGTTGATTTGGAGCACTGCATTCTGCTGCTTCCCATTTCTTGCTGCTGCTCCGAGTTCCAGGACCCCACAGTTCATGGTAAACAAATAAGACAACATGGGCATGCGAGCTGTGAAGAAGTCTGCTCTTTCATGCACAGCTAGAGCTGTTTTGCATAGCTCTTTCCTGCCTGAATTGGAGTGTGTCCCTGGGGAACACAGCAGGTACTTGTGCTCTTCTCACTTCTGATTCCGCACCCACTTTGGTTTGCCTACCCTAGAGATCAAGTGTGACAGTCAGACTTTTCTATTGAAGTAGTTACTGTTCAAAAACATTACTTTTAATCCACTGTGGGGTTATTTTTTGAGTCAGTGTATATATTTTAATACATCATTTCAGTCTCAAAGGCAGGGGATGAGCAGTGCCACAATTGTTTGATGCTGTGTTATCCCTGCAAGGAATACAGAACCTGCTGCTGGCTTTTCTCTGCCCCTCTGCCTGCTCCTGCTGGTGTGACCTTGGCAGCTGCAAAGCAACAGATGCCTCTTCCTCACTTGTTTATCCGTGTGAGAGAGGCTTCTGAGGCCCCAATTTCAGTGCCAGCTGTGAATGGTCTCCAAATTGCTTTCGCAAAGTTTGCTTCCTCTGAGTCTGGCTTAGTGTTCCTGCTCCCTGTGTTCTTAGGGATCAATATTCACTGACATTTTCCCCCCACAGCTCCTGGTTATTTCAAGGTAGCATGTTGTTTTAGGAGTGGAAGAATTTATTTCTTGGCTCTTTTTTTTCTCCTTCCTTCCTTCCTTCCTTCCTTCCTTCCTTCCTTCCTTCCTTCCTTCCTTCCTTCCTTCCTTCCTTCCTTCCTTCCGCCACAACATATATTTTGGAACTGAAATATCCATGTCAGAAAATGTAAAAGCCATCACCAGGGATGAGAAAATATCAGCCCCCCCCTCCCAAAATCACTATCAAGCAGAGAATCCCCATGTTCACAACAGCTGCAAACATATTAGGCTGTTTAGCAGCTTGGAAAAGAGAGAGCCTCATCTTCATTTTTAGCTCCAAAGTGATTTATAGGATGAATAAATGATCTGCATATAAGATGATGACTGGTTTAAATGTAAATGTTGTGAAAGACTTCTTATGTAAGCACATACATTGCCTGAGACATCCTTGTGCATAAAAGCTGCAGCTGGAGCAAGCGGCTTTTTAAGCATTTGTTTTATGAAGTACACTTTTCATCACAATGGTTGCTATTTTTCATTTAATTTTATATCAGCTTTAACAAAAGAAAAAAAAAAAGGCAAAAAATCCTTTAACTCGCAACATGAACCACACACTTTTAATAGTGAGGGTATGCAAAATAATGACACTGTTAAATGGCTGAGTAAAACACACATTCATCCTAAAGATGTCTCATACTTGAAAGTTGTACCATGAAAACCTCTGAAGTCTCACAGGTGATGAAGGCATAAAGACCAAACAACCCCAGTTTCTGAACAAAAACCATATGTATCCTGAGGCTGGGCAGGCTGAGCCCACCTTTGGCCATTTGGAGAGGAGCTCCTCAGGACTGCCACCACCTGTAGCAGAGGGTGTGACCACTGGGCCCTGAGGAGTGGTGACCCACTGAGCACCATGTTAGCCTCATAACTTCTCTCAACTATTCCCAAACAACACCAAGAGTGCTAAGATGTCTCCTCTGCCACCTGCACTGGTGTTTTCTCTGGTGTTCAGTGCCTCCCCAACAGCTCCCGGGAGCTGGATGGGTTGTGGTGACCATTGCCCTCAGTTTCTGGTGGGGACTATGATGGTTGTGAGGATTTGTAAGCTGGTGTGTTTTTTATCAAGTTTTTCTAGACTTCTTGGGATTAAATCTGTTGTGGTAAGCATATGTTACTGCATTCCTGCTAGCTCTGTGGTAGATAAGCTTTTCCTCCAACCTAAAATAACCTCCTCAAGAGTCTGAACAATGAAAACACTGCCAACACTTGTCTTCTCTGAAAGAGGCACAAAGGGACCCAAAGCCCTTCCTTTCTGCTTCATGTCTTTATTTTTGGAGAAGGCAAGCCCACAGTGTTTTCAGATTTCTGTTCTCAAGTCTGAAAGTGGAGGGAAGAGGCAGAAAACAACACTTGGGCAAAACTCCACTGAGCAGATAAACCAAGTAATGCACAGATTCACGTCACCTCACTCAATTTCCCTCTGTGTGCCTCAGTCCCCACCCTGCATTCACCTTTCTGGACTGCAGGTCTTGCACACTACATGTCCTTATCCCAGAGGACACACAAAACTGTTACTGGTATGCTGAATGCCCTCTAGTGGAAATGCAATTTATGGAAAATGGCCCAACTGGGAAGGTCTACTTAGAACCCCAACGCTGAGGTTCAAGTGTGTGTTTACTAAAACAGGTAAAGGAGGTAAACAGAATTAGCTTATTACTACTGCAACTCCAAGAGTTGCTTCTGTCGTGATGAAGCAAACAGAAACCAGAATACTGCCTTGCTCCATGTTTTTTTAAAAACTGACCAGCAGTTTTGGTGTGGCATTTGTAGCACCTTAGAGAGCTTTCATTTCCGTAAGCATGCTAGTACTATGTCATTGTTTTAACTGCCTTAGAGAAGTATTCTTCAGCTCTGAGGATACTGCACCAAACCAGATTGCCAACTCACTTGTAGCCAGATGACACAGTAAAGAAAGTGGAAACCTTACAGCATGATGTACAAACACATGCAGTCCATAACCACCCAAATAGAAACCTAAATAGAAGAAATAATTCAAGTAGTGTAGTGGTGAAGTCCTGATCTTTTGTATTTATTTGATCTACCTGTAGCACAAGAAAATTAAAGCTGAAGAGATGCATAACATCTATATATCCTCTACATCTTACAGGAGAACAGCAGGGCTCTGGGCACAGCAAAAGGGGGAAAAGGCATCCTTTATTTATCATTGATAATGTTCATTAATTACAGAGACAGCAGGTATTCAGCAATGCCACCTTGGGCACTCAGGTGGGGCTGGAGCAGGGGCAGATTCACAGCCCCTGATGTCCTGCAGGCAGAGGGGGTGAAACCCTCACATTGCCACTTGAAATGACAAAGGGTGCCTCAACCTCGTCCCTGCTGGAAACAGGGATGAGTCTTTAAAAGGCTGTGACTGTCAGTGGCACAAGAATAGCAGCAGCAGAGATGGGATGTCCAAAATGTACAGGCAGTATAATGAAAAATTCTCTTGCCAAGACTGCTCCCTGTGCCTTCCCATCTGAGGTGTTTGTTCCTTTGGGGTCTGAGAGCCAGGCTGAGGCAGGGAATGGCTCTGGATGGCTGAGTGTTGCTGAAGGGTGCTAGGAGTGCTGGGCAACACTCACTGGGGGATTGAGGACCTCTGTTTAACTCACTGTGACTCAGCATTACCTTGAGATTGCCCCAACCCGGTTTACAGAGCATCACACTCTTTTATGAATATGAATAAAATACAGTACAGCCTCCCCAAAACACTGCACAAGTACTCTGATGTACTTAATCATAATTTCCCACACTCAATCCAAAACAAGAAGTGTATCCTTTCTATAGCACTCACTAGTGAGCTTGTCTCCAACACAGTTTTTCCTACATTATTGTTTGATTTGGTATCTCTGACCTTTTGATTTTACCATATTCTGAAGACAGCAAAGTAGAAATAATGACACAAACATTTCAAAGTAGCCTTTGGCTGTGAGCCTCTGAATTCTTGTGCAAAAAAAAAACAAAACCAAAAAAAACCCCAAAAAAACCCAAAAACCAACCAAACAAACAAACAAAACAACAACAACAACAACAAAAAACCCCAGTGATTTAATTTAGTTTAGAAAATCGCACAAAGAAGGGAAGTTGAGATATTTTGAGACTAACAGAAAGTTCCATAACATGGTTACACAAAGCTATGCAGGAATGTGGATTTTTCACCCGGAATATAAAACCCTTAGGGAATCACACAAGTGTGAAATGTGAGCTAGAGTGTGAGAGGGCAAACCGGAGTGAGCCATTTTCTTGTCACAGATAATTAATGCATGTCTCATTTACACATTTCATGTCACTGCACATATGAAATATTCTTGTCATATGTGCACACATAAAAATCAGCTACAGGTGGTGCATGTGACTGCCTGCATATGCTGTAACACAACACCAAAGTCCACAAAGAGGCCAAAACTGAGCCCACTCCTCTTCCAGCTGGCTCTTATCCTGCCCTGGTTACAAGAGGAGATGCAGGATCATTTAGAACCCACCCACCAGGGTGGGCAGTGGGAGACCAGTGCCATGTGCACAGATCAGGCTTTGCTGTAAACAGTGTGTCCTGAAAAACCCTGGGTCAGTGCCAAACTCTACCTGTGGAGTATCTGCAATGTGTTGCCTTTGGAAAGCTCACAAAGTTTCACAATCATGCATGAACTTATGCTAGAAACAAGCTGCATCACCCATCACTGCATTCTCTGTTGAGCAAATCAGAATTTTTGAAACAAGAAGGGGCAGATTTCATCAGTCCTGAGAACACTATCAGCCTGTTATTGCAAATATTACCCAAAGACATCTTTTTGGACACATTTTCCAGGGATAATAAGGCAGCTTATGGCTTATATTTATTCATGGAATCAGCAGTCTTTTCATTTCTATTGTTCATCTCTGTAGATCAAGACTTCTACCAGTGTGGGAAGTGGCTGGAGGATGGGACATTTAGAGGCTTAATCTGCAAGAGCCTGAAATAATAGAAATAGAAGCTGGCCAGCATAAAAAAAAAAAAAAAAAAAAAAAAAAAAAAAAAATCCATCTGCCTTATGGAGCAATCCAGAGCACCAAGTTAACTAATTCTCACCTTGAGTTGTGGTTTGGTGACACCAGAACAAGCAGCAGCTACTCTGAGAGGATTAATAGGAGCAGAAAATGAAGAGATTGATGGGCAATGTATCTGAGCTCAGCATGAAAGGGAAAATGTTGTACAAAGTTTTAACAGACATCATTCTTCAGAAGTACCTGCACTGATCACTTTGCCCCTTCCAGCAGTCAAAGAAAAGTCAAAGTACATGGGAAAACTCTAAGCAACAGATCAGGCTTTTAATTATGTCCAGAAATGAAGAGACAAGCTTTCCAAAATAGCTAAATCTATTTTCAACCTTTTCGCCCCTTCAGAGATGCCAGAGGCAGGCTGCATGTGATTAAAAGCTACAAAAATAGCAGTTACAGTCTTGCAAGGATGCTTTCAATTGGCGTTTTCTTTCAACTGATTTCACTTCAGATAATATTGGCAGCAGGATGCCATAGACCTGATTAAACAGTTCATCTTAACCATTGAGTGCCAGCCTGAGACTGTTGGTTCTGCTTTGTGGTAGTGGTAGAAGGCAAATAAATATTCACTTACAGTCCACCCAGCACTGCATTTTAATACTTGCTTATCAAATGGTCCATTAGGATGGCAGGAATTGTAATAAAATAAACCCTTTTGTATCTCAGTGTTAAATAAACTCTGCAGTCTCACATTCTTTGGTACAGACACATTCTCCAGCAACATAGAGGATTCAGACAGCTGCGTTAGAGAAACCTGCTCTAAAGATTTAATTTTCACCCCAATAACAATATGGTTTTTTACCTGAAGTTTATGCAAACACAGATGGTAGAATAAGCCCTTATGATGCAGGTAAGCCTTTGCTGAAAGAGTAGAGTTCTCACTGAATTGTGAAACATGATACCAGAACATCACTTTGACTCTCCTCCCATGAGGAAGAGGGGTAGTTAATTTGTTTGGGATGAATCATTTTTTGGGGATACAGAAACTTAAGTATATTAATCAGATTTTGCACTGTAAATGAGGTTTAAATTTCTATAATCAGAGATAATTGATTGCAAAGAAGTCTGATAGAGCTTCCATCCTGGCAAAATGCTGTACATCTTCTCCCAGGCACTGAAGCTCCTTGATGCTACTCTGCCTCTGTGAAGTGGCTCAGAGTGGCTGTAAGTGCAAGGCACATCAATTTTGAAGCCTCCTTACATAGTAAGGGAAAGTGCAATGCCAACAGGAAAAATGAACACCCATTTTTTGTGTGCTGAAATCAAAACCAAAAAAAAAGCATCTCTTCATAGAATAGTCCTGTAGTATAGTTGCATACAATCAATACAGCCACCATATAAGATCATTTCATTGAAATGAAAATGAAAATTTTCTAAATGAAAAAGAACTTTTTTATTTGCATACAGTATTTGTATTACAACAGCCAAGGAGCTGCACAGCTGGGGGCTCCCTGTGCTTTGGGCTAGAGGAGTTTTCAACACAACAGACCCTGCAGAGAATACCTTACAGTCCAATAAGAATATTCTGCCTGCCACCTGCACAGCACACTGCTGCCTGCTCCTGAAGAGTCTGTTTTTACTATCAGTGACTTTCTCTCTGCACACAGGACTGATATTTCTTTTTCCAGTCCTCACTTCTGAAGCACCCTGTAGAAGACTCTTTCCACGTGTGCAGCATTGCATCTCTGTAGCTTTCCTGCACACACAAAGATTGAATGGTTCACATTCAGTAGCTTTTGGTGATGTTACACCTCAGTTTGGGTTGAGCAAGGATTTAAAATGTGCAGTTCCCTGCGCAGGTGAAGCTCTTGGCAGGTGAGATTTGGTGGAACCTCCACCAAGACCACAACCTTACTGGGGGCTGAGACCTGGTATTGACCCTGCAGCTCAGAATTACCAAAATGTGCAATTTTGTGCCGGGTATCAAGAGGTAATTCCAAGTCCAGGGCTTATTTCCTTTCACACAATGCACATCTAAAGAGTCATTCATGAATAAGACTCCTGATCCTACCCAGTGGGATGTGGTGGTGTATTTATAGTCCAGAATCCATTACAGTTAATACTGCACTATTTGCACTCATCTGCCATAAATCTAATACTGTTGTTATGGCTGTCCTGCTTAATGTACTCCAGGAATGCTCTTCAAGCCAGTATCAATTATATTTGCAAATAAACTAATGCTTTGGGTTAAACAAAGTGAAAACATTCTTCCTCTGAGAAATTTAGTACTTTGTATCTGCATAGAATCCAAGTGAATCTTGTTTTTTATTCAATTAAGCACCACAGATGACAACAACGATCCAGAAAACATTAAATGAAAACATTGATTCTGCAATAATAATGTTGGATGAGCCATGAACTGCTACCAATAATATAATCATGACACATCAAACTCAATTACAACTTCAAAGAAGTCCTTTTATTTCACAGTAATTATTTAATATTATTTTCAGCTTGACTCTTTTATCACTGGCATTTGCACCAAGATGTGACCAAATTTTAATAAAAGCTGGTATTTTGTGACCTCAGTCTAAATACCTGGCACATAAACTATTAGGCAGCACAAATGTTATAGAATGTGTTCTTATCCTGTTCCTCTTTGACATTACTGTTTTCAAGATTAGATTGGGCAGGCACATCAAGCCAGAGCCTTTGCACCAAAGCCAGACATTAATTTTTCTTTGTCTTTTGCAAACCAGCAGGTCCCTGATGATGGTCTGGACAGGCCAGGCTTGAACCTTACTGGAGTTAGGAGAGTTTACAAAGAGAGGGTCTTTGACCTTTCCTTTCTGCATTAAACAAAAACAAAACCAAAACCAAACAAAAACAAACAAGCAAACAAAAAACAAAACAAAAAAACCCCAAAAAAACAACAAAGAAACCCCAAACCCCAGTGAAAACCCAGATCCAGAGGTTTGCAAATGGATACACGAATAAAGAATTTCCAGTCTAAACCCTTGTGCCACCATGGACCTGATACAACAGAAACTTTTTGCAATATAGTGTCTCATGATGAGTGAGACTTTGTCAAACATCCATCCCTGCCTTGGTATAATGGTTTAAAAGCCAACACCTATTCTCATTATAACCACAGCACAGCCCTTAAAATGTCACTTTTCCCTTACAGATCAGGATTCTTTTCAGCAGCCTTCTTTATAATTATGTTTATTATCAGCATCAATTTCCATTTCTCCAGGCCCCCCAGAGGAACAGCAGATGCCTTTCAACATTTACAAGGCAAACTGGCAATAATTGCCTTCCCCACTATGGAAATTCCATCGGTGCTGGGGTGATGTGAGGCACAGCAAACCCTAATGGTACCTAAGTCAGGCACTAAGGAATAGCACCAGCCTGTTTTTAACAGGATTCCCTTTGGCTGTCGATCCCTTACTCAGGACTAAAATACATCTGCAAAGAGGGGAAGTATTTATGATAAAGAATAGTGCAGACAAGCATGTTTGGAGAGGTTGCCAGAAGGTACAACTAAATCTTCAAGAAATACTCTTGTGTGGAGATTTCTTTAAAATCCTCACACAGTGAGGCATGTGAGAAGCCCAAATTCCATTAAAAAAGAAGAAAAAAATCAATTTCTGTCCTTCCTGAAGAAAGGGGAAAGATTGACTTCATTAACACAAAGTGCAAAACCCAGGAGAGAGAAAAAGAGGCTTGAAAATACATATCCTTTTAAAATGCCAGTACTCTTTTTCTTTATTTTAAATGCTGATATATTTTTCTTTTTAGTATGTTTTATTACTTCTTGCACTTTCAGGTCTGACAGTACAGCAGCCCATTCACCTAAACATTTAGCAAACTTGACAGTATTTAGCTCTAATAACTTGAGAGCCTGAGAAAGCACAGGAACATCATCATTTCATGCCTCAGATCTGTTTAAGAACAGATACAAAGTACTGCTCACAAACCGTAACAGAAACAATATTGTCCCAGCAGTAAAAGCACAGAATGGAAAAATCATGGAAATATTACCCATTTTCAAGTTCCATGAAAAAAAAATAAATAAAGAAGAGCAAGTGAAGAGGATTTTGGTCATGCTGATTTAGCTAGTGAAACTCTAAAGGAAAAATAGAAGTTTAATGCAGGGTAATGAAATTGCACATTTTACATTTTCTTCTCAGCTTGAAGAAGACCCCCTGGTTAAAAGTGAATTTTAACTAGTTTCCAATATGTAAAATTTAAAGGCTTTTTGTGTTTTTGTAGTTAGTTGTGCTGTTGCTATCTGTGATAAAGTGATACTAAATGGCCTGAGTGCATCAGTCTGGCAAATGTTGTAATAAAATTGGAGCCTGCAAGTGCAGCCACCTCATATGTGAGGCCATTTCTGAATGAAGGACATATTTGCAGCAGCAAGCAAGTCCAAAACCACAAAACACATTACATTGGATCAAGTTAATGATCAGTTTAATAAAGCTTGTATTATGACAGCCAGAATCAGCCAGATTAAACTGCAAAAGTACTTTCACAAACCTGCTGAAAGGCACAAATTTTCTGTTATTAGTATTCCTTCCAAAAACTCTTTTTATACAATTCTAATCTTTATGCTGATGATTGTGAATGCTTTTTGTTCATGTAAACACAGGAGCACACAGAAGACCTGACTAGAAATACAAATGGGTGAATTCAATGTGTAGAAAACATAATTAATTCCAGGAAGTGTAAAAACCAGAAAGGATTCTATGCTTCCAGTTTAGCTTTTATCTTCATCCCCTATACTTAAATTTTAATTTAAATTGTGGAGTTTGACTATATACCTAAAAGGTGCTGCTGCTAATCAAAACAGCAGTACTCTTAATTTTGATATGTTTCCATATTCTTCCCAAACCTGTGAGAATTAAGCTCTCATCTTCTTTTGCGACAACAAGATCCATGTGTGAAAATAACATCTGTGTGTTCAATTTGAACTCAAATATTAGAAATGTGAGACTTATTGCTTGTTCAAAAGTTTTTATTTTCTCTTCCCTGGACCATGCCTTGCAGCAGGACTTCAAGAGACACAGGGAAATATGTGGGGAATAGGTAAGGACAACTATTTAACAGGAGTCTGGGTGGGGAATCTCATGGCTCTGGTTTCTGCTACCCTGGTTTCTTCCTCTCTGTATCTTCTTGTGCATCTGTTCATCAGTGACCATGACCATTTGCATGTGAGGAAGGGGAAAAGATGTCCTGATATTCTGTTTAGTCCCATTCCCTTCCTTCATCCTCTTCTACTGTAACAGAAAAGGCTCCAAAATTAAGGATTCCTGGCAGGACACCTTTGATGTCCTCCTTGTGGTCTCCTTTCCAACAATAAACATCACCGTTTAAGAATTCTCCAGTCAGAAAATTTACTTGAGCCTCTAAATATACTCATCAGACACCTCTGGGCCCAGCCCTGCATGCAACATTCCCAGTGAAACCACAGTGCTTACTTATATAATTATATTATTACATTATAATTATCCACCGTATTATCCTCTGTATTATCCTCTGTCCCATTTTTAACACATTTCAACATCTTGTTTGCATTTTGTTAATTCCCTTTTTTTTTTCCTGAGTCCTGTTAAGCTCCTGGCCTTAGTGATGTATTGTAGTGATGTAGCTCCAGAGGTGCACTGTCATCCAAGCAATTACTGTTGTCCATTATCAACTAATTTCCATTGTCTGTAGGAAAAGTCAAGGTCACCCTCTTGCACTGCAGCTCTGGGCTGATCACCCAAAAGGATATGCCACTAATAATTACTATTTAAATGCTACAACAGATGAATAGCAAGCACATTAACAGTGGTTCAGCTATGAAGATTATGCTGGAGGAGGAGATTACCACAATGCTGGATCCCTGAAGGTGCTGAGTATTTACAATTCCCATTTGAATTCCTGCTGGGGCAGTGCAAGGGGGCTGTCTGGCAGGGTAGGATGCAGCACAGGTATGTCTGGGAGGTGTGCTCCCTGTGCACCATGGGACAGATCCCACTTGGAATGAAAATCTCACCTGCAAGAGACCTGCTACTGCTTTTTCAGTCTGCAAAAGAAGATAGGACACCCCTGGAAATAAATGCACCCTAGAATGAAGAGGAAAGTGGGGATGGAAAAAAAAAAAAGTTGCCCCTTTGTATATCTACTGCCTCACAGGGACACAGAGAGTCAATTTAATACTGACCTATATCACTTTGGAAGGTGAAGAGACAAGGAAAACATCACACACAGGAAAGAGATGGCCAGCTGCCCACTGCTGTTGCTTTGGGAGCTCCCATCTCCAGGCAGGAGCAGGAATTCTGTTTGGGGAAGGAGCCCAGCACAGAGGGAAATGTTAAAAATATCACACTGCATTCTTCATCTTCTAACAAATATTTGCTGACATCGCATTCAGCTGTGCTGGAAACAATCTAGTTTGCCATCATTAATACTTTATGAGGTCAGTCATCACCCCTGACAGAGCTGAGCTCCTTTCAGTCAGAATGGCGCCTGAGGGGCAGCCCCTGCCAGCACTGGACACAAAGTTTTGTACAGCCTAAAGCCTTGAATGGCTTGTGTTGGCTCTGACCCTCACTATACCTGTATTTTGGCACAAGGAAGCACAAGGTTTTCCCCTTTGTCTTCTACATTTTAAGTCTAAAGCTCAAAAGAAGGAAAATGTTGCACAAGGATATCTAACCTGATGCAAATAGATCATGCACAATATATGTTTGCTCTTTGGGTCTCTGTTATCCTCCCTCTGCAATGTTACTGACACTATTTGTCCTCCCTGGGCTAATTTTTAGTCATTTTCAGGAGACAATGTGCATTTATTAAGCAGATCGATATTTTGCATGCTATGCTTTCAGAAAAGTCAGATAAATTATGGACTTTGTTTGACATTTGTCTTCTGGCACAATAACATGTTCCAGAAAGTCAAGTGAATTGATAAGGCAAGAACTCCCTTTCCTAAGTCCAAGCAAAATATCCTCCATCAGTCATATTCTTACCAAAGTGTTGCTTTGGCACTGGATTTTTCATGAGCATGGCTTATATATAGCAACTACACCAGCCATGCTGCCCAATCCTCTCCAACCACCCCATCCTTGGAGAGGGATAAAAAAAAATATCTGCCAAAGCTTTCAATTCCACTTGCTACTCCCATCTCAGTTCTCAGATGTAACTCATCTGGATCCCACGCCTTGACAATTTTTAACAGCTATAATTGCCTAAATATCTGCTCTGGCATAATCATAAAACCTTTTAGTATTTCATATTGCCCCCAGGAAAATGTATTCTAGTCTCTGATATGACCTTCAGCTTTTTCTCTAAATACTAATGGCACAGAACCCATGGAGGCTTTTTGCAATGACAATCTCATCTGTCATTCCCTACTCATGTCTCTGAATGCCCTCATTGACCTCAGCATTCCTACATTTTTCTATGATATTAAAGGACGTTGCTGCTGTTTACCCACAAGCCAGTTACTGTCTAGCAGGCCCAGTTCAACTTTTCAGTGCCTTTTTCTATTTTCTATGTGTTTTTTTTTAAAGGAAAGTCATAATTAAACACTCCCTCAATCTCTTTATCCACATGCACACAAACATGCGTTTGGGAATAGGTTTTAGATGCATTCTACTTTAGATAGGTAACTTTCTTTCTTTAAACCTCCAGCACATTGGGACACTCACAAAAGGAAGAGAGGAAATTATTAAAAAAAAAAAAAACCCTTCAAGTTTTACATCCAAATCTTTGAGGGTTTGATACATCTGATCCTTGAATTCATCTCTGTTTGCAGAAGAAACTCAGGGGCTGAAACACTGGAAAGAACCTGCTCTCAGCAGAGACCCTTAGGGCCACATTCTCATTCTTGTTCAGCTTCTTCCTATGCCAACTCTTGTCAGAACAACATAAGGGGAGGTAAAATAAATTAAAATGAGAATGAGGATGACACGCCTTATCCTCTGTCTTTCCCAGAAATTCAGATTTTCCCTGGTATTTTTCCCCCACACACTACACACTTTTCTAAACACCAGGCTGAACTGTTCCCCACATGTGACCAGCTCAAATACCTTGTGGCTGGTGACAATTTTTCCATGCTCAAATGCATTTTCTCATGCATCTTCCCTTTTACCATGTTGGTACCTCTGTTTTCTCTGCTGAAACCCACACCCATAGGCTGCTCTGTCCCTTGGGGTAATCAACCACTCCAAAACATTTTAATTCAGGCTCATGAACCACTCCTCCTTCATCTTCACCACAGGTTTTGTGTATATTCAAACATCTCCTTGGTAGTAAAGCACACAGACAAGTAGCAGTCAAACAGAGAGGAAGGATTCCTGTGTCCCATGTGTGTCTGAGCAGTTACTTGAACATTCCAAACAGGCATTCGGATTTTGGGGAGTAATATCACACAGAATCATAGAATCATACAAAGGCTTGCGTTGGAAGGGACCATAAAGATCATCTGTTCACCATGGGCAGGGACACCTTCCACTAGACCAGGTTGCTCAAAGTCCCACCCAATCTGGCCTTGAACACTTTCAGGAGACGGGAATTTCTTCTTCATATGTAATCTAAATCTACCCTCCTTCAGCACAAAGCCATCCTCCCTTGTCCCTTGCCCTTTTAAAAGGCCCCTCTAGAGCTCTCTTGCAGGCCCCCTTTAGGTGCATGCCATACAAATCTACTTTTCTCACAAAATGCTCTCAAGTAAGCCAAGTTTATTTAAGCATATTCCCTTCCTCCCCTCCACCCAAACACATTAATTTCTGTTAGCAGAGATGAAGTTAACTTCATTATCTGTGAGTGTTTATAATCTCCATGTCCCTTTGTAGTCTTTTACTTTCCTGCCTACTACTCACAGTTCCTCCCTATACAGAACCACACACAAATTCATTAACAGACTGTTTACTCCCTCTTCAGGATCATTAAATGGAGATGCTAAATGAGACCTGACCTAACACAGCTGCACTAAGCATTTCCTTGTAAACAGAGACTTTTCCATTTATCAAAAACTCTGTAGTAATTTTCAGTCCACAC
This sequence comes from Onychostruthus taczanowskii, assembly GCF_017590055.1. Classification (NCBI taxonomy): domain Eukaryota; kingdom Metazoa; phylum Chordata; class Aves; order Passeriformes; family Passeridae; genus Onychostruthus; species Onychostruthus taczanowskii. The sequence continues at coordinate 18,724,983 of NW_024500349.1, forward strand.
AAAGTTGTTTATATTGAGGCAATTTCTAAAAGTTTTCAAATTCAGACTTGACCCATTATTTTACCCTGACAGAAGTTAGTAAAAAAAGGCCCATAACTCAAACAAGAGTTCTTCAAGACATTAAACTGATGTCTGAGGAAGTTCTCTCCAAACTCTTATGAAAGGCTGAATACATCTATGGAGCCATGAAACAAAACTGGAAATGTGTGGTTCTCTTCAGCTGGAGACACTGTGTGCAGGGCACCAGCCACAGCCAGCCCTGGGCTGCTGAAGAGCACACATCAATTGGAAAGAGCCCAGAAGAGGCTCACAATTTTCCAAAAATGCATCATATCTGAGGAAAAACTGGAAAGAATTCAGATGGTTTAATTTAGAGAGGCAGATGCTGAGGAGATGTAACATCTCCCAGGAATGGTGTGGGTATAAATAAACTCACCTTCGGACACAAGGGTGACCTACATGACCTTTAGAGATCCTTTCCATTCCTATTTTCTCTGATGTGTTGATTGTGTAGGTTGTCTGCCCATATTTCTCTCACAGACATCAGCCATCACAGGCAGAAGCCCCGCAGCCCTGAACCTTGCATTCTACACCCCAAATGCACCCACAGCTGCTCCAGGATTGCATCTCCCCTCAGACCCCTTGGCTGAGGCACTGGTTGCTCAGTGTCCTGCCAAATCTTCATTTCAAGGGTGGGAAATTCAGCAAGGGCTGTAAGGAAGATGAACACTGGAACTGCTGCACCCCAGGACACCGAGACCATGGGGAAAGCCTCCCCTGGTGCATCAGAGAAAATCTCAGCTCTGGATGCTCCCCTGGGTCACCCACCATGGAAGGAAGACACCCACCAGGCAGAAACTCCCTTTGGGAAGATGGCTCTGGGTGGCCCAGGAAAGACAGGGAAGCTGCTGGCAATGCTGCTGTCTGTTCCAGCATCCAGTCTGCCCTTCCCTGAAGCAGGATATCCCTCAAGTCCTGCTGCACTTATCTTACTGGCATTTTTCACACTTCTAACCACCCTCTTGGCCTTTCTAATGAAGAGATACTCAGCACAATTTATTACAAGAGGTCACTTGCATCAAAGCACTTGTGTCTAGTCTTTATTTCTGATAATACTTAGAGAAAAATCTTTTCCCTCTATTTTTCTCTTCTCTAACAAACAAGGACATGAATAATTTCCCATTTATCACTTCTTAACTATCACACTTGGTTTCAACAAACCCTTCCTAGCCACTCCCAAAATGCTGGTGAGTGAACATGTAACTTCCTACATCCATCCCCATCTCCAAAACAGCTTATTTTTATGCTCTCCTTCATTTCTGAATTTGCACAATCTATTTACAAATATAAATACTTTACTTTAATAAGGCTGACATGTTTTCTTTCATGCCCATAGTCTGCAGATTAAATCTGCTGCTTCATTAATTTGCACTCAGAGTGCCCATCTCTCCTTCCCTCTGACCAAGGCTTCTGCTCTGCTTTGTGTTCCCTGCTGCACTCACCACATCCTCCTCTGCTTCCCTGGGGTTATTAATTGCTCCTTTTTCCCAGGCAAAGCCTGCATACAGCTGGACAAAATTTCTCACATTTAGGAACCATTGTCAGTTCAGGCATTTGGAAGGAGGGATATTTGGTTTTAATCAGGTACTTTGGGCAACTTTGTGCATCTCTCGTTTGATCATCAAAAAGGAAAAGCTACCTGTGTTTTCTTTTAAAAAGCTCTGTTTGACAGCTGGTTGTGTAATCCAGCCCAGAGGGCAGATGGAACTCTTGGTGAGACACACAGAATCTTTTCTTTGATCACAGAGCTTCATGTAAACATTTTCCCTCCATTCCCTCTGCTCATTTACAACACACGCTCTCACCCCACACCCTCCAGCTCCTTGCAGCTCTCCTGCTGCCCTGGCTCTATGCAGAACCTCATCCCCCCCGTGTCCCCAAGCCAGGCAAGTCACCCCACATTTCAAAGGAAAAGGGGAGATTATTGCCAGTTTTCCATTCTCCCCAGCGGTTTGGCTCCTGCTGACCCCGGCAGCCCAGAGCCTCCCCCACTTTGTGCAGCTGGGAAGGCAGACAGGCTCATCAGGCACCAGGGGAGTTGAATTCTCTGCAAAAATACATCCCCTAAAACACCCTGCTGGCTGCTAATGACAGCACAGCTCCCTCCACCACCAAGAGACACAGGAGAGAAGCATATATGAAAAGCTGATTGTGTCAAGGCTCAAACAGAGCAATGTTTCTTGTTGTCTGTTTTCCACCTGCAGCCAGGCATTGCTGGCTCTGAGCTAGTGGAGCATCAGCAAAGGAGATTACATTAGCAAATGCCATGTGAGAAACGACCCACATACAGGAAAACACTAGCACTGAATAATTACAGACATGAGGCAATGGGTGTAGGAGTACCCTGTGCCAATTTTGCAAGGAGAAGGTGAGCCAAATACTCCCTTTTGCTTGAAAAAAATAGGATAAAAAATAGAGGGAAAAAAGTCTTGAGTTTCTCTTTTTTTTTTTCCTTTTTTTTTTTTCTTCTAATAATATGCAAAATTATGCCTATTCCTATTCCAAAACATTGTTCCCCGCTGGAGAAGCAGAATCCTGGACCTGCCACATCCCAGTGCTGCCATCATGTTAAGATCCATGGAGAGCAGGCTGAGCTCCCACAAATCATGGGCTGGACACTGCCCAAACAGACTTCCCATGGCCACAAAAGCTGATGATCACCCCTGCCAGAGTCTCACACAGTGCTTAGGAGCTACCCAGGGCTCACATTTTGTACCACAGGAAACACCAGGAAAGAAATCACATTTGGTATTCAAAGGTAAGGCTAAGATCATTGTGGAGATATTGGCAACTGCCCTTATCCCAAATATAAATATATAAATAATATAAATACAGATATATAGATATAAATATAAATGTGTGTACACACATTTATAAATATACATATATATAATGTATATTTTTATACACACAACACATGAAATTTTCTGTAGTTCTGTAGACTTATGCTGCAGAATGTTTGTGCATCTATGTCAAACAACTCGATGTGCCATCTGTATAAATTTCTGCTGCATCCATGGCTACAGCCTGGCTGTCCTCTACACCAGGTACTTAATTAAATGCTAATATTCAGAAAAGGCTGAGCAAGTGTCTGAACAACCAGGCAGCAAAAGCAAGCAATGAGGTAGAGAATGGATTATCCAGATCCCAACACCCAGCAGACTATTTACTGGGTTTTATTTTTCTGTAGTAAAAATACTGCACTTCATAAAATTACTTGAGTTACAGGAAATGAAACAGATGAAAAAAACAGACCAAAACTTGAATATAGCTGGATAATATCTTAGATGAAATCAATTTGCACAGACTGTGAAAAATGAAGAATGAGATTATAATGGATTATTTTAGTACAAGGTTTTGATGTTTTGTGTAAATGTTTTTGGTATTTTTGTTCCTCAAGAGAGATGTTTAATGACAACTGCTGAAAATCTATAAAATGCAGTACTTAGGAGCACCATGGAGCTGCCTTGAAGTTGTGAGTGAAATTGCATGCAGAGGATAAATATATGTTCAGCAGCAGGAGAACTACCAACAGGAAAAAACAACATTAAAGTATTTCTATTCTAACACTTTAACACTTCAAGCCCCAGGTGAACTCTTACTTTATCAGGCACAAAATTCAATAATACCCAACCCAAAGAAAAGTAACTTGTGGAGCAGAAAAATAATGCTGGCATATTATCAAAATGTTGATTGTCTAACAGAGTATTACAGAGAGAAGGACTCCACCCTGTGAATCCTGGAAAACATCATTACCTCTCAGAAAATTTAATTACCCCTTACATCTCTCCAGCATCTTTTTCTTCAACCATTCACAAGCATCAGAGTTTTGCCTAGTGCACTGAAAAATACTTCTACATCCAGAAATGTAAACAGGGGAGGAAACAGCCACAAGATTTTACATTAAAAGGAGAATTGTCTCCTCCTTGCCAGGAAAAGTCTCTTTCTGAATCGGGCAGCTCAACACACTGAGACCTTTCCAGGCTCATGATAACCTCAAACCTGACACCACCATTCTGGCCTCTCCAGAGAGTCTGTTTGGAGACAAAAACTGGCTACAATACTGCATGTTCTCTTTCCCAAGGCAAACTAAATGTAAATTGTAACCAAAATCCAAATGATCTGAAGGGGACAGAGCCTTACAAATTAAAAAAAAAAAAAAAAAAAATCCAAGATTGTTGTTCAACACATAAAATTGCAAAAAATGCAGAACTTGCTTTTTTTTTTTTGTAACCTCTTAATTTAAAATCTCATCAGCATAATCTTCTCTCTTTTAAAAAGAGGAAATTAGTGCCCAGTGATGACTTATGGTCACTAGAAGATATTATTTCTGCTAAGCTGTGGCTATAGTTGTCACTATATAAATCTCATAGAGCGATTGGGTTATTCACTCTACTGGGCTGTGACAGGTAATAACACAAATACTGCTTCAGGTCCTAATGACACTTTGCTGTGAATCCTAAGAAAGTGCTTGTCTTATTGGATGGCAAGAGTGGTTTCTTGAGTTTGGACTCTATATAAAAACTAACACATGAGCAGAGCAAAGAAAAATGTTATTTATAATCCTAAATACCATACCAATCCCCAAAGTGACAAGATCAATATTGCAGCTTGGCACTTGCTACTGTGACAGATGGTGCTATTAAAATACTGAGCATATCTTTTCTGCAGGAAAAAGAAAAATAATAAACCAGGAGATTATATGTTGTCCTCATCCATTTGCATTTTAGGTTACTAAAAATTGGAAAAAAAAATAAAGTAGAAAACACTTACATGTTCCTCTTTCAAATGTAACAAATCAGTGAAAAGGACTATTATATCCTTTTTGAAAGAGAGACGTGAGGGATGCCTGCAGCAGTGTAAAGACCATCAGAAAAGGGTCTTCATTATGTTCCCGACAGTATTTTGCATTAATTTCACCAGGGCATTTTCATTTTTAACACAAGTACAAGAAGAGATAAGGTTGGGAAGATTACTGATGTCTTTGTGAACAGCTCCATCGGCTCTGCCGGGAGTCTTTTGTGAAACACACCTGAGAAAAGCTCGGGTGAGTGTCAGTTGTTTCCCAATTCCCCAGTTATTTCAAATGAAGATTAGTTTAGGTACTTACAAAGGGTCAGCACTTGCAGAGCTCACTGTGCTGCTGAAGAACCTCCCAGCTGAAATCCTCTAAGGCTGAAAGCCATCTGCAGCAACTTTTGCAATCAAGATTATTCATTGATAGAAAGTTCTCCATTTTTATTTCTACCTATTAAGACTTCCAATTTGTTTTAATTACCTCCCCTCATCCCCATCTCTAGTGTTTAATTCTCTGTCTTGAATTCCTCAGAATTGCAACAATTGTCTTTGCTCTAGTTATTTATTTATCTGCTGGTTTAGATACTCATGCTTAGGCAAAGAGGAGGCATTGGATGTTGAATAAGGATTTTTTTTTCTACTAACTACAGCTCTGCAAATTTTCTGTGTAGACCTCGACCTGACCTTTCTTTTCCTGTGCTCTTTTAAACTACTAACTTTGCTCAAGCAAGTGCTGTTCATTATCTTCTTTTCATTACATTCTTTTCATCCTCAAGGAAATCTGACCATGTAGGTGATTCAGAAATACCTTTTTTATTAATGAGAAGTGGATGGATAAAGAATTTCCAGAGTGAGAAAAAAAACCCCAAACCTTCCTATTGGAAACTGCTTATCTTTTGCCAGGTGCCTGTGAGGGTTGAGTAGGTGAGCATGTGGACAATTCCATTTACTATCTACAGGGTACACAGAAACTTCTCTACATTTCTCTCCACAGTGGGTCCACTCAGTCAAATGATGGATTCTTCATAAAAGTGTTTATGTGGGTTTCCATGTTCCTTTAGTAGTGCTGGACAGGTTTGGGTAGTGACATAAAAGTTCAGGGATGGCTGCTGATGGTTGTTTTCCTAGGATGAACTGGATAGAGAAGATGTTTTTTAAGGCTTGAAAGCTGGAAAACAGCTGCTTTCCATGAGGGTCAAGAAATCTCTGGGCTAATAAAGGAGAAAGGTCTATTCCTAATGAATACCGATTTTTAAATGAGAATGTAATCTAAATGATGTTTCTAATGAAGCATAATCTAATAAATTCTAAAATCTCCCAAGAAGGAAATACAAATTTCAGTATAAAGTTCATAGTCACAAAAGTGCGCAACAGGAAAGTTCAGCATTGGAGCTGCTAAATGTATCATATCAGAATTTCTGTTCAAAAATTGGGGTAGAAAATGAAAGAATTGTGAACTTCCCAAAGGTAACCCTTTCCTGGGGATACAAAGAGGTGCTGGTCAAAAAGAACTAATTCCATTTAATGCAAAGTACAGCAAGTCAGAGTATTTTAATTCTTATTTTATGTGATGCTTAATCTAGGCTGCAAACATGTTCTGGAACTGAAGAGCACAGAGCTGTATTTCAGCTCTCCAGTGGAAGGATAAACCAACAACTGTTGTGTTTTACAGATGCGCAAATCTCAATCCATTAAATTAACAAACAACCAAACAAACCAAAACCCCAATCAAACAAACAAAAAACCCAAAACCCCGCAAAAAGCAAAACCCCAAACCAACCAACCAACAAAAATCCACTCACAATTTCATTGTCTCCATATGTTAAGGCCCTGATAAGGAAAAATTGTGGTCAACTATTACCTTAAATGCACCAAGGAATTTTTGAGCTAATTAAGAAGGCTTGATTTACCCACGAGACAAAATAAAATAAAAAACATCTTTGTTAATGAAAATAAATAATATCTGAGCAACTGGTAGAAGCCATTTGGTAAGTGAGGAAAGGAAGTCAAAAAGTGCTTTGGAAGAATTATGTCAGATGATTAATCCTACAAAGAACAGAACTATGTATTTATAAGGATCAGATATCTGCATTTTAGTTGTTGGCAGGCAGGGCTAAGAAGAATTTTCCATATACAAAAGCCATCCAAATACAAAAAGCCTGAGAGAAAAATTAATCCCAGTGCTGCTAAATACAATGTAGTCCATCCTAAAGGCTAAATTTTGAGAAAAAAAAAAAGTCAGTTCTATATCAGAAACTGGTTCATGTCTATAAATTTCCATTTCTGTTGAACTGAAAAGAAATAAAAAATGAAGAAAGAGACAAGACTTTTGATGTCAAGAATAGAATGCAGAATGAGAATAAATAAAATCAGGGAAGGAAGAATGAGAGAATTACATAATTCCAGCATCACACAATCACTGCCTCTGTAATTAGTGCTGACTGAGTCAACAAGTTGAACAGCTTGAACATTTTGAACAGCTTGATCTTGAAGACGAATTCTACTAGAAGCAGCAGAAATATTTGTCCTGGTATAACCCTCTCTTGTATCTAGGTAAACAGGGGACAACCAGCCAGCTCCAGGGCAGATAGGTGGGAGTTTGAGAGCCCTTCACTCATTGCCCAGGAGATGGGAAGCCCAGCAGGAATTCCCTTCCTCTTAGAGTGCTTTCAGACTCCAGGGGATGGGTTTTTTCTTCATGTGCGCCACATCTGCTTCTGTTCACAGACTTGACAATCCTCCAGGAGCTACTGCAAGGTGATGGTTACCTACTGCCCTTCTGATTTAAGTTACTTTTTGATATTCTCTTAAATTTTCCTTTTAGGGAGTTTCTAAATAACTTAGAAAGTCACAGTAAATTATGAGCAATCTTTTTTTTTTCCCCTCAGGACATTGTTGGGGGAAAAAAAATGTTATAAAGTCATCTAACAAGGCATAGTTTGAAAGAACCCAGTCCACAAAGCTACCAGAGAGCTTTTCCCAAATATTATTAACCAGCAGAAAAACCTTCAGGCAAAGGCAGGCAAGTAATAAAGTCACTTCCTCATGTACAGTTCTACTTTCTGGGTCTCCTGCAAACCTCCTGCTGAAAATGGGCTGGTACAGGGGTGGCGATGAATTAACCACAACTATGAAGGTGAGAAATAAACCCACTTCCCCAGCAGCAGGATGCCCACAGGAAAGTTTGTTAGTAGCAGTCCTGTGGTGTAAAAGTGGCAATCAAAGAGAATGAGAAGGTAAATGATTCAGTCCAAATGCAAGGAAATTAATGAATTTCTTTTCATTTCTCTGCCACTTCAGAAGGTGAATGGGAAATATCCATCTCAAGGTGATGCTTTACAGGTAATGAATCCAAGGTACTCACAAAGGCAGATGTATCGTGAAAAGAGGTGAAAGAACAGTTCAATAAATTAAAATGCACTATATCACTCAGGCTGGTTGGTATCACTCCAAGAGGGTAGAAGAAATGAAGGTGAGTGACAACATAAATGTATATTTTAGTATTAAACCATTTGAATCATAACTGCACAGGGGGAGGAGGTGCCTAAAGCAATGTCTGTTTATTAAAAAGGATGCCAGAGAGTGAGATAGGGATGGGAGCTTTGCATTACCTTGTCTTGCCTCAGTAACAGGGGAGGGCAGAGGGGACACTGAATGAGGACAGAAAGCATGGGTAAAAGCACTTCAGTGCTGACTATAAAGAATGGGCAGATATGGGCAAACCCACAAACCACTGTAGCATTTGCCAGAGCAATTGAGCCAAATGAGATGAGAAGGGGAAGCTGAGGTCAAGCCACTAAGTGTGTTATTCCTTCTCCAGAGAGACATAACAAAAAAACCCTGAAGAATAACAGTGGATTCCCAAAAAAGTCAGATTCCAGAGTCCTCAGGGTGATATTTGAGTTATAAACCAGGGATGGAGGGGAATTAATTTCTGTCACACTTTAGCAGAGGTGGCATAATATGACATGTGCAGTTATTTTGGCACCCTGCAGGGTGATGGCAACAAGTCCTAAAACTGGAGAGTGGCTCCAGCTTCATGTGACCAGAGGAATATGCTCACACCTGAGCTCTCCACAAGATCTGTGGCTTCCTAGCTAAGAGCTATTCATCAACATATCCCACAGAAAGCCTGAGAAAACCTAGGTCAGAAATGCTACTCTTAATGTGCCATTTTTTTCACTCCTATGGCTATAAAGGGAGCCTGGAGCAACCAGGTCAAATACACATCAGATATGTAGCCATGATATTATGAAAATCCTTTGCTGGGATTTTTCCTCTCCTGAGAAGCTGAGGAGCCTCAGGAGAGAAATGTAAACAATTACTATCTGCTGCTGTGGAATGCAACAGGTGCATCCATGATTGGTCCAAGTGGATTGTTTTCCATTGATGACCAATCACAGCCACCTGTGCCAAGGCTGTGAGCAGTCACAGGACTTTTGTTATTCTATTCTGTTCTGTTCTTGTTGTAGCCTTCTGATCTCTGTTCTTTTAGTATAGTCTTAATACAGCATTTTAATATAATATTTAACATAATAAATCAGCCTTCTGAAATGGAGTCAAGCCTCGTGTCTCCACACACAGAGAGTTCGTCGCAACACAGATATGAATTTTTCTGGCATTTGTACTTCATAGAGACATATCCTGTACAGCATTATTCCATGCCTTTAAGGCACCATTCCTGTTTTTCCCACTGAAAACGTGTATCAAACCTGCAGGGAACATGCCAGAACTACAGAGCAGCTCCACAGCCACGCAGGGTCCTGCCTGCAGCACATCAGCTGCTCAGTGGTGTGGGGGCTGTCAGGTGAGGACTGGGGGCCAGTCCTTTCAAAAGTGTCAAAATGGGAATTGAATCTTCTCAAGCTCCTCAATGCAGAATCTGCTAATTGCAGACGTTTACCCTCCTCACCTCCTTAGAGAAAAGTGGGTTTTGCAGGGAAGGAGGAAGAAAACACCAGACTGCTGGAGTGTTTTCCTAGAGAGTTATTATCTGTTCAGCCAAGGATGAAGCTCCAGGGAGGACACCAAAACCTTCTAACCTACTTTTTTCTCCAGTCAAACGTTAAAATGCAGCAGCTGCTTCCCCATGGAAGGCAGTGCTGTGAACATGGCTGGATTTTCATTCCACATTGAATCATGCTGAGGCCACAATCTCCCACAGAAGGGGAAGTTATGAATTCACTCAGACAGGTCAGTGTAACTCAGGAGTTACCAAGTTTCCAGGCAAGCTGAATAACAATTTCTGTGCATGTTCTTTATTTGAAGAGGAAAACATAAACTTTAAAAACCTGTCAAAAAGATTTTGCCTACTTATTCCTGCATTCATCAGAAAAATCACTTTTTTTCTGACCTTAAGGTGAGCACAAATCTGATCAAAAGAATAGATTTCAATGACCTCACTGTATCTGATGATGCTATTTCACATGGGTTTGGGGCAGGCAGAGGAAACCACAGTGTCCCAGTGACAGGTTTAGCCACCAGCTCACCCTGCAGCCTACAAGACATTCTACATTGTAAAAGCCCAGCATGGATGGTACAATCACAGAATTCATTTTAGACCTTGCTGTAGTTTCAGGTGTGTCAATTTATCAGCCTCTTCCCCTACAATTCTCATTCTTTCTGTTTAAGATTTTGACTAACTAAGAAGATGATAAGACTTTTATTTCTATAGTTTCTCTCCTAAATTTCTGAGCAAGAAAAAATCTTTGCGCTCCGTTGATTGCTGGCTGCCAGATCTGTCAGGTCAAGTAAAGAGCTTGAAGGGGTCAAGCCAAAAATCACAGATTAATTTAAGTGGCAATTGAAGACCCACGTAACTTTAGGGGTGAAGCTCACCATTTGCTGTGCTGCCATTGGCAAATTTGGTCCATTACTTCAGGATCCCAACCCCAGAACCAGGGAACCACAGAGATCAAACCCTCAGCTGTGATTCCAGAATGTGCAGCCTACATAAAAACCTCTCAGCTCTTTTGGTCCTCCAGCTCCCGTCCCCAAAACACCCTGTGCTGGGCAGGTCCTGGAAGCTCCAGGAACCTGACAGGTTTCCACCAGATCCCCCTACAAGACCTTGTGAGCCTGGAGCCCCAGCATAAACTGCCAGCTTGATGGGGAGAAAGAGCTACCCCAGGACCCTGCAATGCCCCAAAGGATCACCTGGGGCAGACCTGCCCATTCTCTCTGCAGATGTGCTACTTATAGTATTTAATTGCATATAATTTGATTATATCACCCCAGCAGTCTGGGTTTAGGTGATAATTTCTCCCATTGAAGACAGCTAAGAACACTTGTTTTGCTAATGCAGGGAATTATTGGGCTGCTTTCTTTGTTCCTGGGGAGCTCTCTGCCTGTCTCCCACACAAATCTTATCAGTCCCATTTGATATCCTCAGGTTTCAAGAATTTATGTGTAGACACCAAAAAATGGGGGAATGCATTTTAGAGACTTCCTTACAATTTTGAACTGCCATGAAGCCTGACTCATAGAAATCTATTTACAAAAGCTCTCCTTAATCTAATGCATTAACACACAAATATATGCAGAAACCCAAGAATATGCAAAAAACTAGAATTGTTTGATGCTTGGAGTCTAACTCAGTTTTGCCTGTGCCATGCAGAGTTTAGTCATATCAGGAATTTTATAAGGTGAGTATATTTGTAGACAAACCTCTACAGTTATGATAGGATTATGTTTTGTGTTCTAGATTTTTTTTTTTATAGTGTGCCATAAAGGTCCAGTGTATCTTTTCTGACACTTGAAAGATTTCAGTGCTCTAACCCTTCACATTTCTCTATCACCTCTCTTGCAAAGACCCCAAGGCAACCTAAACCAACAAGGATCTCTCATAGCACCACCATTAACTCCATGTAATTATTTCCATTTCAGCCACTGGGGAAGCTAACAAGAGACCGGTCTAACATGAAGTAGCAGCAGAACCTGGAATAGAAATGTGGAGCTCTAGCTCTGATCTAAACAGTAAAAATTGTGGCTCCTACATGGATTCAATAACCTTTGCAGAAAGAAAGAAAAATTTAAAAAAAGAGCCAACTATATAAGGCATCATATTTTCTCATTAGTCATTAGTCATAGACTCATTCTGGTCATCCAGAGAAAGCAGCCTCCAGTGCTGAGGGTGGTGAGTTTAGGAGACCCAAGCTCATTCCTGACCATGCACATTTATTCTGAGCAGGCCACAGTCTCTGCGGCTGTTTCTTTCCTGGGGAATAAAAGTTCTGCCAGTTGGAATTAACCCATTGCTTCAGTTGGTGCATTGCTGCAGAGTGTTAAGCAGTACTGAAAATCTGCATGCTAGGGTGAAGTTAAAATTAGCCTTTGCTTTAGTTGAAGTTATCTCGATTTACGAGTGACTACTTCTTGAAGCTTTCCCTCTGCAGAGCTTTTCCTCAGAGCTCTGCAGCTCTGCAGCTTAAGTTAAATGATTGTATCCCACCAGCTCTTTTGAGCAGGATAATTGGCAATTACTTATTTTTGACATATGCAGGAAATCTCGTAAAGCATAACTCAAATTCTGTTAGCAGTGATGAACTCCTTTTGCAGAACAGTGCATTACAGTGCTCCTCTCCACTGCCAATAGCCCTGGCAGTTTTAATCACATCTCAGAAGCATTATGTGCAGCACATTGTTTCTTATCTGCAAGGTCCACGCTAGAGATATTCTTTTATTATGTAACCTTGAATCCTTTGCCTAAACTTTTTGAAACTCCTGCAACACTTGACTGGTTGAAAAGAAAGCAGAACTGATTTTATCTTGTTCCTCTTTATTTCCATGGTTGAAGCTTTCTGCATTAAGTGTATTAATTATCTCTTGCTCTTGTTAAAAACAAATACATCTAGGCATGTAAATTGCCAAACAGCAGCTCATCTTACTAAGACATTTTTAATGAGAGTATGAACAAAACTGCCCACAGACATGCCTGGTGGAACTCTACCTAGAAACCAGAGTAATAGGCTCATTACAAAAACATTACACATTAGATATCCTGCTCCCTCAGTGTGAGTGCAGATTATCTGACTGCATTTAGAAAACAATAATTTTAGCACCAGTAAATTACACCTTAGGCCATAGGATACAACGAGTGTGCAGCACATCATTGTATTTTAGCTGCATCCAGAGCCTGATGAATTATCTCAAGTATCAAATAATGCAGTAAAAAAACTTATGATTAAAAACTTAAAAAACTCACTATTAAAAACTCATTAGTGAGTGTTTTGCTTTCACAGAACTGAAATTTTAAAGCTTTAACTGAAGTTAAAGACTGTACAACAGAGGGAAGGCTGGATAAAAGTTTACAATTCGGGCCTGTTTCTAGAAGGTAGGAGCATTCTTAGCTTTGTTTCTTTCTGAAGAAATGAAAAATAATTTGAAAAGAAAATATTGGAAGTTACATTGGAAAGGTTTAAATGTTTCTATTTGTTCAACTCCTTTCCTCAAAAACCCCCATCCATATTCAAATAATATTTCTAGGGAGAAGCTGGCAATAGAGTAAAAAAAAAACAAAAAAAAAAACAAACACCCAACTCCAACTGAAGAAAAGAGGAAAAGTAAGTAAGACTATGTAGGGAAGACTTTGTCCTCAATGCCATGCAGATGGAATTTCAGTAATATCAAGGCAACTTTTAGAAGTACTTGCTGCAGCACCAGATAATATATACTTTATTTTAAAATAGAGCACCACATTTCTAACATTAGTGCTTATTGAGAATTTCTATACAATTTAATTAGGTGGTGTGTGAAGTTATTGATCTGGTAGTTTAAACACTTTTTAAAAAATTCACTCCCTTATAAGCTACTGAATTTTGTAGTGATGTCATTCTTAGAGCTGAGCATTATCAGTGCAATAAAAGAGAAGCCATTTCTAATTAGATTTTCTTAATGTGATACTGTTCATTATGGATTGATTTTCTCTTTCCCTCTGCTATTTCTAAATGAGTTAGGTGAAGTCTCATTTTTTTGCAAGTAGAGGTTAATTTTCACTGGCAAAGAAGCAGAGAAATTGTACAAAAGGTTTATGAAAACCTCCTTAGGCGACTTTGTCAGATCACCTCGTGTTATGTTTCAGTATCATTAGCATTCAAGCCTCAAGCTCCAGCTCTAATAGATGCTGAAAGATTTGCAATATTACCCAAACTTGTGAAGAGGCTCAAACTTTTATTCTGTAATGAACACAGATTGCACTACAGCAAAGCGCTGCTGTTCAGAGGCTGGGCTGCTGCTACGAGGTGATTCACAAATTGGCAGCCACTGTTGAAGTGATTTGTAGCAGGGATTTTAGTGCAGGTAAGCACAGATAAATAAAGGACCTTTCACTGAGGGACCTTTGTGAGGTTATGTTGGGAAGACAAGCAATGTGGGCACCCTGTCTCCACAAACTTGGCACTCCTATTGGTTATTCTCAACTCATTCTGGGAACAGAGAAATGCCATGAGGGGTGAGGACTCCATTTGGTCATAATTTTCAAATTTCAAACTAATTCTTCAAGTTGCACATGCTCAGCAAGTGCCAGCTGCTCAAATCCCACTGGCTTTGGGTATGAAATGTTCTAAATGCTGTGTGTGGTTTGGGATGGTGCAGCCAAAAAAAACATGAGCTCTTATGGCCAAAGCATGGGGGTGATGTCAGTGCACACACCAAACTGGTGTGAGCAGCACAATTCCAGCAGCAACTGGCCTGAGCCAACTTCCCTAATCCCATTTGCACAAATGCCTCATTGATTCAAAGGTCAAAACTGAGGCAAAATATGAAGAGCTTTCTTTCCATTCAGATAAGTGCTCTGAACACAATGCACAGACATCAAGAAGAGTTAAGCATAGACTGAAGGTTTTTTCTGCTGCAATCTGAGACAAAAGTCAGTTTACCAAACACAGCAGCTTGGGCACAAGCCATCCTTTACACAACTGATAAATGCTTTCCTTTGCCTTGTAACTCTTATGTATCTCTAAATCAATGACACTATGACTTCCTTTACTCAGCTTGCTGAGATTGAATTAGTTCCATAAAACCTCCTATATCCTGAGGATTTATTTTTTTTTTTTTTTTTTTTTTTTTTTTTTAGAATATATAGTGAAAGGATAGTTTTGATACCAATTTTCCTCTCAGCAAGGAAAGATCTTTCCTGCTGTCACCAGGCACATGTGTCACATGTGGTAGGAACTAGGAAATGAAGAAGAGCTGCTGCATCCTGGAGAGACATCATCTACTACCAGTCTAAAACAAAGGGAAAGCCTCAAAGTTCAGATTGCTGCTGGATTTTTCCCTGCATTATTTAAACCATTTCATCATTTAAAAGTACTCCTTTTGAATACCATGAACTCACAGCCATGCAGAGAATGTGTTTTAAGGCAGACTTCAATGAAACCATAGGGATTATTGAACACATGATAAAGCAGAAACAATCTTATGTCTAAAAAACAGGAGGAAAAGAAACAGCGAGGCAAAAGAAGGGGAAAATCACATTGGTATCACAGACTGATCCACTGCATTTAGCTGAGTCAATGTGCTGGAGCCCTCTGCCCTGCCCTGCCCACTGTTCAAAGTGCAGTGGAAGAGAATACTGATAAAATTGTGGCAGAAGCTGGAGTCCAAACACATCCTGGTGACTTGCTGGCATGCATGGGAATGTAGAAGGGCTAAATGTAAAGGAAACAACTCTGGGGTAGAGGAGTTGCTAGGAGATGGTGTCCTGCCTTGACATCATTCATCAGCCTGTGACAAACTGTTCCAACAGCACAATAATCCTATGAGTCACAGGTCTGTGTGCCTCCACTGAGTGTGGAGAAAACAGTTCTCACCCAAGGGTGAAGCCTTCCCCAGGCCTTTTATGTGTTTTCTTGGATTAATTCTTGTTTTTAAAATAAGTAAGTTACCGTGGTTTGGCACAGGCCTCAGTAAATTCTACAAAACCCAGCAAAGTGTTAGAGGTCATCTTTACTTATATAGTAAGAACAGGACTGGTGCAACACTCATGGCAGTCTGAAGGACACTACTCTGAGCATGAGTGAGGTTTGGGTCAAACCCACTGGCAGAATTTCCAGTCTGAAGATCCTGAAGCCAAAAAGAACAAAGGGATGGTTAGAGAAGCCAGAAGCCATGAAAAATGAGTAACATATGGATTATTAATAGCAGTGCCTGCACTGTGTAAAGCAAGGCACCCTTTGAGAGAGCTGACAGTGAACAAGGCTGTGGCTGGGCAGAAGGTGGGAGGATGTGCTACACCACTGGGTTAGTCCTGTTAATTCTGTAATTCTCACTGCCATCTGAAAATAAAGTCAAACTGAATGGCTGCAGGCTGTATTTCTCCTACTGATGCTGTCAGGAGAAATTACTCCTGTGAAGAAACACCACTGGAGGAGGTAAAGAAACAAAATCACAATATTTGTGATCACTTATGCTCAGAGAGGAAACATGGCCTTGTCTTTAAGGAATACATGACAAATCTGGGTGTTTTCTCTCAGTCCTGCTTTGCCACATTTGACAAATCACTTCTCCCATAGCTGTGTCATTCGTCCCCAAGGCAAGGATATTGATGTTTCCTCTCACATTTTTTCATCTTTTTAGATTACAAATTCTGCAAGGACATAACATTTCTTTATCATTAATGTAGTGTGCCAGTGCTTTAAAAGCATTAATGGATTACACCTTCACTGCACCTCTCATGCTAAACACTAACAATAATAACCTCTTCTGGGAGATGGAGTGTTGAAACACAGCCCAAGCTGACTGATGTACCCAAGGTCACACAGGAGACTGCAGCTGAGCCAAGGCTTTGGCCCCAAGTTTTTGCTCCATACTTTTATCAACAAAACCAGATAAAACAGGTGTGGAAGAGCCTTGGAGAGGTTATTTTTTCTGACTCTCCCCCAAAGAACTAAATAAAGTCCCCCTAGGCCATTCCTGAAAAATGCTCCTCCAGAATGTCCTATTACACCTTAAGTAGTGGGGGTCCCACACTACTGAAAATTTATTCTGTTCCCCCTTTGCTTAACATTGCCATTATTTCCTGATGTCTCATGAGAATCACCCATTACTGAAGCCTGTAATTTCTTGCCATAATCACAACAAAAATGATTTGTAACCCTTCTTTCCAACACTTCTAATTGAGGCCTCCTTACAGCGTCGTTTTTTCTCACATACCGCACAATGATTTAAGGTAACTTCTACAGCAACTCATTAATTTTCTACTGCTGTAACCTGTGTCCCTGTTCTGTCATCCTTTCAGCTGTGCACCTGCAAGAGGTGTTGAGTCTGACTATCCTCCAGGCTGGATAAAACCCCTCAGCCTCTCCTCACACAGCCCCTTACCCAGCCCTTGACCATCCTGGTCATACTTACTCCAGTTTATTGATGTCTTTCTTTTTCTAGGGATCCCCAAACCAGACACAGCACCTCAGATGAAATCTCAAAAGTGGTGGAGAATGGGGAAAGAGTAGGTATAAAGAGCAGAGATAAAATTGTTCAGAAAGTAAAGGTAATGTTGCCTATTTTATCTACTTATGACCCACAGTAGCCAGGAATTTATTTTGTGGTAGACATGACCTGACTTGCTCTTGAATCCAAAAAGAGAAAACCATGTGTGATTCTGGCAAGAGGAGAATATCAAGCTCAAGAGCTATTCCTCTCATGAAGCAATATAATTCCAATTATAAAGACATATTTTGATTTCCACTTCAAAATATATAAATGCACTCTCTGCCCTCTACACACCAAAAAAAGAACTCAGAGTGCCACAGATTTTTTCTAAATCATGTCTTTAAATAGTATTAGGCCACTACCATATCAGTCTAGTTTGCTGATGAATGCTTAATGGCTTTGGCTCATGATTACACCTCCAATGCCAGGAAGTCAATAGGATTAGGCCCATTATGTCTCTCACATCTCTGTTCTGCACAGTTCAACTTCAATAAAATATATTTAAAGGGTATTTACCTGTCTCTGAGGGGTGGTGTAAGGATAAATTCAGCAGTATTCCCACAGCAGACTGAAAATATATCTGAAATTTTCAAAGCCACCTAGCGGATTTTGATGTACCGCTCCCATTAATGTCAGTGGGAAGAGTATATCTCAGAAATCTCAGCTGTAAAGCACTGCAATACATGAAGAATAATGGCAAACACAAAATTTAAGTAGGGAGCATAAGAAGATATACCTAAATCAGTGTTCCACATAGAGGTTTTATTTCTAATTTTTATGTCCTTATACCGGCTAAAGGAAATGAAATCAGTAAAATGTGAGTCATCTTTTCTAATTACCCTGTTAAAATAAAAACTAATCAAATTATTTTTGGAGATCAAACGTAATGATTGCCTCATTAATATTCTCTCTTTTCCTCAGGATGACCACACTTACTTCATGTTTTTATTAAATTAGGGGGTTCTAGAATCAATTGCACAAATTGGCCTAATCCCCTTAGCAATGATTCTGTACATTATATTTTGGAAATTCTGCAATTTGCAACTTGACAGGAAAGAACTTCTGAAGACATTAGATTTGCTCTTTTTTGAGAAGTCTGGCTGCTGTCTTAAAATAACCTGGGGAGTTCAAACTCTTGCTCTCTGTAAAATAATTTCCCAGTGAGGATAGCAGAAAGAAAAGAGCAGCAAATAGGGAGGAAAAACAAATCAAACACCAAAAAACAAACAAACAAAAGTTCCATCTTGGTTTCAATGTGGATACGTCTATAGCACAAAAAAAGAGACATTGAGTAGGCTCTGCTGATGGGTTCCAGGGGTCAAGAACACAGTCCTCTTATTCTGGGAATAACAGGAATTTCCAGGAAATTACCTTCAAACCCCAGAAAGCTGTGTAACATTTGAGCCTGCAGCTCTTGCCATATAACTCCTTCTCCAGGAAAAAACTTGTGGGATAACATCAGATTGCAAGTGATGTGAAAGTGATTTAGGAGTATTCAACTCTAAATCTTCTCCAGTGTAAAAAGGCCACTTGAGTCACAAGGTAAAGGAGAAAGAGGTTTCTAAGGTAGACTTTAAGCAGTAATCCTTAATATATTCTACCACATTTGGAAATATTTTGTAGACTCACAAGCATAAAAATTAAGTAATTTGGAAACAAGGCTCCCATTACCTTACAGATTAATTGAATAATGATGTATTTTAATAGGTGCTTATATCCTAATTCACAAAGTTTATGAAGGTTTGGATTCCCTCCAGAGTTGCTTATTCCACCACGCACTTAATTCCAGAGGGTTTAATAATTACACTCTGATGACTTTCAACCAGTTGTTTCCTCTGGAACTTCAGAAAAACACTGAAATGGTAATACAAAAATGAAGCTATCTTAAAAAAAAAAAAAAAAAAAAAAAAAAAAAAAAAAAAAAAAAAAAAAAAAAAATTTTTTAAAATTTTTTAAAAAAAAAAAAAAAAAAAAAAAAAAAAAAAAAAGCAAACAACATTTTATAGCATTTTCAGAAGTAAAAATATCTCTTGCAATTATTTCTGGTAAATACAGCTCCTCTGAATGAATCTGCTTTAATCAACTAAACTATCAGAAGCAATAAAAATCCATAGCAAAAGAAAAGATAATGCAGTGGTAAAGGAGAACATTTTCCGCCCATCACTGAGAAACCATTAGCAAATTAAAAAAAAATTAATGGAAGATTATTTTCAAGTAATAGCCATTAATCTTTACTCACTAAATGTTAACATACTCCCTGTTTTTGAAAACTTAATTCAGATGTGAATGTAACCAGGATTCTTAAGAATGGTGTAATGCTATTGTTGGGAGTCTTTTGGTTTACATCAGAATAGGAATTCCCCAAATGAAATGGGAAAACTTAAGTAAAAGATAACAAATGAACCTGAATGTTTCTAAAAGAATAAGAATTCTGGTAGTCTGAAGGAACATGGGAAAATGTGCACTGCAAATCATCTTTGGCTTTTAGTTCCATTTCAGAGTGCTACTTTTTTCCAAAACTAAGGATGAGCTAATTTGAATACAGATGCTAAAAATGTTCATTAACAGTAATTACTTTTGATTTACAAAACCTAAAACCAGACTCAGCTGAGGCTGAAGAAGTCACAAGACTGCTCATAGGGCACTGAGAGTAAATTAATGGTGGTGTGAAATTGGTTTAGTGAATTATGTTTTGGGATCTTTTTCCTTTAGTCCCTTTTCTGAAACATTATAAATTGATCATTGCCAAAAGCAAGACACAAACCCAACAGATGAACAACTTTTTGACAAGAACCATCAAACCAGGCACTAAGTGAGACTCAGGCTGGACTTGAAACATGGATGTGGCTCAAGCTAAACACAAAATTGCAAACGATGACTATTTTCCCCTGTGACTGAATTGCTAGGCATGAAATGGGCCACCCATCTACTCCAGTTCTCTTTAACGATAATGTAAAGGTAGCCTGGAGTGCTGGCACCAAAACCAGTGAGGAAATGTTACATATGGTAGGAGAAGAGTGTGACTTGAGGATTCAAATGGCTGTGAAAATGTCCAAGACAGCAGGCTAGAGCAATAATTATAATTTCCACAAAAAGGGTCATTTCGCTGATTTAGAAGATGGTTCCTGCTCCTGCCTCTGTTGTTAAGTCAGGTACTTTGTGTCTGGTACTTGCCTTCTAGGGTTACTCTTTTATTGCTTTCTTGGCTGAAATACCTATTTCCAGTGAAAAATCTCCTCGGGGTACCTGAGGGACAAGGATCTGCTACAGCAGGCACATTTTGATAATAGGAGCTCTCAGTAAGACAAATGATGCTGTGGTCCCAAAGCGTTCAAATCCACAAAAGTCCACTTGATATACCCGGGGCAGAGTGAGCACAGAGGAAACTGCAGTAGGTTTTAAGTCATTCAACAGTTCCTTTGAATGCTGACCTTTGAGGGAAAAGATACACCAAATCCAGCTGTGTAAACCAGGAGTTCAAGAGCCATCCTACATCAAGATGTCCAGTAGAGAAGAGATAAAAATCTTATTAAGAATTTTGAGAGATTGACAAAGTGTATTAAGGAGACTCTGCTCATGAAAAAATGACCATGATGAATGCCAACACAGTGCCCATTGGTTCCAAGGATATAAGTAAACAATCCAAAGGGATTAGCCCTTCCTCACAGCCATAGCGCTGGCATCTCTGAGGAGTTCCAACAGTGCAAATGGTCCCAGAGCGTGAGTGAATGCCATTAACTCAATTAGTAATTGATGACAGGCACTTAAAATTCCAGACTGTGTTAAAGCTGCTCGTTAATTATTATCATAGCAATGCCTGGGTGGGGAAAGGTGTGAGGGAGCTGCTAACTCAAAGGATCTGGCAAGAGGTAACTGAAGCCAGCTATTGTCCCACTTCCATGTCATATAGACCCCTCAGTGCTTGCAGAGTCCTCCCTAAATCACCTTGGCTCATTCATACTCTGAACAAGTCTCTTGGGTGAAAAAATAAGGAAGTCACTCCATCCTCTTTTCCCTTCCCTTCCCTTCCCTTCCCTCCCCTTCCCTTCCCTTCCCTTCCCTTCCCTTCCCTTCATTAGTTTGCCTAGACACACACAAGCACTCAAAACCTTTTCTAATCATTTTGTTTGGATGATAACTATAAATTCTACTTGTTCTCATTTAAGAAGCCCCCAGATAGACTCCAGGTATTATATTGCAGCTTCCATGTCCCATATTTAGGTTTTCACTGCTCTAAGGAATTGGCCTGCACAGCTACAGTTCAGTGGCAGTGTGCTTTTGATGAGCTTAGTGATAGTTCCACAGTAACAATTATCTTTAGATTTGTGAAGCAAAGCAAAGATGATAAAGCAGACTGTACCAGCTCTTAATGCAGAACTACAGAATGTATAATTTAGCATTTATTTTACTGCCAGCATTCTCTATATAATGTGTTAGTGCACAAAATAGCCTATCAAATGCATTAGCAAACAAAAGCTATATAAAGACTCCTATAACCAAAAGGCAGCTTATGAATAATTCCCATTTCCATGCATTAGGAGTCATCCAGATAAAACACATAAAGTGCACTTAACTTGTCCCAATGAGTACCTATAAATTATATTAATAACTGTGTATATATATAATGCATATAATATCAACATAATATTTCAGTTACCTTAAAGGATAAAGTTGCTTTCTTGGATGACTTTGAAGACAATTTGCAAGCTTGCTAAATTTATGCTGACAGCAATTGCTGTACAGCTGCCTGATTTAGATAGAGGGGGAAAATGGCTGCACTGTACAAGTTACAGCAACAAAAGCTGCTGGGTTACCTTTTGTGGTATCATTTGTACTCATTGACAGGACTACTGCCAGCTGTTCAATTATCTGTCCACAATACTCCAGAATACACAGTGCTTTATTGGTAGCTAAGGCAGAAAAAAAACCCCTTACTTTTGACTCATGTAGTACTTAGCAGTAGGTAAAGCAAACACACATTTATTAGACTAATATGGAAGATTTGGGGGGTATTTCAAAACTATGATGGCAGAATAAATTACATGTTTTGTGCCCAAAAATATAAAAGTTATAAAGGAAATTTTGGAATGCTCTGACTCTAAACAATTTTTGGTTCATTATCAGTAATAAAATAACATCAAACTACATCTACAACTCTGCAAATCCACAAACACAGTTTTGTGTGTTCGCAGAATCAGCTGTGCACATTCAATTTGCAAAGTGTTTTTTTTGCTTCCACACTGAAACCCACCCCTGCATTACCACTGGATAACTAAAGATGCAGCAGCCACAATTAATGACATTACTTCTGTGGGTTTCAAATTTTGCCAAGAAACCTTCCAGCAAGCTCCAAGCTGCAACAGCAAATGATGACAGACATATCAAGTCACCAATGGAAATGGAGGGAAATTAAATGGATAATTGTGGTTACATGATTTAACCTTACAATAGAAGTTACACAGCCTACAGAATACTTAAGGCTCTCCTAATTATATTTTTTGTAGGATTCAGCTCTTGGAAGGAGTGTGAATCACGGGTTAAGATGTAAAAAGGGTCAGAAATTTAGTATTTATGCTCAGCTGTACACTGAGACAGCACAGAGCAAGGGCTGAGGGCTCTGGCAGAGGCACACATCACCTCAGACACATTCAGGACTGCAGGGCACTAACTTGCTTTTAGGTAACCAGGAAATATTGCCATTGTCCTCGGCTCACTTTCTTCTCTGGGATTGCAGCTGACTAATTACCACAAAATAATTTAGGAACAATTAAAGCATTTCTCAATGCTTGTTGTTTGAGAGCAAGTTCCTTGATGGAGTAATGAGCAAAGGCATACACTAATCACCCATTAACTGGCAGGGTGCTTAAACATCATTTCATCTTGCTCTAGAAAGGGTTTTGTGCTGCTTAATTTAGTGCCTTTGGTAGACTCAAGGGTTGAAGGCTGCTGAAAATGGGATCCAAATCTCTGTTTAGTTAGAATGTCACATGATGCAGCCTCATTGCCTTTTGACTGTGAACATTACAGATTTATGCCTTTCTTTCATCTTGTGATCTCTTGGGAGGGGTATTTGTCCTGTAGAATGAGTATAACAAGCTGCAAAACTAAGATGCCACATACAGAAGTTACACAAATGATTTTCACACTGAATGTTCAAGAAAGATTTGCTAGGCAAAAGAATCAGCTCTGGTTCTTTCTTGGATGTAATTTTGCTGTGCTTTATTGAGGGGAGCACATCAGGGACTAATTCTTCCCTATCTGCCCTGGGAGACAACACATTTATAATTTAGTGAAGCAAATCTGCTACCAGAGCCTGTAAAGCCAAGTATGGGGAAGAAGTTTGATTATCCTCTCTTAATGTGACCCCAGAACGAAGAAGGCACAGAGTGAAATAGCAAACATTTTGTGCATCTCCAGCTTGACCTCATCTTTTAGCTGCTCCCTGCTCAGAAAATTTTGCTCTACCTTTTCTTTGCCAATGTCCAGTTTTCTGTACAGAGAATCTGTCACAGACAATCCTGAACAGTTTATGAATTGTTACCTACATCCCCTCTCACTGCTCTTCTTCTGACTGTGGTTGCAAACTCAGCTGTGACCCTGCAGAACCTCATCATGTCCTCAAAAACACTGGAAAAAGGATTCACAAAACTTCTCACTGGGTTCTTATTTTTAATCCTCTTTTTTAAACCCAGGTTTTTAATGATTATCTGATATGACTATGTTGCATGTGTGTCTGCCCTGCTCAGTTTTGGACATGTGACTGCTCAAAAAAATTGACAAAATAAAGTTCAACAAATATATTAAAATTCACACAAGTTTTGTGCAAGTGGGCAGCCTGGTATGGAAGACAGATGAGAGTAAAAATCTGTACAAAATGAAGTGATAGATGACAAAAGCAATCCTGTTAGGAGGCACTGGAGAATTCACCTCAAAGACCATCCATGTCAGAGAGGATTCAGAAAATTCTCTAACTACAGAACTACAGCTTGTAAAGAAAGAAAATTCTTTTTTACAAGGTTACTCAGATACACAAAACGTTGTGGGGAAGATCCTTAATCCTCTGCTGCAAATAAATTATGCACTTAACCTTTACAGAAGACATCTCTCTTGCCTTTACTTTTTTCTTTGTCAGTAAATCTGAATTTTAGTTAGCAGATGAATTTTATAAATTACATAACCAGAGAGTAAATGCTTGGTGCTTATTATAGAGTGCAGAAAACAAGACACAACTGGAGTAACACTGAAATATTTCAGTGAGATAATCAGCTGAGGGCTTTTGGATTTTTGGAAAGTGCAGGATTTGAAAGATTGTGGAAGGCTCTAGGTCTCTCAAAGTCAAAACCACATATATATCACAGATTAATAGTAAAATCTATTGTTAAACATCTGGTCGGTGTAGGAGCCTTTTAGTGAGTATTTGTACATAATTGGAAGGTATTGGTAGGTATGAATACTATGGGTAAGGCAAACTTAAAATTCTGCTGAATCCTAGAGGATACATTTGTTTAAAACCTACATTTCTTCCTGTTAGTCATGCTATTATTGCCTTGATACACATAGGCTGGAGTTAATTAACACCTCTCTTGATGACCCTCATGGAAATAACAGTGGGGCAGGCACTGTATTCCTTTCATACCCCAAATTTTTATGGAAATTCCTCCAGCCACCGTGTCCTGAAACTCTGATTTCTTTCATGTTTTTGTAGAAAAGTATCCCTACTGCAAACAATGATTCAGCAGAAGAATTACAATATCCCTTGAGATTATCATAACCTTTTATCATAGCCTCACCCAACAAGACAAAACGAGAGCAATAGGCAAGTCACATTTTGCTGTCAGGCAGAGATTTTTCAAGGGGGTTTCAGTGTCATTGATCCATGCACAAATCTAATCCTGATCACTGCTATGTTTAAACCTTCCTCCCCCCTCACTGGAAATCATTTCACCAGCTTTCTTGTGCAGTGTGAAAGTGTTACTTCAGCAAAGGGACCTGCAGCCCATGGTCTGGGACATGGTCTGAGATTACAGGACTGTGCAAGAAGCTGGTGACAACAGCAATGCAACCCAAAACCAAACACCTGAGAGAGAGTAAGCTCAAACCAGCAGCGACCTGCTTTTCTTGATTAGATTTTGCAGCAGCAAGACCAGACAGAATTGCAAACACAAAGGCATCTGTCAGGAAAATGAAGTCTCAGTATGGATTTCAGTGAGTCTGTAACTGGAACAGGAGTTTTAAAATATTTATAGGACATTCACAATTCACGAGTTATAGGACATTCAGCCAATCATGTTGTCAAAATCTCTGAACAGATATTGGAGGGTGCCTTCTATTTTAGAAATACACAGCAGTTGCTCTATAGTAACAATTGATAATAAGGATACTTGGAAAAAACCCCTAACAACACAAAAACAAGCAAACAAACAAAATAAAAAACCCAACCAAAAAACCTACACCAAAAGACAACAACAACAAAAAAGCCCCAAACCATAAGGGGTTATTTTGTCCCTGTAGAAAAAAAAATGTTACCACAATTGCTTACTAGTACCTGTAAAATAACACCTCTGCCCAGGTGTTATTTTACTCCCTGCTGAGGCATCACTTCACCTTCACTGCTTGCCATCGCTTTTCATTTTGACCACATTTTCTGAAATCTGGCTTGTGACGGTGATGGAGAACAGCCTTGATACAGCCTGAGACAAACCCCAGAAACAAGACTGGGCTTGCACAAGGTTGGGAAATGTAGCCTTAAGTCTCAAGCATAGTTTAGGGCTTTGAATGGAACCAGTGTAAGTGCCTTGTGCCAATGGAGATGGGAGCAGGAAGGTGCTGGTCCCTCGGCCAAAGGGATTGCAGAATTCCAACTGCATTGTGTATTGTGTTTGCAGGGTCCCTCGTGGCAGGAAGGAATGATGAATCTGACTCCATGTTCTCAGAAGGTTAATTTATTATTTTATAAAACTATATTATATTAAAGAAACTATACCTTACTAAAGAACACAGAAAGGGTACTTACAGAAGGTTAAAAAGAAAATAATGAAAACTCGTGACTCTTTCCAGAGCTCCAACACAGCTTGACCCTGATTGGCCATTGAATCAAAACAATTCACATGAAACCAATGAAACAATCACCTGTGGGTAAACAATCTCAACCAGATTCCAAAGCAGCAAAACACAGGGGAAGCAAATGAGAAGTATTGTTTTCCTTTTTCTCTGAGGCTTCTCAACTTCCCAGGAGAAAAATCCTGGGCAAAGGGATTTTTCAGAAAATATGAATGTGACAATTGTGAGAAATTTTGCAGATCCAAAACAAGAGGATTTCTCTCCCTTAACTAAAAAACAGAAGAAATCTTCACCTGGGTCAGCTTCTCTTTCCAAGTTCCCTATGAATTTTGCCATGCTATGCAACCCAAACAGCACCACTCACATATCTGATCTCTGCTCACTGCAAAACTTCTCTTTGCATCCCTGGGTGATGAAGCTTTTTATTCTTCTCCCACCCTGTTCCAGCCCACCAGCCAAGCTGGCCACCCCAGCTCTGTGTCCTGTGGCCCTTTTTGTGACATTGCATTTGACAGGCAGCCCCTCAGTGCTGGGGCACGAGCTGAACACTGACGTGGGGCTGGAGAAATGCTCAGCACAAAGAGAGAGCAGCACACAACAATGGCTCGTGTTCCACATCCACGCTGCTCAGAGTAGCTGGGGATCCTTTATGGGCTTCTGGTGGACAGGTGGTTTTCACACTTCAATCATTCCCTCACAACGTGCAGATTTTCACTTCAAAGATTTGGCAGTGTTGAAAAGGGGTTTTTCAACCTACACAGAGCTCATTTCAGTTAAAGAGGTTCATCTTACCCAAGTTTGTACTGCTGGAATGGCTTTGCTGCTACAGTGTTCAAAGTTCTCTCTAAACACCTTTTGATGAAGCAACACACCTCTCCTCCCTGGGGAGCCCTGCTGCACTTGCACATCCACAGCCACGTGCAGCGTGCCCGTGGGGCTTTCATGTCTCTGTGTGTAAGGAAATACATTTAGTTATACTCTTCTGAATTACATATGGCACCAAGGACTCCAGATCTATGTCAAACTGCTATTTGTATTGAAGTATGTAAATTTTTTGCCTTTTTTCTATTCCTCCTCCTGCCCCCTGCATTGAGTTTGTGAGTATAAGAGGAATACTTGCCCCCAGGTCTGGGCTTGCAAGTGAGAGGATTTTGCAGTTTATGAGAAGGCTTTTTGCACAAGCCATCCCTCAGCCAGGGCTCCCTGAGTCCAAGGGAGGAGGGAGATTCAGCTCCTTCCCCTGCAGGGAGGCCAGAGGACGGATTAGGGTCGGTGAGTGAGTACTGGACTTTGATACTGTGTCAAGCCATGTAAGAAAGTTATCTGAGCATGCCAGGAGCTTATAAATGAAAGAACCACTTCAGAGATGTGGGAAGAACAGACCTTTGAGACTTAATGACTCAAAGAAAATCTGCTTCTAGTTAGGAGTTGAATCCTTGGATGACTGACCTAAATCCCAAATAATTCCGAACAACTGCAGAAAGACTGAGCTAAGTGCAGTCCTATCATTCAATCTTAAGTCTTTCTGTAGTAGTGTAGAGCAAAAGATAATACAAGGAACAACAATCAGATACCCAGAATAATGCGACAATACATGAAGGAGCTTAGCATAGGCAAGTAATAGCTGTAGGCTTCATTTGCTCTGTTTAGTTATGCTAATAGAAAATAAAGATTTCCAGAAAAGATTAGAAGCAAAGAGATTCAAAAGAAGTGGCCTGGAGCTTTCTATAGGCAGAAGTCAGAAATCCAGCTGAGTTACAAATCGGTGAATAAATATATTCATTACCATACAGAGAGAAAAAATCATATTAGCAGTACGGGTATTTGTTTACCATGGTTGCATTAAGATAATTTAATAATATCATATTTAGTTGCCTTAGAGAAATTAAGCTAATGTCATACAAGTTTTAGAAAACAAAAGGCAGATTGGTTTGTACCAAGATGGATTTCCTCAGCACAGAGCCTGCTTTACATCAGCAGATGGCCTCAAACCTCTCATGAATCTTAACACAGGCTGAGCTAAGTCAGGAAAGATTTTCTCCACTATTAAGTTACCTGCCTGTTACTGTTCTTTTTCTGTTCTGGTTTTAACAAATTCTCCTCTTTTTTACATTTATTTTCTTTATCACTTCCTATCCACATAATCACACATTCATATATTCCGTGTGACTGTAATGCATGTATCTGCCACATCATCTCTGTATGCCCTTCTAGTAAGTATGTAAAATTCAAAGTAAAATTATTTGTATTCACTAGATCAAGAGCTCCACGTGCTCAGTATCTCATGGTTCCCAACTCATATCTGGAGTCTACACAGCAAATTGCATCTTGGTGTGCTCTCTTGCCTGATAAATGCACTTTCAGAATGCAAACCATGGGCAGGTTCTGAGAGCCGTGCACAGGTCCATCCCTTTTCTTCCATTACAGCTCATCTCCCCACCAGGTGAAATGCCACCTCAGATTATTCTCAGTGCCAACTCTCTGGGCAGGGACACACTGAGGCTCTCAGGGGCTGCTGTGCCAGCCCCCAGTGGTGTGATCTGGTTGGATTTAATATTTAAATGCTGAATTTGCCTGCGGTTCTTTCGGGCTGGAGTGTAAAGGTGCAGTTTTCTAATCTAGAAGGTGTGTTTTCTAACCATGCAAGGTGTGTAAGCCCTTTTGTAGGTACTCACAAACAAGCTGGTTTTGAAAGGTGCTGAGTAACTCCAGTGGATACAGCAGTGGATATTCACAACTCTGGAAGAGCTTTACAGAATTCACAGAATTCCCAGAATCACCGTTGGAAGAGACCTTCCAGATCATAGAGTCCAACCTGGCCCCAACACCTCAACTAAACCCGAGCTGTGGCCTCACCAGTGCCATATTTTCCACGGAGCCCAGTCTGGAAAATGAGGCTTGTTTACCTCAGTGAACTCCTTCAGAATTAATTACTGCTTATTTTGTCCTGAGAAATTCCTAAATGAGGGGCTGAGGAATAAATTTTGTCATATGTGGTCTAACAGATTGGTGTCTCTGGACCATACCAACCACTCTGCACAGACACTTAGCCTGGAAAATGAGGCTTGTTTGTGAACTCCTTCAGAATTAATTACTGCTTATTTTGTCCTGAGAAATTCCTAAATGAGGGGCTGAGGAATAAATTTTGCCATATGTGGTCTAACAGATTGGTGTGTCTGGACCATACCAACCACTCTGCACAGACACTGTTTCTGCCAGAACAGCTTTAGCACTTCTTTATCAAAGCACTTCTGGTGAAAAAAGGAATGAAGAAACTTTTTCCTTATGTGGCATCAAGCTAAAATATAACACAATCTGCAAAGCAATTAGATGCAATACCATCCCTGGCTCATGGAGGCTGGAATTCATTGCAGCAGTTGCTTAGTTCAGTGCATAGCACAAACATCTAGAAACTCTATCTCTGAGGTTGTTTGCCCTCTGCACATCTCACCAAATTCAAAGAATATTGGAACTTGGGAATTAGTGATGGAAAACAGCCCCAACCACTCCATCATTCAGAGCACCTTTTTAGTGATGCAAGACTGGTCTAATAAATCAATATTTTAGTGTTTCCTCTAGGTCAGTTGAAAATTTTAATATAATAGCAAAGGGATTTAGTTGCATCTCCCGTGAACTATTTTATAGCTGAAGAGATGTTATAGGCAGTACAATTTTCTTCACATTCAGATTACATTATTCCATTTAAAATTTCATTCCATGAGTGCAAATTAAACTCCAACTTGTTATGACAAATATTTTCTTGTTTTCCTCATGTTTACATCTTTCATAAATATGTAAACTGTTATAAACTCACATCCACATTAGTTGTCATTAAATCAAAGCACTTTATACATATTTTAATGTTCTTTCTTGCACTAATTGTTCCAATCCTTTGATCATTTCTTTCACACAGAGTGTAATCTTATAAAAGAGTGCTGAAGGAGACAAAAATAATTCATAGCAGAAAGCAAAACAAAGACAAAAACATGATTTCTGGATTTGATTTGGTTGGAAGAGAGGCCAAGGGAATCTCTTCAAGTTATTTTTAGAATCATTTTTATCACAAATCAAAAGGTGGAGTCCTCTTTACTTTGTGCTGTTGTACAGCACCAAGAAATTATGTGTGGAGACAGAGAAGAAATTATGTGAGGAGAGAGTGAGGAAGGAAAACAGGTTCAGTGTAGACACCTGAAGGGTACCAGCAGCAGCACACCCACCCAGCATCCCCTGCAAAGCAGAAATCCTGGGCACCAGGCTGAAAACTCCTGGTGGGAGCCCCACAGGCCCCTGAGAGCTCAGTGACAGGGAAGCAGGAGCAGACTCACAGTCAGGGCACTCCCAGAGGCCAAAGAAAGAGCCTGAGAACTTTTAATAATGAATTTCACTCTCTCTGCGGAACCTTCATGAGGTGTGTCTGGCTGCTCAGACACGGGCCTCGGAGCATCCCAGTGGTTTTAGAGTGCTTAGGAGCAGAAATATGGAAAATTTTCTCTGTTTGTAACATTAGAAGTAGCAGGGAGATACGAAACAGGAGGAGGACTTTCCACAGAAACAAATAGCTGGCCTGAACCAAGAAAAAACATAAAAATACTCTTTCACATTCAAAAGACAAAACTTTATTGAAGAATCCATAGAGTATTTATGTATCACCTCAAACACTATGATCTTTGGGAAAATACCCATGTGTGTTTAAAAAAATAAAATCTCAGCTTCGTTTTATGATTTTGTTGCTTTTAAAATAAGCTGGATTTGTTTTAAGTAATATATGCCCTTACTGCTTCATTTTCTGAGCAAACAAATGATTCTGGCAGTTTTGACAGGGATCACCACTACGTCTGAGAGCTGGAAATCTGTGTGTAACATCTATTTAAAGCACCACTGGGAAGAATTAATGTCAAAAATCTTCAGTCCACCCTACTGTGTCTTTTAGTTGCAGCCATCTATCAGGGTTCATGTGCTCCAGAAGGGATTGCTCTTCACCACAAGAAAGACAATGCAGTGATTTGTTCTTCCGCAAGAGGAATTTTTGCTCTACAGTTGCTGAAACTGTAGCAGATGTTGTGGAGAGCAATATCCCATCTCCTTACTGTCAATCAAGTCACTATTTGGGAGATACTTTGTTCTCAGGAACAGCACAACAAAAGCAAAAAAATCAGTGAAATTCAGAAAGCAGCCATAACCCTGTTTGTTTCGTGTGGTCCAGCAAGTGCTTGCTCCAAGCTTTATGGGGAGCAGCAACAGGACAAGAGAAGGAATGGCAAGAAATGCTCACAAGAACCTTTTCCAAACTCTGCACAGGTCAGATCCTTGTTTTAAAGTAAATTATCCTAAATTCTATCACAATGTTGACTCTTCAGCCAGGAGTCTGGGCATATTCCCAAGGCAACACTAAGGCCTCCCTCCCTCCAAGGATTCAGCTCTGTACAAGTCCAAAATCTAGATGGGAATATGATTGTGGGGTACACCAGAATAGCCCCCTCTTTGTCACATCTTTACCCTCTGAGAACATCTGTGGGATGCACCAACACAACAGACATGCTCAAAACAAATGGGGACTTTTAATTATAGAGAGATTTCCACAACAATAAATGGCTTTCCCAAATGATGGGAATGAGATATATTAAAACAAACCTCCTCAGTCTCTGAGGCTGACAGAATTAAGCTCTCAAATGTACCCTGTAAGGTCTCCATGCAAACTCATGGTTAAATATCTGTGCCCTCTTGGTGTTTTTACCAGCAGAGGAGTTTCTGCTGGCACCACTCAGCTCCGGAGTTTGTCCTTTTCTTTTTGCAGAGAAAGGAAAAAGCATTTCCTTTTTGTCAGTGAACAAGAATGATGAAATTAAGACTGACCTCAGAAGGATGCAAGAAACCTCCCTCCTTCCCTCTTGTAGTATTAGAAGAGAAAGAGTAAACACACAGAAATATTTTTTCCTGTTGTCTCACACATGAGCTGTTTGGAAGCTACTGGTAACAACAGGAAATCATCACAGGAGAAAAATGGCCAGAAACTCAAAAATATTAGGTCTGAAGCGAGGACAAAAGTGATCTGGTAGGAAAATGCAAAGGAAAAATCTTCTTGTTATTAACTTGTGGAAAAACTGTCCAAAAATCACTGGTGGGGAAGGAAGTAATCATCTTCCTGAGCAGCCCTCCAGATTAAGGAGGATTATGGATTTTCAGCATATGATATGAGGTGTGGGCAGCAGCCAGCCACCCTCCCTGAAGAGAGGAGCTGGTAACACCTTGCCACAGAGCATCCAGTAAAAGGCAAAGGGAGTGGGCCCTTAGATTTTGGTAGACTCCAGAGTTTGCATAAACAAATTCTTTATGAACTGAAAGATGTGCCATTTTATTTATTGCCATCAGAAATCATTACTTTTACATGGCTTTTACACGTAGCAAATTTGTGCAATTATGAGGACTTCTGCATTTGCCATTTCCAGAGGCATTCTAAATTATTAGCATTGCTTCTCTAATACATGCAATTTTTTGCCAGAAGGACACCATACCATTAATTCTGTACCCTCTCTAAATGCAGCAATTATCTACCAGTTATTCTGTGCCATGCTTCAAGGATACTTTCACCTTCCCACCCTCCACTGCTGATGCTGGGCAAAGGAGGACAAGTCACAATCACCCTCTAGGGAGAGAGGGTCAAGAGGAGCCCCAGGACAATTTCAACTTTCTTTAAAACAGAAAAAAATAACACACGCACACACAGAACTCAATAATAAATTATTGCATGTAGACCTTTACTTACCCAGTTATTTGCCATTAAACTCTGCACATTAGTTCCCATGAGTATAACTTATAAAATTCTCAGATTAAATATTCAATTTAGCAGGGCACATGCAAATTAATCAGCAGCAGTGCTCCTCAGGTTCCAGCCTGGATCAGGCTCATGAGCTTTCTTGTTAATGTAAACTATTTGAGTGATCAAAGATGGAAGATCTTGGGTAATAAACACTAGCCCTCCACTCAGAAGAGGAAAACTCAAACCGAGATGGGTAAGAAAGCCTCTGTAGGAAAGGCCTTTCTCAGTGGAGATGTCAGGGAAAGGGGCAGGGCTGCTCCCTGCTCAGCTTTTTGTGTTGGGGAGGGTCCAGTTGTGCCAGTGAGCTCTGTCACAACACAGCCCAGACCCCACAGAGCACAGGGACCCTCGTGCTCTGAGGGACGGGTGGCAGCAGGTGTCCCCAAGGAAGATCTGCCTTGTGCTGGGGACATGGTCCAGGGATGAGCAGAACAATCCAGCTCTCCTAACACGTCCTCAGGAGATCAGAAATTGCAAGTCAAGAGTCACTCTGTTCTCAGACAGAGACATCCCCATGCCCTTCTAGCAGGAGTCCATATTAAAACCTTTCTTTTGACATCAGTATTTTGGTGAGTCCTTTAAATACAGGCAACAAAAAGCCCATTTTTTTCATAAATAGATATTTTTTCTAAGTGTAAATACATTACATTCAGCTTCTGCTCCATTGAACCTAACCCTAACCCTAACCCTAACTTTTTGGAAGACAAATCTGTTCACCAGTTTGTTTAGGGTTTTGTTCTTTTTGTGCTTGGAAGAGGCTAGGTCCTGTTTAGGAGCTTAAATTAGAAAGACTAGACTCAAACTTCTACATCCAATCGTGGCACACAGACCCTTTACTTCCAAAAACTCCAAGACTCTGCCAAGAAGACCACCATGGCTATAGAAAATGAATCAAAGGCCAAGTCCCAGCTCCCCATCCATTTTGGGTTGTGCTGATGCAGAGAAGAGAGCAATATGAGCCTGAGCTGTGGTGGGAAGAGACCCTTCCACCCTGGAGGTAAATAATGATGATCTTTAAGGTCCTATCCAGGCCAAATCATTTTATGATTCTATGAATACAAAATCAGAGAAGCTGCTCATGTCATCCCTGAACAGGAGGGCTGAATTCTTGTGCTGTCCTTCTTTCCCCTCTCTTCATAATTTAAAAATAAATTAAAGCAATTATGAATATGCTGCATCTCATTTAAATAAGAACAGAAAACGTGAAGCTGCCTCTCTGTGCAAGCAATGCAGCTAAGATCCCATGCCTTGTGACTTGTTAAATCAGATGCTTTCATCCAGAAGACCCTCAGCACCTAACACCTGAACTACAGGAACTTACTGGAGGTCTGCTCATGACTACAAGGATTTTACTCCAGAAGCCTCAGATCTCATCATCCACAGTGAAAATGCTGCCTGGAAATGCTGAAGTGATGTTTTTTCAGCCTGCTGTCACGGCTAGCAGTGATTACAGCCAGCCATCAGCACGGCACCAGTGTCTTACAAACACATGTGCAGTCAGCTCCTTAGCATGGTCTGTTGTGAAAGGTGGATCAGGTGAAAAGTGATTTAGAAGAAAGAATTAAGCTGGAAATACCATTTTCATTTGCTTAGTTTTCCATTTCAGCTTTATGTTGCTGAAGTGCTTGAATTGCAGTGGGATATTCTGAGAGTGTAATTTCTATTGTAGAAATGCTGCCCCTGTGCTACAGACACCCTGATGTCATCCCTGCTATTAAACAAGTAGCCTCTCTGATATCTTCAGATGAAACAACCTGAAAGGAACTTGCTAAGGCAGCCAAAATGTTGGGGGCAAAGGGTTTTTCAACCTGGGAGAGTCTCCTTGTCATTTTATTGCCAGGGTTCTACATCCCACAGGAGATGGAGATGAATCCAAGTCCCTGGTCTGCGTAGCTATGGCTCAGCTACATCTCAATGAGCTCTATCCAAAAACCTCACAACACAGCCACGACAGTGAACACCTAATGCCATTCACATTTCAACAATTCATTAATTTTTTCTGAAGGGGCAGTAAACATTTACAGATATGCTGAATTTTATGGGAAGTTCCCACAGAAACCAAAAGAGCTGTTGTCACAAACAGAATCACTCATCAAAATAAGGGTTTGCAGGATTAGTGTGTTAAGTTTCAATATTATTTTTTATTCATATGAGTTTGCAAAATTCAAATGGGAAGCAGAAAGCAGCTCTTTAAAATAACATGTGCTACATTTGTACCTAATGCTGCAGTGGGATGTATTTGTAGATTGCTTTACCGAGTCCACTTAAAATCTTAAATCAAGCAATTTAATGCCTGTTCACTGTGATTTGCAAGCATGTGTAAATTATTCTATAATCCAGTTTGCATTTAACAGTTTTAGCACAGCTCAAAGTCCCCTACTGACCTCAGGGACTGAGCAGTAAAAGATCCACCCCTTAAACCTCAAGTGAATTAAGAAGTTCCCGTATTGAACCAAAATGCCAAATACAAATGTATTTAAGTATAATTACAAAACTTTTAAGAGTTATAAAAGGAGTAACACACAGCAAAACCTGTAATGTACATTTCTATTGATTTATAAGGTTTTTCTCACTAGTTCCATGACACAAAGGACAGGCCTTGAATAACTAAGACCAGTTTGAGCAAACTCATCTTTGCAAAGGAGGGCCTCTGTAGCACCAATTGTTATGCCCAAGAACATGTTAAAGTGTTATGTTCAGGAACAAATTAAAATGTTTTAATTATTATTTTAGATCAAAGAAGCTTTTTTCCTGCCACCCTCACTAGTAAAATGCATCTCACAGAGAGCAACAAATGGCCAAATGCCTCCTCAAGGTGAACATTTGACCTTTTCAGTTTCATAAATAGAAGGTTATAAGTGATTGATTCTCATTTATGTGGAAATGGTTGGTTTTGAACAGTTTTCTTGGTTCACTTTGAGCACTTTCCAAGTGAGTTCATGGTTGAGTCCTGGACCAGGACAAGAATCTCCAGAGGGGAGAATGGTGGAGCCTCCTGATTCAGCCATGAGATGTCCTTGAAAGCAGAGGACTTGAAATGGACACAGCCAAACCTTTCCACAATCACAGGAACTAAAACCCACACAGAATCATTGAATCTTTATGCCTGGAAAAGTCCTCTCTGGACTGGAAAAGATCATTGAGTCCAGCCATTAACCTGACACTGCCAAGTCCACCACTAAACTGTATCTATAGACCACATCTGCATATTTTTGGAACACTTTCAGGGATGGTGACTCCACCTCTTCCCTGGGCAGCTTGACAGCTCTTTTGGTGGAGAAACTTTTCCTAATATCCAAGCTTAACTTCCCCTAGCATAACTTTAGTCCATTTTCTCTTGTCCTATTTCTTGTTACCTGTGAGAAAAGAGCTGACCCACACTGGTTAAACTGCTTTCATTGTTGCTCCTTACCTGGTGACAAAGGAGTCTGAGGGACTGGAGTTGGTCCCAGCAGAAGCAGTGGTGGTATCAGCTGTTCCATCCAAATCCCTTTCCCCCTCCTTTCCTCCACTTGATCACAAAGCCAACAAAGGGAGGAGAGGAGAAAGCAAAGAGAGAACCACAAAAGCAGAAATCCTGACCCCTCCATTGCCCTCTGCCAATGAGCAGCTCCCCCAAGATATCTCCCACACCTATACCTCAGATCTGGGGGTCTCTGTCACCTCTCAGACCCCATTCCTACCTGCCAGCACTAACCAGATCATCCTCAGGCAGGTCCCCGCTGCTCAAGTTGCCTGAGGGCTGCTCCCCCTCCACCTGGGCTTGCACCCATGGGTGCTGCAGGCTCATCCTCTGCTGCAGGACCTTTCCTTCAGGATGTGCTCAGCCCGAGCCTTTCCCCACCTGCCTGTGCTGAGGGTTGTTCCCAGACTTTCAGATGCCTCCTCCCTCTCTCCCTCTCCTCTCCCAGTCATCCTTCTCCCATTAGTGCCTGATGCAGAGGATGGGAGCAGCATCCTTGAAAATGGAAAGTGGGGAGAGTGCTAATTGATGGGCTGCTGCAACCATTAGCCTCCTGTCAAAAGCTACTAGAGGGAGAGGCAAAAAATAAACCATCAAGAAGTTTCCGGAGATTGTGTTCTGTTCCTAAATCCATCTTTGCTCGTTCAAATCTGGGGCCATCAACTCTTACATCAGGTCTGGCTTGGGCTGAGCTGCTGCAGGGTGCTGTGACACAGCACAGCCCAGGAGCAGCTGTCCTGCACACTGCAAGGAGGAAATGGAATTTTCCAGATTGAAAGCTGCACCATACTGATGGACAATCTGGAACTTGCACTCATGCCCATGTGCTCAGCAATGACAGGGCAGATCATTGCCACTCCAGGGAGAAGGAAAGCCCTAAAAATCTGGACACACATTTTGTTAACAGGCTAAAACCCTTCAGCCTTGTTGCCTTTAAGGCTGGGCTCAGGCTATAATTCTTTAAAAACATAATGTATTTTAACTGCACTTAAATATTACATTCTTTTTGCATCTCAGTCCCTATACATGCTAAGAAAAGCTACTTAAAATTATCTTTACCAAGATGTATATTTCAGAATCAGAGAGACTTAAAAACTGCTCCAGAATCAGAGTTTTTATACAAATTTACAGCCTAAAATACAAAAATTATGAAGTAAGAAAGCACAGCTGCCTGATGGAATCAGTGACAGTTCCAGGAGCTCTTCCTGAAGAGAACAAATTGCTCCAGCCCACTACCACAAGCATTTCCCAGAACAAATTACAGGGATTTTTCAAAAAGGAATATTTGCTCCAAACACCCCTTCAAACACTGAGCATGAAAGGCCATAATAAGGTTTTATAGCTGTCATAGTCTATTGGGTTAAAAACACATTAAAAAAAACAGAGCTTAAACACTTACAGGTATGATGGATGACAATGGAGTGTCCTATTGAGTAAATAATGTCTGCTCTAAACTCTTTTCTAAATAAAGGCTCACACAAGAGAATCAGTGGCTTTCAAGTAGCCATTAAGTACTTTCATACCAATTTCCATGTTTCCATGACAATTGCTTTACTTTTTTATTGCTAAGAAAACTCAGCACAGAGGTTTTTTCCAAGCTTGGAGCAAGTGTTAACCAGGCATCTCTGCATCAGGAAGAACCATTACTAACAAGGTTTCAAACAGCCCAGTAGCTGAGATAAATATTAGAACCCTCAGTCCTCACCACAGTCCAGCATTCCCATCAAATACCATAATGTGTAATTTGCTTTATAATGACTGTAGGCAGATTTTTTTGAGTGAATGTACTCAGAATTGAGTACAGAAAGATTGATTGCTTATTGTTGCTGCTTTTTTTAACCCTACAATTCATTTCCCTGGGGTTGTTTTTCTGGTGAATTTGGCTTTATGTGGTTATTGGGCTGAGTTGTCTGCATCTTCAGGAATGTTCAGTAACCAGGAGGAGTTTAGTTCTCCAGCAGGAGTGGATACCTGCTAAACATTTTGAAAGATTTAACTGTCAGTGATACATTCCAACCCTTTGGAGATCAGCGTGAAACACAGGCCAGATCAGGATTAGTTGAAAACAATGAGAGGCTTCCCATGGATGGCAGAAATCTCTGGAGAAAAAAAAAATAAAAGTGAAGTTTCCCTGCCTTTTGCTGAAGGACATTCTATTTGGTGTGAAAAATGACAGATACTTTTCAAGCAGTGCTATCTTGGAGTGTATATAATATTTCATAAATATCTTGAAAGCTTCATATTTTAATAAACAGCTCCTACATCCATTTTTTATTAATATGTTTTTAAAAGAGGAGCAGAGAATTAACAGTGTGAGTCAGATCATCAAGAAGGCATAAATCATCACAGCTCCACTGGTTTCAATTTACTCTGCTTCTGAAAAAGACTCTCTATACCTTTCTGGAATCACAGAGTGAATTCATCATCCCCAAATAATTAAGGATTTAATTTAATTATCTGTTAATCTCTTCATTTTATGACTGGATTCTGAAGGATGGCAAGAACTATGGAGAGCTTTAGCAAGGGATGTTAATGATAAGTACAGTGTAAATCATAATTTTGATATAGCCATAAATACTGAGCAAGTTAATGTTAAGAGCTAAGTGGAAGAAGGGACTGTGTGCCATATCATAGACATATAATCTCCTGCATAAATATATTATGGCTTATTATAAAAGCACACTCTGCACAAAATAAGGTCCAACCCTTTTGGTTTCATCCCAACCATAAAAGCCCTCTTGGAGATTTTGATGTACTTCTATCCAGAATAGTTTGGAATAGGAGAAAAGGAAAGAGTAATATTCAAAACAGACATCTGATTCTGCAGAAATTTAATTTTGAGCTATATTACCCTGAAATGCCAGGTACCACAATGATGGAACAGGGACAAATGCTTCAGGGAGAAGAACAGAAAATGCATCAATTAAAGGATGCTTAATAGCCTGCAGTTTAATAGCTTTCACAAATAGGAGGTAAAGGACAAAGTGTTCAGCTGCACAACAACAGACACAGCTATATGCAAATAAAATACTTCTATCCAAGAAGGACATTTTGTCTCTTACAACTAAACCACTCCCAGAGCCCATTTTAGCACCATGCTTTGACTACAGTAATTATCTCATGTCACTTAATATGATATAATATCTACTTATGCTTAATGGATTTGTTTTAATTTCTAAGGAAACTGCCTGTTTGCACAAATGAAACTTGTATGATGATTAAAATACAATTTTCACTCAGGCAATAACACTTTTCAACAAACAAAACCATAAATAGAGATGTTACATGTATTTGAAGACAGACTTATAAATGTGAATGTCCTCTAGTACTCAATGCCCTGACTATAAATTGCTGTATATTATGGAAATTAACAATTTCTCATCATTGAATATCAAATGAAATGAATTAATATAAAACCAAAGCTAAGTTAAAGTAGTCAAATCAATGTTATCACTAAGCAAGTCAACTGAGCTTCAGATCAGGGAAAATACACATTATTTAACTAATAATGCAACATAATTTACATAATTAACTGATATCAGAGCCCGATCTGCTGAAAGCATCCAAACAATTGTATTTGAAGACTTTAAAATTCCTTTTGAACTGGCTACTGTTTGCAGCAAATTTAATAATGAGGAAAACTAACCCCAAACTTTTCAAAGAAACCCACTTCATGAGACAGCAGAGATGCCAATTCCACTTGTTGCACCACATTAACTTCACCTTTTTTTAAAAATCATCTGTTTAATTTCTCTTGTTTCCAGCCTATGAGACATGCAATTTTTTTATGAAGTAAATATGACAATCTATTATTATTTAATTTGACCACCATGCTAGATTCCAGTGCTGCAAGGGCTTTAACCGTGTCCCATTTAGTTCAGCTCTACAGCATATACCAGCTCTAAAATACATACTGAAGGGAAATGAGGCTTTTTTTTTTCTTTTTTTTTTTGTTTTTGGTAATGCCTTTTTTATATTCATCCAACCTTAAATGGCATTTTTAAAGGCCACAGAGGAAATCAGTTTAGCTTAGTTTCCTCAAGAGCTCTGACTGTATAAATGTTGTTGTTGCAAATTCTCTGAAACTTTTCTCAAAAGTCAAATAAACTTGAGTGCTTAATGTCTCGAGAAATTTGTGAAGATGCAGCTAATATGCAAAAAAAAAAAAAAAAAGGAAAAAGCATACAATCAAACCCTGCAATAAAAGTCTGATCAAGCAATGTGCATGCAGCCAGACAACTTGTCCACAAACACCAGAATCATCTCCTTGCAATTTATTTACTACCACTGCAACCTTTCTAATAGATTGATGCATATTTTTCACTCACCCTCCATATTTTTTTAAATCTCTTCATTCTGGACAAATTGGTTTTGTTCATCTCTGAGGTCTGCAGATCAAATACATATCCTACGTGGCTGTAGACATATTTTACAACCAGTCAGGAGCCTAAAACAGCGGAGTGATGGATATCCTTGAAAACAGAGGCACTCCCTGGCTTTTAATGCTGCTTCCAACAACCACACAGTTCACAGCTCAGCATAAAGTAACCAATAGCTGAACATAGGCATAAAAAAAATGAAAGGCAAAATCCCTTCTTTGAGGATATAGGAAGAAGTCTTGATCCATCCAATGCTTGATTTAGGTCAGTGAAAATAAAAAATGCTATTATGTCAGCCATCCAACTTTAAGATGACTTTTGAGCTGACAGTCATGGCATTTAAAGCACCGTCATGATGAGTCTTTACAAAGGGATTGTTTTAATCCTACAGGAAAAAAAAATTAAAAAATGAAAAGGAAAAATACCCAAGCTACTTAAGCAGTATGGAAATAATACATTAT
This sequence comes from Onychostruthus taczanowskii, assembly GCF_017590055.1. NCBI lineage: Eukaryota > Metazoa > Chordata > Aves > Passeriformes > Passeridae > Onychostruthus > Onychostruthus taczanowskii. The sequence continues at coordinate 18,766,446 of NW_024500349.1, forward strand.
AAAAATATCTTAAATGTGCTGCAATGGAAGTAAGCTGAGAAATATCTCATGTAGTGTTTTCTACTTTATTTCTGTGGTTTCTTAAGGGTGGGATAATTTTATGATGGTGGGCATCTACAGACCTGTCATTCCTCCTAAATGATTTTAAAGTCTTTGTCTCTCTTTAAATAAAAATAAAATATCATATAAAATAGAAAATGCAGAGATGTTAATTTTTAGGTTCCATGAAAACTTAAAAAAAAATCTGTCCAGGAGGGAGATCCCATAGAAAGTCCTAACCATAAAAATTTTGATCACAGTTCATGCTACCCAGCTCATAGAACACTCTAAGAGAGAAGGACCATTTGGTTTTATTGTTCATACATCTGGGCTTCTTATGTTCCCTTTTATAATTTCAGAAGATGGAAAAAAAAAAGCAGAAAGGGTGTGAAATTTCCCTCTCTGGTAAAACATAAAACTCCCTACCATATCTTGAATCCATTTCTGGAATGAAAAAATAAGTTTGTTTGACAAAAACTGATTTATTGCTGGCAGTTCCAACCCCAAAGCAGATCTTCTGCAGTGTGGGGAGCACAACAGGCCACCTCTGACAGATGTGACTACACAGATGTGACTACACCCTTTTGAAGTGTCAAAGCCTGGGGGTGTAACCCCGGTGCTGGAAGGAACTCATCCAGCACAGTTATAGAAGAGATTTGCTTTGAATATCTGGTGTTGTGACTGGCTATCTCAATAAGAAAAGGGATGGCCAGCATATTCTTATGTGATTGATGCTACTTTCTTTGTCACACTGTGCTACCATGGATCCTCATCTTTGTGCTACAGCTGCACAGAAGGAGCATCACAGCTCCTCCTCCCATCTTACAACACAGTGCAAGTGTACTTGATCAGATTACACTGAATGTAAGACCACATTTGATATTCTGGTCAATACTCACACAACCCTTATGAGACCTTTTCTCTCCTTCTCTGCATGGAAAGGCAGAAGAGCTGTGGGTCTGAACCTGTGATGTTCTAATTGTGCAAGGTGCCATTGTTCACGTGGTACAGCAAAGCCACACGGGGATGTGCACTGAACTGCAGTTTGGGACCTGACCCATGCTTCCTAATGGCTGTGAGATGTTCCACTAAATGTAAAGATCCATTTCAAACGTGGTTACCAAATGCAGTTTACATCAAGATCTGTTATGTGCTAATTATGGAAATGACAGACTGGTCCTGTGCATCTAATTGATTATTTTAGTCTCACATTTAGCATTAGAGTCCTAATGTTGTTCCATGAGAAGCATTCCCATTTATTTTAATGGCAGTGGAATCTGAACTTTGTTCAATAAAGAATAAAAGTGACTCATCTCATGTTTATCTGAAAGGACTAGCTATACCTCATTAAATTTCTTCATATCCCCCTCAGTAATCAGACTCTCAATTATCTAACAGTGTTCCAAACTTTTTCAGACTTAATTTTCTGTCATTCTGGCAATACACCCTTAATCTGACTGCCACCGAAGAGATGGGTAATAATATTTCAATTTTCTTTGCATTTATTGTTAGTCAGATTAGTTAATGATTAGTTAGATGTAAGAGAATGTGTAGAAACCCTTCTTGACGTGATGCAATTAGTATTGAGGCCCCAAGCACTTCAGTCAAGCTCAGTGCAGACAAGTGCTGTTCTGGAAGCACGTGCTGTGCTCTGCCTGCAGGCACAGCTGTGTGACTTGTGCATGGAGCAAACCCAGAGTGACAGCTTTGTGCAGACATGTGCCTGCCCACTAAGAGCTGGGTCACTGTCTGAGTGCTATTCTCCCCTTTAGTATCTTTGTTTATGCACCACTAGACACCCACAGCTGAAAGTGCACTTTCCTGGACTCCACCCACCACTTCCACCCAAAATGGAATGGAATCTCTCACTGAAATGATTCCTCTAGCCAGTAGAAGAATGTGCTTTGTATGCCTTTGTCCTCAAAGGATGGGGATGGAATTCTGGCTTTCCATGCTGTAAGAAGCAAATTTTTTCATGAGAATCCTTTTGCTTGCTGTGACCAGAGCTGATAAACAGCACAGCACATCCAGGCCAAGGTCAAGCCAAACCTGCCTCAACCTTGTGGATTTCTCCTTTGTGGTTTGAATGTTATGGTCAGGAGAGGGGGAAAATATTCCTTCTGAATTGAAGCCACTGCAGAATCATTCAAAATGCTTTCACCAAGTTAAGGGCTTTTGACATTCTAATGTGCTGAAAAGTGGCTTTCAGCACATTTTTAACATGGTTTCATGATAAAATCCTCATTCTGAAATAAACTGCCATAGTTCATTCACTATACTCATTACTCTGACAGAAACACTTTAGGAGAGCAACTTCCCTCTAGACTCAGGAAGTCTGAAGCCCACAAATGTCAAAGCGCTGGAATTTCCCAGGTCTTGCTGACAAGGTGAAGGGGTTTGAGGAGGCTAGAGTAGAGCCCAGCTATTAATGACCAAATCACTCTCTCCTGTCCTTCAACTCCTTTCCACAAACTCTGACCTCTAAATAAATCTCCTTACATCAAATATAAAATGTAATTCCTGTTCTCTCTTCACTGAACCATAGAACTCCTACATGACCTGCACTTCGGAAGAAACAGGTGAAGAAATGAAGACAAACACAGGTACAAAAAAAAAGCCATATTGGTGTTAAAAAAAAAAACAATGGCAACTGTCAAATTTCCCACAAGTTCTTACAGATGATACTTCAGTATTAATTTCCTTCATTTGGCTGCCTTGGTGGGTTCCACATTTGTGCCATTGAGCAGTGGCTGCTGCTGCTGTGGGTTTTGCTGCTTTGCTTCCAGTAAGGTGAGATGCTCAGCTTTTACCCAGTAATTTAGTTAAACATAATGGAGTGAAATCATCCCAGAATATTTACTGCAAGCTCAAAATCCCACCTCAGCTGCATTTACTGAGTGCAATAACACTGTGTGTGTTCCTGTAAGTATAATTTGGTTCCTATAGCAGCTCTCAAATTAACAGAAGAGGAAGAAGATTTGATTGCAGTAATCGATCACAGGATTATAAACCACGGATATGGAAGGCAGTGAAAACAAAATCTGCACTGCAAGGAGTTACTGGGAAAGTCTTTACTTTCCAGTAAAGGCTGAGAAATATTAGTAGAAAATCACAGAGTACTGCTGACACCTCATTTGGATAGTGGATACAATTTTGGTCACTCATATTTATGACAAATTATAGCAAAATGAGAACAGATGCAAATAATGGCTGGCAAAAGACTGGGGCAGTGGAGAAACTGTCCTGACAGAAACTACTGGAGTCTAATTAAAGTAAGGCTGCCAACTATAAATATAATGGGAAAGGAAGCAGCAATGGGGAAGAGCTATTTAACCCCAACTTTAACACTGACACAGGGCAGATAGATATAAACCAGAAAGAACAAATGCAAGCTAAAAATCAAAAAAAATGTTTGTGACCATCCAAATCTGGGGTATCTTCCTACTAAAAGCAGAAAGGAATAAGTGTTACACAAATCTAAGATCATTATTGAGTGGTTTATGAGGGGGACGGGATGGCAGGGTGCCTGCATTATGAAATCCTGATAACCTGCTATCAATTTCCTACTCCTCACAGAGTTCTCCTGATAGAATTAGGCAAACATCTTTGCAAGTTGGACCTGATGCTCAGGTGCACTGTGAGCACCAGCTGAGACCATTTTCTGCTCCAAGTGAGAACCTACTGCCCCATGAAGTGGTCTTAGGACTGCTCTAACTTTCTCCATTTACCTCTGTAAGCCCCTGGGTCCATTTGCTCACCAGGACATGATCTGATCATACCCCTGCACTGGGGATCAGTCACAATAACCAGAGGCAAAATGTTCTGACAAGTAAAGAAAATATAAAAATCCAAACAAACAACCAAAAGCTAACAAAAAGCTAACAAACAAAAGCTGCAAAAGAGGAAAAATATGTCAATCTGCAGTCCTGTTTGCTTATGATGTCCTCAGAAGTGAAAGAAGCAGAATCACACTCTGATTCCCATCACAGCTCATTAACTGACTCTGCAAATGGATATGGTATCCCAGAGCCACAGCCCAAACCAGTGAACACGGAATGTGAGATTCCAAACTCATGAAGAAAAAAAACAGAGCAAAAATACCCCCTGTATTATTGCAGGAGAAGCAACTGCTGGAAGTAAAAGGAGCAGAACAGGAAGACCCTGCTCTCCATCTCATTTCATGAAGATCTTATAATGGCTTGGACATGTGCCATCAGCTGAGCTGTGATGAAAACAGGTGCAAACACACGAGGCCACAGTGGCAGGAAGATGGTGTGCCCAGCTCTGCCCACAGATAGCTGTGACTCATGGGTAGAAGCCTGGAGAGAAGAATTTTCACGCCCCCAGCTTTCTCCTGCCTCTCCAGCCTGAGCTGCCCATTGTAGCCTCCGAAGATGATGGCTGCTTTTGGCCAAAATACAGAAAACTGACATGTTCTGCTCCTCTCTTGCCTCCAGGACTGGTTGTGCTCATAAGTCTGCACTGATCCTGCTGCACGCTCAGGAGCAGGGAGTTGGATGCCAATCTTTGCCTGCTCTCACCAGGGGGATAAGTCACCCCCAAACAATATTTTCCTGCTTTTCCTGCCACCATCAGGAGACTGAGGACAACATGCCCATTGCTATCCCACACTGCCCATGTGAGCCACACAGATGTCTCCTGCTCACTTTTTTTTGTTATTTCATTAACAGACCCAGGAGACACTTTTAATGAAGCTCCTCCCTTGAGCATGTAGCACACTGCAGTGTGAAGCCACCTCAGTTCTGGCAATAAAACATTGTGAGGAGGATCAGAAAATTCTTTTTTTACCAGGTTATCTTCAAGGCAGGTCAGTTCACTTATCAGCACATTGATGTGGCTCACAGCAGGCCACTGTGTACAAGCCATTGTGTTGGCAGGCTGAGGACAAGCAGCTCCCTTCTCTGGCACTGCCTTCCAGCCCCTCATGCTGGGAATTTCATTGAACTCCTGAGCCTGCCCAGTGCTTCATGGAAACACCAGCCCTCACAGGGCAAGGAGTCAGCTGTTTGCAAGCAAAAAGCACTGGGAAGAAGCCACAGTGCAGCAGTGTGAGAGTACTGAAGATCATTAGCAGTAGGAAATAATGTCTATTTAATGGGCTCTACTATTTGCATATATATTAACTCAAATGAGTACTTCAGCCACATCCATGCACTGTGCTAGAGAAATATGAAGGGGAAAAAAATGGCTTTTCTCATATATAAATGCACATTGGCAGTCATGGAGCCTTTGCAAAATGCAGCACCTATTTCTGCTTAGATATTCCAAGTCACACTCAGTGGCTGATTTCCAGCCTGCAGGAGATGGAAGAGAGAAGGCTTGAAAGCAGCGTGGGCTCCTGGTGGAACAAGATAATCTGAGACAACCTGCCATCTCCACTGTCTGTCACTAAAAGGCCCCATTTGTTATAGATTTTGTACTTTTTGCAAGCAGTGTCTTCATCAAACTCAGCTACACAGATTTTAGGTTCCCAGTATGAGGTGTTTAACAGGTTCTCCTTCCCTCCACTGCATGTTTTCTGTGTCTCAGCTTGTATAAAAGCTGTAGAGAAGAAAAAGCAACATTGTCCCATTTCCATCAGTGTGCTTAGACCACAGCATACAAGATATCAAACATCGTCACAGAAATTCTCTGCCAAAAGTCAAAACCTTCTTACTTATATTAAAGGTAAAACCAGACAGAAATTAAAGAGTTGCTTTTTGCTGTTTTTTTGGGGGTTTGTTTGTTTGTTTTTTAATTGTGATTTCTAAATCGACTACCTGAAAACTTCCATTGTCACCTCCGTGGCAGATTCACAGCAACACCTACTCCTGATTTGCACCACTGGGTTGGCTGTGAAGTCCTGACTCCTGGACCAGCAGCACTGATGATCTGTGACATGCTGTGCATTCAGGAGGCCAAAGTCTGCAGCAAAAGAGACTTAGGACTTTGGGGTCTCTTGTCCTCTTTAAGGGACATTTGGATGAACCCCTCTTCTTGCTTGGGAGCAAGAGGGCTAAGAAAAGGAGTAGGAGATGGAGATGGACAGATAGAAACAAAAAAGCCAGTCAAATCAACCCTCCTGAAAGGCCAAATTTGTTAAAATTGTCAAATATGAATAGACAAGAGATGTGGGATCCCTGGGAAGATGCACTGGTCAGAGTACCAGACCTCTCTGAGCATCTCCTCTTTCCAGGCACGCTGCAGCTGGGGCAGCCCAGCTTAAGCAGAAACTTTCAGGACAAGCAGCTCCAGGGCTGTCCTCCACTGAGTTCTGGGAATTTGACAGCTCACTGTAAACCTCTTCTACATATAACAAATTACAGTAAATTATATTACACCTTGCTGTAAGAAAGTCCCAGTTCTCTGAAATTAACTTTAAACAAATTAATTTACAAACTAGGAGTAAAGAGCTAAGCAGATCCTGTCAGATATTTTTCCATCCCTAGTTTAGAAACTTCCACTCATGGAGATGTGACAACCTCTGTAGGCAATCTAGCCCAGCTGCTACAGCTGAAAAGTTACATTTCCAAGCTCATTATTCTCTGCCATGTCTACATCAAGACCTAAGGATAGTTTTCCTCTTTGTCATTACTCTAGAGAGAAATAAAAAATGTCACTGTGTGTCCCTGTGACATTAGGCATTAAACAGTACCTGGGTTTATGCTTTAAAAATTAATTTTCCATCTGTGGTATAGACTCATTCCCAGGCTTTATAGATGTTATTTTACAAAGACAGTTTCTATTTCTCTCCCTTATTAGGTGCAGATAAAATTGTCTACATTGTATTTAATGGTGCATTGCACTCTGTGTTTTGTCTTTCTAAGTTGTGTTGCTCTCTGACATTGATTGGTGATATAACACTGTGCCTTGAGGATTTCTGCTTTTGTTTATCTATCCTGTGTATTCCTGGCTTGTTAGGAATAGTAATGGTTCACCAGTCCTGGTATTACTTTCACTTAGGGTTGCTCACCCACCTAAAGTCAGCTTGTCCCCAGTCACTGCAGGCAAAAAAAACATTACATGAAAGGACAACAAATTAGGCTTAAAGAAAATATACAAAAATATCCTTATACTCTAAGGATATAACTTGTATTTTAGAGAAACAAATATTGAATTATAAACAACATGAGATACAAAGCAATTCGGACACAGATGTAGTGACTTTCGAAGATGCCAGGCATGGGGAGGACAAGTCACTCTACATCCAGTGATTGCACCACCATTCTCTCAAGGTTTTTTCTTTTTAAAGGACAAATTCTACAGGGGAAGTAAAACCCAATCACTGCCCCTTTTCAGACAGATTTTTCATCTGAAGTCCCCACGAAGGTGACCAATTAATGTTAATCCAGAGGGCATTTTGTGTGATCAACCATTAGCGATGCAATCAACCCATTCATGGCCATCTACTGCCAACACATTTGGGTCATTATGAAGATGGATCATTTTGAGCTTCTAGTTAGAGGGAAAAAGCTTCTTATCCCACTCCCATAATAATTCAGACTCTGTTAGATGTAATTACTGATGGGCAATAAGGGAGGCTAAGGAAAGGGACAGACTGAAATATGTCCTCAAGAGCCTTAAATGCTTTGGATCTTAATTCCTTAAAGCCCCTTATCATTCTAAAAATATTAGCATTGCCTCCAAAGGTGGGACTCATTTGGTGAAACACAGACATGTGAGGTCTGAGCAAAGCCACCCTGGACACCTTTGGAAGTCAATGGAGCTCAAGTCTGTGAAGTCAGGGGCTCCTGAAGGAGGCATCTAAACCCAGAGAGAGGAGGCAGGACCTGGAAGTGCCATTATTGCTCTTTGGATTATAAAGGGATTTTAAGGTGACTGGATCAGATGGAAATATCTTTTGCACTCTCACAGGACTGGGTTTAGCCCAACTGGTTTCTATTGTGAAGCAGAAAAACAATTCTGGCAAAGGCTTGTTATGGAAAAGAGGTCACACAGATGTGAGGGGTGAGCTGAAAAAGGGGAATTTCAGCAGGAAATTTTGTACTGTCTGAGCTCTCTGAGCTACAAGTCCCTCTTTCATGGAGTGACAGGAAATGGCAGGACCCTCTTGTCCCTAAATCTTGGTTTTCTGGGCTCTGGTGTTATGAAAAAGAGCAGCATTTGCCTCAGGTGGCACCAGAGTGCTCGGCTGTACCTCAGGCTGATGGCATCAGTGATGGTGCAGCTCTGGGTCCTCTCTACTCCATGTGATGCTTTATTGGTACAAACCCACCCCAAAATAAGTTTATGCAGAAAACTCCATTTAAGCAGTGATGAGGGTTGCAGTCCTGAGAAACTCTTTGGAAAAGTCATCACTTTGCCATTTTATCACTTTTTAAGGAAACAAAACCCTGACAAAAATGACGTGAAATTTCCCATTAACTTTTAAGTGCAATCACAGTGTATATTTTAAATGGCCATGCAGAGACAAGTAATCCTTCATGAACACAGCTGGAAAACAACAGATCTATTTTTACTGGATGTTTTCAGGCCTTATTCAGTACATGAAAATTAATGGGCAAAATTTTTCTACATTCCTGTGGTATTAAAAAAGAAAAAATATCCAAACCACCTCATTCAATTTCTCATCTTGTACCAGCCTGTTCTAACAGGAACTGAGGCAGTTTGCCAAAGGCTAATGATTCCGTTTTATATGATTAGTTTCTTTAGCCAGAACCAGATATTTAGAGGAACTAATAATTTGTTGCACTGCTAATCTCTAAAATGCCTGCAAGGACTCCCATCTACCCACACTGAAGTGTAGTCATGGATCTTTTTGTTCATATTTTTGCTCTATGTTTTTGGAATTAATACATTAATATAAGAAAAGAACAGTGAAAAGATTATATGACCCATATAATTTTTCACAGCTTGGCATCACAAGGATGTATAAGCACAAACAACATAAGGGAGAAGTTCCTAGATGGAAGCTGGAGGTTCAATTACAGAAAATTATGTGGCTATAAAATTGTCAGTATTATTCATAGCTGACATTGATCAATCAAACTGTCTTCAAGTGGAGGCACAGCATAACCTGACTGTGTTTGTGCAGTTTAGAACAGACTTCTGTGTCTCAGAGCAGCATTTTGATGGTGCCTGATAGTTTGGGATCCTTTATTCTTGAGTGCAACATGGAAAAAACCTGATATGCAGAAATGTGGTGAAAATCAGTTCCCTTTATGACCACTTCTGCTGGGTCTTTTGGACTCTGATATGCTCAGGATTATTGATCATTTATAAAAATGTGGCATGGTGTAATCATAGATTTTTTCTGTATCCTTCTAAGCCAACAAAACTGGGGTTCATAAGGGAACCCTCAGGCCTCTTTATGATGCTGCCTGTAATAATACTAAATGCTGCATTTACTGGTGCATATCTCACAGTACTTAAGTTCCTAAATAGTTGAAAAGACATCTGCCAAATCTGCAGATAACAACCGTAAAAAATGTTTCCCTTTCCATTCTGTTTCTGAGACAGCAGTGGGAGCCCACCTCTTCACTCTTGAAATCGGCAATGCCTCTTTTTTCTCCACAGGTGCTGCATTGCAAAAATCAACATTAAAAAAAAAAAAAAAGAATTTTCAATAGAAAAAGGGGGAAAAAAGAATTTTCCTATAATAAATTGACTCAGATTGGGCCCTGTGGCCAATGCCCATCAAAATTGTCATAAAAATTAACATAGGAATTACCAGATCAGAATGTCACAGACTAATGCTCCATCTGGTCCAACGTTCTGTTTCCAGAAGTGACTTACACCAGATGCTTCAAGGGAGAAATAAAATATTAAACATTTAGAGAAGGCTATAAGTGCCTTAACCAGCCACTAACGTGGTCACTGGGCAGCTGCTTGGAAATCCAGTGGCAGAAGGAACCTGCCAGCATTTCTGCTTTCCTCATAAATAGAGCAAAGAAATGCACTTCCCTGTGGGACATTGGTATATGCTGGTATCCAGCCCTGGGCACATTTATCATCCCTCCTGTCCTGGTGTGCTCACCTGCATCCAGATGCACACACCAATCCTGCTTGCTTGAGTGCAAAAAATGGGCAAGGGTTGAAGTGTGAAGGATTTTATCACAGGTGGGGAAAAGTGGCTCAGGAGGCTCACAGGGCAGGATTTGTTTTAATGAAGCAAAGACATTTCCATCTGATCCAGCCACCTTAAAATCCCTTTAAAATCCAAAGAGCAGTAACGGCACTTCTAGGTCCTGCCTCCTCTCTCTGGGTTTAGATGCCTCCTTCAGGAGCCCCTGACTCCTGACTTAAGGGCAGTCTTGAGAGGGGGAATGGCCTGAGAGAAACGGTTTATCTCAAAAATGTCACTTCGAGGTGTTTTTTTCCTGTTACCTGGGTAGACAAGTGTCTGATTTACACTGAAATGAATAATTTGACTGCATTTTTTTCACATAAAGAATTAAATCAGCTTGAGATAAAAGCCTGAATGAGTATGGTCTCATACAGTAAATTCACAGAGTCCACAGCAAGCCCCCACATCAGCAGTGGAAGCACCTGGGGATGCAGAAGGGTCAGAGGATGCAAAGGCACTCAGAGCCTGTATTTCACACAATCACAGGATCATACAACCATTAAGGCTGGGAAAAAGGCTGCAGTACCATCAAGTCCCACCTTTGACCAAACACCACCATGACCACCAAACCAGAGCACAAAGTGCCACGTCCTTTTGTGTTCTGAACACTTCCAGGAATGGTGAATCCACCTCTTCCCTGGGGAGCCTGTCCCAGTGGGCCCTTCCACATCAAGGGGCATGGAAAATTCAGTTCTAGGACTTTCTGCAAAATGTGGCCCAAATTTGCTGTTTGCCTCATCATGTCACCCTGTATCTCCCCAAAACCACCCCTGCAGCACCAACACGCTGCCAGTGCACAGGGGAGCAGAACCAGGGCAGCAGCACAACCTGCCAGGAGTGCTGCTCCTGGGGACATCAAAATCCAGGCTGGGATCTGCTGGGCTCCTTCTGCAGGCACAGCTGCCTCTACCTGAGCCACCCCATAGAGCTGGGAGGATGAGAGGCTGAGAGAGAAGGAATTTATAAGTCAGGAGAGGAAGGCAAGCCTGGAGCTGAGAGATATGGGATAAGAAAAATCCTCTTAGAGCACACCTGAAAAGATGGAAGGCCAGGGAAGAAAGAACAGAGAATCTCAAGGAAACAGTGATAAAGCAGCCTGGTGAGAAGGATGTGAATAAGAGAAGGTTACAGGAGGAGGAGGTTGCTGAAAGGCAATGAAAAGTGCCAAGAGGAAAGATCCTGACAAAGTAGGAACAGAGAGAAGAAATGTTATCTGGGGCAGAGTAGCTCCTAGAATAGAATATGATCTTCTCCCCTCTTTGGTGTAGGAAATGACAATTCCTATCTATAGACATGTTTTAACAACTTCCATATTTTTTTTCCTTTATTTCCCCTTTTTTGTTGCCTCCATCAAAACCTTCAGCTGTCTGAAGTCACATTAAGCAAGGTCTAATATTCATGTGGAAGATTCATCATTTGTGTGGGGGGTAATTCACATTTGTGACATTGCCTTCACCTGCACAATGGTGAGAGGCTGGTGTGAGATGAGATTTATCCTCTGAGCTGAAGAGCTTGTGAAGGTCATCAGAGTTCAAGGAGCAATATATTAGTTAGCAAGGCCTGCTTTGGAAGAGTTCTGGCTCTTTTGTCAAGACAGATGATTTTTCTAAACTGATTTCTGAAAGGAATAAGCCTTTGACAAAATCATTCATTCCATCCTGAACACAATAAACAATAAGAGGAAGAAAGAAATGACAGCATCCTGCTGATGTATCTGAAAAGATATACACTTCATTTTTCTTTAAAATTACTATCAGAAGCATTGCTGGGCAATTTTTACCCCTTCTGTTGATTTTTACAGGTGTCTAAATTTGGATGCAATCCATTCAATAAATAAGTAGGATGATTAAAAAGAGGCTCCTTGTTGGATTTCCTAGCCTGTTTGTTTCTCTGAAGATCCTCCCTTTTGTTATTACTGGAATGAGGTGAACTAGTACAAGATTTTGGGAGTCTCTTGTGTGTCTATCAAAGAGAACTTTGAAGTGGTATCACCAACCCAGGCAGCTTTCAGTGGGAAAGAAGATCCTAAGAGAGATCAGATTTGTCACTGGAAACTCTCCCACACTGCTCTCTCCCCACAAGTGATAAGTTTTGGAATGGCTCCAAAAAAGTGGGATAGCTGTGCTGTGTTTAAGCAGATTCATAATGTGTGCAAACTATTGGCAAATATTTGCTTTTTAGGTCTGGCTGCAGCCATCAGACCCCAGTTTGGATCCTGGGGCAGCCATCGGATCTGAAGTGTTTTCCCCATCCTTTGAGAAAGAAATGACAGGTTTTAAAACTAAAACAGGCTGTGCTTTTTAGGTCTGGCTGCAGCCTTCAGACCCCAGTTTGGATCCTGGAGCAGCCATCAGATCTGTTTTCCCCATCCTTTGAGAAAGAAATGACAGGTTTTAAAACTAAAACAGGCTGATGAAGAAAATAACCTATTTTGTAAATATGAGGTCAAGAGTAAAATCAGGCCAAAAGTATTCACGTTTCTTCAGAAGAACTGTGTTAATGTAACACTTTCAGTAAAATTAAAAGAAGGGGAAATATAACAGAGCAGCAAAACTTGAAGAGCTGATATTAGTGACTCTACCTCTTGTAATGATCAGAGAGAAGTGTCTAGACCAGGAGACCTATTAAGTCTTTGAGAATAAGCAATGCCTCCTTTTGAGAGTGAGAGGTTCAATTAAATAATCTGAGTGAGTTTTTGGAAGTTTGGCCAAGGCAGCTTATCTATGGGAGACTGCCTCTGAAATGAGCTTCCAGGCCCCAGTGGAATGTGCTTGCTTAAAAGGCAGCAAATTCCATCAAAATCATTAATGATGTTACTTGCTGAATTCTGGAGTGCAGAGGAGCCCTGGGCTCAGGAGGGCCAGTGGTGAGATGAGCAGAAATAAAGCACTGAGTCTGTCAGAACTCAGTCAAGCTTCTAAAAATAGTGCTCGGTGTTTTGTTCATATGGGTAAATTACTTAATTTCAAGTCCCTTCATGGTGTTCAGCTCCCAGCAAGGCTGGGGTTGTCTGTCTGCCATACAGATGACCCTTGTCTTGACTCAGACGTGTGAGCCTCAGGAAGAAACCAGTGAGAAGCACCTCTGAAGGGAAACTGAGGCACAGGGGACAGCAGACAGGGTGACAGCAGAGAGTGCAGAGTAACATTTGATGTACTTTCAACACTGACTCCTTAAGAACTCTTACTTATTCTAAAAATAGGTATTTTTTTTGCAACTTCTTGATTTACATTTTCCTCTTTCTCCCCCTGATGTCCAGGTATTAATTTCCTGTGTATATTTGATACATGAGTTAGGTACATTTAGCAAGAGATTTTTTTTTTTAATCTACTTTTGAAGGTACATATGCACATGCCAAACTTTAATTTACACATATGCCCAGGAGTCCCTTTTTGCCAGTTCCTTATACAGTTCACCTGGCCACCCAAAAGCCAAATGCTATAAATTGATTGGCACAATGCAGATCATTGCAGATTTTGAAAGATTCTTACAAGTTTGATGTGAGAGCTCATTGCATGTGCCAGGCTATAATCTGTTGGTTACACTTCTTTCATATCAGCTACAGTTCCCTGTGTTAATATTTATCCCTTGTAGAGCAGGTCTTTAAAAGTCTTTCCAATATTATTCACTAGGCCTGGACAGACAAAAGAGGCTAGGGAGACTCTGTGTTTTCATTTGACTTTTTGCTTTTAAATTTTTACTACATTTTGCCCTAGGAATTCCATTGTCATCAGGATGCTCTTAAATTAGGAGCACTAGGGAATCTCTTTGAGTTTGAATTTTCAAAGGCTCTACTATGCTTATTTTTTGCCTTTTTTCACTAATATGTGCACAAGAGTTCTACAGATTCAATGAAAAAAATGCACATTCTCCTATTTTTCTCAATATCAGAGAAGTAATTATGTCAGCTGTTAAAAACTAATCCCTCTTAATATGGGTTTCAGTCTTGGAAAACAGTGGATACTCTGAGGAAGAATGGGTTAATAAAACCATTTAAAATGAAGAGAAGCACAAAAAAAAGGAGAACCAGCAGAAATGGGATGGAAGTAACCCTGAACTGCAACTCACCAGAGGGAAAAATATTTCCATGGTAAGAATAATGTGCATTTCAGTCTGTAGAATAACCTTCCAGTGCATTTCACACAAAACAACACTTCAAGATATTTGAAACAGAACTGGACAAGACATTGCACAGCAGGGGATACACAAACTGGATAATCTAATAGATATTTTCCAATTCCAATGCCTGATGATTTTGGAAAAGGAAAAAAAAAACAATTATTACAGCAAATACAATAAATCTCTTACATTATCAAGCAATAAAACAGCAATTACTAAAGGTCATGACTGTAATTAAACAGCATTATTTCTTTTATTGCCAGTGCCTCATTTTCTATGAAGTTAGATGCTAACCCGGTTAAGCTAACAGCCACACTTACTTCTAAATATTTTTTTTTTAATCTTTGAGAAACTTTATTGCTGGAGAGTTGAGTCTCTTTTGTTCATTCAATGGTTAGAATTTGAACCTTTTCATACAAGTATAACAATACATAATACCTAACATTTTCTTCAATGTCAAGGTTAAAATTAATTTTTAATGCTTGTCTTGTTGTATTTTTAGCTGCATTCATTCATTTTTTTCAGTGTAGGCTCACTCATCTGAATCCTGCTTGCTTGCCAAGTTCTCTAAGTCACATTTTGTTAATGCAACTCTACTGAATCTACTACTGAAAGTACAGAACAATACCATGATCCTATTTTCTTCTGTTTAAATTCCTTCATTTTAAA